>NC_142577.1:2760000-3369166 GCF_041283825.1 Pyrus communis | reverse complement strand
CATAACGGTAAGGCCTAATGCTAGGAGGTTTAGTACCTGAGATAAAGGGAATTTGATGGTCATGCTCCTTTGGAGGTGGCAATTTGGTGGGAATCCCAAATACCTCTTCAAAAGTACTCAAGACCCCCTGCAGGTTCTGCAACTGTTGAGTGCTCAAATCAGAGGCTTCTAACTTGTCTCCCTCCGAGGAATAAAGTAGGACTCCCAAAGTAGAGTTATATAGCTCTTTATCAATATTGCATAAACTGATGTCATGCAATTGGGAAGAAGGAAATGGGGCTGAAGACTGAGTGAGTTTGAAAGTGACTTGATCTAGCGAGAACTCCATAGTGAGTTGTTGAAAATCCTAGAGCACGGGGCCTATGGACGGTAGCAATTGGACCCCCAATTTCTTGATAGGATTTTTACCGCCTGCAAAATTCTCTACAAACTTGTAGCTAACCTAGCTATGACGACACATTTTCTCCCACGGCAACGGCGCCAATTTCTTGATAGGATTATTACCACTTGCAAAAGTAGGGATAAAAACACTTAAAAATACTTGCAAGAGAATAAGGTAGTTGTAGTATAAACGGCTCAAGTAAGGTTGTTTTCCGCATGGATTGAATGAATAATTTGTATTTAAACTAATTCTTAATTAACTAATTCTCCCACAGCGCCTTGACTATCACAACACATTTTCTTCCACAGCAAAGATGACCTTTGTGCGTTCTCTTCTTGCTGTTACTATTACCCGTAATTGGTCTCTCCACCATCTTGACGTCAACAATGCTTTCTTTCATGGCGATCTTCATGAAAAAATCTACATGTCTCCACCTCCTGATTTTCGGCACCTGGGGGGAGAAACTTAAATGTCTCCTCAACAAGTCACCATATGGTTTAAAGCAAGTCTCTTAGTAGTGGTTTGCTAAATTCACTGAAGCTATTTAGACAACTAGTTTTGTTCGGTCAAAAGTGGATTTTTGTTTATTTACCCACAAGCAAAATCAGTTTTATTGCTTTGCTAATCTATGTTGGTCACATAGTGATTACTGGAAACAATGAGTGTGATATCAGTTGCCTCAAAAAATTTCTCTTTACTCGCTTCCGTATCAAAGACCTTAGGCGATCTGGCCTTGGGACTGGCATTATAGCCGGCTCGCCTTCTTCTCCTAAATCTGCACCATTTGTACACCATTTGTACAAATATGAGAAGTCCTTTTGCTCGTTGTTTTGTATAGCTCGACACACTTAGGTGAACTTTTCAAAATCTCCCAAGCATGTTGCAAATTAAATTTTGCGTGGTTGCATGATTTATTTCTAGCTCAAACAATTGGCGTGCTTTCCACTCGTACGCATATAGTAAAGGAAAATTAATATGATGAAAAATGTGAATACAATTAAAACTTTAACATTTAAAGATGTGGGCTTACCATATGTTTTACGTTGGTATCACATGGTGGATTACAATATGCTGCACTTGAAGATGCACTCCATAGTTAACCTTGTTGGTTGAGAGTTTTGAAGTGAGACTTAACATCCTCCTTGTCGTCGAGGTTTTCCCCTACAATGCCCAAATTGTTACAAGAAACTTTTTGTAAATATCCCCCATGTAGTATCAATTGTTCGGAAGTGACCAACAGAACCATCTTTGGCGATCTACACCCAAGCTAAGCATAAGGCGACATATTCACTAGGAAGCCAATTGTCATTTCTAGCACTCTCTTTGTCTGCCATATGAGCTAAATTTGAAAGGAGAAGGGAATGATCGAAGTAATTTTGGTAGTGAAATATGAGAAAATTGATTTCTTTTATGGATATTTGTAGAGTTTTGGAGGAGTTTTACATTATGTTTGGATGAAGAAATTTAAGGTTACTAAGGAATTTTAAAATGACGGGATTTTATTTTCTAGAATTTGTAAATTTTCTTGTTTGGTTAACCTAAAAGAACAATGTACATGAATACGGAATTTGTTGTTTTTGAACTCAATTATAGAAATTGGGAAATAACACCTATTTACATGGAATTTAAACTTAAGAATTGGATGTCCCAAATTCCAAGTTTTTTTTTCCACTCAGAAATTCTAAATTTCTATATATGTTTATGAATTCAAACAAGAGAATTGGTGCATGTCAATTTATAAATACTTACTTTTATCCAAATTCCAAGTCTAATTCAGATTAATTAATAAAATTATTTTGACTGTGAGTTGTTAGGCCCTTTTTTTTTTTTTTTTTGTTACCATTAATATTGCTCAAAATGGATTTGAACCGTTAGATTTAAAAAGTGGATGCATAAAAGAAAAAAGTTTCAAAAACAACTGCTGGAATGCAACGATCAAGAAATCTGGGCCGCACAACAAAGTTGCCATTGGAAAGGCCTATAGGGTTTAGGAACGCGCCTCTTTGTATCATGACTCAAGAGGCACGACAGTCGATGGATGACAACGACTAACGCATCTGGGCCATTAAAAATGGGATTGTTGTGAGCTTGACCCCAGAGAATCTCTCGAGTCAATGGAACTAACGCTCATGTCCACTTTTTTGGATTTTAGGTGATGCTCCACCCCTAAATTCTTATTTTCTCCCCCCCAAAATACATCATTTGGAGATGATTTGGACCGAAACGCTGCTTTTTTTCCCCACCCCTCTGTTGGAGACAGTTTAACCATCATTCAGAGGTTTGAGGACTGTTTCCCTTCCACATCTTTTACCGGAGTTATATTCTAAACTAGTATAATTTGCAAAACTTTGAACTCAAGTGCAAGAGGGCAAGCGGACTGCCTTGGTCAATTTGTCTAACCCCCACACATGCACATATTTGTTTTCATTCAAGAGTCTGTTGTGTTGTATTCACTCACATTCAATTGTGGACATAAAACAGCATTATATTATCAAATGAATAAAAGTGAAAAGAGGATACATGAAATGGACCAAAATTTGTTATTCCGTCGGGCCGATCTTATTCCCCTTAAGCTCTTTCCCAGATATTCGTGGACCATAAAGACCGAGATGCAAGGAACCTTGTTGTAGTCGATCGTGGAAGTAGTTCTTGTACATGTCCCAGAATTCATCTGTGCCAAATGAAATCAATGTGAGGCATGTGGAGTGTATAAAGTTGAAAGATTTTCTATTCAAAATAGAGCACAAAGACCAGAAACCAAAAAGAACATATCAAGATTCTTCTCTCTGATTTTTGAAGTATCACTGCCCACTCTGGCCAGTGAACTTGGAGAAAAGGCAAATGTGAGGGTTAAGATTTTTCAAAGACTATCATTAGTTCGGTATTATGGATTTCAGATTAATTTATGTTTGCAAAAGAATTTCCTGAGAAAGAATGTATAAACCTTAAGGAAGGTTTGCCACTCCACCCTGTCATATGAATCCGAAGTTTGTTCATTATTTAGGAAGGGGGAAATCAATAAAAACAGAAGAGAAAAATCCTTGAGAAAGCAAATGAAATGTAGACGGATGACTCGTAAGTCATAACCTAACCTGACTTGTGGAAGCGTAATCAGGGAATAGCCCTTAACATCTGGGTGCATGTCAAGTAAAATCACCGATAGTCGTGAAAGCCCCAATGCCTCAATGTCAATTAGCTTCTTTATCCTGAAATTAATGAGTCGAATCAAGAACCAAATTACTCAATATATGTAACTGAACTTCAAAACAGGAAAGATAAAGGACATGACATGTGATACTGACGGTATGCACCCTTATGAACTCAAACTGAAGTAAAAGGGAAACAAACCATGAGCGTAAATAAAGCAGACATTCGACCTACACTTTCTGAACTTTCCCCCTTTACCAAAATACAGCCGCTACATCACTAGATTTTAAAAAACAAATATCAGCAAGTTGACTGCGTAATTCATCACATATTTATTATTAGTTTTCAAGCTATATCGTATCCCCTTGGCGGCTTGGCACTTCCTTTATCTTTACTGTTTCAAAGCACATGTTATCAAAGCTACATTTTTCTAGTTAAAATTGAGCTTCATTATTTTGGGGTGGTGAGTCTGTTTATATTTGAAAAAAAGAAAATTTAGATTAATTGGCATAGGCCACACTACACTACTACAGCCATATAATTAAAGCACCCCTCATGTTACCTCAGACTAAAGAACAGACTAGCACTGCGCCATGCTGCTTGAAATGATACCGTGATTAAATCTGTAGACCATCTAACAGAAACACTAAAAATTGAAAGGGAAGGGCAACAGATTTCCCAGACTCCATGTCAAGTAACAATTCTTGATACTATATACGACATGGGTACGCTCAACATATTGAACTGTAACCAAACAGATGCTAGTAAGCCTAGCAAATAGTAGAACATGCAGAAACAACTGTGGGGTAACAAATAGTAATAAATGCGCCATTAACTAGGGAATTTTAAAGATTCTGAGAAACTACCTGTTCTTCAACCTTCATATGCTTAGAGAACAGCTTTGCTGCACCACATTCATTAGTCAACAACGGAAGCCCCTATAGGAACAGAATAAAGGTTCAGTGATATGCATGTAACAAAGGGGTTAAAGTCTCTGGTGCTGCTGAGACATTTTTTATGAAATTCAAACTTAAGTTTGGCAAGATCAAATTTGCAAATGGTTCAAGTTATGGTACAATAACAAAGGAAACTAACGCATTTAACCTTACAAGTTCTAATGCTTTAAGAATTGCTGGACTCCCTGAATCAATTTTTCCATCCACGAGATCCTTTTCACAAAGTTCTTGTTTCCATGATGATGGACCAAAAGCTTCCTTCACATGTTTCCCCAAGATGCTGACATCTTGATCCAAGCTTTCAGACAGATCCAGAATACACTTATCTGCAAAAGTAGCCGAATAAATTCAAGTTCATTCCTCAGACGGCGGCATTTTCACATTGTGCACAAGTACTTCAAAGTAATCCATAAACTCCACATACGAAAAAAATAAAGCTGAACATAAATTCAACATCAACACTAATCTAGTTTGACTGAATTTCGAAACATAGCTTCAACCAATGACACTAAGGAGGCCATCTCCAACCGATCTGGCCAGCGGGCCATAGGGCTAAAAATAATTTGAAATGACACAAAAACTGTCTCCAACCGAGAGCTAGGCCAAAGGGCTCGTGGGCCCCACCGGGCCAAAAACACCAAATTAGGCCAACCAGCTGGCCTAAATGAGCCGACCAGCTAGCCCTAGGCCGCCCCAAATTTCAAATGCCAACAGCTACTATGCTGATGCTAGTAGACGTTGGATTTGAATTTTTTATTATTTTTTGGGACAAAATTTATAAAAATGAAATTTTTTTTAATTTAAGTTGTTGTAGTATTTAAATTGAAATAATAAATTATGTTTGGCCTATGACTCTTTGGCCCCCTCAGTTAGAGATGGTTTTTTGTCACAGGGCTATGTTTGGCTTATGGCCCTTTGGCCCTCTTAGTTGAAAATGATATGAAATATAACATGACATTGTTCATTAAAATATAATTTATTGAAGGGCTATAGAGCTAAGGGGGCCCTCTAACCCTCCTTCAGTTAGAGATGGCCTAATATGTTGAACTTCTTGTTGGTGTATTTCATTAATATATATATATATATATATGATGTTGCTTGCGTGTATAATGGGAGAAAGGTTGCAGTGATGTGCCTTTTTTCTTTCCATTTGGCGTGTCTCTTAGATTGAAGAAGCACGGCTACAGTTGCTGTGTATTGCATCTTTTCGGAAAAATGAAAGGATGCAGCAAGTTGTGTTTTTTTATTAAAAGATGTATCCATTCGGTGGCAATGATGCAGGAAATCATGACCTTTTAGATGCACACTTTGATCCATCTTCAAAGGGTTTTATAGTTTCATATTTGGATATACAATTATTCAAATAATAGTTTCTTATCCTCTTTCTCTCCATAAAAATCATACAGTTTCCTTTTAGACGATTTTAAGGGAATTTCAGTTCTTACTAAACTAAAATTCCAAACTTTGTTGTATCCTAGAAGTGATTTGCTTTAGACCCGTTAGCAAACTCATATTAGAATGGGGGCAAATATCACTTTAAAGAAAATGTATCAACGTACCTCAAAGTTATTTTTATATCAAATTCTCAACCTTATTCTAACACTTCCACTGTCTTAGCCTTGAATTTTGTCAGTTGAATCTTAATACCTCACAAAAACTATATCCTCTCATCTGCTTGCTATTTTTAGCCGGAAAATTTCCCAGAAAAGGGAGTATTTACGAATGTTTAATCTCAAAAAAATAGATTTTAAAAAAAAAAAAAAAGACAAAATAAACTAAGACAAATTAATAAACTAAAAGGTACCATTGAAGGACTCCAACTCGAGGGAAGAAAGCTGAACGCCGTTGGCAGACTGAAACTTGTCCAGAAAGAAGCTGAGCTGCGCCGACGCTGACGCCGTTGTACCTCACCGTCGCTTAAACCGTCGCTGTTTTGGCTACTTTGATTGCTCGCTTTCTCGCCAATTGGGTTTTCATTGCTGCCGCCATTGCTGAGCCGTTGCTTCTTCTCCTTCTTCCTCTTCTTTGTCTTAGGGCCGAGCGGGTTGCCCTTGTTATTTCTGTGAGACAGCTTCGATGGCTTCTGTGCTTTCCCGCTCCCCATTTTTGCAGCTGCTGGTTGATTACTGCTAAAACCCTAAAAAGTTGAAAACTTGGAACTTTCTTAACAGTTATTAGCCATTATGCCCTCGATTTATTTCGACAATTCAATGTTTGTCCATTTAACTTTTTTTTTTTCCTGAACAAACAATATTATTTACGTAGTTCAAATTTGATTTTATCGAGAATCAAACTTAAGATATTTCATTTATGAGTGAAGAGAAATTACCAGTAGCCCATTCACCTTTAACTAAATGAAAAGAGTGAATTGAAAATTGTTAGCTTTAATAAAAAGGGCTTGGGACAAATTTATTTTAACAAAAAAATCATCATATATTTTTATTTAATGAAAAAGACTTAAACTTTAATAAACATGAGTGAAATTTTAATGAGAATGACAAAATTTTAATGTAATAAAAAATAAAATAGGAAAAAGCAATAAAAATCTAACGCATGTGACCCCGCATGTCTATCACACATTATTTCTAAAACTGAACGACATTACATTATTTCTCAAACTTAACGGTACTACATAATTTCTAAAACTGAACACTAGTTATTTATGAAACTAAACACGAGTATTGCACTATTTCTAGAACTAAACACTATTTCTCATCTGTTTAGAGACATAACAACTACCGGTGAGTAGAAATCTGCCATTTTCATTTATTTTTTTTGGTAGAAAGGTAATGATAATAACCAACCCACCGTAATTACAGAGAAAGAGGTCAAATCACAATAAAAATACAAAATAGATATAGACCCCTAACCAAAGCCCAAAACAAAAGTTTTAGGCCAGAAACATATAAACCAAACAAAAACAAAAAAAACCCTACATTCTTGCAAGAACCGCCGCCGCCAAAGTACCGTCGAGATTTTGCCGCAAACCTCCAACTAGACGCCATAGGTCCAACCAACCAAATTTGCAAAATTGAAAGCAAAAATTGACTCCAATGACTTCCACCGAGCACCACAAAGATTGAACAACAACCACAAACCGAAGGAAGCTAGTGAAAGATAACCCTCCAGCTAGGGGTGGGTTCAAAAAACCGAAAACCGAAAACCAAACCGAACCGAGGCCGAAAAAAAACCGAACCGAATTGAACCGAACCGAAAAAAAATCATATATAAATACTAAAAAATACATGTTGCCGTCGAGGTTTGAACCCTTTCCCTACGGGTTGGGTTGGTTGTTGCAAGCCAACTTGATTGTAGGCTTTGTGTTGTTATAATTGTACTAGTAATTTATTTATAGGTTTCTTATGTTTAATGCTTTATAAAATTTCTTAACTTTACAAACCCTAGCTGTCACTCCCATTTCATTTCAGATCTCAAACACCTCTTTGTTCCGTCCGCTGCTTCCTCTTTGCCTTTGCTTCCTCTCTATCTCTCTCTCTCTCCCTCCCTCTCCCTCTACTTCCTCTCTTCCTCCAAATCACTCTCTCTCTAGTCTTCTCCTGTCCTCCTCGCGGATTCCTTCTTCCAAACCATGATTTTCCCTCGCCCTTTTCTAGATCCGACAAAAAGAGGAATTGAAAGAGCTTGCGACGATGATGGCTATATCGCTGCAACAAAGGTTGTGGTTTTATTTATTTGTCAGTAGGTTTTTAATTGTATGGTTACCCATTTGAAATTTATGTAATTTAAGGTGAAAAAGTTTGTATTTTTCTCTAAATATGTTTTGGAATTTTCTAGATCTATTGTGGACTTGACTATGAATTTGAATGTGGGCACTGGGCACGCGCTATTGAAGTCCGATTATGGTATTTAGAAGAACCCAATCGGTTTTTTTTTTTTTCGATTTGCATCGATCAGTTAATTTGTTGAGTTATTTCATGATTTTGTAAATTTTAAAGTTTTTGAATTTTGAATCCTGGCGATGTACATTTCCTTGAAGAATATATGTTTATGTATTTGCTTAACTTTTGAAAATTTGAATTCGTTCTGCTTGATCACAAGTAGTTGAATTACTTGAATATATTCAGGATTTTGAGGCTCTTAATTCTCTGATATATGAGAACTGGGAGGTTGATAGGTAGGTTCCTTCCATTTACATCATTTAAAAATAAAAATAAAAAACCGAAAAAAACCGAAACCGAAAAAAACCGAACCGAAAAAAAACCGAAAAAAAAATGAACCGAACCGAACCGAAATTTCGGTTTGGTTTCGGTTTTGGCAAAAAACCGAACCGTTTTGAACCGAACCCACCCCTACCTCCAGCAACAAAGCCATTGAAGGCAACTGAGCCACCAAAGACAAATCCATGGGAGGTGGTGGTGTGAACACGCAAGCCGGAGCTCTACACACTTCCCGAGAAAATTGCATCAAAATGCGTTGCTACATCTGTTTCTTTTGAAATTATAATCCTTGCAAATATATATATATTTTTTTTCTTGAATTTTTGTAATCTTTAGTACTTTTGTATTATGAGCCCTTGCAACTAGAAATTAAAATTCTCCATCTAATCCAACACCATTAAACACATAGACCCCGAAGTTAAAAAATGTCTATGCAACCTACAATCACAAGAGCTAAATTGCAAAGATGAAGACAAAAGATAGCACTACGAGGGAGAAAGCTTAAGTGGTGAAACGGTGACGGCATCGTTTCCCGTAAAGCCATATAAGAAAGAAAAAAAGAGTCGATTTCCAACCATTAATTAGTTGATATGTGTTGATGCAAAGAGTTTGAGAGAGAAACCCAAATGCAGATGGGAGATAGAAAGATATACAGGAGGAGGTAGACGAAGGAAAATGCTCTGCAATATCATTTCACGAGAAGAAAAGGTTGAAGTACGCTCACTCGCTTTGATAAGTATTTTTATTTTATTTTCTTTCTCGTTATTCTTATTATTAAATAAAGTTACTAGATAACCCTTTTTTTTTGTCAAATGGATAACACTTTTGATTAAAATTCAAAGTTTTGAAATATTTTTCATTAGGTTTTTTTAAAAGTAAACACTGATAACATGACCACCAAGTCACCCAAGAAAGTGGCTGCCAGTTTGGAGTTGATGTGATGTGGGAAAAAAAAAAGTATTGTTTTCAGAAGTAGGTATAGAGTTACTTTTGCTTACTGCTGTTTTGTACCAATGATTTTGACAAAAAACACTTTTTATTTCACTTACCAAACACAATTTTAGCCCCAACCGACACAATCCGATCGAAATCAAGGCATGTTGGCCATCGCGTGAGGCTGACGTAGCCATGTGCGCAATGCGGAAGTGATAGTATTATGTAAATGTGGGTGAACAAAAACCAAACTAGCTAATTTACACTAGACAAATATATAAGTGTGAGTGAAGGTATTTTTAAGTGTAAATACACATATTCAGAGCATAGGTAACCTAAGTGCAGTCCAGCAGGCTAAGTATTAATTATACAGATTATAAAATAAAGTTCCTACATTAATTGAAGTCTTTCAAAACCGCTGTAGAGTCCTCATAAGCCACCAACACGAACGTCTAACTAGAACCTGGAGGGGCGCAAAACAGAAAACGTGAGTGGGCAAAAACAAAGCTTTTTAAAACCATTTCTCTTTCCAAAAATAATAACCCCTCACCGTAAAACCCGTATAATTTCCCAAAAAATAGTAATACATCCGTATGTAGAAATCATGCTCAAGAGTAGTGAAAACCAAGTATATGCCATGTCAAGTATCTCAGCAATGAAATAAGTCATCCAGGTGAAATAATTCAATGTAAACTGATATGTCAGTCGGAGTCACCTAACGTGACCTGTACGGCTGAGCCCATAGCTCATCTATCAATTTCTGCAAACCAGTCGAAACCACCTAATGTGGCCTGTACGACAGGCTGGGTGTAAATAGATACGGTCAAGTGCTACGATCATGTGAAGGCTGTGTGAAGTATCGCAAGTCACCTATGAGTCAAAACCACCTAGTGTGGTATGTATGACAAGCTGGCACCTGCCTTGGATCCAAGGTGAGCATGTGGTGCGGGAGGTGAACGATCACGTGAAGGCTAAGCCCTGGCCTCGGGCCAAGCACTGACACCGAGGTGCAAGATAATGAGCACTAAATGCATCTAAACATAACCATACATACTGCAATTACTATCATCAATATGCACTCACCTGAAACTTACCTTGGCATCCGCAACGTCATGCAATAATATGCATATCTATACTAATGGCATTTAAAAACGTAAATCCATTTAAAACCATTTTTGGGAAAATGTAAAACATATATACGTATATATAGAAAACCAAAAGCCCACTCACTGGTATGTAGCAGGGTCGTAACCCCTGAGTCTCGCCTGGCTACGCTCATCCTCTGGAAACGTCTCACCTATATGCGAAACAACTAATTTAACGTTAATTTTAAGCACATAACCAAAACCGTGTAATAACTTCTCATAAGTTGCTCAATTTCGGGTGTTTGAATATACCATCGTGGCCAACTCAACACCATGAGCATCCCTATATTTTTAGAAAAAAATTCTGGTGTCTCACATGCCCTCACGCAGCGTGCCAGGCACGTGCCTACGCCACAAGTTACGTAGGATTATGGACCCTACCGTTAACCTTTGATCTACGGTTGATTTTTGGTCAATGGGTGACAAATCATTTTAGAACGTCCTTGGGGATGTGTTTTATGTAAGTTATTGATGCGAGAATTATACGCGCACAAATTAAACCCTCTTTTTGACAATTGTAGTATAAGTATAAGTAGGGAGAACGACCGGGGATTAGGAGGGATTGTTAACCACTTGGATTTGAACTTCAAAAACGTAAAAACAAGTTTAAAACACTATACTAAACTCGAAAAATGCAAAACTTAAAAGTAAGAAAGATTAAGACTAAAACTTAAACAAAATAAAGGGGGATTGGATTTGGACGAATTTTAAAGTAAAATGGAAACTTGGAAATAAAAACAAATTATAAAAATGAATGTGACGGAAATGAATGGATGGGATGGCTAGCTAAGGGGTTCATCTCCATACATGTTATACTTGCATATAAAACGAATCTAATTGCTTTTCAATAAACCATGAATTCTCAACGCTCCGGGTTAATTAGGTCCGCTTAAATTAACCGTCAAGTTTTCCTTAAGTTAATGAATTGGATGATTGCATACGACAACCCAAAGCATTCCTCACAAGTTCCCTACATGAATTGCATAATAGAGATACAAGCAAGAATCATTAAGCATCATGAAAACTATAAGTGTTGACGAGGCATTTGTTACTATGATTGCATGAAACTTATGCCAAGAATTTGTTTAACGCGATTGTTTATAAGCAACCTCCACTACTTGTGAATATAAGTTCATAACTATTACGTGAAACTCACTTATATTCTAGCGTCAAATTCATGCATGAAAATTAAGCGTCGACTCTCAATAAACATACATAAATAGGTTATCAATCAAATAGTTAAACAAATTGAATTCACAACTTATGAAACGTAATTAGAAGTACTCAAATCATAATGCAAGCATAAACATATATTTCGAATCACCCCCTAGCTAAAGGGGGTTTAGTTCCTCATACGTACAAAACAAAGAGAATTGAAATTAAACATTGAAATCGAAGAAACGCCTAAACATTCCAACAACTCAAACTTGAATTGTATGAACGTTTAGGCCCTCTTCTCTTCCTCTTCTTTGTAGCATAAGGTCTAGGTATAATTGGTTGGGGGGATGGAAGTGTTGGGGAATTATGGAAATGGATGAGAAGTGGTGGAAATGGAAGATGGTTTTTGGATTCTAAGGGAGAGAAACTCACGGCTAGGAGAAGAAAATGGAAGTGTTTGTGGTGTGTTGTGTTGTGAATGAGATGAGATGCATGATGAAGAGTTAATAAATAATGCATGTAGGGTTAGGAAATAAAATCATAACTTAAAGGGGGGATGATTAAAGGGTGTGGCTAGGTTGGAAAGGTGTGGAAGATGGATGGAATTAGGGGGAATGCATGGCAATGATGGGGAGTTCTTTGGTGATGAATGCAATGATGAAGAGTGAATAAATAATGCATGTAGGGTTAGCTAGGTTGGCTTTGTTTGGGTGCATGTGAGTTAAAGAGGGAGAATGTGGTGAAATGATGAAGTAGGAAGGTGGAAATGCATGTGAATGCATGTGAGTGCATGTGTGTGTGAATGGGTGTTTCTTGATGGTTTTGGGGTTGTGATGCATGTGAATGCATGTGGCTAAGGCTTGTTGATTGGGCTAGAGGTTTTGCATGGCTCAAAGGATTGTTTGATTGGGCTAGGCCCTTTGTTTTATGTCCAAAGTGCATACAATGCTTTCAAATTCGTCCAATACTTTGGCTCCAAAAATATGCTATCCATTCCAAGCCCAATTTTGCTCCAAAATGCTCCAAAATGCATCTTTTTGCTTCCTTAGCCATATGAACCTAAAAACACACGAAAATGGCTTAAACTACTAAAACAACTATGAATTAACAACATAGATGCACGAAAACAAGCTAAGTAAGTCGCCTAAATATGCTCCTATCAAATTCCCCCACACTTAGTTTTTGCTAGTCCTCGAGCAAAACAAAATAATAACAAACAAACAAAACGACACTAAACAAGTAAAACACAACCTAAACCTTCCAACAACCGTCTTAGGGATTTCCAATGCACATGACATGTTAAAAATCATCATTCCCACAGATTTTAGTCATCTTCACACTTAAGTACATTCTTAATCATAGTCACCACATACTATTTCACAATTAAGCATTTAAAACCATGTTTTGAATGTAGTAACATGCCTTGGAGAATTTGCTCAATTCCTTACAAGATATGCACTCGATTTTCACTCAGATTTTCTAACTACACACCCTAATCTCGTCATATATGAGAAGATTGATGTAAACATGAAAACGAACACTCACATATATGTATCACAAAGAAAGCAATTTCTGGAGTTAATAAGCATGTTTAGATATGATCTCATGAATGGAATGCTACTACTTAGACGCGAGAACCAGTGACACCATATGCTCATACCAAATTCAAACTCCACAATTGAAATGCACAACACTCAAGATAGAAGTCAAGGGTTGTAACGGGGCTTGGGATATTGGTTCACAAAGAAAGGTAGGGATAAACAAAAGTTCTTTAAACAATAGCAAGCAAAGTAATGAAATTAAGGCTTAGAATTCACTTGGCATGCAGAAATCAACTTTTAGACATAAGGGGGAGATTCAACAACTCTTAGGGCCTAATTTATTGTTTTGGGCCCTTACTTCAACCAACAATACTTTTCAACTCTTTTTTTTTTTTTTTTTTTTTTTTTTTTTTTTTTTTTTTTTTTTTTTTTTGTCTTTCTTTCTTTCTTTTTGGGCCGTGCCTATGGCACATCAACTTACATAAACACTCTTTCCCCCACACTTATTTTCTGCATTACCTTAATCAAAAGGAATTCATTGCTTACTATGCTTCAAGAACAAGGGTAAGGACGGTCATATTCTAGGTTAGGTGAGGATAAAGTGGGTTAACAAAGAACATGGGCTAACACGGCTCAACGGGGGTAAAACTTACAACATATACGAAATATGGGAAGTGAGGCTATTTGGCTATGGTGGCAACTACACAACTTCATCTTGATATATGTTATGCAAATCAATAACATGCTTTGAATGAAATGGGCATGAGTTCTAGCATTTGGAACTATATGATGAAACGCATTCTAAGTAGTAACCAAGCAAAGAATAATGAGATCATGCAACGACTTTAGAAAACAAGAAATCACAGATTCTACTCTCCAAAGAATGTTATAGGCTCAAGTCTCTCAGGGTTGTAGCGTTTGTTTGAGTTCCTTCCTTCAAGCATGTTACAAAAACTAATTTTTCTTTTATGATTGCATGTGAAGTCATACATTATAACCATAACCAAGCATATACCAAGAGTAAATCAAACTTTTCTCTATGTTTATAACTCTTTTCAACAGTCATGCAATTAGAAACCAAATCCTTATCATTGTGTTGGAAGGTGACCTACGACACAAAAACGACTCAAAACACTCTTTTTAGGTTTTTCAAAACATGTTTTTCAAATTTTTATGTGATTTTTGAATTTTTAAGTCAAAACACACTAAACACACTTAAAAACAGCAAGAAACAACATTTGAAGTTATGGTGGATAAAACCCTACGAATTTGCATCAAAACACTTTAGTAACTCCCCCACACTTAAATCAAACATTGTCCTCAATGTTTTAAGCTTAAAACCACACTAAACACAAGCAAACATATAAACAGCAACTAAACATACTAAATATGGCAGAATGTATCTAACAAAGAGAAGAGTTTAGAGATGCAAATCTGGTTATGGAGTGTTCGTTCCATCTTCTCCTTGGTGATTGCAGTGAGGCTTCATCTTGAGTTTTTCCACAGGCTACTCTTGAACTGAGCTGGAGATTCTTTTGGTTTCCTCCGATCGTTGATTTTCCTTTGTGCTACCCTTTTGGTCTCCCCCGAAGGTCTTGAGCTTCCTCCTTTTATCTGTTTCTTTGTTCAATCTCTCCAATTCGTATTGAAGAGGGTTAGAGGATAGCTCAGCAAAGCTAGGTAAGCAACCAGGGAATAGAGTCCAGATAGACTCCAAGTGCCGGCTGATTGCTTCTTTCACTTTGCCATGCAAGTAATATCAAGGACAAAGGAAAAGACAGGGAAAGAGCATGATATGAGATACCTTTGCTTTCGCCCTTGATGATATGAGATACCTTTGCTTTCGAAGAGGCAGCGAATGAATCCACATGCTTCGATCCACCGTTTCCTCTTTCTCATTCGTACTGCAGGCATTTGGTATCTTCTTTGGGGGATACATCCATGTTTGAAAGTGTGTTCTCAAGAGAAGGAGAAATCTGAGCATGTTTGAGAGGGTTGGTTGCAGCTTACATTTTCGGTCGAGAAGGAAAGTTATGTGCTTCTGGGTGTATGCCTTGCCATGAATGTTGATGTATATAGGAATTGTAATGGCAAATGGCAGTGCGGATGCGGCAATGTCTCCCACGCGTCTTCTGAAAAGCCGGGAGCTTTTGACAAAGTGGCACGCGTCTTCTGAAAAGCCGGGAGCTTTTGACAAAGTTGCACTCGCTTTCTGGAAAGCCGGGAGCTTTCGGCTTTGTCACCCACGTTTGTCGGCTAAAGTGTGCAGCTGATTTCTCGCCTTCCACGTGTCTTCTGAAAAGCTGGGAGCTTTTGACAAATTTGCACACGCTTTCTGAAAAGCCTGGATTGCGTCTGAAGAGCTGGCGATCTTTACGCCGGGAAATCCGGTTTTGAAGAGTGGTGTCTCTTCATTTCTGAATCGGTGAACGCATCTCCTTTAATAGAGGTGATCGATCACCTCTATCTGCACACTTTGAAGACTTCCCAAAAATCATCTTCGGCCCGTCGAGATTTTCCTCCATCCAACCCTTTTCTTTTAACTTCTTGAACAATGGCTAGCTCATCCAACCCATCGAACATTTGCTTAGATTTGAGTCTAAGCAGTGACCCGGTCGCGCCTCGTCAAGGTAAGGTATGGTGTCCGTCTTTCTTATCTTCCCATGGCCCTCTTACAGATGAGGACTCTGTGATGACGGATCCCACAACGGCTACGATAGTGGCTCGGAACCTCCTCACTCCCAAAGACAGTCAGCTGCTTTCAGAACGGTCCGATGAGTTGGCCGTTCAAGAATCCCTGGCTCTGAGTGTTCAGTGCGCTGGCTCTGTGTCCAACATGGGCCAACGCCTTCTTGCTCGCTCCCGTCAGGTTGAATCCTTGATGGCGGAGGTGGAGAGTCTTAAGCAGGAGATCAAACAGCTTAAGTACGAGAACCGAAGCTTGCACATGCTTGCCAACAATTATTCTACAGGCATGAAGAGGAAGCTTGATGAGCTTGATGACCGTCAACAACTTGCGGCTTTCTTCCAGAGGCATCTTTTTCCTGGGTCATCCAGCGTTCCACCAAGGTTTGGGGCCTTGAATGATCTATCTTCGGTGCCTCCCGCTCCGATGCCTCTTGCTCCAATGCCTTCTGCTCCAATACCTCTTGCTCCGAGACCTCCTGCTCCGAGACCTCCTGCTCCGAGAGTGTTGCCACGTAGTGGGGCCTCACGTACACAACCTTTGTGAAGACTCCATCTTTCTGCCATGTTTAGATACAATCATAATTTATCGAAAAATCAATGAACAAACTTTGTTTTATTTACTGTATTGGGTTGCCTCCCAAGTAGCGCTTTCTTTTACGTCTTGTAGCCGGACGAAGAACACAATCATGCCTTAATGGAACCCACGGCATGGAGTTGATCATTGAATGGATGATGATACTTGAAATGTCCCGGCAATGGTTGAATTTCAAGAGTGGGTGCCCTAATCATTGACATCAACAACATATTAGTCAAAAACGACTTTGGATTTTGAGTTGGTGGCTTACCTACATGCTCCAATAAGAACTTAAGTACATCATCCACGAAATGCTTCTCAAAACATTCAAGAATTGGATCTTTGTATGGAGTGGAATAGAGGTCTGTCCTAAGATCCATGTAAACTCTTTCACCAAATTGGATTTGAGTAGGTGCCTGCAATGAAGAATGTAACACACGATTAATTGAAGTGGGAATTGGAATTTGAGTTGGTGGCTTACCTATGGGCTGCAATATTGGCTCTAAAGTCGCAGCACATTCAACAAATGCACAAGGGATGTTTTCATTCAGATTGGACATTCTGAAGGTTGTGGCTGTGTGATCCACTCCAATTTCCTCCTTGATGAATTCAAGATGCTCCTCAACCACTTTTTCCTCGTGAATTGTTGGAAAGGTGTCCAAGATGTCTTTCTTCCCCTCATCTTTCATGGATTGCATGAACCTGCCAGGGAAGGGTGCATTTGGGGGAACAAAGTTAGAAATAATTAAATTTGGAACAACCTTACTTGAATGGGGTGGTGTAGGAATATTGGGAGGTTGCGGCAAGGGTTGTTCTTCCCTTGCCGTGCCTTGTGCATCCTCCTCCTCTTCGAGCAGTAGCAATTCATCCATGGGCTCATCTTCAACCATTTGTTCTTGAATTTGTTCCATGCATTCTGCATTCTGCCTAAATTGACTGTTCCACTCAGCCAACTTTTTTGCTTGATAGAAATCCTCAATTGGTCGCCAAAATGCGTCTTGTTGAAATGGTTGAGCTTCCCTGCCCTGCTCCACAGAATTCAGTTGTTGAATAACTTCCTTATAATAATTTGATATACCTGAATTTGGATGTGAAGATTGAGGGGAAGGCTGTGGTGGTGCATATGAATCCTCATATGGTTGCCAATATGTTTCTTGGTGAGTCTCCTTAGCTTGATTTTGTGAACCCTGCACCAAAGAGTTTAATTCATTAAGAATTTGATTATAATCTATTGACGAACCTGAGTTTGGTTGGGCATATTGAATATGAGGTTGTGGTGGATGCATAGACGTTGAATAGAACTCCTCATAAGGCTGCCAATATCCTTCTTGTTGAATATGTTGAGGTTCCCACCATATAGAGTTTGAATGATCACTCCAATTGGAATTGTAAGTATTGGAAAACACGTCGTTCCTTGATTGATTATGATCAAATGTACCAACTCTTTGCGTTTGGTACTCTTCCATAAGCTGTGACAAAAGAGAAGCACTATCAAGTGCCATGTCTTGCGTCTAAAATAAAACTAAAAATATATACACACAAACGAAAATAAAACAATCCAAGAGATTAGCAAAGTTGCTAATCCCCGGCAACGGCGCCAAAATTTGATGCGAGAATTATACGCGCACAAATTAAACCCTCTTTTTGACAATTGTAGTATAAGTATAAGTAGGGATCGTTCTGGACCGGGGATTAGGAGGGATTGTTAACCACTTGGATTTGAACTTCAAAAACGTAAAAACAAGTTTAAAACACTATACTAAACTCGAAAAATGCAAAACTTAAAAGTAAGAAAGATTAAGACTAAAACTTAAACAAAATAAAGGGGGATTGGATTTGGACGAATTTTAAAGTAAAATGGAAACTTGGAAATAAAAACAAATTATAAAAATGAATGTGACGGAAATGAATGGATGGGATGGCTAGCTAAGGGGTTCATCTCCATACATGTTATACTTGCATATAAAACGAATCTAATTGCTTTTCAATAAACCATGAATTCTCAACGCTCCGGGTTAATTAGGTCCGCTTAAATTAACCGTCAAGTTTTCCTTAAGTTAATGAATTGGATGATTGCATACGACAACCCAAAGCATTCCTCACAAGTTCCCTACATGAATTGCATAATAGAGATACAAGCAAGAATCATTAAGCATCATGAAAACTATAAGTGTTGACGAGGCATTTGTTACTATGATTGCATGAAACTTATGCCAAGAATTTGTTTAACGCGATTGTTTATAAGCAACCTCCACTACTTGTGAATATAAGTTCATAACTATTACGTGAAACTCACTTATATTCTAGCGTCAAATTCATGCATGAAAATTAAGCGTCGACTCTCAATAAACATACATAAATAGGTTATCAATCAAATAGTTAAACAAATTGAATTCACAACTTATGAAACGTAATTAGAAGTACTCAAATCATAATGCAAGCATAAACATATATTTCGAATCACCCCCTAGCTAAAGGGGGTTTAGTTCCTCATACGTACAAAACAAAGAGAATTGAAATTAAACATTGAAATCGAAGAAACGCCTAAACATTCCAACAACTCAAACTTGAATTGTATGAACGTTTAGGCCCTCTTCTCTTCCTCTTCTTTGTAGCATAAGGTCTAGGTATAATTGGTTGGGGGGATGGAAGTGTTGGGGAATTATGGAAATGGATGAGAAGTGGTGGAAATGGAAGATGGTTTTTGGATTCTAAGGGAGAGAAACTCACGGCTAGGAGAAGAAAATGGAAGTGTTTGTGGTGTGTTGTGTTGTGAATGAGATGAGATGCATGATGAAGAGTTAATAAATAATGCATGTAGGGTTAGGAAATAAAATCATAACTTAAAGGGGGGATGATTAAAGGGTGTGGCTAGGTTGGAAAGGTGTGGAAGATGGATGGAATTAGGGGGAATGCATGGCAATGATGGGGAGTTCTTTGGTGATGAATGCAATGATGAAGAGTGAATAAATAATGCATGTAGGGTTAGCTAGGTTGGCTTTGTTTGGGTGCATGTGAGTTAAAGAGGGAGAATGTGGTGAAATGATGAAGTAGGAAGGTGGAAATGCATGTGAATGCATGTGAGTGCATGTGTGTGTGAATGGGTGTTTCTTGATGGTTTTGGGGTTGTGATGCATGTGAATGCATGTGGCTAAGGCTTGTTGATTGGGCTAGAGGTTTTGCATGGCTCAAAGGATTGTTTGATTGGGCTAGGCCCTTTGTTTTATGTCCAAAGTGCATACAATGCTTTCAAATTCGTCCAATACTTTGGCTCCAAAAATATGCTATCCATTCCAAGCCCAATTTTGCTCCAAAATGCTCCAAAATGCATCTTTTTGCTTCCTTAGCCATATGAACCTAAAAACACACGAAAATGGCTTAAACTACTAAAACAACTATGAATTAACAACATAGATGCACGAAAACAAGCTAAGTAAGTCGCCTAAATATGCTCCTATCAGTTACGAGTTCTATTGACAAGAATTTTGAGATGTGATTGAATATTTGTTCTAGGTGATGATGATTGTTCGTGACGTCTCAATATTTGTGCTAGAGAATGGTGGCGTGGACTCCAGGTGAGTGGATCTTTTCCTTTTTATCATGTGTGTGTATATATATATATGTATGTATGTATGAATGATAGTTCCCACAAATGCTTTTGAATTGATTCATGCACTTCATGCCATGTCTAAAGTGTGTGATATTTTAAATATTGCATTATTATGATGTGTGTTAAGTTAAAGTTGCTATGGAGGCAGGTAAGTTCATGTAAGTTATTATGTGATTGAATTGGTTGTATTACATTGGCTTGCATACATTTATTTAGAGCTCATCATGGCTGCACCTTGGTGTTAGTGCTCCCGCCCCGGGCCAGGGCCAGGGCCAGCCTTCATGTGATCGTTCACCTCTCGCACCGCACGATCACCTTGGATCCAAGTCTGGTGTCAGCCTCTCGTACAGACCACAATAGGTGGTTCCGACTTGTAGGTGACCTGTGATTTATCACACAGCCTTCACGTGATCGCATCTCTTGAGTGTACATATTTACACCCAGCCTTGTCGTACATACCACAATAAGTGGTTCTGACTCATGTGCTAGCATATATTGATGAGCTATAGGTCCAATCGTATAGGTCACGTTAGGTGACTTTGACTTGCATACTATTTTATATTGATTTCACACCTGGCTTACATCTTTTAGTGCTGAAACGTTATGACATGGCATACTTCAATTTTCACTAGCTTTGTGCATTGGTTTTCCATACGTATGTAGTATTATTTTCTGGAAACTATATGGGTTTTATAGCAAGGGGTTATATCATTTTCAAAAGGTATTTATTAAAACCTTATTTTTAGGCCCACTCACCCTTGTTTTTCATCCCTCCAGGTTTTAACGACTGAACATTTGTATCGACGAGGATTCTTAGCAAATCTTAATATAGGTGGCTACCTCTGAAGGTATAATTCTTACCCACTTTACTGTGCTTTACTTATGCTTTGATGTCACCTGTGAAATGGGTTCATTGCCGTTCATCAGCGCACT
Organism: Pyrus communis; assembly: GCF_041283825.1. Lineage (NCBI taxonomy): Eukaryota > Viridiplantae > Streptophyta > Magnoliopsida > Rosales > Rosaceae > Pyrus > Pyrus communis. Next base: position 3,347,921 of record NC_142577.1, on the reverse strand, counting down.
CTTGTCTTTAGGCACTTTTAGGTTTAAATTTATTCACATTTTCCACACCACTATACTTTATGGCTTCGTCACCTTCCAGGTGCCGGCCAGCACAGCTCGATTCGGAGTCTTAGTGGACATTCCGGGTCGAAGTGTGTCACTAGCTTTTTAAAAAAATCTGTCTTTTAAATAATTTTAGCAATGTCAAACTAGCCTGTAAGAGCATCTCCAGTGAGGGGCTCTATATGGGGCTGGAAAAGTGGTGGATATAGCCCATTTTAGAGCTCCGAGGAATTTTTAGGGCATTATAAAAGAATATCTCCCAATGAGAGGCTATATCTTTCAGGCTCTGTATGAGGCTATATATATAATTATGTAGTAATTTGATTAAGTGATGATTTATTTATTTTATTTATTTTTTATTTATTTTATTTATTTATTTTTGTGTTAGCTTTTCTTAAGTTAATTTTTGGACATGCTATCTTAAATTTTTTTTTTTATGAACCCTTCAACCTAAATAGTTTAAATTGTGACAAAGTTAGATTTTATCACTTATAAATCGTTCGTTGGATTAGATTCTCTTATCTCAATCTCATTCGTTGAAAGAAGCAAACCCAACTTCGCCCTCTGAAATAATTTGATTTTCACGTATAACACAACAATTTACCTAGCACCAATTGGTAAATTAGTATCATACAATTTTGAAAAAAATTATTTGAAAATTTCACCCATCAATGCCCATGAACGTTAAATCAATTTGAAATTTTAATTCTTATGGAATTTAAAACAATCATTAATTAGCTAAATTGAGAGAAAAATAAGAAAAAAGAATTAAAAAAAATAATAATAAAAGGAGAGTATGAGTGTATTCGCAAGTGGAGGGAGAGTGATAAAATTTTGCTCACATGGGTTATTACTTTTTTTGTGGGACCTATTGTTTTTTGGGGCTAGATGTAGCCCGATTTTATGCTACCCAAGAAATGAAGTTGCTAGCCCTAGTGGTGGATCTAGCCCCATTTTCCAGCTCATTGGGGATGAAATTTCTCGCTAAGGCTAGAAATGTGGTAGCCTCATGGAGGATAATGAAGGAAGATTTGTGAAAAACAAGTTCATTTGAGCAACATCAACAACATGCAATTAACAATTAAAAGGCGGAATCATGTTTATATGCACTCAAAAACAAAACTTAACCCATGAACTTCAAAGCCTAGTAGATAGGTGAACCAAGACTCAACTCAAAACAAAGTGAGTTGAGAAATCAATACCTTTGTAGATTCCTCTTTGCATAAGCAAAGGCTAATCACCCAAAGAGAGGGCCTTCATTCCTTGCATCTTAGATCCATGGATTTGGATGGATGAAAAGGTTTCTTCAAGTTCCCAAAATTGAGAACCTCTAAGTCTCCACACCAAGGTAAGATTGAAGAAGAAATGAGTGACCTTGAGGAAGTAAGATTGCTAGATGTTTTCCTCAAGGATGGCCGGCCACTTCTAGAGAGAAAGGAGAGTTTGTGTTTCTCCAATTTCCCCAAAAACAACCCTTAATGAATTTTGGCTATTAAGTCACACTTATACCTTAATTCATTTGAGTGGCAAACTTGTAAATAAGTCAAAACCCACTCCTTCTCTAACATGGCCGGCCTTAGGGATTTATTGGGCTATTTGGGCCTTTGTGAATCATTATTCATTAAGTTGTCATACAACTTAAGTCAATGGACTTGACGTTCGAAGCCCATTGGGCCTTAAGGTCCAAAACTATCCCGAGGTCTTTTAACGAACTTATTCGTTTGATTAATAATCATATTAATTAATCCTTGCCATAAATAATTAAACCATTTAATTATTCTTACTCATCTCCGTTGAATCTTCAATCTCTACCTTACACGGTGTACGATCCATTAGGTTCCTTTTAGCGAGGCAGTGGGCGATTCAAACTCTTTCAAATCGATTGTGAATTGAAACTTACTTTCAATTCTCCCGTTAGTGATAATACACTTTTAGGGCTTCCACAAACCATGGTTGACGCCTAACAGCATGTCATGGTTACCCAAGCTAATCAGAAGAGGTGGAGAACCTATTCAGTTTTAGGATTACAAATGCAATACGGTCTTTCTCTAATACAATACTCTCGACCACATTGTTTGGTTTGATAGTTTATTCATGTCTACTATCCAATGTGAGTCTTGTGCTTATATGATTACCTTGAATGTGATTTGGAACACATTCCTAAATCTCATTCATACTTTGGCCAAAGATTCAAAATCATATCATAGAGTATTCTCCCTCAAACAGTTTGAAGGTTAGAGATCCCTTGTTGCGCATTCACTTGCCTCCATGGCTAAGTGGCTTAACCCCAACGATGCCATGGACACCCTCATGATGGAGTGACTTTGACATAATCAAAGATTAAGGACCTAACCACAAGACAACTGTGATGCCTCAGGTCAAAAGACTAATTTGCATTATCCCAACCATGAGTTCTCATGTGACATGAATATGGGAACTCTTCGTTGATCATGTTCAGTGAACTCATTCTCTATTGAGCACTTACGTACTTGTCTTGATGTCACACACACCAATGACTCGAGACTAGTCACTCTCCCTGAGAGAAGACATAGCACGTACTGATCTTAACGGACTGTCAATGCCCAATTGACAATCCTATGATCAGGAACGTTTAGGATGTGTCAACGAAAGAATGGACTCATGAATCTAACTTCTTTAGATCGCATTCTTCCAATCACATATTCCTTGGACTTATCGCTTAAGCATATAACATTTATATGAGACGGCTCAAACAATAATGTTTGCCCTTTACATTTAAACTACATTAGTTTGAAATGTCCGTAAAGTATCATCATATGATTGGTTTTAGGGCACATTTCCAACAATCTCCCACTTGCACTAGAGCCAATCAGCTTGTTCATCAGTGATGATACCTCTTCTGTAATTCATTTCATAAATGGCTGAGTAGTAGGCCTAAACAATGGATATCTATATGTTATCCATAGAAGCAACCTTGAGAATAACGACGTCACCATTATACATGATTCTCAATCATGTGGTTCAGTCTCTCATTTGAGTTCGGACCTTGATGAGACCTTGATTCCCTGGCTTGAGCTATCGCCCCATTAGTGTCATACACTTTCTGGTTGGAACCGAATGGAGAGTTCATGAATGAACTTTCCCATCCAAACAACAATGTTGTAAGCTTCTATATGGCAATATATTTTGCATACATGATGGAACACATTAAAGTCATTTACTTTTAACGTTTCCACCCAAATATCTCTTTAGTCATAATAAAGAGATATCTCATTATCACTTCATTCATAATGAAGAGATATTCTATGATGGATTAGATTCATAATCTAATACATTTACGCTTCCATTACGTTACTCTAATTCTTCCTCATTCTTGAGGAATCCATCCTTAGTATTTCTTAAATACTTAAGGATTCATTTGACAGTTTTCCATGGTTCTGATCCTGGGCTTGCACTGATATCATCTTGTACCGTTCTAGGTACAACTTATATCAATGTTTTCATACAATATGAAATACATAAATCACCTTTCTGCGTATGCATAAAGGATTCTATTTACGCATTATTTCTTTGGGAGTCAAAGGGTACATTCCCTTTGAGAAGAACAACTTTCTAGTCTCACTAGAATTGTCATTCTAATTGAAGTTTATCATCATATGAGAAACTTCCTAGCATCTCTTGTCTATTTTAGGGATTGACATAATCCAATTATATCTTGAAATCTATCATTATAGATTTCCATCCCATGTATATAGACTATGTCTCCCATATACATTCTATCATTATAGAATGTTTAAAGTCATAACTTTAACGATGAAGAATTCCTTTCATTTTCAAAATATATATCATGTATATATATATTCAAATTTAGGAATATGATCAACTCCCACTAATCTTTTGTAAACCTAGTAAACAAAAGATTCATTTACATCTTTATGAGAAATCAAACATTTGATCTTTTCTCATAAGACGCTTATAGCTCCCACTAGCTTGCTAAGATCCATGATGGATGGATCTCTACAACTAACCTGTCTTGTGATTTATTGTTTTAGACATATATTATCAAGACTATCTTAATAATGGCTTCGGAAACCCATATTATGTCCAAACCATTCAACTGAGACGGTTTATAAATCCTTCTGGACTACCTTGGAGCTTGTGGTATAGGAACTAGGTTGTCTTAGAAGTATATATCATATATATATGGGTAATTGATAATGTCCAACGAACTAAATCTTATTCATGTTCATTCTTCTCCTAATGGAGAAATTCATTATCTTACGATGCTACTTTCCTTGATATTTTTCAAGGAAATTAATCTAAAGTGTTACTTTTTCCTTGGATCAAATCTAAGGAGGTAAATACTTTAGACGTCTTACTCATCTACTTACATTTCTTGAATTCTTTGAAACCTTTTGCAAAGTATTCGGACTTGTGTTTATTCAAAATAAACTATAGTCCAACCGAGAGTGATCTTCGGTGAATGTCATACAACATGAGTAGTATTATGTTGTGGACAAGTGCCACTAACATCTAAGTGAATTAACCTCAACAACTTTGTGATTCTTTCTTCTTTCCAAAAGAATAAAGATTCGAACAGTTCGCCTCTATACAATTTTAACAAGAAGGTATTGGATCCGGATCTAACTATCCAAAGCATCCATCTATGACCAACTCGTAACTTATGTTTTAGAGGTATCACAACTCAGTTGGATTAGTCACTACCTTGCAACCTTTTGGGTTTTAAGCATCGTTATATTCTTAAACAGTTAACACTACCACATCATCTCTACTATAGAGACAACCAATTAAATTACAATAATCTAATTATTGATTAATAAAGAACAATGTTTTGTTAAACAAAACATTCATCCATCTCTACTATAGTGACGGATTTAAGTTCCTTTAAAATTGGGACGTAAAGACAATCTTTGGTTTTTCCAATTTCTTTGGTAGTTCATATGAGGAAGTAAGTACAATCCGCTTTCGCAGAGATCTATATTTTATTCACTTTCCGAATGTGAAGTACTTTCTCTTCTCTCATTAATCTTCTACTTCTTATTAGCACACTTTTACAACAATTGTAAAACATAGTTACTAATACAGAATCATGCATTCAAGTAGAAGAACCAACTGTTATGAACTTTTCAAGAACATTTTACAACACCTTCAAAAAGGTGTGTTCTTGACACTTGCAAGACATTTCTTGCAAATACCCCTTCCAATGTCCATCCTTTCATAAAGAAAGTTTGTTCCCTTGGAGTTATTTTGCCTTCTTCATTTGACTTCCCTTTTGATTACAATAGTCATGGTCCCTAAACTCCCACTATCTCTCTTGAAACTCATTTCAAATGTGTTATACACATCAAACGATTTGGAGAGCGTGCGGTTATTGTTCACTATATAGTTTACAATAAACTTAGTGAACCATTAGGATAGGGACACAAAGGTGAAGTCCTTGCCTAGTTTCCGTCTCGTTAAGTGGTTTAACACTTCAACACTCAATGATTCAAAATCATCATAAGTCCATGTTGATGGACTATTTTTGTCAACCAACCATTATGTTCTAAACATAATTACAAACTTTCAAGAGTTGCTCAAGGCAGCTCTCATTTCTTCATACAACAATTTGTAAGTGAAGAATCATGGCACATAAAGTGTCCATGCCCTTGTGCTTACTTCTCAAGTTCCTTGTTCGTGTAACAAAGAGACAAGCACTAAAGTTTGTGTTGATTAAGGGTTGTTCAAAGCAACTCTTATTTCTTCATACAACAATTTGTATTTGAAGAATTATGACATTAAAAGTGTTGTCCTTCTCATGTTAGACTTATCTAACATATTCTTCCAATGATACATTATCAATAGGAAGATTGTGAGGATGAGACTACTTAGTTACATCTACAAGCCATTAAAGACAATCTATGGGATTGTAGAACTAAGTCCGGAAATTAAAGCATTCGGTTTTTCTTTGTCAAGTTTTGGATAGCGTTTGCAAATATATTGGTAAACAAATACATAACGAATATAAATTGATTGATTTTAAGCCATTTGATTCGGATCTTTAAATCAAATAGCACCACCCACTATTTTTGGCAAATTCCATATCCCTCATCGGAATTCGAGAGTTTTGTTGAACTCTTAGCGGGGTATGGGAGACTCACCATTACCAAGCCCACCTCACGATGATACGATGTTGGTTAGCAAAAATAATGATGAGAGAATAACGCTTTACTCATTTACAACGTTTGTAATTACCCATCTTGTTTGGCCTCTAGAGAATGTTGCCTCACGATGATACGATGTTGGCACTATTGCACTTAGTTAAGTTATTCCCACCATGCTTAGTTCATGAAGGGGTTCAAGAATAGCCTCACAATGATATGATGTTGGCCATCCTCGTTGCCTACACTCACCTCATCATATGCGTATAGACTCCTCCTGAGTGTAAGCATGCACTTTGTACTCCCCCATGATAGGGTGAAGCCGGTGTACAAGTCACAAACGATTGGAGCCTACCACGGTGGAAGGCCACGAAGAGATATTCAAAGCATCTCTCGCTTATCAACTTAATAATGGTTTGGTTGAGGGTTTTAGGTCTCATCACATAAATATTCATTTTAATCTAATTAAAACAATTTTGGTCTTATTACAACTATTGGTCCATTTGATTGATTTAGTTGTATATAATACTCCCACTAAGCTTTTAAAACGGTTTTTAAAGCAAGAGTATATGATACTACTAACATAAGGTTTGCATTCATTGATGGACTATATAGTTGCCTTAGGGCCTTAGGATGACTATGAACCTTTAATTCGATTCAACATGAGCCTAGTGTTGAATCTCGGTCTAGGGATGGTGATTGATTTTAGTTACGCGTTTAATCACATTAAGGCGTGTTGTCTTAGGGCGTTGGACCCAACTACTCCAATTTCATGCATATCGAATAAAACAAGAAAGGAGTACTTCAAAGTAAATAAGAGCTTATGCTCTTTTACAACAATTGATCAAATCAAATTACTTTAAAGTAAAGAAGAGCTTATGCTCTTTTACAACAATTGATCATATCAAATTACAACCAAAATTTAATCTACACATTCCCATGGTTCAAACAAATTTGAAACGGCCTTTCACATAGCTCAATTATAGTAGGCTTAAGTTCATAATCACCCTTTCTTTAATTAATTAACGCTTTAACTAATTAAACTTGAATGCAACATTTTCATTTGGTTTTTGTATCCATAGAATTGATTTAAATGGAGCTAAATGAAATGAAAATCCAATTCTCATTTAAAGAGACAAAACAATTTTGTTCTCTACCTAATTTGGGCCAAAATGCTATGACCTCAACTTTTGGGCCATTTTGCAAAACTTAAACTTTTGGGGTCACTTTGTAAAAACACAAAAGTCCACTACTTCATGTAATTACAACTAGAACCCAAAAAATTTCCACAAAAGCTAAAACTTCATTAAAGGAGCAAAACAATTTGTCCTTTTAGTGATTTTGGACCTTTACGTAAAAACGTAAACTTTTGGGTCAAAGTACAAATACACAAAAGTATCAAAACTTTATGTAATTGCATGAAAGCCCCACAAAGACCCTAATTGAGTAGGGTGGCCGGCCATTTGAAACAAAGTATAAAAAAATTTCAAAGTTTTGTAAGTGGGGTGTGTGAAATGGAATAAATCATTACACACCAACCCACTAAAATTTCTTTAATTTTTCAAAATAAATATCTAATATATTTAAACATAAGAAATATTTCAAAACAAAAACTTTATGAAATAAATCAAAACTTTGAATCAAAACACCAAACCTTTTGTTCTTGGCAAGAACATATCAAGAACAATGAAGAACATCCATGAAAACCCATAAGAGCTCCATGAACATTCTTCACCCAAAAACATACCAAAACCACTCAAAACTTAAGGGAAATAACATACAACCATACTAGGGTACATAGGGGTTCCAAAAGTCACTTTAAAACACTTTTAACAAGTCAAACAAGAACCCAAAAATCCACCCTTTGGATTTGGCCGAATTTCCCCAAAAACATGGCACCAAATTTTAGCTCCAAAATTCATGCTCATATGAACTACATCTACAACATTTGAGATGGCAAATTTTCTAACAAAATTTACATTCAAAGAAGCAAGAATAAAGCTTGTAACAATTACAACATTCAAATCACAAACTATGAACTACAAAACCCAAAAGGATTCACCAACTACTAGACTTAGGCTCTGATACCACTTGAAGGAAGATTTGTGAAAAACAAGTTCATTTGAGCAACATCAACAACATGCAATTAACAATTAAAAGGCGGAATCATGTTTATATGCACTCAAAAACAAAACTTAACCCATGAACTTCAAAGCCTAGTAGATAGGTGAACCAAGACTCAACTCAAAACAAAGTGAGTTGAGAAATCAATACCTTTGTAGATTCCTCTTTGCATAAGCAAAGGCTAATCACCCAAAGAGAGGGCCTTCATTCCTTGCATCTTAGATCCATGGATTTGGATGGATGAAAAGGTTTCTTCAAGTTCCCAAAATTGAGAACCTCTAAGTCTCCACACCAAGGTAAGATTGAAGAAGAAATGAGTGACCTTGAGGAAGTAAGATTGCTAGATGTTTTCCTCAAGGATGGCCGGCCACTTCTAGAGAGAAAGGAGAGTTTGTGTTTCTCCAATTTCCCCAAAAACAACCCTTAATGAATTTTGGCTATTAAGTCACACTTATACCTTAATTCATTTGAGTGGCAAACTTGTAAATAAGTCAAAACCCACTCCTTCTCTAACATGGCCGGCCTTAGGGATTTATTGGGCTATTTGGGCCTTTGTGAATCATTATTCATTAAGTTGTCATACAACTTAAGTCAATGGACTTGACGTTCGAAGCCCATTGGGCCTTAAGGTCCAAAACTATCCCGAGGTCTTTTAACGAACTTATTCGTTTGATTAATAATCATATTAATTAATCCTTGCCATAAATAATTAAACCATTTAATTATTCTTACTCATCTCCGTTGAATCTTCAATCTCTACCTTACACGGTGTACGATCCATTAGGTTCCTTTTAGCGAGGCAATGGGCGATTCAAACTCTTTCAAATCGATTGTGAATTGAAACTTACTTTCAATTCTCCCGTTAGTGATAATACACTTTTAGGGCTTCCACAAACCATGGTTGACGCCTAGCAGCATGTCATGGTTACCCAAGCTAATCAGAAGAGGTGGAGAACCTATTCAGTTTTAGGATTACAAATGCAATACGGTCTTTCTCTAATACAATACTCTCGACCACATTGTTTGGTTTGATAGTTTATTCATGTCTACTATCGAATGTGAGTCTTGTGCTTATATGATTACCTTGAACATGATTTGGAACACATTCCTAAATCTCATTCATACTTTGGCCAAAGATTCAAAATCATATCATAGAGTATTCTCCCTCAAACAGTTTGAAGGTTAGAGATCCCTTGTTGCGCATTCACTTGCCTCCATGGCTAAGTGGCTTAACCCCAACGATGCCATGGACACCCTCATGATGGAGTGACTTTGACATAATCAAAGATTAAGGACCTAACCACAAGACAACTGTGATGCCTCAGGTCAAAAGACTAATTTGCATTATCCCAACCATGAGTTCTCATGTGACATGAATATGGGAACTCTTCGTTGATCGTGTTCAGTGAACTCATTCTCTATTGAGCACTTACGTACTTGTCTTGATGTCACACACACCAATGACTCGAGACTAGTCACTCTCCCTGAGAGAAGACATAGCACGTACTGATCTTAACGGACTGTCAATGCCCAATTGACAATCCTATGATCAGGAACGTTTAGGATGTGTCAACGAAAGAATGGTCTCATGAATCTAACTTCTTTAGATCACATTCTTCCAATCACATATTCCTTGGACTTATCGCTTAAGCATATAACATTTATATGAGACGGCTCAAACAATAATGTTTGCCCTTTACATTTAAACTACATTAGTTTGAAATGTCCGTAAAGTATCATCATATGATTGGTTTTAGGGCACATTTCCAACAGATAAAGCCCCCATTAGGGATGCGCTAACATGCTTTCTATCTCGAGGTACAATTTTGAGTAACCTAAGTCGGTGAGAGTGGACAGAGTGATGGACAAGAGTCCGAAACCCTCCATCGTAAACCAAAAACAAGAAAAAAGGTTTGAATTGTTGTAATGTAATATGTGGATGGCCCACATGAATAGTTTATTACTATTCATCCGAAGAACAATCAGACGGATTATTATTTATATGAAGAAAGGTTGTAAAACAAATAGTGTTGTTATAATAATCTTTTGCCTATAAAATGAGAGCATACAGAGGAAAGGAAAGAAAAGAGAAAAGATAGAAGATGTATGCAGCAGAAAGTATTAGTGAGCCAAGTTAGAGAGTAGAGAGAAAATAGTGAGAGTTATTTTGTACTCCCATTATTTCAGATAATGAAAGAAATTACTACTACTACCCTGAGGATGTAGGCTTGTCGAACCTTGTAAATATTGTGTCTTATTTACTTTATATTCCACTGCACACATACCGTCGATTTTACAACACGTTATCAACACGAGAAGCTCTCATGTCAATGGAAAGCACAACACCATAATTCTGGTGAAGCACTAACTACCTCTCACCTCCATCAGTTGGAAATCTCACAGATAAGAAAATCTTTTCATTTCAGCTTCATATCTCTGTATAACTAATTTTCTTAAAGTAAATATACATTTGGTTATATAACTATTATCATTATTATTGGCAGAAAATCTGACAGCTATGTAATCAGCCTTTAAACTCCAACTTTCTCACCTCGGATTGAGATGCTTCTTCTTAAAAGTTGTTTGTTCGCCCAGTGCCTATAACGTACCAAAATTTCAGAAATTCCAACAGTGTGATCGTCACAAATATTTGAAACACCAACCTAGCTTTCAATTCCACAGAAAGCTGGACAGCCATCTTATGAGTACCAAAACTCCATTTTCAATAGCTCAGGTCAAAACTGTTTCTTCACAAAAGTTGTTTGGTATCCTTATCCATATCATACTAAAATTTGAGTCAAATATAACGATTTAATCTACTCATAAGTTACAGATACTACTCTCGACTCCAAAACTTATAGGAACGGTTTCGACTCTTTTAAAACTCACTGAAGGAGGAACACTAATTGGGACTTATTGTTACTATTACTTACTAGGTAACTAAAAGGACTTAGAACTGTGAAATGAAAATAAAATAAAAAGGATGAAACAAAAGAAAGTGGCAGACAAAGAAAAAGAAAAAACAAAAGATGGAGACTTAATCATTGCCTTTTCTGCTTTGGTATATTTATGTGAACGGTGCTGGTTTAAAGCTCTATCACAAGTTCTATTTATTTAAATTTATTTATAGAGGGTGGAATTATTACCCTTTGCTTTAAGCTTTGATATTTATGTTAATGGTGTTGAATCAAAGCCATTGCCACAAGCTTTATTTACTTAAAAGCAATTTATTTACCATGGTTGGAATTACCGTTTATTGCTTTAATTTACTTACTATGCTACATTTTGTTATGATGAGTATAACACAAATACAAAGTTCCTTGATCATATTAGAACCTAAAGTTTCTTGATCCTCATCATATAAAAAGATCGGACCGAAGTTCCTTGATAAAAAATCAAAACCTTAAGTTTTTTAATCAACTGAGAGAGCATCAATTCCTCAACTAAATTAAAATGACGGCCATAATCGCCTTAGCCCACAAACTATTAAATGAGGGCCAGAAGTTCCTTGATTCATTCAAATGAGGACCATAAGTTCCTTAATCCATGTACAGATTAAGTATGGGCATGAATTTCAAAAATATGAACCTAAAGGTTCTAATGATGTCAATATTGAGAATAAATTCCGAGTGCATATGATAATGTTTTGACCTGAAGTTCAAAATATGAATAATGTTAAGAACTTGAAGTTCTAACATTTTGTGTAGACATATGTTATATGTGGTATGAGTTAATTATCGCAATTTCCGTCATACTTGAATTTCTTCCTTTTAGGAATAAGAAAATGGTGAACTTAGCAAAACCTGATTCTATGACCATCGACATCTTACACAAGAGATGCTTTCATGAATTCATAATGCTTGAGAATTCATGTGGAAGCATATGATATTAGAAAACATTTATACTTAAAGGCTCATTGAATCATATTCATAGAACCAGAAGTTTCCATCGTCTCTTCATTAATTCATTAATTATGGAACCAGAAGTTTCTATGGGTTCACATATATAACAAGCTAAAGTAGAAGCTTCTAGACATGTATAAAATCAAATGGGAAAAAAACTTATACATACATGTACGTACGCGTGAGTTACAACTACAAAAACAAACAAATGGGGGGGGGGGGGGCTTTTATAAAGGTTGCTCATGTGAAGCCTCAATACTTGGCAGTACCCTAGAAGGGGCAGGCACTAGAGATTGATCATGTGACACCCCACTATTTGGAAAAACACCAAAAGGGGAAGGCGCCAGTTGCCTTCGAAATCTAGCTACGAATCTCTTGTGATCACTTTGAATCCAACTTTCAGATCCATGCAGCTGGTCGAGCTTCCTTTTCATACTCATCGAGTAAATATTTGCAATTTTGTACAACTCTTTATTCTCGTGCTTCAGCCCTCTGATCTCTTGTCTAAGACTTGCCACCTCAGCCATTAATGTTTAGAGTTGGCGAGTTCGAGCAAGTAGACGTTGGCCTATGTTGGATACAGAACCCGCACACTGAACAATGAAAGCTAAAGAGTCTTGAACAGCCAATTCATCAGACCTCTTTGAAAGTATTCTTTTATCTTTGGGAGTGAGAAGGTTCCTAGCTACTATTGTAGGCGTTATATCATCCTTCATCATAGGGTCTCTAATCGTAAGAGGGCCATTAGAAGATAAGAACAACGGGCACCATATTTATCCTGAAGCGGGACGTGTGCATCTCCCTCAAGACTCAAATCTAAATAAAGGTTAGATGGGCAAGCCATTTTTAGAAATGATGAAAGAAAAGGGTTGGACATATGAAATCCCAAAAATACAACAGAGACAATTTTTAGAGGCGGCCAATTTTCAAAGCGTGCATTTTGAATACAATTAATACATCTATAAAAGGAGAGGCAACACAACCACTTGTTCAAATATTGAAGAGCACCGCTTTTCGAATTTCAAAAGCTGAATTTCCTTGAATAAAGTTCATCAACATTTTCTCAGATGCAATCTCAGCTTTCTGGATATTAAGGACAACTTTGTCAAAATATCTTTGGCAAAGTTAAAATACGTAAAGTTCACTATTCTAACTACACCACTATTGCTGACAAGCGTGGGTGACAAGGTCACAACCTCACCACTACTTGCTATTGGGAAATTCTTATATATGTTGACCTTCGTCTTCCATGGCAAGGCACACCTCCAAAACGCCTAACTCATCTTCCTTTTCAAGAATGCATCTGCAACTAAACCTCTCAACATATTCAGTCTCCCTTCTCTCTGAGAATACCTCTTCAAGCAAGTCCTCAAAATGCCAAACTCATTTTCTCAACAAGAAACCCCTTTTGATCGAAAAGGTTTACACCAGCATCAAGATTTTATACTTTTTCATTCAAGAGAAAAAATATCCCATACCATCAGAGTCGAAAGCAAGAGTATCTCATATCATGCTCTTTCCCTGTCTTTTCCTTTGCCCTTGCTTTTGCTTTCAAGATAAGGATAAAGAAAGCAATCAGTCAGAACCTGAAATCAAACTTCTGGTCAGGAACCGACTGCTGGAACTTTTTCCTAATTGCTTACCTTGCATTGCTCTCAAGTAGTCATCTTTAACTATTGTTGGAGCCGGGCCTCAAGTCACCAACACCGCAAAATAATTGGTACGATGTTGGCTCTTTACACTAAAGATGCCAAGCATGGATGAGTCAGCAAAAAGTGATGGACCATCCAAGGGCAAAGATAGTGCACCACTTCTACTATGCAAGAGACTAAAGTAGAAAGATCAACGATGAGCCTATGGAAGTCCAAATGGAGAAAATTGGTGGCTAATTGAGTGAATGGAAGACCAAAGTTCAATGATGGGAATCCTACTCACAACCCCAACAAACAATACCAATTTATATAATTCACATGATGTACAAAAAGGTAATGAAAATTACTAATTGATTACAAGTTACAGAGATGCCGCACAGATTGAAGTCTCAGTCAAACTATCCATAGCCTTGGCACTACTAAATTATTGCATGCCCGAAGCATAACAGTCACCACATGGATTCAAGTTCCAAAAGGGATAATCCATGGACACGAAAATTTTAATATATCTCATGTCTGAAGCACGATCGATGTGTAGTTTCCAATGATTCAACTCCCCAATAGTGGAGATTAAAAATCCAAGCTCTATAATGCTCTAGAGGAGGTTGATCCAAATTCTCAAACCATTCATCTAAAAAGAGATGATAGTCCTAGAAGAGACAATGTAAAGCCCCTGAAGAGGCAAGGATATCCAAAGTAATGAAATGCTTATAAATATGCATGCGCATGCACATGAGATTTATGGGATCACAAATTGATGATTACTAATGTTAATTTTGGTTTTATAGTAGCTACTAAATTCATCAAAGAGCTGTGTTGATATTGAGCCACATTCTTTTGTTCGTCGACAAAAAGCAAAATTATTGGCCAAAATGGAGAAAGGAAATTCCATTACAATTGATTAAGAATGTGGAAAAATGGACCTATAGTACAAATCGGCAAATTGATACAGTAAACTACACTCACATGATATGACACAAGATTCCTAGTTGAAACCTGAAACTAAGATATACTCTTGCAAACATGTTTTGTCACTGTGAAACTTGTTCATTTAAATGAAGAATTATTGTTGACCCTAAAAACTACCAAGCCTACGTGGCATGCAGGCCAAGTAATTAATAAGCTAACTACATCCTTCGGTTGTGTGTGGGGCGTGCCAACTCGTCGGCCGAGTTCGGCCGGTGAGTAAAATATGTTGATGTAGCGTTGGGCACGCTACTGACTTCTCAATCTTGTGACTGCAGCCGAGAAAAGAACACGTCTCGACCTTCGGGTTCTAAAGCCTGGAGACAAGGCCACTAGTTCTGCGAAGTTCAATATCAAATTTGGCTTTCGATGTGCCAAATGTAGTAACCTGTAACATCTCACTTTGCTGAAAAGGCTAATAAGATGACCTCAACCAATAAAGATTCCAAAATCCTTCTTGACCGAGACTTGGATAAATAACTAGTCAGCCTCAACGCAGTGCTGTTTATCTAAACTAAAGGTGCTCTGCCATCCGCTGGTTCTATGGCAACAATGCTGTTTATCCAAACTGAAAATGTTCGCCGGTTGCCTTCACAGTGCTATTTATCCAAACTGAAGATGTGTTGGCGGAAAAAGGAAAATAAAAATCTCAAGGTTGTTGAGAGGTTTAGCGTAGAGCGAGAGTTTGCACAGGGCAGTTTGTGTGTTGAATTGGAGAGAGCCTGAATGATGCACTTTCTCCTCTATTTATAGCAGTGAGCCTACTCTTGGCCAAACCAAAGACGTACTCAGACTAGAACTTCTTATCCCAATCTGATTATGACTTGGCTAGTCCTAGTTCCAATGGGTTTCTAAACTAAACTCTATAATGAACCGGATTCATTCCCTGATTCTCAACGCCTTTAGCTTTAAGAGCCCTTGTGGTATCAGGATTCAACCTTTGCCTTTATCCAAAACAATCCTTCTCGTAAAAGGACTTGGCCGAAACCGACTAGGCAACTCTTGGTGCCTAGCCGGCCCATGATACCCCCGGAAGACCGTTGGACTAAAAGTCTCGACCCAAATTGTTTGGCCCCAAACATTGCCCCCTCGCTTTTGTGGTCTTTAGCCTATAACTCTTTGGCCGAGTTTCGACCTTGAAGAAGTGAAATCAAACCCGTAACGTATCTTTGGAAGACAACAAAATGTCCCAAATATTCCATCCACTCAGGTGCATTTATGAAGCATGATTGCACGATCTTAATTTGTCAGATGTTTTGCCACATGGCGATTCCTCAGTCTACTCGTTCTGCCATTAATAATGACATATGAAACGTGTAACCATCGAAATTTCTTTTCGCCATTAAATATCTATTTGAAACGTGCATCCTCAATCCGCGAGTTCTTTGGTCTCTTCACCTAGATTCTTTGAATATCTATTATGATTACAAAATCCTTCGGTTGATTTTACCCCCCAAAACTGCTGAACTTCCTCCTAAAACACCTATAAATACTTTGCTTTCCTTCACTCAAACTTTTACGCTTTCAAAATTCTCAAATCTCATTGCTAAGTGCTCTTAAACGCAAAAAAGCCAACCTTCCCGAGAAACCTTCATCTTCTTCTAAAACCTAGAAAAACCTTCATCTTCTTCAATGGCCGCCAGTACTTTCATTGCCAAGTTGGTCGAGGAATGCACTAAATGCCAAAGTATCATTGATCGAAACACTATCAAAACCGTCCGATTTAAGGATGAGCCAAATATTTGATAAGCTCATATTTATATATATTTTACAACCAATTCACTTCTCTTTAATTAGTTCCTTATATTTTTGAGTTATTTACTTTGTTTTTGTGTTTTGTAGGATTTGTCTAGCAAAGAAAAGAAAAATAGCACAAGTGGAATTTTAAGTAACAAATTCTTCAAAACTGCCTGTGCAGATCAACTAACTTTGGAAACAAGTTGCAATAGCTCAGAATGAATTAAAGAATATATGCTTGGAAACCTACAGATGTCTAATTTTTGGAGCATTTCATGGATTGCTCATATCATTTTTCTAGAAGTTATGGATGTTTTAACACTAAAAGGTTCCCAAGAGGCTAAGCAGTTTGTAACTGTCAAGACTACAATGAAAGCAATAAACCCAATAAATCTAGCAGCCACAACTGATGCATTCAAGAACAAGCCAGCTGACACCAATTCAAATATCAAAGGAAATGGAATTAAAGATGAGGACTAAGTGGGAGTAATTGGCATAAAGGCTACCTAAAGAGTTACAATTGTTTTACCATTTCCTCTCACTTATTGTCATCACTAAATGGTTGTTAGTGGGGTGAGTTATGGAGAAGAAATTGGGGCAGCAAGCAAGAACAAAAAGGTTGCAGGTTGCAGCAGCAAAGTGAAACAAAATAGAAAAGAAAGAAAAAAACAAGGCTGCAACGTTGGGGAAGGAAGGAGGAAATCTTGGCATTCTCTTCTTTTGGTTTTATTTAAGGATTATGTGTAACTAACTTTTAGTAGTTAGGGGCTGTTTTGAAGCCCCGAATATGATTGCAAGTTTGTTATGACATTTCGTTTGAATTACTTTTATGAATGGATGAAAATTGCTTCACTACTTGTCTCATTGATGAATTCTTTATGTGTTTCTACGGATGCATACTTAGTAAGCATATCTAGGATTCTAATGCTATGAATATGTGTGTGCATGCCCTTGTCGAATGAGGACCTACATATGTTCTAGAGTAGTACTTGTTAATTGCGATTAACTTGTGAACTAATTTCTAGGATAAGTAAGACAACACCAATACTTACGATGCCTTGTGATGACTCAAACTCTTTTCGTTCTTAATGTTTTCTACTTGTTAAAGCTATGAACACGCCATTCTAGATTGCATACTAGGGAATAAGTTAAGTTGAAAATGCCATTCTCTTAATATACTACATAAGAAAGAGTGATATGTTGAGTTCTAACATTGAGCCAACTTGAGCATCTTCATCTGGAAATAAAAGGAATTTGAATGGAGCATAACATGTTTGTATGATTATTTGGTGGTGGATAGCAATTCCCCTAACTCGTTGTTCTTAATTTGTGAACTACTTAAAATTTGTTTCTGTCCTGTTTTTATTTGATTTAACTTAAATAACAAATCAAGTCCAAAAATCCCAAAATTTGTGCAAGTGTACCTATGTGTGTCTAGTGTCTTCATATAAAATTTCGTAGACTTTAGATAAGTTTAAGTCAGTCTAATAAATATTTTTTGATGGCTGATCAATAGGGACAGCAACCCAGTTTTTGTGACATTTTAAGTAGTTAGATAAAACAATCTTCTGCAGGAAAGACCCTTATTTTCATATGCTACAATTGACAAATCTTAGTGTTAATAAGGAAAATCAATAGGACATTTGTGTGCTACTTTGTGGTGTGCTTTTAATTCTATCAATGTTTCCCACCAAACCCTCAGCCCATTGTTCAAAGACGATGTTCCAGAAGTGATCACTGAAATGCTCAAGGACCATTGCCTGAAACCCTTATTCTAAGGGTATGATTGGTCAAAATGGGAACCGGCCAAACCCCAAGGCGTTTGGCCTTCGACCACTGTAGCCTGGACTTCCTGGGTCACTCGAATAGAGCCACATTTAGGCGACGAATGGAAAGCTGTCGACATTTTTGATGCCATTAAACTCTCGATCATTGAGATTAACTTGGATCAAGAGCTCATGATGGCTGCTCTGAGCTTCTAGTGCTCGACCACCAATACGATGGTCATCCCTTAGCCCAACAGTGATGGACATCACAGCCATACTTGGCACCTCTCCTACTGGCCTCCCAGTCGACAATTCTCTTTCTGGGTATCAATTTGATTTGGACCTGAGGACCATTTTCGAGGATCGTGTTGTCAAAGCCTTGACAAAGGAGAACAAAAAACCCCCGAAAGAAGACGCACAGAAACTACACAAGAACTTTTTCAACTATAACACCCTAATCACTCACTTCGCCAGCTCGAGAAGGGAAGATCTTAAGAAAGGTGAACACGGGGCCTTCTTATTCTAATTGTATAACAAATACATATTTTATGCCAAGTCGAATAAATGCTTGGCTGAGAATATGCCCGTCACCGAAGCCTTGGCCAGAGGTCATGTCCTGGCCCTTAGTCCGGCCATTTTTGCCAATCTCACCAGGTGTTTGGCCAAGATTACTGTGGGGAAAATCGACCCCCACCAAAACGGCCCGCTCTAGGTTTTTCAGCTCTAATTGTAGGTCTATTTCTCGATGTTGCGGCAGACCTTGCAAGTTTCACTTCTTCTGAAGCTATGGGCCTTGAGCTGGCCTCATGACCCATTCCTCCCCACTCGGTCGAAGAGATCTTCAAATATTTCTTCAGCCTAAAAGACTTTTCGGATGACGAATTCTAGATTTATCATCCCCGAACGTACCCCTCTTCCATCATCCTTCCGACATTGGCATGGGAAGATGCCAAGGAAGCTGATCTCCAAAATTCCTGGGGGTCATTTATCATCACTCAGGACCTGCCCTATGGTTACGAGGCTCGTCGAGGAAGTTGGGAAGTCTATCACCCCAACTTCTTGGCTCATCAACTAGGCTATTTTCAGGGATGCCCTATGCCATTCCTTGCCTCTCTCTCCCTCTTAAGCCGAGAACACCTCTCCGGCTCCTTAGAGAGGGAATGTGTGTTGGAAGTATGCCCACAAAGCCACTCATTTGATGTAATAGCTTTTGGAATACTTATTGTGTTAAACTATAAGTTTAATGAAGGGCAAATCTTATTGTTAATCACTATTTATTGTATTATGTGTTTAAGCAATAAGGGAATCCAAGGAATGTATTTAATCTAAGAGATAAGGGATCTAAGTAAGTTAGATTAACGAGACCCTTCTCTTATGTTCATTTCTAAAACGTTCCTAGCCATAGGATTGCTAATTGGGCATTGACAATCTGCTAAGGTTAGTATGTGTTATGTTAACTCAAGCATAAGTATGACTAGTCTCAAGTCATTTAGTGTTGGTCATTGAGACAAACACATACATGCTCAAAAGGTAATGACGTACATTGAACCACGATCAAAAGAGAGTTCGAACATACATGTCATGTAAGAACTCCTAAGTTGCAATATGCAAAGTAGTCCTTTGACTTGAGGCATCATAGATGTCTAATAGTTAGGTCCTTGATCTTTGATCATGTCAAAGGCATTCCATCAAAAGTATCCACGACATTGTTGAGGTCAAGCTATCTAGTCATGTAGGCATATGAATGCACAACAAGGGATCTCTAACCTGCCATGGTGAATAGAGAATACTTTGAGATATGATTCAGGAGTCTTTGATCAAAGCATACGAATATGACTTTGGAAGTTTGTTCCAAATCATATTCAATTGAACCACATAAGAGAAGTATCACATTGGATAGTAGACATGAAACAAACTATCACTCAAACAATGTGATTAAGAGTGTTGTATTAGAGAAGGACCGTATTGCATTGTAATTGTAATTGGATAGGTTCTCGAACCACTTATACTTGGCTTGGGTAGCCATGACATATTGCTAGGTGTCACTCATGGTTTGTGGAAGCCCTAAAGATTAGGAAACACTAATCTTCATCAAAGGGAGAATTGAAATGTAGTTTCAATTCACAATCGATCGTTAAGAGCAACAATCGCCCACTACCTCGCTAATTGGAACCTAATGGATCGTACACCGAGTAAGGAAAGTGAAGAAATATAAATGAGATGGATAAGCAATTAAATAGTTTAATTGAGAATGGTCAAGATTAATTAATTAGTTAATTAATCTTACGAAAGGTTCGTAATGGGCTTTTAAGTTGGTTTTGGGTTTCGGGGCCCAAAAAGGTTTTTGGTCCACAAGGCCCATTGAGTTTTGGTTGTGTGATAACTAAAACTAAATGGAAATTAACCCCAAAAAAAGTCAAAACCGGCCAAGGGTGAGTGGTAGCAAACTTGGGTTAATTGCAAGCTTGCCACACAAATGTGAGGTAGTGTAAATTCATCTTTATAGTTTTTTTTTTTCTCACTAGGGTTTTTCTTGGGTCAAAGAAGAGAAAATTTTTTCTCTCCTTTTTCTCTATAGAGGTCGGCCACTTAGGGAGACTTTTACTAGCATCTAAAATCTCTCTAAGTCATCCATTTCATCTTCACACCTCATCCTTGGTGTGGAGACTTAGAGACACTAAACGTTTGGTGTTCTTGGGGATCTTTTCCTCACATCCTCAAGGAGCAAAGGAGTATCAAAAGGAAGAAAATTACAAGGAAGATCTAAGGAGCTAGGAGGTGACTTGAAGGCCCACCACTTGGGTGAATCCCTTGTGTAAACAAGGATGAGCTTCAAGGGTAATGAATCTCAAAATCCTTTCTTCTCTTTAATGTTGTTAAAGAGTCTTGTGGTTCACCATTCACTAAGCTTTGAAAGTCATGGGTTTTAGAATTGTTTTTGAATGCATGCCTACTTTAAAGTATTATTAGTTTGCTTATGTGTTCAAATGTTCTCACATGTTCTTAGCTAGGACAAATTATCTCGGCCGCATCTATACTGGCATATTCTTCAACTTTGGTCGACGCATAACTGACCATGGGGTTTTTGTAAATTGTTCCTCTAGACGGGGACTTCAAAGCCTTCTCTTCTCGGAGTAAATAATTGTATTGCTAGACATGTTAAGCTATTTTGTACATGTCACAAAAGTTTGCCTCCAAGAATTTCTTTTTGTACTCCACGTCTAGCCCATTAAAAGCGAGCCTAACAAATTCGACTTCAGGGAGAGGTACTTGGCACAAATTTCTAGTTGATTTAAACCTTGTAAGATAATCTATTGGTGACTCATCAGATGCTTGAGCCATCCTGGCCAATGAAGAAACTGACATTTCCATCCCCGGTCGATAGAATTGCTCATGGAGTTTTTCGACCAGTTCCTCCCAACTTTGGATGGAGCTAGGTGGGAGGTTGATGTACCACGCGAATGTCGAGCCTGTCAATGAGAAGTTGAATTGTTGCAATTTATGGAAGTCACTATTAATATCTCCGCATTGCGCAGTGAACCAAGCTACATGTTATAACGAAGACAGAGACGATTCTCTAGCAAAAAGGCTGAAATCTGGGATCTTAAAGCCTTTAGGATATTCAAACTTTTCTACATAAGCTGGGTATGGATTGATGAATTTCGGGAACTTCGGCCCCTTTTTCAAGGCCGAATCGATCATTCTTGGGACCTCAATCATATCGATAGATTTTGTTTCTACTCTCTGGTCAAATCCGTCTGATCTACTACTTGATCCTCCTCTTTTTTCCAAGTCGATCATTTTAAGCCAAGCAGATCCTGTTTTGGCCTGTGGCGTTGATAACGGATTACTCTTAGGTGGAAGTTGTCGGGAATGATCGACGGGTTGTCGTCGTAAGCTTTACTAACCAATAGTTCAAACAATTTGTTGTGTGCATCACCATTATTGCATATCACCTCAAGTATATTTTTTACTTCTTGACTGAAATTCTAAGATTGCTCTTCAAGTCTTCTCCGTAGAAACGATCAAGTCGGTGGATCAGAACCTTCACCACCATCCTCATCGTAGTCCTCGATTATTCCTTCGACAAAAATTCCTTTTGTCGCTCTAGTGGTTATCTCCGCATCACGAGCCTGTCCACCAAGACAGATTTCCTTTTCTCAGCATGTCGCACTTATGCCTTCAGGTGTGACGGCAGCATGAGGATTCTGTGCTTATGACAGACCATCATGATCTGGGTTTTGGACCATAGGTAGATGGTTAGTCGTTGATTTACCCATCCCTATTTTCTTTTTTACTGACTGTGTCTCAATGGTCATGAACTTCGTAACTTTAGCACTGGGTCCCACCAGGCATGCCAAAATGTTGACCCTAAAAACTACCAAGCTTACATGGCGCGCAGGCCGAGTAATTAATAAGCTAACTGTATCCTTCGATTATGTGCAGGGTGTGCCAACTCGTCAGCCAAGTTCGGTCGGTGAGTAAAATATGTTGATGTAACGTTGGGCGCACTGCTGACTTCTCAATCTTGCGACTGCGACAGAGCAAGGAACATGTCTAGGCCTTCGTGTTCTAGAGCCTGAAGACAAGGCTACTAGTTCTGCGAAGTTCAATATCAAATTCGGCTTTTGATGTGCCGAATGTAGTAACCTGTAACACCTCACTTTGCCGAGAAGGCTAATGGGATGGCCTCTGCCAATAAGGATTCAAAAATCCTTCTCGACTGAGACTTGGATAGATAACCAATATGTCTCAATGCAGTGTTGTTTATTCAAACTGAAGGTGCTCCATGGTCGGCTGATTCTACGGCAATAGTGCTATTTATCCAAACTGAAGATGTTCGCCGATTGCCTTCACAATGCTATTTATCCAAACTGAAAATGTGTTGGCGGAAAAAGGAAAATAAAAATCTCGAGGTTGTTGAGAGGTTTTGCATAGAGCAAGAGTTTGCGCAGGGCAATTTATGTGTTGAATTGGAGGGAGCCTGAACGATGCACTTCCTCCTCTATTTATAGCAGTGAACCTACTCCTGGCCGAACCAGAGACTTACTCATAATAGAACTTCTTATCCCAATCAGATTATGACTTGGCTAGTCTTTAGTTCCAATGGGTTTCTGAACTAAACTCTATAATGAACCGGGTTCATTCCCTGACTCTTAACGCCTTCAGCTTTAAGACCCCTTGTGTATTAGGATTCAACCTTCGCCTTTATCCAAAACAATCCTTCTCCTAAAAGGACTTGGCCGAAACCGACTAGGCAACTCTTAGTGCCTAGCTAGCCCATGATACCCCCGGAAGACCGTTGGACCAGGAGTCTCGGCCCAAATTGTCATTTTGGGCCCAAACAATTATATATACACGAAACTTTATGATGCCTGAAGCATATCTTCACAAGTAAATCCCTCAAGTATACATGGAAGGAAGTTACTTTGTATAAGTTCCAAAGGAGAATGTGTTAGGAAGTGTAGAAAATCCTTGAAGGATTCAAATTGCTTGAAGAAAGCCCTGGAAGGGTAAAGCACAAATTATGTACTCAATGCCAATGGATATTATAAATCGCCTTAGTGAGTATTATCACTATGATGTTGTTGCAACATACCAAATCTCTTGCAAGAGTTGATAATATTAGAATGAGACTCCTGAAGAGTCTAGAAAGATTATAAAGTGTTGAAAGGAATATTGTCTTGAGTTGCAGATCGAACAATATGCCAACACGATTCTTATCTACCAAAAGGGTTTTATGGTATTAAAGAACCATTTGGATTGAAGATCATGAGTTGAACACTCAAATGGTTAATTAATGTTTAGGCACTAAGAAAGATCATTCATCCTCATAAGGGAAATGATGAATTGATATTTGGTCCAAGAGTGCCATATCTTAGTAAAGTATGTGCTTTATTGTATTTAGCACAACACACTCAATTAGATGTTACACTTCTTGTGGAGCATAATACCAAAAAATGGGTATTGCAATGAAATAAAGTTTATTTGTTGATATCTCTAGGAAATTATAGACATGTGATTGTTCTATTCCAAAGAACTCACTACTAGCCATGGTCTTATTAGGCAAGCAAAATTTGAATACCTTTCTAGCCTGCATACAAATCGCTCTCAGAAAGGATTTGTATTTACATATGGAAATAGATTGACTTTGCAACGATCAAGGAAGCAAAGATTCATTGATGCATCTTCATATCTCACATAAATACATATCTCCATGAAGCTAGTCATTAATGTATTTGGCTAATACTTATGGCCCATTAAAATTTAGAGTGCCTGTGAACCACCTTCAAAAGCAAACACTCCAACTATCATGCATGGTATTAGATTACATCAACTTAGTAATCAGCCAGATTGAAGAATTCGAAATCAGGGGAAGATACTCATCAAGGGGAGCATCCAAAACAGATCAAGATTTTAACAAGGCAACCAAAATTGACACATGGTCATCCAAGGGGGAGTGTTGTAATGTAATATGTTGATGGACCACATGAATAGTTCGTTACTATTCATCCGAAGAAAAATCAGATGTATTATTATTCATATGCAGAGCCGGCCCTGAGAGTGGCTAGAGTAGGCACCAGCCTAGGGCCCCCACTTCAAAAGGGCCCCGAATTTTTAGGTGAAACTAGGCAGATCTAGATGGAGCTATGCGGGCTTATATGTAAACGTTGGAATCTCGAAATCTTTTGTTGCAAGGTCGGCCTCTCGTGAGGAAGAAGACAACCCTATTCCCAACATCATTTTAATTGCACAATTTTACTTAAGATGGTCCCACCATCCTTTTTATAGCTGCAAGTCTTCTCCCTTTTAAATAGTCCCCATCTTATTTATACTTTTTTGCTTCTCTCTTAAATATCACATTTATGTTTATTTTTATGGGGTTTTATTACTCTATTTTAAGATCACACCACATATATCTTTATTATGTACCTAAAGGATTAAAACTCTCACCTTTTTGAAAAATAACATTATTTAATGTTCAAATTAATTAGTTTATATAATATATAATAAATTATTCAAATCCGTCTCGTCCGCCTAGGTTCGTATACGAAAATTACTATCCTCTTTACTCTAGTCTTTTTCCTAGTTGTAAGATGTTGTCTCTGTAATCCAACCATTCATTCATTTATTGAATGTAATAAGTAACATTGTAATAATAGAAAAATGATTGGAATTTGGCGTACTAGATAAGGACTTCTCTTTCGGTTTGAATTGGTTGAAAAATTAGATTATGTAAACTTAATAAGTGCATTTGCATCTAAAAACCCGAGACGGGTAATATTTGAGTAATGTTTGTATATCTTTCTTTTTTTTATATTAATTTTTAATGATATTTGATGTAGAAATAGATTTTTCATGTATTTAGTGAATTGTTTTTACACATGTCAATGTACAAAGGGTCGGGAGTCAGAGAACTCTAGCACCCCACTTCAAGAGCTCGCCTAGGACCCCCAAATTCTCAAGGCCGCCCTATTCATATGAAGAAATTTTGTAAAGCGAATATTGTTGCTACAGTAATCTTTTGCCTATAAAATGAGAGCATACGAAGGAAAGGAAAGAAAAGAGAAAAGAAAGAACATGTATGCAGGAGAAAATATCAATGAGCCAAGCTAGAGAGAGGAGAGAAAATAGTGAGAGTTATTTTGTACTTCTATTATTTCAGATAATAAAGAAAAGTATTACTGCTGCCCCGAAGACATAGGCACACTTACCGAACCTCGTAAATATTATATCTTATTTACTTTATATTCCACTGCATACATACAATTGATTTTACAATATGAATTTCAATTTCTTCAAATGACCACAGAGACATATAACTGCTGGAAAACCAAAAAAAAAAAAAAAAAAAAACCAAAAAAAATGATAAACTTCTGTACCAAGTATTCTTTTTTTGGACAAATCTGTACCAAGTATTCAGAACATACAGAAACTCGCAAAAGAAAGTCTGCTAAATTTTTTTCTCAGATAGATGTGCATGTCACGAATCAGAATAACACCGTTCGATGTTTTTTTCCACTGCACTATTAAATCACATACAATTTCTGTCTAGTTGCTGAACTTAATATGCTTATCAGACCGAATAATATCACACAAAAGATGGTTGCCTGCCTTCATTTTATAGTTACATGGCCTCCATACAGAGTACAAAAATTCGACTTGTTTTCCATGAATTAAAAAGAGAACTTTATGTATAATATCGACTTGTTTGGAAACCTTTGAGTAGGTATTACCCAATAGCAAACAAACAAACCAATTAACGAACCAAATTGAATAACCAACCTTGAAAATGCTCTCAAGTGCTCTTTCTTACACCTGTTTGTCTTCTTTTCGGAGAAATAAGCCATATCACCCGGAACAGCAAGAAAAATAGCCCTGGGTTTTCTTTAATCCGTCTGCTCCATTATTAACAAGGCTGACCCTGTTCACAGATAACTCTGCTTTGTAGGTATCCGAGTTCAAGACCTTCCTGCTGACATTGTTATATATTTCTTGAATCACAAGCTCAAAAGCCTTTTTAACATTTGTTGAGTCCAGGGCAGATGTCTCCATGAAGAACAGCCCCTCTGCTTCAGCAAGGCTTCTACCATCCTCAACACTCACAGCCCTAATATTCTCTAAATCA
The DNA here is from genome assembly GCF_041283825.1 of Pyrus communis. Lineage (NCBI taxonomy): Eukaryota > Viridiplantae > Streptophyta > Magnoliopsida > Rosales > Rosaceae > Pyrus > Pyrus communis. The sequence goes on along the minus strand of NC_142577.1, from coordinate 3,320,963 downwards.
CATTTGTTGCCTACTAGCATCATCGCGACAGTCGTATCGGAATGAGCTGCACCAATGATTAAAGCAAAGCTCAAATAAGAACTTAGTAGTAAAGCAAGAAATGGAGGGTACAACAACCAAAAAATCATAAATAAGCAAAGAGTTCTGCAAACTTAAAGTTCAAATAATATAACAAGGATACATTCTATAAATACGTTCAGTAAGACAAATGAATTGATATACAGACTCAGTTTTGAAAAATCATTCAAAGCTAATATGATAGAAAGATAAAAATAAATAGTGACACAACGTAGGTATTTCATGATAAGAATAGATCACTTTCACTATAATAGAACTGATGATAGCCAAGATAAGAATCCATGTAAGTGACAGAAGTGTCTAGAAGTAGAACGTATGCCCCTTCTTTGCTAAACATAGCGGTCTCTCCACCAATAAGAATACTCGTATATCATCTTGTGATAGAATTTGCCATAGTCCATGACCTGAATATAAAAAAAGCATCCTTTTGGTTGGTCTAACGGGCGAGAGGGTGTGGAAGTAGCACTACACTTCTCATTTTTCACAATTTGCTTTCTACTGAAAGGATATTACCGTGCGTTCCTTTGTCTGTAATGAAAAGTAATTAGAAGGGCAGCTGTGGAGAAAGGGTCTTTACAGAAAATGAAGCATCATAGTCCTAGTATCATTGACAGTGAATTATTTTATTTAAGTCATGTACATAAACAAATAAAAAATGAAAACCACAATTGATGACAAGACTATAACAAAGATAGCAGTATAATCTTCGTTTTCTAGGAATCTTCCTCATCATAAAGCAATACTCTTCTTATAACATGACAAGAAACAAATATTCTTCATAGATTTTGTTATATAAAAAGAATAGTTCGATGACAAAGGTTCGGTCTACATCTCGGAAGTAGAGGATTAGGGGTGTATGACATGTATAAACAAAAATAGAACAAACAAGTGTACTGAACAGCACATACAACAATAACAAAGTCTTTTCCCACTAAGTGGGGTAGGCTGTATGAATCCTAAAACGTCATTGTGCTCGGTTCTGTGCCACGCCCTGGCATGAACCCGAATTGGTTGTCCAAGACCCGTGTCTATGCTCAATTACTCTCTCCCAGAGCTTCATTGTATGACTCATTAACCTAATACCCCTATAGTTCATGCAATTTTGTACGTCACCATTATTCTTGTAGATAGGTACCAAAGTGCACTTTCGCCACTCATTTGGCATCTTCTTCATTTTCAAAATCCTATTGAAAAGGTCTGTGAGGCATGCTATACTCGTCTTTCCCAAGACTTTCCACACTTCGATCGATATATCATCTGGGCCCATTGCTTTTCTATGCTTCATCTTTTTCAAAGTTACAACCACTTCTTTCTAATTCGACGGTAAAAGGAGTAATTTCTACACTCTTCTGAGTTGCTCACCTCCCCAAAAGTACTCCTTGAAGATAGTTACTCCTTTCTACACTGTTTGACCGCGTTCTCTGTAGCAAGAACCTTTCCATTCTCATTCTTAATGCACCTTACTTGGTTTAGGTCCCTTGTCTTCTTTTCTCTTACTCTACGTAGTTTATACATATTCAACTCTCCTTTGGTATCTAGTCGCTTATACATATCATCAAAAGCCGCTAGCTTAGCTTCTCTTACAAATTTCTTCACCTCCTTCTTCGCTATTCTATATCTTTCATCGTTTCCATCGGTCCTATCCTTGTATAAGGTTTTACAACATTCCTTCTTAGCCTTAATCTTTGTCTGTACCTCCTCCTTCCACCACCAAGATTCCTTTTGGTGTTGAGTAAAGCCCTTGGACTCTCCTAATACCCCTTTTGCTACTTTTCTGATACAACTAGTCATGGAATCCCACATTTGGCTAGCTTCCCCCTCTCTATCCCAAACACATTGGGTGATTACTTTCTCTTTGAAAATGGCTTATTTTTCTCCTTTTAGATTCCACCATCTAGTCCTTGGGCACTGCAAGGTCTTGTTCTTTTTTCTCTCTTTTGATATGTACATCCATCACCAATAAGCAATGTCGAAGCTCTCTCCCGGTATAACTTTGCAATCCTTACAAGTTATACGATCTCCCTTCCTCATTAGAAGAAAATCTATTAGTGTTTTTGACGACCCACTCTTGTAGGTAATCACATGTTCTTATCTCTTCTTAAATAAGGTGTTGGCTAAGAAGAGTCATATGCCATTGCAAAATCAAAGATGGCTTCCCCATCCTCGTTTCTCTCCCCAAAGCCATGGCCACCATGAAAACCTCCGTAGATGCATGTCTTCTTGCCCACATGTCCATTCAAATCTCCTCCTATAAATACCTTCTCTGTCTGAGCGATTCCTTGCACCAAAATTTCTCCTTCAAACTCGTATCCAACCCGACTTAAGGTGTGTATGCACTAATCACATTCATGAGTTCTTGTCCTATTACAATCTTGATTGCCATAATTCTATTTCCTACCCTCTTGACATCTACAACATCTTGTGTCAGGGTCTTGTCCACAATGATGCCAACACAATTTCTCGTTCTATTTGTGCCCGAATACGGAATACCAAAGTTTAAAACCTGAGTTTTCGAGATCTTTTGCCTTAAGACCAACCCACTTAATTTCTTGGACGCACATAATACTTATCCTTCTCCTCACCATAGCTTCCACTACTTCCATAGATTTTCCCGTTAAGTTCCTATATTCCATGTTCCTAAACACATTCTACTCTCTTGAACTCTATCCTCCTATCCTAGCTTTTTCACCCTCCCCGATCTAATAAGGTCAAAGTACTTCTTTTGCGTGTCCTGTGTAAAGTTGATGGAAGCAGATGCATCCAAACAACTTTAAGTGGAGTCGTTCAAAAAGAAGTTTCTATGGCCCCCTTGTTCATTTAATATTGCATTCGGGTGCCGATGGAGATACAGCAACCCTTGCTCACTTATCACTGTGTTTGGGCCACACAACGTGCTACTTAAGGGTGACGACCTAGCTTTAGCGCAATTTTGTTCAGGATTCATTATCATAAGGATTCGACGTAAGATAGGCGTACCGGCTGTCAACTACCTAACGCCCTCCCCCTCCTCTTTTATCCGAGCTTGGGACCAGCAATGTAAGATAAACTGAACAACACATAACTTCTAATAAATTCAAAAGCATTACTGATGAACCCTGAGATAGGGGATAATGGTGTTGTACTTTTGTGTGCAAACGGTCGCGAATTCTAACAAAGTACCAATGTCGTAGGCGAAAGAGAAAAACAATCTCAAACAAAAAACAAGAGATTAACATGGTTTGGCATAAAGGCCTACGCCCATAGGTGAAGCATGGCTAGGATAATTCCACTAAACAAATGGAGATTACAAAAGAGTGTTTAAACTCTCACAAACCCAAATCCCACAAAGGTTACAAATCCTAAACGAAACGAGTAGAAAACCCAAAACAAAGCGGAGGAGATTCTCTCAAATAGTTCCCTAACTCTTCAAACTCACAAATTGACTATCACAAATTTGCCAAATGAAAGAACCATGAATTTGCCACGCACTCATGACTCCAAATGGCGACCTTCACCCCAAAACCAAAAATGAGAACTCTCTACACCAATGGTGTCAGCACACACAATAAACTGACCCTAAGGTTCTATTTATAGAGTAGGACTTAGGTTACAATGAGAATCATAATCCTATTGGAAACAAATCCAAATCCTAATACAACAACAACAAAGCCTTATCCACTAAATGGGGTCGGTTTTATGAAACTGTGAACACGAAAGTTCCTTGAAACAAGAAACAAGAATAACGTGTACAAAATAATATTTTGTGTTTAATGATTTTGGGGTTACGATCTCTCTCAAATTTGGTCCTCTGATTCTATCTTCGTAGGGTGTAGGTTTGTGGATGAGTTGTTGATCCAAAGGGCCGTCGGGGCTTGATCTAAGGATGAACAGTTGATGAACAATGAACACTTTCTTCAAGGGGCCGTTGGGGCTTGATCTTGAATAATGGTTGTGTGGATTTCTTCAAGGGCTTTTGGGCTTGATCTTGAAGGTTGATGGATGAGCGGATCTTCAAAGGCTTTTGGGCTTAATCTTGAAGAACGATTGGATGTGTGGATTTGTTGAGGTTGTTGATCCAAAGGGCCGTTGGGGGCTTATGCTTAGGATGAACGGATGAACACTTTCTTCAAGGGCCGTCGGGGCTTGATCTTGAAAGAGGATTTAACGAAGAACGAAGAGAGCTTTCTTGATCCTTCGGAATTCTTGGGAATTTGGATGGTTGGAAGCTTTGGAGTTTCAAAGCTTCAAGGATTTGGGGAATTCCTCTTCTAATTTTGGAGTAGAGAAATGTATTTGTGAATTCTTTGATGCTTGATACCTTGATGGAGAAGCCTATTTATAGGCTTTGAGAATGAATCACCACCACAAAATATTTTTTTCCTTTCCAAGCACCATTGCCTAATTTTCCCACTTAATGCAATATTGAAATTGAAGTGGTGTAACTTATGGCCTAATTTCCCACTTAATACCATTTTAAACTTGAAGTGGCCTAATTTCCCACTTAACACCATTTTAAACTTGAAATGTGTATGCTTTGTCATTTCCCAAATGAGAAAAACTTGCTTTGATCCGTAATGGATTGAAGTGTGCTTGCCTTGTCATTGCCCAACATGAGAAAAAAAACTTGTTTTGATCCTCAATGGAATGAAATGTACTTGCCTTGTCATTGCCCAAAATGAGAAGAAAAACTTGTTTAATCCTTCAAGGGTATTTCTTCCTATTTTGTTGAGTCACACGCCATGTGTACAATTTGTACAACACGTGGCGTATGCCATGTATGCCTTGACACGTCAAAACTTTAATGCATTGGTGAACATTTGTTTTACTGAAATTTCAATGTCTACAAATGCCCCCACTTCAAGGCGCGTCGTAGACATGTGCTTGACACGTGTAGAAGATGCGTTTTGAAGTCCCTTAATGTAGATGTCAACCCAAGGGCCGTCGAGGCTTGATCTTGAATTGGGCTGGAAATTTCTTCAAGGGCCATTGAGGCTTGATCTTGAGTTCGACTGGAAGATTTTCTGGTTTCCTCCAATCGTTGATTTTCCACAGGCTTAGTCTTGAATTGGGCTGGAGGATTCTTTTGGTCTCCCCCGAAGGTCTGAACTTACTCCTTTTATCTGGAGTTGAATTTGATTCAAGGGTGGAGAACACTTGATTTTGAATCGGGCTTGTGATTTCTTCAAGGGCCATCGAGGCTTGATCTTGAGTGAAAATAGGACCATGAGCGGTTTCAGGATTCAGACACATGACAGGAAAGCACGAGGTGGAGGTGATGACCTGTTTCTTTGTTCAATCTTTCCAATTCGTATTGAAGAGGGTTAGAGGATGACTCAGCATATGCAGTTGCGTTTGCTGACGATCCACAAGATTGATGTTTCATTGTCACTCGTCTTAGCTGTTCTCCAAGCAGATGTGGTCCCTTCTTTGGAAGTGTATCAACCGTTGAAGATGACTACTCGAGAGCAACGCTAGGTAAGCAACCAGGGAATAGATTCCAGGTAGTCGGTTCCAGATCGGAAGACTGACTCCAAGTGCCGGCTGATTGCTCTCTTTCACTTTGCCATGCGAGTAAGAACAAGGACATGGAGAAAGCATGATATGAATCAGCACATATATTTGTTGTGCTTGTCTCCACATGCTTCGATTTACCGTTTCCTCCTGCTTCATCTGTATTCCAAGCATCTGGTATCTTCTTTGGGGAAGAAGAAAAAATTGAGTATTTCGAGAGGCTTTGCTGGGAGTGCGCCCTCAGAGGTGAGGAAGAGTTGAGCATTTTTTTTTTGCAGGTCTGCCTTGCCATAAAAGATGAAGGTTGACATATATAGGGATTTCCCAATAGCAAGTGGTGGTACTGTTCCTTTACCATTGTCGACAACTGTTGGGTAATTGAACAGTAAGATTCACGCGTTCTCAACTTTGTCAGAAATCTTTGACAAAGTTGCCCGTGATTTCTGCAAAGCTGGGGTTGCATATGAAGGGTGATGACAAATCTGGAAGAGCCCAGCTTTTGAAATTCAGAGAGTGATGACTCTTCGATCCTTGAATAAGCGGCCTAGCTTTTGAGGTTCGGAGGGTGTTACCTCTTTGATTTCTGAACAAACGCTTCTTCGATTTTTGAGCAAGCGTCTCTTCAATTTCTGAACAAATGCTTCTTCGATTTTTGAGCAAGCGCCTCTTTGATTTCTGAATGGCAAACAGTAGTGCGGATGCGGCTTTGTCAGAGATCTTTTGACAAAGTTGAACGCGTTTTGCTGAAAAGCCGAGAAAGCGTCGCCTAACTTACGCCTTTTATCTGGTTTTTGAGATTTTGAAGAGTGGTGTCTCTTCCATTTTTGAATCGGTGGTCGTGTCGCCTCTCCTCTTTATAGAGGTATCGATTACCTCCAACATGCACATCTTGAAGGTTGCTCATTCCTGAAAATCATCTCCGGTGTATTTTGTTTTAACAGCCCCTTGAGATTTTTCTCCATCCGACCATTCTCTTTTAACACCTTTGAAAAATGGCCAACCCATCTAACATTTGCTTAGATTTGAGTCTTAGCAGTGCGCCGCGTCAGGGTAAGGTATGGTGCCCGTCTTTTTTATCTTCTAATGGCCCTCTTACAGGTGAAGACTCCGTGATGACGGATGCAACAACAGCTACGATAGTAGCTAGGAACCTCCTTACTCCCAAAGATAGTAGGCTGCTTTCAGGACGGTCCGATGAGTTGGCAGTTCAAGAGTCCCTCGCTCTCAGTGTTCAGTGTGCGGGCTCTGTGTCCAACATGGGCCAACGCCTGCTTGCTCGATCCCGTCAAGTGGAATCATTGCTGGCAGAGGTGGAAAATCTTAAGCAAGAGATCAAACAGCTTAAGTACGAGAATAGAAGTTTGCATGTGCTTGCAAATAACTATTCGACGGGCATGAAGAGGAAGTTTGATGAGCTGCAAGAATCTGAAGGTCGAATTCAAAGTGACCGTCAAAGGCTTGCGACTTATCTCCAGAGGCACCTTTTTCCTGGGTCATCTAGCGTTCCACCCAGTATTGAGGCCTCGAATGCTCTATCTTCAATGCCTCCCGCTCCGATGCCTTCTGCTCCGATGCCTTCCGCTTCTAGAGTTTTGCCACTTAGTGGGTCTTCACGTGAACAACCTTTGTGAAAGCTCCATCTTTTTTTTTTTTTTTTTTTTGATGATGTAATAAAATTGACTTTCTTTAATGAAACATTTATTTATTTATTTTGATGTGACTGTACTTGAAGTTTTGAAGTTTCAAGTTGCCTATGTACTCTTCCAAAGAAGGGATCAAGTCATAACGTAGTTCAAATGAGTGATGGTTTTGATGATGATTTTGCCGTACACAGTTTATGCTCTTGCGGGCCAGGAGCGTTTGGTACATGGAAGACTTGTGCTGCTTGAACTTGTATTTGTCGCAAAGCTCGTCCACGAGTCGGTTGGAGAACTGTTTTCCGTTGTCAGTGATAATGTAGCGAGGCACCCCATATCGGTGGATGATATGCTCCTTGATGAAACGAACAACAGTTTCCTTTTTTACTTCCCTTAAAGGTATGGCTTCAGCCCACTTGGAGAAGTAATCTGTTGCAGCTAGGATGTAAGCTTCCCCTGCAGATGACTTTGGCGTAATTGGTCCTACAACATCCAATCCCTATGCGTCGAACGGCCATGAAGCAACTGTAGGGTGTAATGGTTCAGGCGGTTGATGTATGAAGTTTGCGTGGAATTGGCAGGCTTGGCATCTTTTGGCGTGTTCCAGGCAGTCCTTCACCATGCTCGGCCAGTAGTAACCCATTCTTTTAAGCTGGAAGTGTAGCTTTGGTCCAGACTAATGTGCCCCACACACACCTGAATGTGCTTCTTCCATGGCTTTATTAACTTCTTCCTCACCTAGGCATCTCAGGAGTACTCCTTCAAAAGAGCATCGGTAGAGTGTTCCTTTGTAGTAAAGGAAGCGAGGTGCTCGTCGACGTATTTCGGAACGGTGTCTAAGATCATCTGGAAGCTTTCCGTGCTCTAAGTAGTCGATCAGCGGCTGTCTCCACTCTTCAGCATCGACTGGAAGTACCGAGATGACATTTGTATCATCTAGTGACATTTCATTAACGAGCAGAATCACCCATCTTTGGCAAACTGGCACGTCTGCAACTTCATCTTTTCCTAGTGTCATACTCGAGGCTAGATTGGCGAGAGCGTCTGCCATTTGATTTTCCTTTCTTGGCATATGTTCTAGTGTCACGGCTTCGAACTTTTGTAGCAGTTGAGTCGCTAGCCTCAAGAGCTGTGATTTCCATGTTGATCGCCATTTGGAGCCCGATGATCAATGCTTGGTACTCAGCAACATTGTTGGAGCATGGCTCACTCAGTTGGAAGGAGTAAGGTAGTATTTGCCTTTGTGGTGACATGAATACTACTCCTGCCCCCGCTCCGTCTGCTCGTGCGGATCCGTCGAAGAACATCGTCCATGTCGGGAAGATGTCGGTGTAGAACACCTCCTCGTCAGGCAAGTCGTCTGAGATTTTCCAATCAGCCGGGATTGGATGATCGGCAAGGAAGTCTGCTAGCGCTTGTCCCTTGACGGCTTTAGCTGGGACGTAGATGATCTCATATTGATTAAGAAGCAAAGCCCATTGAGCAAGTCGCCCTGTCAAGACTGGCTTAGACATAACGTATTTGACAGGGTCGGCTTTAGCAACCAAGTGGATGGTGTAAGCATGCATGTAATGTCTGAGTTTCTGAATGGCAAACACCAAAGCGAGGCACATCTTTTCTATTGGGGAATAGTTCAACTCAGCGCCGGTGAGAGTTCGACTGAGGTAGTAAAGTGCTCCTTCTTTTTGGGATTCATTCTCTTGCGCCAAGAGTGCTCCGATTGAACTTTCCTGAGCAGCGATATACAATATGAGTGGTTTCCCGGGCACAGGTGCCCCCAGGATAGGTGGACTTGACAAATATTTCTTTATGCTTTCAAAAGCATTATGGCATGCTTTGTCCCATACGAATGGAACATCTTTCTTCATAAGGCGACTAAACGGTTGACAACGCCCTGCGAGGTTGGAGATGAAGCGTCTGATGAAGGCTAGCCGTCCTTGTAGACTTTTCAACTCGTGCAGGTTTCTTGGCTCGGGCATGCTTTGAATGGCCTTGATCTTTGATTGGTCTACTTCAATACCACGGTGCTTGACGATGAAGCCAAGGAATTTTCCAGAGGTGACGCCAAACGCACACTTTAACGGGTTCATCTTGAGGTTGTATTTTCGCAACCTTTCGAACACTATTCGCAGATCCTTCAAGTGGTCTGATCTTTTCTTCGTCTTAACCACCACATCATCTACGTAACATTCTACGTTTTTTGTGTAGCATGTCATTGAAGATTTTCTGTATTGCGCGTTGATACGTAGCTCCAGCGTTCTTTAGACCAAAGGGCATCACCTTGTAGCAGTAGATACCTTTTGGAGTACGAAAGGCTGTTAGTTCCTCGTCTTCGAGGGCCATGCGAATTTGATTGTACCCAGAAGAGCCATCCATGAATGATAATGCCTCATGGCCAGTGGTTGCATCCACCATGATTTCAATGATTGGCAAGGAGCGTTTGGTGCCGTTTGCAGTTTTAGCTCGTGCAGGCAAGGAGCGTTTGGTGCCGTTTGCAGTTTCAGCTCGTGCAGGCAATGAGCGTTTGGTGCCGTTTGCAGTTTCAGCTCGTGCAGGCAAGGAGCGTTTGGTGCCGTTCGCAGTTTCAGCTCGTGCAGGCAATGAGCGTTTGGTGCCGTTTGCAATTTCAGCTCGTGCAGGCAAGGAGCGTTTGGTGCCGTTTGCAGTTTCAGCTCGTGCAGGCAAGGAGCGTTTGGTGCCGTTTGCAGTTTCAGCTCGTGCAGGCAAGGAAGGAGCGTTTGGTGCCGTTTGCAGTTTCAGCTCGTGCAGGCAAGGAGCGTTTGGTTGTCACCTTTTAGGCTCGTGCGAACGAGGAGCTTGTGGTGTCGTTTGCAGTTTCAGCTCGTGCAGACAAGGAGCTTGTGGACAAGATGGTTGCTGCTTGTCCAATTTCTTCGAAACGATCTTCAAAAGGCGTTCCTCACAATCTTCATAGCAAGGAGCCTTGATCGAGAAATTGAATAAGTCTTCGATGAAGAAGAGATCGCGCATGAACGATCTTTGTGTTGAAATTTTCTTATCTTCAACATTTTCACATTGCTTTGGAGGTTGGCGAAAGTTGCTTTCCCTCATTTCTGATTGGTGCACTTGTGGAGAAGACATATGTTTCTCGTGCAGTTTCTTCGGAGTGACATGAGTTCATCCTTCAATTTCACTTGACTTGGAGCATGCCCCCAACAGTCGAGGTGAAGACTTTGAGTCGAAAGAGCCAGAAGTGACATCTTTCTTAGGGATTTCATCTTCAGTGCCGTCCTCTTGGGTTTGTTGGCATGAAGATTTGCCAGTGTGGACGATGATGCGCCTCCTTACTTTCAGTGGTCCTTTTGTGTCGACCTCTAGGATTGCTTGGCGCTTCATCCTTGAAGGAATCAAGCTTCGAACGTCGCCTTTTTCTGCTAACCCATCGAACTTTTCTTCCTTTGGTGTTGTCTTCCTCTTTCCAAAAGGCTTCTCATTATCTTCAAATCTTTCCGAAGCTGATCGTCGCAGAGGAGAGATAGTTGTGTTGCTTTGTTTCTTAGGCTTTAACAACCTTTCAAAAATAGAGCTTTGGGATGTTGGCGCGTTAAGCCTCTTGAAGACAGAGGTTCGGTCTTGACTACCAATGCGATTAAGCACTGAAATTCTGGAGCTTGAATGGCTCATCCTATCGAAGACCGACGTCCGAGGGGCAGGTTTAGGCTCTTTTTGGTCTTGTTTAATGCTCACGCTGATGTGTTGAGCGCTAGCTTTCTTCACTTTGCTTGAAATCTTCACGGGTGCATTTGGTGTGAAGCCAAGTCCGGCTTTGTTGTTGTCAACTCCGTAACCATGCTCCTTCAACTTCTTTTGAGTTTTGGTGAGGTTACGTTCTTTGTCATTGACGGTGTTTGAAACCTTCTTTCCAAGATTTGAAGAGGAAGCAAAGTCATGCCTAGCCTTTGACATGAGTTTGTAGGCATTTGGGTTAAAGCCTTCTTCGGTCTTCTTAGTTGGAAGAGAGCTTGGTTTCATTTTGATGCCATGCTGCGCCTCTAGACGGTTGATGAGTCCGGTGGTTTGCAAGTTTTTCTCCTCCACAGTCTTTATCAGCCTTGTAATTGTTTCCTTCATCTGAACCAACTGCTCCTCGATTGAAGTTGCTCCAGTGGTCATGACTTGCATGGTTGTACTGCCGCTCGAATCAGCGTCGGAGAGTAGGGACTATGAGTATTTCCTCGGGCTTTCCCCTCTTGATGCCCTTAGCGAGGCTAGGGTGATCACAGGCTCGTGCCTCAGGTGCTCTTGTTCCTTTGACAGAATTAATGCAGGGGCGGAAGCCGCGGCAAAAAGAGCTCTTGCTTTACTTCGGGTTGTGATGCCCGAAATATCACCAGTTGCGGCGATAATGTTCTTGTTCTTCGCTTTGACTGCAGGAACAACTTGATCCTTTCTTGATGTCATTTGCGTTTTTCAATGATTTGAGGATAGAGATGAGAGGTAGAGATGTCCCACTGGGCGTGCCAAATTTGTGAACACGAAAGTTCCTTGAAACAAGAAACAAGAATAACGTGTACAAAATAATATTTTGTGTTTAATGATTTTGGGGTTACGATCTCTCTCAAATTTGGTCCTCTGATTCTATCTTCGTAGGGTGTAGGTTTGTGGATGAGTTGTTGATCCAAAGGGCCGTCGGGGCTTGATCTAAGGATGAACAGTTGATGAACAATGAACACTTTCTTCAAGGGGCCGTTGGGGCTTGATCTTGAATAATGGTTGTGTGGATTTCTTCAAGGGCTTTTGGGCTTGATCTTGAAGGTTGATGGATGAGCGGATCTTCAAGGGCTTTTGGGCTTAATCTTGAAGAACGATTGGATGTGTGGATTTGTTGAGGTTGTTGATCCAAAGGGCCGTTGGGGGCTTATGCTTAGGATGAACGGATGAACACTTTCTTCAAGGGCCGTCGGGGCTTGATCTTGAAAGAGGATTTAACGAAGAACGAAGAGAGCTTTCTTGATCCTTCGGAATTCTTGGGAATTTGGATGGTTGGAAGCTTTGGAGTTTCAAAGCTTCAAGGATTTGGGGAATTCCTCTTCTAATTTTGGAGTAGAGAAATGTATTTGTGAATTCCTTGATGCTTGATACCTTGATGGAGAAGCCTATTTATAGGCTTTGAGAATGAATCACCACCACAAAATATTTTTTTCCTTTCCAAGCACCATTGCCTAATTTTCCCACTTAATGCAATATTGAAATTGAAGTGGTGTAACTTATGGCCTAATTTCCCACTTAATACCATTTTAAACTTGAAGTGGCCTAATTTCCCACTTAACACCATTTTAAACTTGAAATGTGTATGCTTTGTCATTTCCCAAATGCGAAAAACTTGCTTTGATCCGTAATGGATTGAAGTGTGCTTGCCTTGTCATTGCCTAACATGAGAAGAAAAACTTGTTTTGATCCTCAATGGAATGAAATGTACTTGCCTTGTCATTGCCCACAATGAAAAGAAAAACTTGTTTAATCCTTCAAGGGTATTTCTTCCTATTTTGTTGAGTCACACGCCATGTGTACAATTTGTACAACACGTGGCGTATGCCATGTATGCCTTGACACGTCAAAACTTTAATGCATTGGTGAACATTTGTTTTACTGAAATTTCAATGTCTACAGAAACCACTAGTAGATCCTAGGTAGCGAAAACGGTCCCTCTTTGGTATTGAACTTGCACTCCATATACTGTGTCTTTGACCGACTTTGGTGAAGACCTTTAGATTCCAACACTTTTCTCCAAAGGTTAAGCTTCGCATTTACTCCTTCCTGAGTTTCGTCTATCAACACTATATCGTCTACGAAAAGCATACACCAAGGAATATCATCTTGAATATGTCCCGTTAACTCATTCATTACAATTGCAAAAAGGTAAGGACCTAAAGATGAGCCTTGATGTAACCCTACAATTATGGGGAAGCATTCAATTTGTCCTTCATGAGTTCTTACGGCAATCCTTGCTCCATTATACATATCCTTTATAACTTGGATATATGCTACTCGTACTGCTTTCTTCTCTAAAATCCTCCAAAGAACGTCTCTTGGGACCTTATCATACGCTTTTTTCCAAATCTATAAAGACCATGTGCAAATCTTTTTTCATTTCTTCATATCTTTTCATCGATCTTCGTAAGAGATATATTGCCTCCATGGTTGAGCGCCTTGGTATGAACCCGAATTGGTTGTCCGAGACCCGTGTCTATGCTCAATTACTCTCTCCTAGAGCTTCATTGTATGACTCATTAACTTAATACCCCTATAGTTCATGCAATTTTGTATGTTGTCCTTATTCTTGTAGATACGCACCAAAATGCTCTTTCGCCACTTATTTGGCATCTTCTTCGTTTTCAAAATCCTACTGAAAAGGTCTATGAGCCATGCTCTATTCGTCTCTCCCAAGACTTTCCACACTTTGATCAATATATCATCTAGGCCCACTGCTTTTCTATGCTTCATCTTTTTCAAAGCTACAACCACTTCTTCCTTCCTAATTCGGCGGTGAAATGAGTAGTTTCTACACTCTTCTGAGTTACTCAACTCCCTCAAAGAAGTACTCCTTTCATGTCCTTCATTGAAAAGATTATGAAAATAACTTCTCCATCAATCTCTGACCGCGTTCTTTGTAGCAAGAACATTTACATTCTCATCCTTGATGCATCTCACTTGGTTTAGGTCCCTTGTCTTCTTTTCCCTTACTATAGCTAGTTTATAGATATTAAACTCTCCTTATTTGGTATCTAGTCACTTATAAACATCGTCAAAAGCCGTTAGCTTAGCTTCTCTCGTAGCTTTCTTCGCTTCCTTCGCTATTCTATACCTTACACCGTTTTCATTGGTCCTATTCTTGTATAAGGCTTTACAACATTCCTTCTTAGCCTTTACCTTTGTCTGTTCCTCCTCCTTCCACCACCAAGATTCCTTTTGGTGTGGAGCAAAGCCCTTGAACTCTCCTAATACCCCTTTTGCTACTTTTTGGATACAACTAGCCATGGAATCCCACATTTGGCTAGCTTCCCCCTGTCCACCCCAAACACATTGGGTGAGTACTCTCTTTGAAAATGGCTTGTTTTTCTCCCTTTAGATTCCACCGTCTAGTCCTTGGGCACTTCAATGTCTTGTTCTTTTTTCTCTCTTTTGATATGTACATCCATCACCAATAAACGATGTTGATTAGCCAAACTCTCTTCCGGTATAGCTTTGCAATCCTTACAAGTTATACAATCCCCATCCTCATTAGAAGAAAATCTATTTGTGTTTTTGATGACCCACTCTTGTAGGTGATCACATGTTCTTCACTCTTCTTAAATAAGGTGTTGGCTAAGAAGAGATCGTATGCCATTGCAAATCCAAGATGGCTTCCCCATCCTCGTTTCTCTCCCCAAAACCATGGCCATCATGAAAACCTCCGTAGTTGCCTTTCTCCTTGCCCACATGTCCATTCAAATCTCCTCCTATAAATAACTTCTCTATCTGAGCGATTCCTTGCACCAAAATTTCTCCTTCAAACTCGTATCCAACCCGACTTGAGGTGCATACACACTAATCACATTGATGAGTTCTTGTCCTATTACAGTCTTGATTGCCATAATTCTATCTCCTACCCTCTTGACATCTACAACATCTTGTGTCAGGGTATTGTTCACGATGATGCCAACACCATTTCTCGTTCTATTTGTGCTCAAATACCAAAGTTTAAAACCTGAGCTTTCAAGATCCTTTGCCTAAAGACCAACCCACTTAGTTCCTTGGAGGCACATAATACTTATCCTTCTCCTCACCATAACTTCCACTACTTCCATAGATTTTCCCGTTAAGGTTCCAATATTCCATGTTCCTAAACACATTCTACTCTCTTGAACTCTACCTTCCAATCCTAGCTTCTTCACCCTCCCCCGTATAATAAGGTCAAAATACTTCTTTTGCGTGTCCTATGTAAAGTTGATGGGAGCAGATGCTTCCCAACAACTTTGAGTGGAGTCATTCAAAAAGAAGTTTCTATGGCCCCCTTACTCATTTAACATTGCATTCGGGCGCCGATGGAGATACAGCGACCCTTGCTCACTTATCACTGTGCTTGGGCCACACAGCACACCATTTACAGGTGACGACCTAGCTTTAGCGCAATCTCGTTCAGGATTCTTTATCATAAGGATTCGATGTAGGATAGGGGTGTCGGCTGTCGACTACGTGACGCTCTTCCCTTCGTTTATTCGAGCTTGGGACCGGCAATGTAAGATAAATTGAACAGCGCATAACTTCTAATAAATTCAAAAGCATTAGTGATGAACCCTGAGATAGGGGATAATGGTATTGTACTTTTGTGTGCAAACGGACGTGAATTCTAACAAAGTACCAATGTCGTAGGCAAAAGAGAAAAACAAACAATCTCAAACAGAAAACAAGAGATTAACATGGTTCGGCATAAAAGCCTACGCCCATAGGTGAAGCACGGCGACGATAATTCCACTAAACAAATGGAGATTACAAAAGAGTGTTTAAACTCTCACAAACCCAAATCCCACAAAGGTTACAAATCCTAAATCAAACGAGTAGAGAACCCAAAACAAAGCGAAGGAGATTCTCTCAAATTGTTCTCTAACTTTTCAAACTCACAAATTGACAAATTTGCCAAATGAAAGGCCCATGAATTTGCCACGCACTCATGACTCCAAATGGTGACCTTCACCCCAAAACCAAAAAAGAGAAAACTTTCTACACCAATGGTGTCAGCACACACAATAAACTGACCCTAAGGTTCTATTTATAGAGTATAGGACTTAGGTTACAATAGACATAATCCTCTTGGAAATAAATCCAAATCCTAATACAAGAACAACAACAACAACAACAAAGCCTTATCCACTAAATGGGGTTGGTTTTATGAAACCACTACGGTCGATTTTGCCCTTATCCTTGTGGATAGCATGAAAGTGCTTTTCCGCTACTCATTTGGCATCTTATTCGTTTACAAAACCGTATTGAAGATGTTTCTAAGCGATGCTATACTCGTCTCTCCCAAGACCTTCCACACTTTGATCGGTATACTATCGCGACCCACTGTTTTTCTATGCTTCATCTTTTTCAAAGCCACAAGCCTACAACCACTTCCTCTTTCTTGATTCGAAGGTAGAAGATGCACTCTTCCGAGTTACTCAACTCATCCAAAGAAGTACTCCTTTCATGTCTTTCATTGAAAAGACAATGAAAATAAGCTCTCCATATGTCTTTGACTGCGTTCTCTACAGCTAAAACAATTCCATTCTCATCCTTGATGCACCTTACTTAGTTCATGTCTCTTGTCTTCCGTAATTAAATCCAAATCTTAATATAAAAGGTAATTAACAAAATTTGTCTAGAAGCAAACAATCCAACCATCTCATCCTTATGCCTAAAGATATTCTCACTTTGGACAATTATTTGGTGAAAGATAACCTCTGCCGTAGAGGGGACAATCATGACCATTCGGGAAGGGTGTGATGTGGTTACATATTTTGGGCATTTCGAATTCAGTTCTTTAAAAAATGAGGTAAGAGAGATAAAACAAAGGTCGACTTTCCAAGAGGGGGGGACGCAACTTGATTCAATTGGTTTCAGTAGTACTCCTACTTTAGGTCAATATTTGGAATCTCAAGTAGGGTGGCTGTGTTTAATGAGGAATTCCATTGCAAGGGCAATGAGCCATGGGACCACTTAGTCCGGTGGAATCTAGTGTACAAATCAAATGGAGCCATTGCAAACTTATTAAGCAAGACTCTCACTGGTGTTAAATCATTAGGAGTAAGCAGAAAGCCCAATCTAATGGGTAGGATTCTCGGATTGTCAAGAGAAGTTCCTTTCAATGTCGTTAATACATGTGTCAGGGTTATTCTTCATCATCTCAGTTGTCAAAACTCGAGATAGGGGATGGAGCTAAATTTAAATTTGGGAAAATTTTTGGCACGATGAATAAATTTCTTCATTTATACCAGTTACTATGAAAGTAATGTAGTAATTGCTTCCATAAATTTCTTTATCAACACATTGAGCTTCTTGGAATTTAGTTCTTGGAAGAAATTCGAATACAGGATAGTCCTATAAAGGATAAGGATTTGTCCATGCTTCAGAGACTTTCATGCCAATCCTTTTCCTTCTATACTAGCAATTCTTGTTGGTCAAGTTTTTAAGCGGTTTTTTCCCGTGTGGTTTGTTTGGATGGTCCATTTAGGACAGACTTAGATTTTTAGACATTTAGCTTTCTCTAGACGTCTAGTGTAATTCATAGTGATTTAGGGAGTATTTTGAGCTGAATACAATTGTATTTATGCAAGTACTAACGGTAGTTTGTAGGACACAAATATTGTCAACTGACTCGACTTTGCAAATCATGGTTAACATACAGAGGAGAAAAAAAGAAAGAAGGCTACTCAAAACAACTTGTGATCGGTGCTAACTCAAACAAACTTGGAGATCATGGCAAAAAGGAATTTTAATAATGTCAACAAAATAAATAGCATGATCATAACCATCATGAAAATATAACACCAAGAAAAAATCCACAAGAGAATTATGAGAAGAACGTGAATACTGGTGTGAGTTTGAAGAAGATTAGCTAATACAAGAAGCCAAAAACAGACTCTATTGATATTCATAAGGAAAAATGGTAGGAAAAAAAAAAATTGGTTTGTGTAAGAAAAACATTTAATGTAATTCACAAATAGAAGTGATTCATTGATTGCTTGCTCACAAATAGATTTGGATGGTCAAAGTTCTTAGATTCAGCAAAGAAACATGTACCACTTGAACCCTCATATCTCAGACACTAAACAACCAATCACTATCTGTCAAACACCTCCTCAATAGATTATACTTGTAGCGTCATTCATGCATCTTAGATCATAACTTCAACCAAAACCTCACAAATATATATAATTTTTTAGCTGTTTAGAAACTTTAAGAATCCCCTATATTACCCCCTCTTTAGTTACTAATACTCTGTATAGAAGCTAACACGCCATACCACACAAACATTCAACCACAAAGTGTTACACGAGGATATGTATATGTCTTTAAGTTTATCAACTCCCTAAATCTTAAGACACAACAAAACAACCAAAGCATCAAGTTTTCTGAATTTTCTCAGCCATCCAACGTACCTACGACCTAGATTCTACAGCCAAATGAAAGTAGACTTATTCCATTATTGGCTACCGGTACGTATTCAAAAGTAAACAATTTACACATCCACCCAATACAAAAAACAAAAGAAAAAAAAAATAGCTTTCTTGTGATAGAAGTCTTCAAACAGAGAATTCTTAATCATAATAATATAAGACCTAAATCCATATCCATCACATCCACCCAATACAACCCCCAAAACCCACATTCACCAAAAACAAACACAAACCCAACAACCACAATTATCACAATTACTTAAGCACCTTAGCTTCAAGATCAAAACACATAACCAAAAGAAAAAGCAGAAAACTTTATCTGAATCAGTAGTGTAAGCAGCTTACTCTTGAGTTCATCAAGCCAGCGGCCGACACTCTCGAATGTGGTCTTGCGGGTGATATCATAGACAATGAGAGCACCGACGGCGCCGCGGTAGTAGGCCGAGGTGACGGCCCTGAAGCGTTCTTGGCCGGCGGTGTCCCAAATCTGAGCTTTCACCTCTTTGCCGTCGATTTCCGTGCTCTGGGTCTGAAACTCCACGCCTATCGTGGCTTTTGAGTGAGCGTTGAACTCGTTCCGTGCGTAGCGGGACAGCAAGTTTGATTTCCCCACCGCCGAGTCGCCGATTATGACGATCTTGAACAGGTACTCCTCCCCAGACCCCTCCTCGTCTGAAGACGACATGTCGTTTGCTTTCTGGGTTTTTCTTGCTCCTTCTCCTTTGCTTTGTTTGCTTTCTGGGTTTTTCTTGCTTCTTCTCCTCTGCTTTGTTTGCCTCCTGGGTTTCTTGGTTGAAGTTAATTCAGCAGAGGAATTTTAGCACGCAGTCAAGAATGGCAAGAATGGGAGGGAGGACGCGAGTTTTGACTGTCAAATTTTGAAGGGGGGAGAGAGAGAGAGAGGAATGATGGCGCAAAATGGTGGACTGTCAAATTTGGAGGAGAGAGAAACTAAGAGAGAGAGAGGAATGATGGCGCATGTGCGCTGCGCTTTGCGGTTTCGAATACATTTGCATCCTCCATTAAATATTTAAAGAAAATAAATTCTATGTGTAACGGTTTGATTTGGCCTTTTGTTTTTAGAATTTTTTTGAATTGTCATATGAATTTTTGGGATATTGTGATATAAGCGTCTTCTTTTTTTAATTTTTTAGATTAAGCATACACTCTTTTTGAAAATTTGATCAAACATTTTCTTAAAATTTTGATTATTAATTTCAGTTTTTCACATAAGTTTATTTTGTTTAGAATTTTAGTTTTTCACGACTATTCCTAGACATTTCGTTTTTTTTTTCTTTTCCTCTTATCCCTATATTTATGCATTTATTATCCATCCCTATGCATTTTTTTATTGTTTGTTATAATTTTACTTTTTTTTTTGTGAATATAGTAGAATATTTATATAAAAAAAAATTGTCAGATTTTATTATTAGAAGACCCAACACATAATAAAGATTTGTTTGATTATATAGCTACATCTAGTTACCTATAATAGAGACACATTTAGTTTTACAGTGGATTTGATTTTTTGTATTTCTCGGTACATTTGGAATGTAAATGTACCAAACAGGTTATCAGATAGAGACATTTGGTTTTGTGGTACGTTTGTGATTTTTTGTTCATTTGGTCCTTTGGTACATTTGGAATCTAAAACGTACCAAAAGGGTTACCTGACAATGGGTACATTTGGTTTATCTATACATTTGAAATCTAAACGTACCAAAAGGGTTACATAACAATGGGTACATTTGGTTTCTCGGTACATTTGAAATCTAAACGTACCAAAAGTCCATAGTTTTGTTCTCAAATGTACCATAAATTTTAAGTATATTATATATATATATATATGTGTGTGTGTGAAAAAATGACACATCCCGACCCGGAATGTCCACTAGGATCCCGAATCGAGCCGTGTTGGGCGACACCTGGAAAGTGACGAAGCCATAAAGTGTGATAATGTATAAAATGTGAATAAATTAAAATCTAAAGTGTCTAAGAACACGAGTGCGCGGTGAGCGGGTCTGGACCCATTTCACGTGTAATGCAGAGCATATGTATAGTACAATAAGGTAAGATAATGTTTATACCATCATAAGAAGACATATGTACTGAAAAGTGTCACGAATCCTCATCGATACGGAACTCTGTTGCTAGGTGCAAAAATACAAAATGTGAGTGAGTGAAACAAAACTTTTCAAACCAATTTCAATTACCAAGTGCAATAACCCCTCGCCTTAATACCTGTATAATTTCTAGAAAATCATATTATGTAGAATTATGAAATCAAATGTATACAAATAGTAAATCCGGAAATATACCACTACTCAGCATCGCATTAGCAATATAATTAATCAAGTGCTTAATAACCCATACTAGCACGCAAGTCTGAAACATCTACGGTGCCATGTACGACTACACTCATATCTCATCAATCAATGCTAGCATATAAGTCGAGAGTCACCTATAATGACCTGTACGACTTATCCATAACTCATCAATCAATGCTAGCATATAAGTCGGGAGTCACCTATAATGACTTGTACGACTTATCCATAACTCATCAATCAAAGTTAGCATATAAGTCGGTGGAGTCACCTATAGTGACCTGTACGATTTATCCATATCTCATCAATCAATCAATGCTAGCATATAAGTTGGGAGTCACCTATAGTGACATGTACGACTTATCCATAACTCATCAATCAATACTATCATATAAGTCGGGAGTTACATATAGTGACCTGTACGACTTATTCATAATTTATCAATCAATGCTAGCATATAAGTCGAGAGTCACCTATAGTGACCTGTACGACTTAATCTATAGCTCATCAAACATCCCTGCACACGAGTCGGAACCACCTGTAGTGGTCTATATGACAAGACTGGGTGTAAATAAGTACGCTTAAGTGCTACGATCACGTGAAGACTTTGCGAATAATCGCGGGTCACCTACGAGTCGGAACCACCTATAGTGGTCTGTACAACAGGCCTGTGCACCTACCTTGAGTCCAAGGTAAGCGTAAGGTGCGGGAGGTGAACATCACGTGAAAGACTGTGCCCTGGCTAATGGTGGGAGCACTAACACCGGGATGCAGGTTTATGAGCTCTCAATGCATCTCAATATAACATGTACAACTCATGGGCAACCAGTACGACAGTGTCAGAATTGCCTAACACATAAATGTAGCCATGCTATAACTCCATTGATTCAATTAATACCATAAACTCACCTGAACTTACCTGGGTGTCCTGCGTTCACTTTTGCACTTCAAAGTATTCACAATAATTATGTGCAGGTAATATACTTATGGATATACCATGATGCAATCTAATACTCAACCATGTCATAGCATTTCCAATTATATACATATATATAATATGGCATAAAATGCATAAGCTGCAACGCCCTACTCTTGAACTATTTATTTTTGGGGATAATCATCAGTGACAAGCCCAACTAGACACTAGTTTAATTAACTATCAATACTTACGTTTCCTTACTTAAATTTCTTGATTCTTCATACATTGATTTATAACCAACATTTAACCACCAACACATAAGGTTAAAACTCACATTTTACACCAATGTCCCTCACATTGTTCAATTCCCCAAACAAAGCTATTCTCAATTATTTAATCTCACTTCTTGTATGGCTGCATCTAACGTCTCGTTAGACTGCCTACGTACCCTAAACAGGGATCAAGCCATTCATAGGTCCGCGCTACGACTCTCTCGCACAAATATCGAGACATCACGAAGTATCATTGCCTGTGACCAAATATCAAATCACGTCTCAGAGTTCTTACCGATAGAATACATAATTTACATAAAACATATCCTCAAAGACCTTCTAGGATAATTTGAGATTCACAACACTGTAAAACTTGATCCGAAAGATCCGCATCTCAAATTTCCAATCCGTAACTTCTCATGATACACAATTTGCTTCTAGAAAATCATACTTAAGTTTCATTACGATCCAACGGTTGGATCTCCGCTAATTTCTAAAACTGATTAGCGATTAACGTTTTATTTTATAAACTTACAAATCCAATTCGGGAAGATCCGTACGTCGGATTCTCAATCCATAAGTTCCAACATTCATCAATTATCACGTACTACAATGTAACAAAGTTTGGTGACGATCCAACAGTCAGATCGTCGATTCAAATAAATACCTATTAACGTATCGTAGAGAATTTAGGTTCCAATGATCAACCTACATTATTCAAATATCAAAACTGAATTCAAGACATTTAACATAGCCTAAAAATAGCATTGGCGGCCCACTGGCCACGCGCTGCCGTGGGTGGCGGTCGGTCGCCCCGACTCGCCAGAAAATCCAACCATTTCTAAAAATTCTCAAAAATTATAGAAATGAAGATCTCAAAGAGTAGAGCAAACTTTATACCTGCAACTAAGGCCAATTTGGACTGGAAAGGCTCCAATTTCATCAAACCCGCTGGAAAACCCTAGAATTTGGGTGTTTTGATTCGTCATCAAATCAACTCCAATGCTTCCACCACTAATTAGGCTTTGTTCCTGACCTCCTGAGGAGTATTTTGATGGCGGTACTTGAAGGGAAACGCTTCACAAATGGTAAATTTTGCCGTGGCAACCGTCGAAACCCCCATGGGTTTGATATCTCAATTCCCCTTAAATTGGGGTTAAAGGAACTGGGTTTTGCATGGAAATGGAAGAGGGAAAGATGATGATTCATTTTCAGGTGGTGGTGAGGTTCGAGTCACCAGAAAAATCGATGGAAAAGGATGGAAATCCACCGCGGGTCACGCGGGTCCGATGGGGAAGAACGTGTCAAGGAGATCCGGCGCATCTCCTCTCCCTCATTTCCCCTCCTTGCTCTCTTCTCTGGTTGGTCCCTCACTTCCCTCCTCTTCCGAATTGGGCAGCAGCCCTTCCCTCCTTCTCCTTTCTTTTTCTACCTGATTCATTTTCTTTCTTTTCTCTCGGCCACACCCGCACACACACATGTGTCTTCAAATTTAGTATACAATAATATAATATTACATAATTAGAATAGTTGTTTCTTCAAAATACCTTCGATTTGTAACTCTATAAAACTTTAACCGTAACTCCGAATTCACTTCTGCTTGCGCTTACGCGTTTGTATCGTTGAGTACTTCAGAAGTACACTAAAAGAATATTCAATACGTCTCACTACACGTTGGTCAATGAAAGTCAAAACCTTCGCCTCTAGGGCATTTTCGTAAATTCACACTTTTAAAATTAAGAAAATTTTAAAGGCAGGGACGGGTTGTCACAAAAAATATGTATTGAAGACTTTTTATTGAGACATTTTGAATAGAAAGCAATATTTTTTTTTTGGGTAAAGTACAAAAAACTACCTCAACTATTGGTGTCACGACACTTTCATACCTCATCTTTTAAAATTGACAATGTCATACCTCATCTTACGAATTTGTGCCAATGTCAAACCTCCGTCAGTTTTTCTGTTAACTTCTCTGTTAAATGCTGACGTGGCCCGACAAATGTCCCACTCACAAATCCAACTAGATTAAAAAATAATTAAATATTCAAAAATTAAAAAAAAAATATATATATATATATATATATATATTAAATCTCTTTCTCTTCTCTCTCCCACCCATTCTTGCCTCTCTCTTCCCAGAAGACCTAAAACCCCTTCCCACCTAACCCCCCCTAGACCCCTTCCCACCCGTCCTCCACCACCCTTTCTCTCCCCTCTCTTTTGCCTCTCTCTCTTTCTCTCCTCTCCACTGTAGTCTCCTTCCTCCCCACTTCTCTCTTTCGCCGTGCCCAGAACCGCCCAAACCCACCTGGATTTTTTCATCTGCCAAACTCTTGCCCATTGACCCGTCCCCCCAAACTCTTGCCCATTGACCCGTGTCCCCCCCACTACCCCCACAGACTTGGACTTTGTCACAAATTAGACTGGTTCCTAGTCCGCGTTCAGGTTGACGCCGTTCTTTTGGGCGTCTAGGTACAGATCGAGGGTGGCAGAGTGAGGGAGGCGGAGTAGTCAAGGAAGATGATGTCGTGGAACGGCGTCGTTGCGATCTCCAGATCAAGGGTGGCGGAGTGAGGGAGGCAGAGTAGTCGAGCAATATTAGGTTCTTCGTTTTGGGGTTTTCGAATTGCGGCAACAATTGCTGTAATGGGAAGGTGGGTTTTGTTCCTCTGGGATCTGGGTCTTCTGGGATGCAAAGAAGAGAGAGAGGCGAGAAAAGGGGGAAGAGAAAGAGAGGATAGTGGAGGATGGGTGGGAAAGGGTTTTAGGCTGCAGAGAAGAAAGAGAGGCAAGAAAGGGTGGAGAGAGAGGAGAAAGTGAGAGAGATTTAATATATATTTTTTTAATTTTTGAATATTTAATTTTTTTTAATCCAACTGGTTTAGTAAGTGGGACACGTGTCGGGCCACATCAGCATTTAACAGAGAAATTAACAGAAAATTTGACAGAGGTCTTACATTGGCACAAATTCGTAAGATGAGGTATGACATTGTCAATTTTAAAAGATGAGGTATGAAAGTGTCGTGACACCAATAGTTGAGGTAATTTTTTGTACTTTACATTTTTTTTTTTAAATATTGATAATAAGGTAATGAGGAATTAGTTAATTAATTTTTTATTTTATTTTATTAAAAAAATATCATTTAATGTGTAGAAGGGGAATGACGAAATTAAATTCCTATATTGTAGGCAATTAGTTGCTAAGTTACCTTATGCCTCTATATAAATGCTTTTAAATTAATGACATGGAAATTAAATAAATAGAAAATTATTGAGGTGGCAATTGATCAAAGCACCTTAATCAAATCTTTAAAAGGGGCAAATATTTAATCTAACAACTATAGAAAAGATGTAGGGCATTCTAATTTTCCCATTTTAATTTGTCATATGAACAAATTTTAATCAATTTGTGATATGAATTTTTTGAAATCATTCACTTGACATCACACTCTTAACTCCATTAACTTTTATAAATTACATAAAATTACCTTAACTATAGGTCGAATCACAATCTTATAATTCATGTTTTGCAATGTCATACATTAACTTATTAATTTGTTGCAATATCATATCTCAACTTATGAATTCGTAGCAATGTCATACAACCGTTAAATTTTTGTTTCAATTTGGTTGTTAAATGTTGACATGGTAAGAGCAGTACCACTCCTTTGGAATAAAAAATTAATTAATTAATAATAAAATTAATTAAAAAATAATTGTCTCCCTCTTTCTCCCTAGAAATCGCTCCCTTCGTCCTCCCTTCACTCCCTTCTCCGTCCCCCTTCTTCCTCCCCTCACTCCCTCCTTCATCCCCCTTCTTCCTCGTCCTCCTTAAACACAGCCACCATCCTCCAAACTTTCTCCGTTGTCGAACCCATTCTTATCCCTAGTCCCTAAACCAACCGTATAGTCTGCTGTCGTAGTGAGATTGATGACGATAAAAGACGCAATCGAATAATTCCAAATCAAGGGTGCAACCGACGAGATCTCTTGCGAAGCTAGAAAAATAATTTGTGGACATGGGTTTTGACACACCCCGACCGAGATCAGGGCATGCTGGCCGTCACGTGGAAGTGACGTAGCCATGTACACAGTGCGAAAGCTAAAAAAAACAGTAATGTAAAAGTACGAATAATTTAAAAACTAGCATACAATAAGTGACAATATGAGTGCTAGCGTAAGTGAAACGCTGAATTCAGAGCATAAAGACTACAGCAGTCCAAAGAAAATGATACGACAAAGTCCACCCGAAGGTGACCTTACACTGGTGAGTATCTGTCAGAAAAGTCGGGACGCCCTCTGGGAAAACCACCGAAACCGCTAAGCTACTAGAACCTGGAGGGGCGCAAAACAAAAGCGTGAGTGGGCAAAAACAAAGCTCTTTGAAAACCAATTCATGAAATATATTCTAACCCCTCGCCGTAAAACCTGTATACTTCCCAGAAAATAAACATATATACGTATGTATAAATATGCTAGTCATGCTCAAATATATGCCATGCCAAAGCCTCATAATGATATGCAAGTGCTCAGGTATAAATCACATCAATAGCATATAATCTGGCAGCCGGAGTCACCTAAAATGACCTGTACGGCTGAATCTAGAGCTCAAATCTCAATCTCAACAACTAAACCTGCCCACGAGTCGGAACCACCTAAAGTGGTCTGTACGACAGGCCTGGGTGTAATACATATAAACGCTCTAGTGCTACGATCACGTGAAGGCTGTGCGAATAATCGCGGGTCACCTACGAGTCGGAACCACCTATAGTGGTCTGTACGACAGGACTGTGCACCTAACTTGGATTCCAAGCTGAGCGTATGGTGCGGGAGGTGAACGACACGTGAAGGACTGTGCCCTACTCTGGGCGGGAGCACTAACACCGGGGGTGCAGGTTATGAGCTCTCTAGGCACCTCTAATCACTATTTAATGTAAATGTTAATCAACGCTTACCTGGCACTTACCTAGGCCTCCGCAGGACCAAACATAAATATGTATATGTATGCCACTACAAATGCATATGATAATGCATAACAATCAAGATATGGTGCATGGCATAAAGCAATTAACCCTTTTTAATTAATTTCTGGGAATATAAATGTATATAGGTATAAACGGAACACCAAAAGCCCACTCACTGGTATGTGGAAGGGTCGTAGCCCCCCTGCCTCGAATGTGCATGCTCGTCCTCGGGATACGTGTCACCTATATGCGAATTAACTATAAAAACGTTAACTTTAAAACACATAACCTTCCGTTCAAAATAACTTCTCATACATTGCTCAAAATGGACAAATGAATATACCAACGTGATCTACACAACCTCAGGATCACAACCATATTTTTAAAATTATTTTTGGACCCCTCACGCGCCCCCACGCGCCAAAATAGGCACGGACCTACGTACCCCCACGCGCGGCCACGTGCCATGCACACTGACGGTGTCCAGTGACGCCGTCAGGAATATTCCGTTAAACTAACGGAATATTCCGTTAAACCTAACCGGATTTCGTCACTACCGTTAGGAATATTCCGTTAAACTTAACAGAATATTCCTGTTTCTTCTCCAGCCTACCCTCGCCGGACTCCGGTCACCGGAAAACCGAGGAAACTTCAAACTCACTATTCTCCTTCGTTTTTCAACCAAATTTCAAGATTCTTGAACCAAAATGACGCTTAGACCTAGGAGAATCACGATAGACTAGTTTTAAGGGCTAAAAACTACGCGATCATACCTGTCCACGAAATCAAAAACCGGCCAACTTCGTACAGGACGATCCCGACGTCCAAATTTGTCCAACGAAGCACTCCTAAGCTTCTTGGGACCTCCCAAAGACATCTACGAGCCTAAAAAGTCCAAAAACAAGCTAGATTAAATTTGCATGAATAGTAATCAAAACTGAGCTCGTGAAATCGACGTGAAAACGTCGGAGTTCCTACCTGAAAATGGTACCACTGGACTCCTCTCAGCCTCACGAGTTCGATGGTGTAGTTGGTTCCCTCGATTTGTGCTGGTTTGGGTGAGTTTGGTGTTTGTCCGTACGTTTATGGTGATAGGAAGGGAGAGAGAGACACGGGAGAGAGAGAGAGAGAGAGTGACAGAAGGTGGTGCAGGTATGGGAGTGTGTGTGTGGCCTAAAGACATGCCAACACAACACAAAAACAACCAAATTACGTATCGAAAACAAACTAGGGGCAAAACGGTCTTTTCACACGTACGTTTCCGATAATTCCGGGACGGGATGTCACAACCTACCCACCTTAATAGAATTTCGTCCCGAAATTCAAAACAACCAAATTACGACCCCTAGTGGCCAAAGAACAATCTAGGATACAAATCTCTCATCCGATCTTCTGTCTCCCACGTCGCTTCCTCGACTGAATGATTCCTCCACAAAACTTTCACTAAACCAACCGTCTTGTTCCTCAGAACCTTCTCCTTCCAATCGATGATCGTCACGGGTTCCTCGTCATACGTCAAATCTGGATTAATTTCCAAAGGTTGCGGGGGTATCACATGAGATGGATCAGCAACATAGTGTCGGAGCATAGACACGTGAAAAACATTATGCACCCTGGCTAGCTTCGGAGGCAACTCCAACCTGTAAGCTACCTCACCAACTCGCTCCGTGACCACGTATGGTCCGATGTACCTGGGACTCAACTTCCCCTTCTTTCCAAACCGCACGACACCTCTCCACGGTGAAAGCTTCAGAAATACCCAATCTCCAACCTCGTACGTTCTGTCCGTAGCGTGCCGATCCGCTAAACTCTTCTGCCTGTCCTGGGCTGCTTTCAGGTTAGACTTGATTACCTGAACGTTCTGAGTAGTCTCCTCAACAATTTCCGGACCCACTAAGACTCTTTCTCCTACCTCTGACCAACACAACGGTGTGCGACAAGCTCTACCATACAATGCCTCAAACGGTGCCATGCCAAGACTCGAATGAAAACTATTATTATAGGCAAATTCCATCAAGTCCAACCGTTGATGCCAAGCATCACCAAACTGCAACACCGAAGTTCGTAACATATCCTCCAAAGTCTGGATAGTCCTCTCAGATTGCCCGTCTGTCTGAGGATGATACGCCGTACTGTAGAGTAGTCTCGTACCCAAAGCTTCCTGGAAAGCCACCCAAAACTTAGATGTGAACCGTGGATCACGATCCGAGACAATACTCACCGGGACACCATGGTATTTCACTACCTTCGAAATGAACAATTCCGCTAATCGGCTCAAGGAATACTTCTCCCTCACTGGAATAAAATGTGCCGATTTAGTGAGTCGATCTACGATCACCCAAATGCCATCAAAACCGTTATGTGTACGCGGAAGCTTGTACACAAAATCCATGGTAATATTTTCCCATTTCCACTCGGGAACGGGAAGCGGCTGCAACAACCCAAACGACTTCTTCCTTTCTGCTTTAGCCTGCTGACAAATGGCACACTTACTTACATACTCGGCTATCTCCCTCTTCATACCCGGCCAATAATAAAATGGTCGAATGGTATGATACATCTTAGTAGCCCCTGGATGCATGGCGTAAGCCGAGATATGTGCTTCATCCAGAATTTCCTTCTTCAAATCCACATCATTTGGCACGAACATTCTTCCCTCTTGCATCAACATGCCATCCGATTCACGTACCCTGAGGTTTCTCCTCTTTCCTTGCTCTCGAGCTTGGATTAGTTCTTGAGTCTGCTCATCAGCTACTTGAGCTGCAAGTACCCGATCAATCAAGATTGGCCTAACTTGAAAATTAGCAAGTAAAGCCACATCTCGATCTTCTGCTTCTAACCTCACTCCCGTAGCACGCAAGTCCGCCAAAAGAGGAATACGGCTTGCATACAACGCATTAATGCGGCCTTGAGACTTCCGACTAAGTGCATCAGCAACTACATTCGCACGACCAGGGTGATAATCAATCGTGCAGTCGTAATCGCTGAGCAACTCCATCCACCTCCGCTGACGAAGATTAAGTTCCTTCTGAGTAAAAAGATATTGGAGACTCTTATGATCAGTAAAGATCCTACATTTCTCGCCGTAAAGGTAATGTCTCCACAACTTCAATGCAAAAATGATAGCAGCCAACTCCAAATCATGAGTAGGGTAATTCAACTCATGGGGTTTTAACTGACACGAAGCATAAGCAATCACCCTACCATGCTGCATCAACACACATCCCAGACCATTCAAGGAAGCATCGCTATAAACCTCGAAATCACCACTATCGTCCGGGAGTGCCAAAACAGGTGCTTGAGTGAGACAATGCTTCAACTGCTGGAAACTCTGTTCACACCTATCATCCCACTCAAATTTAACATCTTTCCTCGTTAGTCTCGTCAATGGTAAGGCAATAACCGAGAAATCCTTATCAAATCTCCGATAATACCCCGCCAAACCAAGGAAACTCCTCACCTCGGTGACGGTTCGCAGTTGCTCCCAATTCTCCATCGCTGCGACCTTCTGAGGGTCAACCAGAATACCCTGAGCAGAAATAACGTGCCCCAGAAACGCTACTTGGTCTAGCCAAAACTGGCACTTGCTAAACTTAGCATATAATTGATGTTCCCTCAACCTTTTCAGCACCAAAGTAAGATGTCGAACATGCTCCGCCTTCGACTTAGAATACACCAGAATATCATCGATAAAAACAATGACGAACCTATCCAAGTAAGGCTGGAACACCCGATTCATTAAATCCATAAAAGCTGCTGGTGCATTCGTTAACCCAAATGGCATAACTAGAAACTCGTAATGACCATAACGAGTCCTGAACGCCGTCTTAGGAACGTCATCCCTATTAATCTTCAACTGATAGTATCCAGACCTCAAGTCAATCTTAGAGAACACACAAGCACCTCTAAGCTGATCGAACAAATCATCGATACGTGGCAACGGATAACGGTTTTTAATCGTCACCCGATTCAATTGCCTGTAATCAATACACAGCCTCAAAGTTCCATCTTTCTTCCTCACAAACAAAACTGGAGCTCCCCACGGAGAAGTACTAGGCTGAATAAAACCCTTATCCACTAATTCCTGCAGCTGCACCTTCAATTCCCTTAATTCAGCAGGTGCCATACGATAAGGAGTCAAAGAAATAGGATTAGTACCTGGAAGCAACTCAATAGCGAACTCCAAATCACGATCTGGTGGTAACCCAGGCAAATCCTCGGGGAAAACATCTGGAAAGTGTCGGACAACCCTCACGTCCTCAACACTGCTAGGAGGAGCTTCCTTCAACGCCACATGGGCTAAGTACCCCTGACAACCTTTAGACAACAACTTTTTCGCTCGCAAAGCCGAAATAACGCCATGTCTCACCCCACTCTGCTTACCCACGAAAGTAACCACAGGTAGTCCAGGACGGCGAAACGTAACTATTTTCCCATAACAATCAATATTGGCACGATTGGGGTGCAACCAATCCGCGCCCAAAATCACATCGAAATCAACAATATCTAACGGGATAAGATCAGCTGGCATAACAACACCCTCAACTATCACTGGACACCCTGGGTACACACGATCTACAATACATCTCTCCCCTCTAGGCATAGCGAACTCTAAATCGAACCCTAGAGGTGTGGGGCGAGGTTGCGTCACTTGAGCAAATGTATGAGAAATCACAGAATGTGTAGCTCCGCAATCAATTAAGACTCTAGCAAAATAACCAAGAATATTTAATGTACCCATGATCAGATCCGGGTTGTTCTGAGCATCCTGCAGAGAAATGTTGTGAATACGCCCCTGGCCCTGCTGCCGTCCGCCACGACCTCTGCTTGCCTGAGTACCGCGGCCCTGCGTACCACGCCCCTGACTGGGCTGACCGGTCTGTCTCGAAGACCCTGCACTGCTAGTAGCAATCTTTCCTGGCTGAAACTGTCCTCCCTGATACCATTGAGAACCGCCGGCTGGGGTTGGAGGATATGGCATATAGCCGCCCGAATACTGAGGGTAACCACCCTGGGAAAAGGGGTCCTGAGGATACTGATACTGTCCCGGGGCATATGGAACAACATCACCCTGGTAGTGGTAGGCACCACCTCTACCTGCCTGTCCATAACTACCTGGACCCTGAATCTGCTGGATAGGGGCAGGTGGTGGCAGGAAAGTCTGTTGCGGTCTCTGCTGCTGACCCTGGGGGCATTGCGCGGCTCGATGTCCCATCTGCCCGCAAGTAAAACAACCACTACTGCCCCGCCTACACTCGCCAGTGTGCCGATTATTACACCTTCGGCAAAATGGGGCCCTACCTCGGCCACTATAACCCTGTCTCTGGCCTCGAGCGCCACCAGTAAATCTACCTCCTCGTCCCTGGCCAGTAACACTGAAACCACCACTAGAAGAGCTAGAGCTATTACCACCCCTCTTGAAGTTTTGAGTCTGACAAGGCCCGAGCGATGCTTGACCTTTACCTTTGTCGTCTTTCTTCTGATTACCATTCTTCTCATTCTCATCACTCTCGCTCGTCATGTTCTCAGAGTCCTCAACTCTCAGCAAAACCTCGTAGAACTCCTGATAAGTATCACAATGTGTGGAAGTCGACATCGAACGCCACTTCTTCTTAGTGCCGATGCGAAAACGACGAAGCATCTCTGCTGGATTACCAGCAATCTCAGGGTGGTAGCGAGACAAGTCGGTGAACTTCCGATAGTACTCGTTCGCAGTCATCTTCCGTTGTTTCAACTCAGTGAATTCCTGTTTCTTGCGATCGATGTACTCAGGGGGCACAAATCTCCTCTTAAATAACCTAATGAAAACATTCCAGTCAGTCTTCTCGGCTGGAGTCAAACTACGAAGCTCCTGTTCCCACCAGGATGCAGACTCCGTACCCAGAAACCATGAGGTCGTCTCGACCCACCTCTCAACAGGAAGATTCCCCTGATTGTTCAACACTCGGAAAGTCTTCTCAATATGCTCTAACCAACGTTCTGCGCCCTCGTGCCCCTCGTGACCGTAGAACTTATCCAATTTCAGATTGTACATAGTCTCCAGAGGAATCCTCTAGGGAGGGCGGAGAGCTGACTGGATAGCGGTAGCAATAGCTTCCCCCATCTGAGTGATATCGGGGAAACTAGACTCATCGGAGCGACGTGGTTCCCGACGAGGCGGCATAATTCTGACAGAAGGCACCAAAACCATTAGAATACTCACACAGACACAGGACTGCCAAACCTAGGCTCTGATACCAAACTGACACACCCCGACCGAGATCAGGGCATGCTGGCCGTCACTTGGAAGTGACGTAGCCATGTACACAGTGCGGAAGCTAAAAAAAACAGTAATGTAAAAGTACGAATAATTTAAAAACTAGCATACAATAAGTGACAATATGAGTGCTAGCGTAAGTGAAACGCTGAATTCAGAGCATAAAGACTACAGCAGTCCAAAGAAAATGATACGACAAAGTCCACCCGAAGGTGACCTTACACTGGTGAGTATCTGTCAGAAAAGCCGGGACGCCCTCTGGGAAAACCACCGAAACCGCTAAGCTACTAGAACCTGGAGGGGTGCAAAACAAAAGCGTGAATGGGCAAAAACAAAGCTCTTTGAAAACCAATTCATAAAATATATTCTAACCCCTCGCCGTAAAACCTGTATACTTCCCAGAAAATAAACATATATACGTATGTATAAATATGCTAGTCATGCTCAAAGATATGCCATGCCAAAGCCTCATAATGATATGCAAGTGCTCAGGTATAAATCACATCAATAGCATATAATCTGGCAGCCGGAGTCACCTAAAGTGACCTGTACGGCTGAATCTAGAGCTCAAATCTCAATCTCAACAACTAAACCTGCCCACGAGTCGGAACCACCTAAAGTGGTCTGTACGACAGGCCTGGGTGTAATACATATAAACGCTCTAGTGCTACGATCACGTGAAGGCTGTACGAATAATCGCGGGTCACCTACGAGTCGGAACCACCTATAGTGGTCTGTACGACAGGACTGTGCACCTAACTTGGATTCCAAGCTGAGCGTATGGTGCGAGAGGTGAACGACACGTGAAGGACTGTGCCCTACTCTGGGCGGGAGCACTAACACCGGGGGTGCAGGTTATGAGCTCTCTAGGCACCTCTAATCACTATTTAATGTAAATGTTAATCAACGCTTACCTGGCACTTACCTAGGCCTCCGCAGCACCAAACATAAATATGTATATGTATGCCACTACAAATGCATATGATAATGCATAACAATCAAGATATGGTGCATGACATAAAGCAATTAACCCTTTTTAATTAATTTCTGGGAATATAAATGTATATAGGTATAAACGGAAAACCAAAAGCCCACTCACTGGTATGTGGAAGGGTCGTAGCCCCCCTGCCTCGAATGTGCACGCTCGTCCTCGGGATACGTGTCACCTATATGCGAATTAACTATAAAAACGTTAACTTTAAAACACATAACCTTCCGTTCAAAATAACTTCTCATACATTGCTCAAAATGGACAAATGAATATACCAACGTGATCTACACAACCTCAGGATCACAACCATATTTTTAAAATTATTTTTGGACCCCTCACGCGCCCCCACGCGCCAAAATAGGCACGGACCTACGCGCCCCCACGCGCGGCCACGTGCCATGCACACTGATGGTGTCCAGTGACGCCGTCAGGAATATTCCGTTAAACTAACGGAATATTCCGTTAAACCTAACCGGATTTCGTCACTACCGTTAGGAATATTCCGTTAAACTTAACGGAATATTCCTGTTTCTTCTCCGGCCTACCCTCGCCGGACTTCGGTCACTGGAAAACCGAGGAAACTTCAAACTCAAGATTCTCCTTCGTTTTTCAACCAAATTTCAAGATTCTTGAACCAAAATGACGCTTAGACCTAGGAGAATCACGATAGACTAGTTTTAAGGGCTAAAAACTACGCGATCATACATGTCCACGAAATCAAAAACCGGCCAACTTCGTACAGGACGATCCCGACGTCCAAATTTGTCCAACGAAGCACTCCTAAGCTTCTTGGGACCTCACAAAGACATCTACGAGCCTAAAAAGTCCAAAAACAAGCTAGATTAAATTTGCATGAATAGTAATCAAAACTGAGCTTGTGAAATCGACGTGAAAACGTCGGAGTTCCTACCTGAAAATGGTACCACTGGACTCCTCTCAGCCTCACGAGTTCGATGGTGTAGTTGGTTCCCTCGATCTGTGCTGGTTTGGGTGAGTTTGGTGTTTGTCCGTACGTTTATGGTGATAGGAAGGGAGAGAGAGACACGGGAGAGAGAGAGAGAAAGAGTGACAGAAGGTGGTGCAGGTATGGGAGTGTGTGTGTGGCCTAAAGACATGCCAACACAACACAAAAACAACCAAATTACGTATCGAAAACAAACTAGGGGCAAAACGGTCTTTTCACACGTACGTTTCCGATAATTGCGGGACGGGATGTCACAGGTTTTCTTTTCTCCATATTTATGTTTTTGAAGGTGGGGAGTGGGATCGACAAAGGAAAATTGCAGGAGCTTGGGGTGGATTAACATCGGGATGAGGGAGCAGGGGATCAACGGAGGAAGGGATGGGGCATAGAACTTCACAGACTTTGTTCGTTGGTGATGGGATGGGGCAGGGAGCTTCTCCATATGTATGTTCTCTAAAAACCCATACAAAAATTGGATGCAATTTGCAATGAGGAGGAATCGATGAGCGTGTCAGGGGTGATAGAGGCGAGGAAGTCAACGTAGTCTTTGGAGTGGAAGTGGCGGATGTCGATGGAGTAGGCGGGAAAGTTGATCTCCATCCGCAGCCCATGTCAGTTGATCTCCATCCGAAGGGTGACTATCGACAGTGTATCCTTGCCGGAGGAGGACAAGGAAGAAGGGGACAAAGGAGGGAGTGAAGGGAGGACGAAGGGGTCTAGGGAAGGGGGCGATTTCTGGGGAGAAAGGAAGAGATAGTATTTTTTATAATTAATTTTAATTGTTGAATAAAAATTAATAATTAATTAATTTTTTTATTCTAAAGGAGTGGGCCCGTTCCTGCCATGTTATCATTTAACTGTCAAATTGACAAAAAATTTAATAGAGGTTTGACATTACAACAAATTCATAAATTGGAGTATGACATTGCAATGAATTCATAAATTAAGGTATGACGTTGCAATGTTTAAAATATGAGGTATGAGATTATGGTTCAACCTAAAGTTGAGGTAGTTTTGTGTAATTTACCCTTTTTCATCCAAAAACGGGTTATTTTTAGACATTTGACATCTTTTTTCACAAGTTTCTTTATTTACGTATTATTTTTATGCAAACATATATATATATATATATGTATGTATATATGTATTTAGATATAGAAATTTCGGTGAAATAAATGTTCATCAACTTGTTAAATTTCGACATGCTAGAGCTTACATGGTATGCACCATGTTTCTCACAAATCGTAGACATGGCAAGTGACTCATCATACCCGGACGAGTCATCACGATGGCAGGTGTCAACACTTGACAGAAAGTAATTAAGGAATTATTTTATTCAAATTAATTGATTTTTTTTTATTTTTTTCAATTTTTTTGATTTTTGCTTAATTAAATCAAATGTTAATTGATGGAGTCAAATCACGAACCAAACCACAAATCAAGTCTTGGTTCTTTCTTCAATGAATCAAGTCCACAATCAAGGTCAAATCGAGCAGTTGGCAAGACTTGGAGAACCCATAATTACAAGGCTCAAAGACAAAGAAAGGGTCCACAAATCATTCTCACATACAAGCATTGAAACTCTCAAGCCTCCCAAACTCCCAAATTCCCAAACACCCAAACATTCAAAAGGACTCAAAAAACTTTATGCGTTCTTTGGCAAACTCATGAAGAATAATCAAACATCACTAAACGTGCCAATTCTTCCATCGCCACAAGCTAAACCCTTGAGGCATTCATTCATCCGAAATCAAGTCATTGCGACCCTTGGATCAACAACCCCTTGCATACACATTACATTCCAAAAATCGAATCAGATGATTCAAATTATAAACAGAGATTGTAACCCTAAACCTAAATAAATACAAAACATTTATTTTGTACACGTGTTCTTGTCGCATTTGTCACAGCAAATTTCATGTTTACAACTTTGACATGCCTAGTGGGACTATCTTTGCCTCTCATCTCTTTCTTCGTTCAAAATCCAAACACACCTTCAAAATCAATGGCTTCGAAG
The DNA here is from genome assembly GCF_041283825.1 of Pyrus communis. Lineage (NCBI taxonomy): Eukaryota > Viridiplantae > Streptophyta > Magnoliopsida > Rosales > Rosaceae > Pyrus > Pyrus communis. The sequence continues at coordinate 3,283,892 of NC_142577.1, read as the reverse complement.
AAGGGTTAAACTGTTCTAGCCACCAAAGCAAAGAGTGTGAGCACTTCAGCTACAAGCGGAGACTTTGTTGGCTTCTCGACTCGAAGCAAAGCAAAGGTAGTGACCACGATCCAACACACCACCTCTAAGCTGGTACCGCTAAGGGAACGGGGGAGCATTAAATACTCGAGCCCTTCATCAGCCTAGCCTCATTAGGGGCATCAAAGCATGTTGTTGTGACATAGGAGAAGGCTTCTCGAAGCAACGATCAAAGTTCTTCGGCTTCAAATAATTTAAGGGAGCATTCTTTATCACCGATTTCAGATGCAGACTTAAGCACTAGATCGTACCATGGATGGCAAACTAGCAACCATCGCCAAGAGACTTCTTTGTCATGTTGCGACTCATCTCTAGTCCAAGTGATGATGTAAAAAAAGTCTCAAGTTGCATCTATGCACGCAGGTAAGAACATGATTTCTTTCACCACAAGGCACGACTTGGCTGGCATTGTCTCACGAGGTAAGATTTATGCAACCCGACACATAACTCCAGCAACGTTTCCACTGATATCACATAAAGGTCATTGTGAGAATCAACCAGCCATCAACTTCATCACCCGAAGTGAATCAAAGGCTACTACTACCATGACGCATTTGTCTAAGTCACTCAAAGTTTGTTAAAAGCACAATTCGATCATCTCCACTACTTCACAGGCAGCAAAGAATCTTGTCTCTTGAAGCAGTGAAAGGTCTTCGCCAAAATCAAAGAATTCAACTAAGCAATCACCATTATATGTCTTTAGTATCAGCTTAAAAGTGCGCCCATACCTAGGTTCCATCCAAGTGATGATGGTCGGAGTTACTTCTGTTGATGAACAACTGGCTCAAATGGCTCAAGCAATCGAGAAACTGACAAAGACCATTTAGGAAAAAGACATGCAGATAGGGTCACTCATGAGTGAGCTAGAGGATAGGCATGGAAGAGAATCGAGCAAAGGTGCAACTCATTCGGAGAAATAGGTGCACCAAGAATTTACCTCATACGGGAAAAAATAGCCAAAGCCTAATTCCACTTCAGTGGCATCTTGGTCAACCCAACAACTCCAATACATGATCGCCAACACTATCAAAGCATAATATGAAGGTTTTTCTGGAGATTTACTCACGTACTCCAAGCCATACGCGAAGAAGCTTGATAATCTTTGAATGCCAACTAAATACCAACCTCCTAAATTCTTATACTTCGATGGAAATGCAACCCAAAACAACACACCAATCACTTCATTAAGACATGTGATAGGAGCATATTTATGCGACTTAATTGGCTTGTTCTCGTGCATTTACGTTGTGTTTCTTTAGTTATTTTAGTCCTTTATGCCATTTTCGTGTGTTTCTAGGTTCATATGGCTAAGGAAGCAAAAAGGTGCATTTTGGAGCAAAATTGGGATTGGAATGGATAGCTTACGTTTGGAGCAAAAGGAATGGACGAAATTGAAGAGGATTCCTAATCAAATGAGTTACATCCTTTCCTAAACTAAGTAATAAAGCCTTAGGATATTTTCTGCCCAAAATTCCCACCATAGCTACACCCACATGCTCTCCCATCATCATTCCACACCTCCATTGCAGCCACCAACCAACCTAGCTGTCACCCACATGCACTCATCATCATAACCTAGCTGTCATTCCACTTCATTGCACATGCACTCACTTAACCTAGCTGTCATGTTCCCTCTCCCATCCATTCATCTCCCTATAAAAACCATACACACTTCACACAATTCATACACTCTTCCATATTCAGAAATTCATCCATTCATACACATTCACACCATCAAACTATCCTTAGACCTTGTGCAGCAACAAAGAGGAAGAGAAGAGGGCCTAAACGTTCATACAATTCAAGTTTGAGTTGTTAGAATGTTTAGGTGTTTCTTTTCCTTTGATTTCAATGTTTAATTTCAATTCTCTTTGTTTTGTACGTATGAGGAACTAAACCCCCCCTTGGCTAGGGGGGATTCGAAATATATGTTTATGCTTGCATTTTGATTTGATTACTTCTAATTGCGTTTCATAAGTTGTGGATTCAATTTGTTTAACTGTTTGATTGATAACTTATTTATGTATGATTATTGAGAGTACACGCTTAATTTTCATGCATGAATATGACGCTAGAATATAAGTGAGTTTCACCTAATAGTTACGAACTTATATTCACAAGTAGTGGAGGTTGCTTATAAACAATCGCGTTAAATAAATTCTTGGCATGAGTTTCATGCAATCATAGTAACAAGTGCTTCGTCAATGCTTATGGTTTTTAAAGAACTTAATGATTCTTGCTTGTATCTCTATTATGCAATCATGTAGGGGACTTGTGGGAAATGTTTTGGGTTGTCGTATGCAATCATCCAATTCAATAACGTTAGGAAAATCTGAGGGTTAATTAGTGCAATCACGGTTAACCTGGGGCGTTGAGAATTCATGGTTTATTGAAAAGCAATTAGAAATCGTTTTATATGCAAGTGTAACATGTGTGGAGATGAACCCCTTAGCTAGCCATCCCATCCATTCAATTCCATCACATTCATCTTTACAATCTGTTTTTAATTACAATCTGTGCATTTTAGTTAATTTCGTCAAAAACTCAATCCCCCTTTACTTTAATGTCCAAATTAGTTAGAAAGTGTTTTAGTTTGTGTTTATAAGTGTTTTGATTCAATTTGTTATACAAATTCGTCCAAATTCACCAAAGTGCTCAAAACTGCCCAGAAAGTGTTTTTAAGGCAGTTTTGAGTGTTTTGGTGCTATTTTGAGTCTTTTGGTTTGTTTTGGTGTTTTAAAGTTTAGTTTTGCATTCTTTGAGTCTAGTATTGTATTTTATATTGTGTTTTTACGTTTTTGAGTCAAATCCAAGTGATTAACAATCCCTCCTAATCCCCGGTCCAGAACGATCCCTACTTACATTCTTCACTACAATTGATAAAAAGAGGGTTTAATTTGCATCTATGCACGCAGGTAAGAACATGATTTCTTTCACCACAAGGCACGACTTGGCTGGCATTGTCTCACGAGGTAAGATTTATGCAACCCGACACATAACTCCAGCAACGTTTCCACTGATATCACATAAAGGTCATTGTGAGAATCAACCAGCCATCAACTTCATCACCCGAAGTGAATCAAAGGCTACTACTACCATGACGCATTTGTCTAAGTCACTCAAAGTTTGTTAAAAGCACAATTCGGTCATCTCCACTACTTCACAGGCAGCAAAGAATCTTGTCTCTTGAAGCAGTGAAAGGTGTTCGCCAAAATCGAAGAATTCAACTAAGCAATCACCATTATATGTCTTTAGTATCAGCTTAAAAGTGCGCCCATACCTAGGTTCCATCCAAGTGATGATGGTCGGAGTTACTTCTGTTGATGAACAACTGGCTCAAATGGCTCAAGCAATCGAGAAACTGACAAAGACCATTTAGGAAAAAGACATGCAGATAGGGTCACTCATGAGTGAGCTAGAGGATAGGCATGGAAGAGAATCGAGCAAAGGTGCAACTCATTCGGAGAAATAGGTGCATCAAGAATTTACCTCATACGGGAAAAAATAGCCAAAGCCTAATTCCACTTCAGTGGCATCTTTGTCAACCCAACAACTCCAATACATGATCGCCAACACTATCAAAGCATAATATGAAGGTTTTTCTGGAGATTTACTCACGTACTCCAAGCCATATGCGAAGAAGCTTGATAATCTTTGAATGCCAACTAAATACCAACCTCCTAAATTCTTATACTTCGATGGAAATGCAACCCAAAACAACACACCAATCACTTCATTAAGACATGCAATAGTGCTAGCTCCTCAATTGCTTCTTCAGCACACGTTGTATGGTAAGCATGATGGAGCTCACTAATATAAAAGCAATGAAGGGATAAGCGAGTGGTCGACTACATCAGCCGTTAGCGTGCATTAAGCCTTGATTACAAAGATCATCTCTCGAAATTGGCTTCCGTCGAGATGTGCAAACAAGGAATGCATTGGTGTTTACAATACATCCTTTAAGGTATCAAACTTCGTACCTTTGAAGAACTAGACACTCGAGCTCATGACATGGAGCTAAGCATCATAGCCACAATGAAAAGAAGGATACAGTTGGTGACAAGATGTCCTCTTCAAAGAAATCCATCATGAAGTTCATGACGATAAACATTGGTCAATTCAAGTCCTCGGTACTAGACAAGAAGGGTGTGAAGAAGGCCAATTCAAGTCAAGCCCAAGAAAGGCCACGACGCACACTGAAAGAAATGGAAGAAAAGAAGTACCTTTTTCCCAACCCATACGTCGTTGCTATGTTAGAAAACTTGATCCAAAAAAAGGTGATCGAGTTGCCAAAGTGCAAACAGCCTGAAGAGATGAATTGCACCGACAACTCAAGATACTACAAATACCACCACGTTATCAATCATCCAGTTAAAAAGTGCTTTGTGATGAAAGACCTCATCATGAAGCTGGCACAAGAAAGAGCCATCAAGCTAGATCTTGATGATGTGGTGAAGTCAAACCATACCATCGTTACTTTTGTCTATTTTGACTCAACATCTTCACCTCGATTGTTGGGCTCATGGTACAAAACCACCCAAGTCGAGCCAAGTGAAGTTGAAGGATGGACTCATGTCACTCCAAAGAAACTATGCAATAAGCATACATTTTGTCTACAAGTTGACCAATTAAAAATGAAGCAAAAAAGCTTTTGTCAACCTCTAAAGTGACATGGAGTGGTTAATGATGATGAAACTTTGATACGAAGATTGTCCGTCCTATCCTAATGTGAAGTTTCAAGAGTGCATGCTCATCCACACACTAAGACGAGAGTATACACTATCTCGAGGGCTAATTATGATTGATAAAGTGGCTGCTTACCAGGATGCTGCTTGAGAGGTTCATCGTCTACCCTTGTCCTACTTCGGGACACCTCATTTAAGGCACGCTGTATCTCGGTGCGTTGCAAGAGCTAATTCACCAAGGTAGTCTGATGCGCGAGGGCGTTTGTCAACTCTATGACTTGTCGAGACAAGTTTTTTTCACCATTTTGGGTTGGAAGAGCTTGAACGGTATGCATTTCCTTGAGTAGTGGCAATGTAATGAACTCCAGACGTGAGATTTAAGTTGGGAAATGTCAAATTTGCAGAGAAATTGGGTGAAAATACCCCCGGTTCAATCGTTGGTCCAGAAATTTGAAGCTAGGACGGTTAAACCAGTCTTGGACTAATTAGGCTGCTAGAAAGGCTACAGAAGTAAGGCTAGACCTTGGATTGGACGTGTGAACGAGTCGGCGGAACAGAGCCGGCCGATGGAGTGGATTGCCCTACTGGTGCTAGGCCTGGGCTCGGCTGGAGAACGCACCGGGCTGGTGTGTTCTTCTGGTACTTGTCTGCCCCCAGCGCGCGATTATGTTGAGTTGCTGCATTTGTCTAAACATAAGTAATCATTGTATTCTCCAGTGGTTCTGTCTACTCGATCTTTTCAATGACATATAACCTATTTATGTTGGTCATGTCTCGTCGGAGCGCTTTGTCAGTAGCTTTGTTACGTTGGAAATTGTGCAATCGCTTGGTGAATAACCTATTTACTTCTTCTTTAACTTGCCTTTGTTATGGAAGCGAAGCTATCGACTGCCCCTGGTCATGACTTGCTACTCTAAGCTACTTTTATATATGTTTGGCTTATTTATGTCGCGGCTGTGGTGCATATGGTATGTTCCTAGTAGGCGAGAGAATTTCTCGCATGCTACTGGTTAAACTTGAGCCGGATTGTGTGACTGTTTCTCTCCATCATTCGTGCTACCTACTTTGATGTAAAGTAAATGATGTTCTTTGCAGGCCTAGCTGTAAACGAACAATTCGCCTAGAAGGTTGCTCATGTTGATTATCGGAGTGTGGCCCCAACCGTGAATGTATGTTCCTCCATGGGCCTAACCAAGAGTGCACGCTCCTCCACGTGCTAAGACGAGAGTATACGCTATCTCGAGGGCCTAATCGTGATTGGTCAAGTGGCTACTTGTCAGGATGTTACTTAAAAGGTCCGTCGTCTGCCCTTGTCTTACTTCCGGACACCTCGTCTGGGGCACACTGCATCTTGATACACTACAAAAGCTAGTTCACCAAGGTAGTCTAATGCGTGAGGGCGTTTGTCAACTCTATGACTTGTCGAGACAAGTGTTGTTCGCCATTTGGGTTGGAAAAGCTTGGACGGTATGTGTTTCCTTGAGTAGTGGAAATGTAATGAACTTTAGGCGCGAGATTTAAGTTGGGAAATGTCAAATCTGCGGAGAAATGGGGTGAAAATACGGTTCAATCTTTGGTCCAGAAACCTGAAGTCGAGACGGTTAAACCGATCTTGAACTGGTTTGGGCTACTAGGAGAGCCACGGGAGTGGGGCTAGACATTGGATTGGACCATAGAAGCGAGTTGGGTTGGTGGAGCGGGTTAGGTCGCTGGCATGGATTGCTTGGAATGCGGTGTGCAGGTGCTGGCCTTGGGGCCGCGAGCGATGGGCAGCTTCTCCTGCCGCAGCTGTTTGGGCTTGCGCTGTTAAGGTAGTGACTCGAGCCGGCTCGCGTTGGGTCTGGCTCAGCTGCCTTACATCATGGGTTGTAGGTTGGGCTGTGTGCCAAGTGGATGAAGCTTAGGCCTGAGCTGCTGGGGTAGCTGCTTAAGCTGCTTCTAGCGCCTGGGCTTGCTGTTGCAAAGTGGCATGGGCCTGGGCTATTGGTTGCCTCACTGCTCCCTGCTCACCATGGGTTTGCTGCCATAGAGCTGGCCTACCCCCCTCCCCACTGCTATGGTGGTCCCCATGGCTGCCATGGTGGTGGTGCTCCTTGGTGGCAAAGTTGCTCCTCTTGCCGTCGTATTGAGCCTTGTGGATCGTTGTGGCGGGGCAACATCTCGTCCTCCATTATTTGATCTGGATCTTTGACCGTAGGAAGTTTCGTTTGTCGTGGTTTCCGAATTTCCCGTCATTGTATTTTTTTTTCTCACCTCTATTCAAAGAAATAAAAAATTCTAAGAATAAGAAAGTATGAAAAATTTACGAACGAACGAGAAACGAGAAAATTTGAATGCGAGGGTCTTCTTCGAGTGTGTGAATCAAACTCTCAATGAAAGCACCAATTTGTGGATTCAAATTTCCGCTATCTTCTCCTTTGTCGAAAATGCACCTACAAAATAATAACGCCTAAGATTAAGGCCAAAAGCCTTACGCGCCCACGATGAATGGGGGGCTTTGGCCGAAGAATCTCCGATGCCAAAGTTAGAATTTGAGAGAGAGTGATTAGGAATTTTTTGGGAGAGAATGTCTTGCATTTTGGTGTGAAGATGGGGTTCTATATAGAGGTGTGGCCAACCCTATTTGGAGAAATAGGGACCGGCCACTTATGGTGGTATTTTGAATATAATTGCAAGATATTATGTCAAATAATATCTTGCAATTAATTTGGTAATTAATCCCAATTTGAAAAGAATAATTGGGAGTTACCTTGTGGGTGATGATTTGATGAGGAATGATGAGAGGGTTTTGAATAAATACCATTTTGATCACCTTTGACTCTTCTTTAATTGAGCCTTAATTGTCCGTTGTATGCGTGTGGAAATCCCGATGTCGCCTCCATAATTTTCTTAATTATTTTTTGCTCCACACAAGCCTTCCAATGTGGGGAGTGCCACAGTCGTAACCTTCTCAACCTCCAAGACAAACTTGAATTGTTGAAAATGATGAATTGTAGAGAACAAACATAATTTACAAAAAGAAATCTAATACGGAAATATATTGGAGCTCTGCTATATCTTCATCTTCTTCGTTCCATTTCCAATTTTGTATATCGGCAAAGGTTAATAAGGACTGAGATTTGGATTTTATCAGGTGGGAATCCGGTGGCGGCTGCAACTTGTAAGCCTTTAACACCAACTCGTTCTTCATATTTTTTTTTTCAAATTGCTGAACTCTTTAAAATTTAGTTGAGTATTTTGGTAAACATTAGGATATATACAATGGTCATTGAAACTACATATTACTAAAACTTTGATTGTCTAACAAAAACCAATAAAATTACTATTACACCCTTTATACATAATTGAAAGAAAATATTAGAAAAGAAAATTTGTGGGCATTAATGACACACCCCAACCGAGATCAGGGCATGTTGGCCATCACGTGGAAGTGACGTAGCCACGTGCACAGTGCGGAAGCTAATAAAATAGTAAAGTAAATTGTACGAATGAATAAAAACTAGCATACAACAGGTAATAAAAACAAGTGCTAGCGTAAGTGAGACACGAGTTCAGAGCAATAAGCCTACAGCAGTCCAAATGAAAAATGACGAGACAACAGTACACCCGAAGGTGGCCCTACGCTGGTGATCGTCTGTCAGAAATGCCGGGAAAGCCCTCTGGGAAACCACCGAACCTGCTAGACAACTAGAACCTGGAGGGGCGCAAAACAAAAGCGTGAGTGGGCAAAAACAAAGCTTTTCTAAAACCATTTTAACAAATAAGTTCTAACCCCTCGCCGTAAAACCTGTATACTTCCTAGAAAATAAACATATGTACGTATATATATATATATATATATATGCCAATCATGCTCAAGAATATGCCATGTCGGAACCCCAGAATGAAATGCAAGTGCTTAGGTATAAATCACATCAATAACATATAATCTGGCAGTCGGAGTCACCTAACGTGACATGTACGGCTGCATCTAGAGCTCAAATCTCAATATCAATAACTAAACCTGCCCACGAGTCGGAACCACCTAAAGTGGTCTGTACGACAGGCCTGGGTGTAATACATATAAACGCTCTAGTGCTACGATCACGTGAAGGCTGTGCGAATGATCGCGGGTCACCTACGAGTCGGAACCACCTAAAGTGGTCTGTACGATAGGACTGTGCACCTAACTTGGATCCAAGCTGAGCGTGTGGTGCGGGAGGTGAACAACACATGAAGGACTGTGCCCTACTCTAGGCGGGAGCACTAACACCGGGGGTGCAGGTTATGAGCTCTCTAAGCATCTCGAACCACTACTGAATGTAAACATAAATAACACTTACCTGGCACTTACCTATGCGTCCGCAGCACCCAATATGTATAGGTTTATATATGCAACTAATAATGCGACTAATGATGCACAAACAACGATAATATAACGCATGGCATAAGGCAAATGACAATTCAAGTAAATTTCTGGGAAAATATAAGTATATAGGTATATACGGAAAACCAAAAGCCCACTCACTGGTAAGTGGAAGGGTCGTAACCCCCCTGCCTCGAGTGACCACGCTCGTCCTCGGGATACGTCTCACCTATATGCGAAATAACTATAAAAACGTTAATTTTTAAAGCACATAACCAAACTTTTGAAATAACTTCTCATACAATGCTCACATGGGGTGTATGAATACACCAACGTGATCTACTCAACCTCAGGAACATCCCCATATTTTTAAAATAATTTTTCACCACCGCACGCGCCCTCATGCGCCGGCCAAGGCACGGCCACACGCGCAGGCACGTGCCTGACACGTTGATGGCGTCAACTGACGTCGTAGGGAATATTCCGTCATCTTCTCCGGCGCCGCCGCCGGCGCCGGAAAATTGGGAAAACTTTAAACTTCGATATCTTCTTCGTTTTTCACCCAAATTTCACAAAATTGGTACCAAAATGAAGCTTAGAACTAGAGGAACACAATCATACTACTTTCAAGGGTTAAAAACCACGAAATCTCACCTGTAAAAACAACCCAACTCCGGCCAACTTCAAATCTAGTGATCCCGACGTCCAAATCCTTCAAACGAACCACCCCGAGCCTCCTAGGGACCTCACCAAGCTACCTACAAGCTTGAAATTCCCTAAAATGTGAGAAATCATGTGTGCATGAACAGTACTCGAAATCGGACATTGTGGATTCGACGTGAAAATGATGGTGTTCTTACCTGGAAATGGTATGGTTGGACTCCTACAAGCCTCACGAGCTCGAATATGGTCTTGGTTTCCTCGATCTGTAAAGGTTTGATAGGTTTTGTGGGTGTGTCCGTACGTTTTCAAAGGAAATGGAAGGAATGGGGACTCGGGACAGTGCAGAAAACAGGAGGAAAAAGGTTGTGGTGTGTGGGAAGTTGTGTGTTGTCACATCCCGGCCCAGGCGGGACGACTTCCCGAGCCCGCTCCACCACCGTAGCACGATATTGTCCGCTTTGGGCCCCGACCACGCCCTCACGGTTTTGTTTCTGGGAACTCACATGAGAACTTCCCGATGGGTCACCCATCCTGGGAATGCTCTCGCGCGCTACTCACTTAACTTCGGAGTTCCCATGGAACCCGAAGCCAGTGAGCTCCCAAAAGGCCTCGTGCTAGGTAGGGATGGGAATATACATTTAAGGATCACTACCCTGGGTGATGTGGGATGTCACAATCCACCCCCCTTAGGGGCCCGACGTCCTCGTCGGCACACTCGCGGCCAGGGTTAGGCTCTGATACCAAATTGTCACATCCCGGCCCGGGCGGGACGACTTCTCGAGCCCGCTCCACCACCGTAGCACGATATTGTCCGCTTTGGGCCCCGACCACGCCCTCACGGTTTTGTTTCTGGGAACTCACATGAGAACTTCCCGATAGGTCACCCATCCTGGGAATGCTCTCGCACGCTACTCGCTTAACTTCGGAGTTCCCATGGAACCCGAAGCCAGTGAGCTCTCAAAAGGTCTCGTGCTAGGTAGGGATGGGAATATACATTTAAGGATCACTCCCCTGGGCGATGTGGGATGTCACATGTGTGGCTCCAAACGTGCCAACCAAACTCAAAAACAACAAATAAACGTAAAGAAATAGAACTAGGGGCAATTTCGTCTTTTCACACGTACGTTGTAGTATTTCTGGGACGGGCTGTCACAATTAAAGTAATTATACACTCAAGTTATGATGTTTATTTTTCTTTTGAACCTCACAGTCATGTCACCTTATCAATACCTTAAGGGGGCTTTTGTTGCATCGGACTGACCGAACTAACTTCAGAGATTAAGTTGAACTGGGTTAAAATAGACTAAGCTGAACTGATTTTGTAAAGTGTTTGGTGTAATATCGGACTAAAAATAGGATAATAAAAACGATAAATTCAATGAAAATACCTTCAGCAATTCCTCACAATTCATTAACTAATTAAACTGCTTCACTTAGAAAAGATTATAAATTCAATGAAAATACCTTCAACAATTCCGATTTCTTAACTAATTAAACTGCCTCATTTAGAAAATGAAAATACCTTCAACAATTTCCTCCCACAATGACAAAGTCTCATCCGTGCAAACACAAGCCACTTTGTTACCGTATTCCGGCAGAAACCAATCAATTTTCACAATGCCAGCAACCTCATGCACCTAAAGCAAAAACAATCACACATTTCAAAAAATGGCAGTAAAAATTTCAACAGAAAAAAAAAAGTAAAAAATTAATGGTTTAATTCCTGAAATGAAAAATCAATTCAAGCGGACCTTAGATTTTGAGGTGCAGGAGAAAGAGAACGAGCAAGTGTATATGGGTCTTGTTAGAGAAGGAAGATGGTAGAGAAGGGAGTCTGGGACTCAAACGAGGCAGAAGAGGACAGAGAAGGAAGACGGTCTTAGCAATTTCCTTCTTTTCGGGGGATCTCGTTAAGAACTTTTGGGGAGACAGTTAGTCCACATGAGTCCCCCATAATCCCATTAATCTTAGTTCCTGTCCATGACAAACACTAGAATACTAATAAGTAGCCCAATTTAGTCTAGTGAAAATTAGTAAGGCCAAACATACACTGTCTAAACTCACTATTTTTCTTTCCTACATTTGCACCACACGTCTACTTTTCTTTTCACTTTTTCAAACTTCTCAAATCCAGCAAGTGGCCTTTACCACAATGGTGGAAATGTGTTGAGCTCTTGCATGATGGAGTGGGTTCAAACCCCGTCGGTGGCTAATCTAACATCTGATCTAACAAAATCTATCATTTGACCCCAAAAAAAAAGAAAAAAACCTTCTCAAATCCCCTATTTTTATTTTATTTTATACAATTTGACATTAATTAAATTTAATTCTTTTTGAAATTTTAGATCACACACTATAGTGTGTGTAGTGCATCTAATTAAAATTAAAAAGTACAAGTAATGAAGCCCGCGCAATGCTGCGGATTTCAAAACTGTCTTAAACGTGTAAAAAGTAAGGCTTATATACATGAGAAAATATGTGCCAAAGAGCAGGGTTATATACATATATTACATGAGAAAATTGAGGATGTTGATATGGCATAGTTAGAGAGTGCTATTTACATTCTTATATTACATGACAAAAATTAGGATGGTAGTATGCCATAGCCAGAGAGTTCTATTACGTTCATATATTACATGCCAAAAATTGAGGATGTTAGTATGTCATCCTCAGGGATTGTTCTTCAAAAGCTATGGTCCTATCCCAGGGAGACTTTTACGTCTAAAATTGTACAAAGCTAATAAAGTAAGGCTTATTCCACTAAAGACACCCATATGCGTAACTCCTTACGTTGATGGTGTCACCTTTGTCTTGTAAGACAACGATGAACTGAAAAAAAAAAATTAAAAATAGAATTCGATCACTTAAGAATTGAATGAATCTAAATTGCATATGATTTGCAAGCACACAAAAATTTGAAAGTAAGATTTGTTCACATTTTGTATTAGACATCCAATTCAGTACACACCTAAAAAAAATATAAGCAAAAAACAATTTCTCATTTCTCAATAATTTATCAAGCATAGTAATACAATGAAACAAAAACACTTAATCATTTCTCCAACGTTGGTCGAAAATTTAAACAACGACTTATTTGTTTACATACGTAACCCTAAATATATTTATATATTTTACTTCCTCAACATACATGATATAAGCTAAAATTCGACTACAATTCCTTGCTTAATCCAAGTTTAGGCTTTGTCAACAATTTTTTTTGTTGTCAGATAAGGTTATATCAACTCAGCCATGCACTTGGTCAATTGGTTTTGCAAAAGCAAACCAATCACAACCATATCTATATTATGCGATATTTATAAGATATAGTTCTGTCACATCCCGGTCTCGACTCTACCGTAGCACGATATTATCCGATTTGAGCTTCGATCACGCCCTCATGGTTTTGTTTCTGAGAACTAAGACGAGAACTTCCCAATGGGCCACCCATCCTGGGATTGCTCTCGCTCGAACTCACTTAACTTCGGAGTTCCTACGAAACCCGAAGCCAGTAAGCTCCCAAAAGGCCTCGTGTTAGGTAGAAATGGGAATATACATATAAGGCTCCGCTTTGGGCTCCGACCACGCCCTTACGGTTTTGTTTCTGAGAACTCAGACGAGAACTTCCCAATGGGTCACCCATCCTGGGATTGCTCTCGCTCGAACTCACTTAACTTCGGAGTTCCTACGGAACCCGAAGCCAGTAAGCTCCCAAAAGGCCTCGTGTTAGGTAGAAATGGGAATATACATATAAGGCTTACAGGATCCTCACCCCTGGACAATGTGGGATCTTACAATCCACCCCCCTTAGGGGCCCGACGTCCTCGTCGGCACACTTCCGGCCAGGGATTGACTCTGATACCAAATTGTCACATCCTGGCCCAGGCCCCCACCACATGCCGGGCTCGACTCTACTGTAGCACGATATTGTCCACTTTGGGCCCCAACCACAACCTCACAGTTTTGTTTTTGGGAACTCACACAAGAACTTCCCAATGGGTCATCCATTCTGGGATTGCTCTCGTGCGAACTAGCTTAACTTCGAAGTTCCTACGGAACCCGAAGCCAGTGAGCTCCCAAAATGCCTCGTGTTAGGTAGAGATGAGAATATATATATTAGGCTTACAGGATCCTCAACTCTGGACGATGTGGGATCTTACAAGTTCCGTGTTAGAGAGACTACTCATTCAAGATGGGAAAAAATTTGTTAAGAAAATTGATTTATGAGTGTTGGGATCCATACTCTATTCATTGAGAGTTTGATATGGGTTTGCTACATTCTCGTCATCGGTCTCTTCAAATGCATAGGTCTCTTCACTGTATCCACTTGTGGTGTCACTTGGATCATGTAACATGGAGAGAGATTAAAGTGTTAGTGCCCATCTAGTAATGGAAAAAAGGTTTATCTCTATTTTTTTATTGTTTTTGTTTATAAAGACTAACCTCTTAGGTTTTTTTGTTGGTGTAAGGGTGAGAAGAGTCTTTATGACTGGCTCCCTTTGTCGTTTCTTTGAACTTGAACTGCTTTCACATGGAACTGAAGGTAGAGATTTCTTGAATGAAAGTGGTGGTGTGGATAGTAGCATTTCATGAACCATATGTTTCTTCCTAAGGTTACTTACTGCTTCATCACCTTTGTTGTAGTTTGAGGGATGAATTTATGCTTGATCCTCGAAAACAGTTTGGATGAGCAAGTCACTTCTGCTTGTGTCATTTTTAACTTTTCCAAGTCTGAGTTGGAAAAGTTTGATTTGAGCTTTTACTCGGAGCATTTGTTGTGGTATTTCCTTTTGGTCACAGAAACCTTTGTTGACTACTAATTCTTCACATGTGATTCCAAATAGTTCTTCGGCTGATTTGCCTATAATGATGGCATTGGTTTCGTCATTGGCATCTTCAAGAATTAAACTAACTTTGAAACTGCGTTGAAATTGATGTGATTATTTATAAAGAAGAATAATTAAGTTTATGTTTTATGTAGTAATAGACTTAGGAACCGTTTTACTTTGAAACTTGTGAAGACAACCACAATTGGTGATGGTTGTTGTCTTACAACTTCAATATCAAGTCCTGGCGCAGTCTCCCCAAAATGTAACTCTCACTTCTTCGTTTCTGAATGAATGGTTATTGATAATGAATAAAGTGTTTCAGTAGGAGAAGACAAAAGTTGTAAATTTGTAAATTTGTAGATAGTTTATTGACTTTTTTACCAGGTGTTTTGAAGGTGAACTTCACATTTTGTTTCCAGTCTTTCTTTGTTAACCATTTTGTCTTCTAATGGTTGCACTGCTGGGATGCGTCCCACAACATCTTGCAATTTGACAATCCAATATCATGAGATTATAGCATGAAAAAATGTTGCCAAACAAAGATGGTATATAGATGTAGGTTTATAAATATGTTTATTTACCAGTGAGAATTTCAACTTTGTCTACAAAGAATAACAATTCATTGTAATCCACTGAATAAAAGCAGTGCTCAGGAATGTGTGGAGGTCTTTCTGGTATTTGCTTGAAAGTTGTTTTCCATTGAAGTACACTTGTGCAGTGTGTGGTACGACCTTGAACGTTTGTTTACTGGAATGACTGTGCAACCGTGTGATCTCATATATACAACCAACTTTTATCTTTGGAGCTACTATCTCATAGTCTGCTTCTAAGATCGAGGTTTCAATGGCATCATTTTGCATTATAAAAATTATAAAGAGTTAATTATAGCTTTGTCTTTGTTTTTGAAACCATAGTTTTAACTATATTACATTCAAACAAAATGGTTTTCTCACCAGTACACATTGTGAGCCATTGAACTGGTTCTGACGTCCAAACATTTTGGGTCTCCACATCCGCCATAGTCTAACTTTGATCTTCATATCGTTTCTAAGAGGCTTTAATTCACATATTGGTACCATGCTTATTGTTTTGTAAATATGCAGACAAAATATACATATTGTTAGAAAGAAATGGTGTCTATATATCAAAATCTATGTTGGTAATATGTAAATGTTTACAAACTTGCAGTGAAAAAAATAAGACAATCCTAAGACACTCAATTAATATAGTAGGGAAGAATAAAAAGGAAGAGCTATGGAAAAAAAATGATAAGAATGCATATATATTTAGTGTCAAGAAAGGAATCCTATTTTTTCTTATACTTAATAGAAATGTCACTACTGGACTACAATTTACATACAATTTAAAAGATCAAACTCAAATATAAAATGTGACGATCCGTCTCGAATTATAATATATTTTATCTTCGAGTGCATTGAAATGACTGGTCTTCAATCATTTTTCCATCGATGTGAGTAAGTGGTATTCGACGTTACGAGAATGTGGATACAAATTAGGGCTGAGTCAGGTATGTAGTGGAGATGTTGTAAAGGAATAAAGGAATTGGGTTGAGTTTAATTGCATGAATCCAAAGCATGCAGACCAATTAGGGCTTAAGGCCATTTTAATATGGCCAACCCGTGGCCACACACACACGCACTCGTCCAACCTGCATCCTCTCTCTCTTTCTCGAATTTTCTTCCCCGTCCATACAACCGAGAGCATTCATCCTTAAACTAAACCAAAACTCTACAGATCGAACTTGGAGTTTCCAAATTCTCACTCTTCTCAAACCCTAGAACACAGTGATACCTTTTGGTAAGTGGTTTGACTTCGAAAACCTGAGACTCCATAAGCTCCGACGAGGGGTGTAATTTTCTCCGACGTGATTGCAAAGGTTTTGGCTAGTTTTGGGACTTAATAAGGTACTATTCTTGCTCCACTAGCAATTTGGAACAATTTCAGAGCAGTTTTGATGTTGGGACACTCGGGTTTATCGAGTTGCAGATTTGGCCGGACTATCGAAGAATTTTCTGACCATATACCGTTGGTTTTAGGACTGTGAACGGGTAAGAACATGTTCTACTCGTTTAAGGCTTCATTTTCGTATAATTTTCATGAAATTCGGTTGAAAAATGAAGAAGATATTAAGGTTTAAGAATTTTTCAGTTTTCGACGACACAGACGACGGCCGGCGACAGAATCCGACGAACCACCGAAGAAGACAAAGCATATTCTGTCAACTTTGATGGAATATTCTTAACGACGTTAGGTATATTTAACAGAATATCTTATTATTTAACGGCATATTCCCTAACGGCGTTAGGGTTACCATCAACGTGCCAGGCACGTGACCGAGCGTGGCCGACAAGTGGGGGTGCGTGGGACGTTGGAAAATTATTCTAAAAATATGGGGATGCTTGGGGTGTTAAGTAGGCCACGATAGTATATTCAAACACCCCAACTGAGCAACGTATAAGAAGTTATTTCATAGTGATGGTTATGTGCTTAAAAATAACATTAAAATAGTTGTTTCACATATAGGTGACACATTTCCAGAGGACGAGCTCAACCAGGTGAGACTTGGGGGTTACGAGCCGGCTACATACTAGTGAGTGGGCTTTTGGGTTATATATATATATATATATATATATATATATATATATATATATATATGCCTTATGTTTCCCAGAAACTATTTAAACGGTTTTTACATTTTAAATGCCATGTAGTATGCATTACATTTTAGAATATGCTTTAATATAGCTGTGCATATTACTGCTCGACGCTGTGGACGCTCAGGTAAGCTTCAGGTGAGTATATAGTGATGGTTGTGATGGTAGTGTGTATGATTATGATGAGTTGCTTTCAGTGATTTATATCCTGCACCCTGATGTTAGTGCTCCGCCCGAGGGTAGGGCCTAGCCTTCACGTGATTGTTCACCTCCCGCACCATACACTCACCTTGGATCCAAGGCAGGTGCCAACCTATCGTACATACCACATTAGGTGGTTCCGACTTGTAGGTGACTTGCGATACTTCGCATAACCTTCACGTGATCGTAGCACTTGAGCGTACTTATTTACACCTAGCCTATCGTATAGACCACATAGGTGGTTCCAACTCGTGTGTAGGATTTGATTTGATTGTTGAGTTATAGATTTAGCCATACAGGTCACGTTAGGTGACTCCGGCTGATATGTCACTTTATATTAGTGCAATTCACATGGCTTACTTATTCATGGTTGAGATGATTGTCATGGCATACACATGGTTTGGTTATTCTCGAGTATAGTTTTCATATATGTTTACAGTATTATTTCTGGGAAACTTATACGGGTTTTCTAGCGAGGGGTTATTATAATTGAAAAGATAAATGGTTTTGAAAGTTTTGTTTTTGCCCATTCACACTTTTTGTTTTACGCCCCTCCAAGTTTTAGATAGAAGTTCGTGTTGATGGCTCACGAGGACTTCACGGTGATTCTAACAAACATTCACCAATGTAGGGTTTCTTTCATGATCTATATAATTAGTAATTAAACTTCTGGACTGCATTCTGATACCTACGCTCTGGTTATGTGTGTCCTTTACTCTAAACATTTTCACTCACACTGATATGTTAGTCTAGTGTAATTAGTTAGCAAGTTTTTATTTATCCGTATTTTCATATCACATTCACTTCCGCACAACACACATGGCTACGTCACCCTTACGTGACGGACAACATGCCTCAATTGGGGTCGGGGTGTGTCATAAAAGGACTCAAGCACTCATCAATTCAGATACAGCTTGAAAGATTAAACACTGAATCACTCAAGCACTGAAATGTTGTCGCACTGAACTCCACATTTCTTTCATCCTTCCAGAACTAATCCAATTTGATTAGAAACTAATTAATTGCTATTTCCCCATTAAACTAAGTTGTATAATGGGACCACATAATGGGTAGAGGACCATTGCCCCGTTCTGGAGATATATGAACTCTCTTTATCTCACACATTATCCTCTCACAAGATGAGTGATGAGATGATTGGTAAAAGAATGTATTCATACTGTAATTTAAAGATACAGTTTCTAAATACTGTAAAAAATGTAAAAGATTATCGAGCAAAGCAATTGAGATTGTATATTCCAATTAATACATTCATCAGAATATAATTAACGCAAAACAAATCAAGATTTATATTCGCATCTACCTAACATTCTGATTGAATTGTACAAATCAATATTTGAAAGCTAATTATCAATTTGACAACAAATTTTGGTCACTGGAAGAAGCCAACCTTTTTCTTCTACATTGATCACTGTTGTAGTACAAAGACTTTAGTACACAAATTTAAATTGAAAATGTTAACATTCGAACTCATGTTAGGATTTCATACCTGAAGATCACCAAACGCTATCAAAATGATACACCGAAGCACACCCTCTGCCAAACCTTGGATACACTGGAAAAAGATAATTCATAAGATTTGCTATGGTATAAGATTAACAAATTTACAATAATCAAGTAAGTATTAAAAGAATATGCAACATGCTGCTTTAAAACACTAACAAACAAAACATGTGTGATGCATATATCCTATCAGTACACAAATTCTTAGATACATTTACATATCAATATGTTTGTGAGCAACAAATTCTTAGATACACAAATTCTTATATCCAAACACTCTAAGTTTTGTTTTTCATTCTTTTCAAGGTATCAGGAACAATTGTGCCCCGCAGCTGTTGATTACAATCTTCCTTGTCTCTATTTCTCTTGTTTCTTCATTTATTTGTCTGTAATTTTGATTGAGACTCAAAATTGCAGGTAGCTACCCCTGTGGTCTTCCGGTTCCCAATAAATGTTTGTGCATGTTGATTTTCCAAGGGTGGAAGACAAAATTAACAAATCTTCATATGTTTGAAGAAAAAACTACATGCATGCGGCATCTACAAAGGTTTCTGAACTTACCGAAGGGCCCAAATACAACATGATTAACAAACCATAAAAAACTTTGCATTATTGCCAAATTAAGTAAAATTACCAATAAAACTCTAACAATTATATATTAACTCCATTGAACCAAATCAAATGCAAACAGCAAACATAAAGTCAAGAACAAACCAGAAAAGCCATCCTAAAATCAAATCACACTGCAGAATAGTTGAGCAAAATCAAGAGAGTAAAAGTAAAACCTTCAAAGTAAGGGTGGGCAAACGGGTATAGGAACCGTGGGTCGGGGCGGGTAATCAAGGTTCGGGACGGGTACTGTTACCGTTTGCAAAAATACGCCCGTGTTGGGTACTGTTACTGTCTCCCAAGCCCACTTCTTTTTGTTCCTCCTCGTGACAGTTATCACTCTTGAGAACACTCCACACACACACACACACCCACTTCCCCATGTTTTCCCCCTCCCCCAGTCTCTCGAACCTTTTCCCTCATTTCTCTTCTTTGTTTCTTCTCCCCCCATCTCTGCAACTCTCCTTCCCGGAGCATAGACACACCACACCCCATCAAGAAATGATATGCTGCCACCGCCCTCCTCCCCCACCAACTCCTCCATCTCCTCCTCCGATATCAACACCGAGGTAACTCATTTCCCTCATTTCTTCCAATTTTGTCAATTTCTTAATTTTGATTTACAAAATTTGTGAAAAGTTGTGAAATTTTCAATCGCAAGTCTGGCTTTTGGCACTTCTTGTCCGAGATGAAGATGGTCTTGATTGGCAGATATGGGTGCTCAAAGGACAGGTTAGGGTTCGACCGGATCTCCCTGTTTGAGTCGTCCAGCTACAGCGGGGAATGGTGGAGATAAGGCGCACAATGTGGTCAACTCAAGCTTTCTCACTCCGGCGAGGAAGTTGGATCTGTGCAGCCTGTGCTCCGGCGACGCCCTCTTCCTGTCCTGATTTGATTTCGAACTTGAATCCGAACTCGGTCAAGTGCAAATTTGACTAGGAATTTGGGTTCTGGGGTACTGAAAATTAGAAGGAAAAAAAAAAAAAACAAGGTACCTGTTGGACCCGTAAGAACCGGCCCGTTTTATACGAGCTGGGTTAGGTCCAGTTCTCAGTTTGAAAATAGTAAAATCCACCCCGGCCTGGCCCGGCCCATGCCCACCCCTACTTCAAAGCATCTGAAACTTTGGGGAAAGCACATTTCTATTGACACCAACATCTCAAGCCTTTCCAACCTGCTCCACACAAAGGCTTAATCAAAAGTATTGATTCCAAAATCAAAAGAATATACCATGTCCAGAAATTCATAATATTTCATAAGAACTTTCACACGAATAAGCATGCTTAACACACATGCCAGAAACCTAATACTGATAAAAAAGACCTTGGCACAAATTGCCAAGCTAGTAAGATAATGGAGTTCGTGAGTGAAAGTGTGTGCCATTGGGGAAACACTCTTCTCCAACTACTCAAATCTCCTCGCTTTGAACTCTGTAGCTTTGGGTTCAGACAACCCATTTCCAAAACTCACCATTAGAACCGTTGCATATGAAATAAACGTAGGATTCATAAAGGCAATTAAGGTAATATTTCTTCAAGAGGTGAGCAAAAGAGATTTCAACTGAAAGATGCACAACTATGAAGCTAAACATTATGGTAAAAAATCTAGATATGAATACCGCTTCCATGTCAAGTTATAAGAAACCGAAAAAGACTATTTTTCAAAATGTATTGATTATCAATATTCACGTAAGTTGCAGTCTCCTCTTTACTTTCACAATCTAAAAGGGAAACAGAGGATCCAAAAGAAGCTGATACTAAAATTAGTTCAAAAATACATTCAACCGATTAAATTATTATACAATACTAAAGTTCATAGAGTAATTGCACTACACCTTTGCAAGTCATTAAGATTATGGAACGTAATTGCTGGTGTAATTAATAAATATGTATAGCTTAGCCTCAAATAACACAAAAATAAGAATGGAAATAGCAAGAAACAATACTACAGTGCTCAAACACACAAAAGCAATTAACTTGAACAATATGATGATTCAGTGCAGCAACCAATACCTCAACTCGGATACAAAATTTTCATCATTCTCTTATCTGTTTTCCTTTGTTTTGTGAGTCTTAAACTCAATTGAGATTAGACAGAAAATATAACTAAGATCCCAACCTTCTAAGAAAACTACAACTATTTTACAAAGAGGCATAAAACAGAAACCAAAGAACACACGAGAGAACCGAAACGGTAAGAAGTTTACCAAAATCCTGCAAAGACCAAAAATCCCAGAAAATCAGTTTATTAGCACTCCTTGCAAAGTTCCAAAATCAAAAAATTAGAAAAATAGAATGTGATAACAGTATACTTAAGAAACCCTTAAATTTCCAGTCAAAGGAAAATTAATACATCTGCAAAAAATAATCAGCAGATAAAAACTCAAACCATAGAAAATAAAATCATATAAATTGTGATTTTGAATGGATCATTGCGATGCCTGTGGCATTTTAAACCTTAAGGAAAGATTAAGGGTTCTTAATTTCTTATCCCAAATCCACAAATTTGAAACAAATCTCTGCAAACCAGCTTGAAATCCGTTTAAAATGATCTACACAAATACGGATCTTATATACAGAACATTTTAGACCAAGTTGTGAGAAAGGTTGATGGAAATTGAGGAAACAACCAAATTCCAATCAAAGTTTACACATGCATTGAGAAAGACTGCATGCTTAGGTGGCATTCTTCGGTATGAAAGGTACTTAGCAACTGGATACCTTGCATTGTAAGTCACATAATCCACCAGCCTTGAAGGAGGGTAATGATCACGAGAAGGATTTCTTCTTCCTTGAGGAAAGACAGGTGATGGTTCTAGATCCTCAGGAGGTGAATGAGATGTAGGTGATTGAATTGATGACTCCAGCAAAGTTTCCTCTTCATCACTTAGAGGATTCCCATATTCTCTGTCAGTGGACACGGATATACTTTCATCACTGGTTGTTGAACTTGGTAAAGGGAAGTTTTAAAAAACATTCTCCTCCTGATTTAAAAACTCCACTGATTGATTAACGAAAGGTGTAGTGTGTTGAAGAATATCCCAAGAAAACACATTTGCTAGCTCTCGGATCAAGTTTGTTACGATGTATTGAAGCAATATGAACATAACAAGTACAACCAAACATTTTCAAATGAGACAAGTCAATCTTTCTTCCTTTCATTACTTCGTAGGGTGATTTTTGATTCAGCACCCTACTAGGCAGTTTATTGATCAAATAGGTACTAGAAAGCACACCTTGAGAACATTCATATGCAACATTAAGGTTCTAGTCTTCTCAAGCAAATCCCTATTTTTCCTCTCAGCCACTCCATTTTGTTGAGGAGTGCCAACACAACTTGTTTGATGAAAAATCCCATGGGAACTTAAGTATTGAGACATGTTATTTGACATATACTCAGTGCCATTGTCAGAATTTAAAGTGTGAATATGACAACCAAAATGAGTTGTTACAAGTTTATGGAAATCTTTAAACACATTCATGACTTCACTCTTGCACTTTAAAAGGTATAACCAAGTAATTCTTCAATAATCATCCACAAATATTACCAAGTATTTATAACCATCAAAAGCTTCAATTGTAGGTCCCCGGATGTCTGAATGAACAAGTTCAAATAATTTACTAGCTCTAGACACTGAGGAATTGAAAGGTAACCTAGTAGATTTTGAGAAGTGATAAGTATCACACTCCAAACTACTTTTACACATTTTGGGAAACAAAATGGACAAAACATGATTTGAAGGATGACCAAGTCGATGATGCCAAAGTAGTTGTTCCTGAGAAGGGCTTGAGCTGACTTAAAGACTCTTAGCTAAAGCTGCATGATTAGCCTTGTACAAGGATGGTTGTGAGTTTCTTTGGAACTCCTTGTTCTTCTAGAAGTTTGGCTTGAGCTCTGGATGGAGAATCCACCATTTGTCAATGGTATGTCCACCATAGTTGCATTGTTTGCACTTCAAGTCAAACCTTCTACCCTTGTCTCTTTTATCATCTGAGAACTTATGGTTGGAAACATATGCCCTAGATTCAGGCAAGCTGTTTTTGGTTTCAAGGTTCATCATTTTCCTTCGAGTTTCTTCACGTTGAATAATGGCACATATACTTGAGAAAGTAGGCAACTCACCGTTCATCAGAATGTGACTATGTAGATCTTTATATTTTGAGCTAAGACTCGCCAAAAGTTGAAAAATCTTATCTTCTTCAGCTCTCTTCAGAAGCAAGAAAGCGTATGTGGTGTGAGGCCTATATACATCAAGCTCATTCCACATACTCTTGATATCACCTAAGTGTTGAACAAAAGACTTACGTTCTTGTTGCAAACCTGCAAGCTCCCTTTTCAGTTGAAAAATTAGGGTAGCATTGTTTTGATTTCTATACATTTCGTAGACATTTTTCCAAAGATGGAAAGAAGACTCTGAGTAGCTGAAGATTTCAGCTAGCTTCCTTTCCATGGAGTTGAGAAGCCATGACATGACAAGTTGATCCTTGCATAGCCATGTCTCATAAAAAGGGGATGAGATTTCAGGTGCCTAAATGGTTCCATTCACGTAACCAAGCTTTGATCTTCCACCGAGAGCAAGTGAAATTACTCGAGACCATGGAAGATAGTTGAACTCATTCAGCAAAACTTCTAATATGGTAGAATTTGAAGTGGGTGAAACACTAGAGCTCATAGTATCAGGACTAGGAGGATTTTCCTCAGCCATTGGAACCGGCTATGGAAAAAGAAAAGGGTTGAAAAAGATATGCAGAGATAGGCTACTGTGGTCACTGCTCTGATACCATATTGAATTTCAATGGTTTGTATATTGATCATAAACATTTACAAAGAGAGATCCAAGCTCTTTAAGGAGCCAAAGAAACTGACTACAAAACGGTGGGCTTCAGCCACTACACAATCCCATGATTTCTGCCCTAACAATCGGACAAAACAAGGACTAAACAAAAACAATATACAAGGAAGGAAATCCCAAATTTTAAGGAAGGAAACATTGACAAATGACAAGTATGGTTAAATAAGAAATGAGATGACAAGTTGGAAGGTTGTAGTCATCACTTTAACCCATAACTTAGTTATAGTGATAATTACAACCCATACTTGTAAAGGTTGTAGTCATCACTTTAACCCATAACTTAGCTATAGTGATAATTACAACCCATACTTGTGATTTGATCTATTCCAACATTAATGAAGATGAGCACGACCCAGCTTGCGAAAAGTGGAGGAAGAGATAGGTGAAGTGGCATATTGTTGCTTGATTAGCGGATTCAACAGGTAGTTTTTTATATTTGTCTTACTTTGTTTGTCAAAGTTTTGCTTCCATTTGGATTAATTGTACATTTCTTGCTAAATTTTAACTATGTTTTAATTTTTTTAATATAGACAAATTTATTGAATTAAATGATTTATTATGTAATGCAAACACCAACCAGATTAAAAGGAAATTCATCGCTCTCCTAGAATTATCACAAAATTTTAATCCATAATGTGTAATTTTTTTACCAATTTCTTTTTCCTCCTTCACATATTCAAAAATGGCTTTAAATGTCTCCCGTTGGAGAAGCCCTGAATTGGAGTTCTTTGTAGGGTTTTGTTTCAAGTAATTGGACGGTTAATGTATTTTATTTTGTAGGGCTTTGTTTCAAGCATTTGGACGGTTAGATGCATTGGGGTAGATGCACGAAAAACAAACCATGAAGCATGAAGCAATTCTTGAATAGACTAACGTATGTAATTATATTTGAAAAGAATTTGTATTTTGATTGCATACAATGTGAAGCAGCAAAAAAGAATTTGTCGTTTCATGAGGAACCATTAATTCATCAAGGATTTGAAGCAGCAAAAAATGATACAGAATGCACCAAAGCATCTCGAGGACTTTTATTGCAAACAATGTGAGCCTTTCTTCGTTGGTTGATGTATGCTATTTTTTATATGCTAGCTTTTTCATGTAATTTTGTTGTTCAATCTATTCAATTGGGGTGGTTTTTTCCTTTTCTTTACAAACTATTTGATTTGATTTGTATCATTGTTAGTTTTAATAGGCACAAGAAACCTATGACTGGCGTTCTACCATTTTTTTAAATAATCTAAATTATGCTTTTACGTGTAGAATATAATATGAGAGGCAGATAAATGTGAAAAATTGCTGCAGTAGAAAATAAAAGAAGAAATCAATAGAGAAATTACACATTATGGATTAATCTAAAGTAAAAATAGAGGGAGTTAGAGCTAGATTATAAATAAACATCAGATATTTAAAAGATTTTAGGGCCATGCAGCGCCCGTGATAAATAAAAGCCTAACAAAGGAAGAAATCTGTAGATAAATTACACATTATGGAATAATCTAAAGTAAAAGATAGAAGAATTTTGAGCAAGAAACGATGTACATCACGTGTAGTGCGCGTGCTGTAAAAAAGGACTTTTGCACTCGCAAGGCATAAAGAACACGTATGAATTGTTTTTGTAGTAAAAATGTCCTTACATATGCATGGATGTGAAAGGAAAAAAAAAAACTCTAAATGCCACGCGTAGCGCACCGTGATGTAAAAAAGACATTTCGCACACTCAAGGCGCGTTCAAAAAAGTTAGTATATATAATTTGTGAGTGTCCAAAGATGAAAATTGGGTGTACACAAAACCATTCTTTGAGTAGGCCTTTTTAATGAATGGGCTTATCAAACGCACTCAAATTGTGAATCCACAGCACACAGGCCCAAGCCTGACCTAAAACCCAAACCCTAGCTGATTAAAGAAGCTCTTCCTCTACTCGACCATTTTCCCTGTCTGCCGTTCCCTCGTGTTCAGCTCAAGCTCTCCCGTTCTCGTCTGAAACTCCATCCTCCGCCGCTGGATCAGTGTTCACCTCTCTCACATCTCTGCCACTTCCCGCCGTCGTTGGTTTCTTATCTTTTGCATTTCATCTGCTGCTTACTGTAAAAAACGCATCAATATAATTTTATTGCTAATTCTTTGATTTGTTCCTCTTTTTTATTAAGAGTTAATCTCGATTATTTGGTTGGGAATGTGAATCGAAATAAAAAATTACGAATTTGTATTTCTTCTTTTATTTATTATTTTCAATTGTGTTTATACAGAACCATGGCAGCCGCCGCTATAGCTGCTCCTGTTGCGGTCGAACCAACGGAACCTCACTATGACGTGAAGCTGTTCAACCGCTGGAGCTTCGACGATGTCCAGGTTTCTGGATTTTATTATTTATTTCTACTTTTTTGATATCTCTGATGAATTAGATGACATGAGGTCAAGTTTGGTTGGATTTTAGTGCTTCAACCTGAAATTTTCGAGCATTTAGATTCTGTTTTAGAGTAAATTGATGGTTGGCTAGCAGTGGAGGATTTGCCCACATGCATTTCCTTGTTTGTTAGTCGTACATAACACAACGTATTTGTGGCTCAACCTCAATGTGTATTTGGATTTCATCTTATAAATCTTTAAACATCACGCAACCTCCTTGTTTGACCTTCTTGTTTTAAGAGCATCTCCAGGGAGTCCGTAAATAGGAACAACCAACGTATAAAATGAGTATAAAACAAATATATCAACAAAATGAATCTCCAATGGACCTGACTCACGTATGTTTTCACATATAGATGTATAGGGGCAACCTTGAGTGGAAAACAGGACCCACAATCTTGATTGAAGCTCTAATGCTTTTAATTAATTAAAAAAGGTTAATATAAACAAAAAATGTGCATATTGAGTAGCAAACGGGGCCCACAATCTTGATTGAAGATTTTAATGTTTTTAATTAATTAAAAAAATCTTAACATAAAAAAAAATGTGCACCTAATCAAATTATCACCTAAAATCATAAAAACTTCAAATTTAGGAATTCTACTATAAGGACTCTCTCATTGGAGGCAATATTCCTTTAGGGACACAGATTTCCTCCCTTAAGTCCTTAAATGTGACTCAAAAGTGGTGTTGGGAAGATGCTCTAAATTCACCGTAGGTGTAACTAAGTTGGCTCATGCTTATTGTTTGTATTATTATTGTTTTTTGTACTTGTTTACAGTACTGGCTATAACGCATATGGACTAACTTGTTATAAGATTGTTCATAACATCTACTTCCTGTATATACTTGAAATAATAACGTAGAATTTGCAACATGTAGGTCAGTGACATTTCACTGGCGGACTATGTTGGAGTGGTGCCTGCCAGGCATGCAACTTACGTACCTCACACTGCTGGGAGATACTCAGTGAAGCGATTCAGGAAAGCTCAGTGCCCAATTGTGGAGAGGCTTACAAACTCACTCATGATGCATGGAAGAAACAACGGAAAGAAATTGATGGCTGTCAGGATTATTAGGCATGCAATGGAAATTATCCATTTGCTGACTGATCTTAACCCAGTCCAAGTTATTGTTGATGCTGTCGTTAACAGGTACATTGACATGGATATGTTAATGTCTTTCGCATAGTAATAACATATTTTTCCTTCTGCTTAGGCCCTTGTTTGATGATTGAGGGGAAGCTCAACTGGCCTTTAATATAGTGTTCCCTGTTTAATTCCTTAAATTGATCAAGCAATTCTTTTTCCTTCTATTGTATGTCTTATTTGTATGTCTTATGTTTTCTGATCAGTGGTCCACGTGAAGATGCAACCCGTATTGGATCTGCTGGAGTGGTTAGGCGTCAAGCTGTGGATATCTCACCTTTGAGACGTGTGAATCAGGCTATCTATCTCCTCACAACCGGTGCTCGTGAGTCTGCTTTTAGAAACGTCAAAACTATCGCAGAATGTTTGGCTGATGAACTTATCAACGCTGCAAAAGGTTCCTCTAACAGGTACTTGTACCTTGCTTTCTATGCCCTTGTTATTTTCTCCTAAAGCTCTTTTATCTGAGTTTATTTCCATCGTTGTTACGCAGTCTGATTTCATTTCTTTCCCGTGATTCATTGTTTCTTTTCTAACAATTGGTGGTGTCTTGTGTGCAGTTATGCAATCAAGAAGAAGGATGAGATAGAAAGAGTTGCAAAGGCCAACCGTTAAGTGGCTGCAAGAAACCGTGATGCGATGAGGAAATTGGTCTCTGCGTGTTGTTTAGAAGATGTCGGATTTACCCCTTCTTTTGTCTCTGCAACATGGAGAATTTTGTCAGCGTCAGGGGGAAAATGAAAACAATCTTATAAAAGGATATTTGAGGAAGAAATTAAGGGCAGTAAATTGTTATAATCGTGGACATTCAACCATGAAAGTTAAACAAGAAATGGTCTTTCATCTTTTTTCTTCAGTTTTAGGCAAAATTGCAATCTAGCAACTAATTAGCCTCATTAGGCAGAACTTAATGAAACAGTTCTATAACAGTACAGAAAGAGTCAATAACATCGTTACCAAAACATATTTTGAACTCTCCATCTCTCTAGTTTAGTCGAAGAATAGGTGAGATATGACTCCTGAATAGGTGGAGCTGAAAACACAATCGAATTGATATTATCCCAGGATTCCATCCCAAAGCTAGTGCCGGAATAAGAATGCATGGCACTATGGTGGCTGTTGTTAGAGCTACCACCTTCAACAGCATTTTCACTTACTTCAGAGATTTGAGAAAGAGAATCTTGCCCAGTAAAGCTCAACTGAGACTTTAATCTTGTTACTCTGTGACCACCATCACTGCCCCCTTGTGAGCTATAGCTTCCAGTTCCTCTTGTAACAGAGAATCCTCCTGTTCACATCGTAATGAAAGATCATTTGTAGAAACACTCTGCTTACTGATCTTTGTTTTTTACGATAAATTTATAATGTTTGATCGATTATCATTTTTTGTTAATAATAATAAAATTAGCAACAATAATGTACCTCTTATTTCTTATGATAACAATGTACCTGGTTTTTCTTTTTCATGACAACTAATGTTTGATTCCTTGTTTTTTGACAAGTAATTAAAGCACATATATCTTGTACACAACCTGTCAACCACGTTTCACAAACCTATATCTCATGAAATTTTCCAAATACTTCCACATCAACTAATTTCATCAACCCACTTGCATAATTAACCATAAACACTAAAAAAAAGTACACCACACATGCACAACAAAATAATTTTCTAGGGTTTAGTTTCCGAAATCAAGTTTGCCGTCAACTTTTGCGGAAGCAACGACTCTGAACCCAGCCCAATCAAGGAACCAACGGATTTTTTTCGTGTAAGCAACTGCTAACCCTCAAACCAAAGATGCCTGAATGTCAAAGTGCATTGACCCCGAAGACAACAACCATAACAATACTCTGACTGGGTTTCGAACGACAATGAACTTTTCAAACGCAACCAAAGTTTTGAATGAGCACGATGTCGGGCTGAGAAGGAGATTTTTTAGAGGAGAAGAAAATTTTCTGGTTTCAACTGTTGATGTCGTGGGGGGGGGGGGAGGGGACAGTTTAATTCCCTATTTTTTGAATTCTCGCTAGTACTGTTTTCATTAACTCACGGGTCTTTTTTAACCCAGTTTCACACTAAACCTTTTCTGATGGATTTATTTTCAGATGTTCAAATTTAATCCTACGGTCCACATTTCGTCCGCACACAGCGTTTGCAAACCTCTGTCCGCACCTTAGAAATTGCGGTCTATTAAAAAAAAGCAGCTAAAGATTACCGTACACATGATTTTACATATACGTTGGGCTGAAGTCAAGATAGGCATTGATGATTGAGCCTTACTCTCTTGGGCTCAGCAGGCCTAAAGTAGGTCCAAAATAAATAGGACAATGACCTTGTGCTATAACATGAATGACCTTGTGCTATAACATGAAGGAAAGAGTTAGTGGTATTTAAAATACTTTTCGATTTTTTTGGACTCGGGAAAATAAAGACACCTCTTTCGGCTACCTTCCTCGCTTTGAGATTTGGAGGGACTCCCGTTATATGCTACTAACACTTTGGCACTCGGAAGTTTCATGATTATTAAGTGACTTGGATTTTGCAAGTTTCAAATCGAGAAGCTTTCTTCTGTTGAGAACTTGGGAGAGTATTGTTTGTACCATACTTCACCAAACCCGAACAACCGAGCACCGATCAACTAAGAATCTTTGAGACCTATTGAATGGTTTGTACGAAGATACCCCTGCCGAAGCACATGAGTTCCTCTCCATTCAATAGACCAGTCACAATGCGACACATGTCAAACCCAGAATAAAGATCTTAAAGTCCCATATCGACCGTGAATAAAAACAAGGGACTCTTCTCAACTATAAAAGGAGTTCATTCTCCCATAGTCAATCCATAATGCTATTATTCTACTTAATCAATTATTAGAACTCACTAATCATGATTATACTTAAACCTTTGTTTCATGTAAACTTTACATTATTAATGAGAACTCTTCTACCCTTGTGGATGTAGCCCAACTAAGGGAGAACCACATATCCTTATCTCTACCTCTTAACATATTATCTACACTTAGTTACCAAATCAACCTTGCAAATGTCACACTGACACTTTACGTTATTCCAAAGTCAACCTAGTTTTGTGCATCAACAGAGACTATTTCTTATAGAGAATCACTATGTAGAGGTTTTACTGTCATAATAATATCTAAATCAAAACCCTATGTTTTGTGGTTTTGTTTTTGGGGGGGGGGGGGGTGTGAGTGATTCCTAAGTCATGGGATTGAAAACCGGGGGATGGTGGGTGAGTGATTCCTAAGTCATGGGATTGAAAACCAAATTATAAAGGAAAATATCACAAAATGTTAGATAGGAGGGATAATTAAGAAAAGACATCATATGGGCATTATAAAGACATATGTGAGAGATTATTTAATCTCTCAATGAAAGGTATCATTTACAAATCTGTCTATGCCTTTTTAATGCTATATAGTTGATAGGATTTTTACCATGTGCATAAATAGGGATAAAAACACTTAAAATACTTGCAAGAGAATAAAGGTAAGGTCATTTCCACAAGGATTGAATGAATAATTTGTATTTAAACTAATTCTTAATTAATTACTTGAAACAAGATTTTGGAAAGGGTTGATATTGTGATTTAAAATATTAAAAATGAATTTAAAATAAAACAATTAAATAAATCAACTAGAAAACAATTTTAAGGAGATACTAGGGTTCTACCGTCACCTTAACAATTCTACATAGTTCTCTCAATCATTTATGAATTACTCATGCAAATTTTGAAGGTTAGGTTTTCGTAATATATGTCCTACTTTGAATCTCCAACATAGAACATATATCTAACATGCAACCCGTCTGGATATTCGGATCAAATATGAACATGAAAGACTCATTAAATTTTATGAAAACCCTTTGAAAAACCATGCAACCCTTAAGACATGGTGTTCATCCTAAGTCAAATTACAATTATTAACCACAAGCAGCCAGGGCCAATTTCAGGGAACCTTCCGACCAAAATTGCATCAAATTAATTTTCTAAACATCTTAATGGTCGCGAATCAATAAGACACTTAGATAGTTTAAAATGTTGATTGATAATTCAAAACATGTGTACATAATATCATAAGTAAATTGAAAAGAAACTACATACTCTACCTAAGGCTCAAGGCTTCACCCTAGCAAAAGAGACTAGTTACGAACAATCATAAAACAAAATATTATTAATAATAAGAATAGAAAACACCTAGAAAATAAACTTCAATCGTCGAAAGCTCTCTAAATTAGTGCAGTCCCCTTTCTAAAACCCTAATGGCTAAATAGCCTTATTTATATTATTACAAAATAAAACCCTACCTAGAAAATGTCTTAGAATAAAACTCGGAAACAAAATAAATTAAGATAAACTAGGAAACAATCTCCTAGTCAAACATGGAGAAATCCGCCATCTATCCAATCTGCCACGTTTTATACCTAAATCTCCTCCAAATCCAGTCCATGATAGTTTGTTTTCAAGATTAGAACAATCTGAACACATCTCCAGAAGGGGCTGAATCCAAAATAGGCCATCTTAGGCTCCAAAACTCGCAATCAAGCCCAAAACGTCACTTTTCTAGCACCGCACACTGCTTATTTATTCTATTGCCAGAAAATAACTACTTAGTGGAAAAATCTAATATTTTGACACGATCAAGCTAAGTGACTCACGATTCATCCATTTGATCACGTTTGGCCCTAGAGAAAGTCGAAAGTTCTACATTAAGCATATAAATCAAAGTATCAAAATTCTTCCAAAATAATAACCAAAATAAACTAATATTAGGGTAAAATATGTAATATAATATTGACTCATCAATAGTGAATTTCCTAGTCCCTCATATATAAAATTTTGTATCTTTTATTTTATTATTTGGCTTTCAATCCCAGGATTTGGAAATTACTCATCCAAACATAACCTAAATGATGAATACGAGCCTCAGTCACACAAGGGTATAACTTGGGTGGATCTAATACACCACCCGGTGTACAACTACACCCAACAATTTTCCATGTGAACATAAGTTTTGAAAACAATCGTTGGGGTTTGCTAATTTGTGCTGGAAATATGATGAAAGTGTATGGGAGAGAGAATTGATGAACAAGGGTGGTGCAAGGGAAGGGAAAAAAACTAAACAAGAACGAATGAAAACAAAATATTGAAAGTGAAAAGTGACGAGTCAATTTCATATTATATATTTTATCCTATTCTTAGTATATTTTGGTAATTATTTTAGTAGAATTTTGATACTTTGCTTTATATTTTCAATATTGGACATTTGACTTCCTCTGGGGCAAAGCGTGATCAAACGGATGAATTTTGGAGTGATTCAAATTGAAGGACGTTCATGTGTCCCTTGGCACGTTCGTCAAAATTTGGAATTTTTCTACCAAACAGTTATTTTCTAGCGATGGATTAAAGAAGTAGTGCACTACGCTGGAAAGTGACGTTTCTGAGCTTAATTGCGATTTTTGGAGCCCAATATGACATCTAATGGGTTTGTGGCCTTATGGAGAAGTGTTCAAAATATTTTCCTAGGCTTAAAACTAGCTATTTTGGGCTGGTTTTGGAACATATATGGGTCCAAAATGTGGCTGTGCATATTTTAGGCGAATCTTATCATTTAATTTATGGTTATATTTTCTATTTTATTTTAATTATTTGGTTTCCTAGTCTTATTGGACAACCTTTTCTTAGGAGGATTTAATTTTTAGTAGGAAAAATAAGCTTGGCCGACCCTAACTTTTCAACTTCTTTTCCTTGCGATATTGAGAGAGGAAATTGGCCAAGCGTAGAGATTTTTAGACTTTTACATTCAAAGTGTTTTCGATCTTTTATTATTTCAATACAATTTATGTTGATTTTAGTTATGAAAATGCGTAACTAATTCCCTTTTTGCTAGGGTGAGGCCACGAGCTTTAGCATGAATATGTAGTTTCTCTTCAATTTGCTTATGATATGCATTCAGGTTTTTAAATTATTAATCACCGGTTTAAACTATCTAAATGTTTTGATGATTCGTGACCATTAGGATATTTAGAAAAGTGATTTGATGCAATTTTGGTCTGAGGTCGGTTCTTGAAAGTGACGAAGGCTTCTTGTGGTTAATATGTGCAACTTAGGATGAATAACACGTCCTAAGAATTGTATGGTTTTTCAAAAAGTTTCACAAAACTTAATGAGTCATGCCCACAAACGGATTGCATGT
The DNA here is from genome assembly GCF_041283825.1 of Pyrus communis. NCBI lineage: Eukaryota > Viridiplantae > Streptophyta > Magnoliopsida > Rosales > Rosaceae > Pyrus > Pyrus communis. The sequence continues at coordinate 3,249,670 of NC_142577.1, read as the reverse complement.
TTGATATACGTCTATATTAGGGGTCCAAGTAGGCATATATTAGGAAAACCTAACCTTTGAAATATGCACGTATAGGTCATAAGTAATTGGAAGAACTATATATGATTGTTAAGGTGACGGCGGATCCCTAGTGCTTTCGCAATTTGATTTTTAAAAAGTGTTTCCTTTTCCTCATTTTTAATATTGCATATTGTTCAATTCTCATTTATTAAATTCGTTTTTATTAAATAGGTCATAAAATCAATCATCCCACTCTTTGCTTTACAATAATTAATTGAAATTTGGTTTGCTACGAATTATTTAATAATCATTGTGGAGAATGACCTTACTTGACACACCCCAACCGAGACCAGGGCATGCTGGCCGTCACGTGGAAGTGACGTAGCCATGTGCATGATGCGTTAAATATATAAGCACAAATTAACCCTCTTGTTGTCAAATTGTAGTAAGGATGCAAGTAGGGATCGTTCTAGACCGGGGATTAGGAGGGCTTGCTAAAACCTCTAAACTGACTCAAAAACATAAAAACAAGGTTAAAAATGTTCACAAAGACTCAAAGGACTCAAAACAAGTTCAAAAGACTCAAAACTGCCTAAAAACACTAACTAGGCAGTTTCTGACCTTAAACCCAATTTTGGACGAATTTAAGATTATGGCTTGATTCAAAACATTTTAAAACATAAACTAAACAGATTCTAAGCACTAAAGAACAAGAAAGTAAAGGGGGGTTTTGATTTGACGAAAATTGAAATAACAAAACAAGTTAATAAACTAGGTAGAATTGTAAAACGAATTCCTTGAAAACAAGATAATGGATGGATTAGTTAGAGGTCCATTCTCCACACAAGACACATTTGTATATGAATCGATTCTCCAATTGCTTTTCATTAACTATGATGCTTAACACCCCAAGTTAACCGTGATGCACTAATTAACTCTCAAATTTTCCTAACGTTATTGAATTGGATGATTGCATACGACAACCCAAAACATTCCCCACAAGTCCCCTACATGATTGCATAATAGAGATACAAGCAAGAATCATTAAGTTCTATGAAAATTATAAGTGTTGACGAGGCAATTGTAACTATGAATGCATGATACTCTTGCCAAGAATTCAATTAACGCGGTTGTGACTAGCAACCTTCACTACTCATGTTTATAAACTTGTGACGATTAGGTGAAACTCATTTATAAACTAGCATCGAGTTTATGCATGAAGACTAAGTATGCATCCCTAATCAACATACAAAAACAAGTTTTTAATAAACAGATGATTGAATTGCAATCACAACTTAACAAATCACAATTGGAAGAAATCAATTCATATTTCAAACATGTTCATGGCTTCAAACTTTCCCCTAACTAATTAGGGGTTTAGCCACTCATGATTACAACAAACTTAGAGAGTAATAACAAAGTAAATATTGAAAACAAGAATCGAAGTACACTTAAAAATTCCAACAACTCAATCTTGAATTGTATGAACGTTTAAGCCTCTTCTCCTCTAGTTGCTGCAGCACAAGGGGTTTTGGTGAGTTTTGGGGGTTATGGATGATGTAGAATGATGTGTTTAGGGTAGGGATGGATGTAGGGGAAGGCAAGGAGTGTTTTTGGGCAGAAAATATGAAGAATGGTGAAGTATGGCTGTGTTAGAGAGAGGGAATGAATTTCTGGTGTGAATGAATGTGTATGAGAGGTGGTGATCTGATCTAGGGGTTAATATGAGTATATATAGGCACTTAGAACCCTAGGGAAATCAGATATGGACTTGAATTAATTAATGGGAGAGCATGAGAGTGACAGCTAGGGTGAATGATTAAAGGGTGCTGCTAGGTTGGAAAGGTGTGTGGATTGGCTGGAATGAAGGGAGTAATGCACGGCAAAGGGTGAATGGGTTATGGGATGCACGGTTTTGGGAGAGAATGGGAGTGCATGTGGCTGATTTGTGGTGCAATGATGAAAGGCAAAGTGCATGTGGCTGATTTGTGGTGCAATGATGAAAGAATAATGTCTTGGTGGCTGGAATGATGAAGTGGGATGGCTGAAATTACAAGGGGAATGCATGTGGAATGGCTGGAATGTGTTGATGTGCACGGCTAGCTTGTGATTGTTGTTGTAATAATGTTATGGTGGCTGCTAGGGTGAATTAGGGTGAAATAAAATATGAATGAAAGTAAAGAAATCATAATAGGGCTGCAAAGGTTAAAGGGCTAGGGTTTAAGTGCATAAAATGGACCCAAAATGCTCCCCCTTGCATGGCAAGGGAAGGGAAATAGGGTTAAGCCCACGTCAAGGTAGTGCAATTGGGCTAAGGCCATCGTTTTGTGACTTAGAATAGGTAGGAGTCCTTGATATTGCTCAAACATAAGATCTTTAGGTCTTCAATTTCGTCCATTCCTTTTGCTCCAAGCATATGCTATCCATTCCAAGCCCAATTTTGCTCCAAAATGCTCCAAAATGCACCTTTTTGCTTCCTTAGCCATATGAACCTAGAAACACACCAAAATGGCATAAAGGACTAAAATAACTAAAGAAACACAACATAAATGCATGAGAACAAGCCAATTAAGTCGCATAAATATGCTCCTATCAAATTCCCCCACACTTAGATTTTGCTAGTCCTCGAGCAAAACAAACAAACTAAACAAAACGAAACGAAACAAAACAAACAAAAGACAATCTAAACCTTCCAACGTTGCCTCCGGGATTTCCAATGCACATGACATGTTAAAATTCGTTATCTCCACAGATTTTAGTCATCTTCACACTTAAGTACATTCTTACTCATAGTCACCACATACTAGTTCACAATTAGGCATTTAAAACCATGTTTTGAATGTAGTAACATGCTTTTAGAGAATTTGCTCAATTCCTTACAAGATATGCACTCAATTTTCACTCAGATTTTCTAACTACACACCCTACACTAGGTATATGTGAGGAGATTGATGTCAATATGAATTCTAACACTCACATATGTTATATCAAAGAAAGCATTTTCTGGATTTATGACAATGACATGAATATGATCTCATGAATGGAATGCTACTACTTAGAATGAGAACCAGTGATTCCATATGCTCATACCAAATTCAAACTCCACAAATTGAACACATAACATCAAGATAGAAGTTGAGGGTTGTAACGGGGCTAAGGGTAATGGTTTAACAAAGAAAGGTAAAGTAAAACAAAGGTTCTTAAAGTAATAGGAAGCGAAGTAATGAAATTGACACTTAAACTTACTTTTAATGGCAGAAATCAACTTTTAAACACAAGGGAAGATTCATGCAACAACTAGGGTCAAATTCACTCTTTTGGACCATTCCTTCAATAACCAATACTTGTGAGATCATTCTCACTTATTTTTCAACTCTTTTTCTTTCTTTTCAACACTTTTCTATTTTCTTTTTATTTTTCCACGGATTTTTTTTTTCTTTTTTTTTTCTTTATTTCATTCTTTGGCCGTGCCCTATTATCTTCCCCCACACTTATTTTCTGCAATATATTGATCAAAAGGAGTTCATTCTAAGTCATGCTTCACTATCCTTTAAGAACAAGGGTATGGAAAGTCCTAATCTAGGCTAGGTGAGGATAATGTGGTTAACAAAGAAAATAAGCTTGAAAAGGCTCAAAAGGGGGTAATCCTACAATACATGTGAAAAGGGATAGGCTTTTTGGCTTTGGCTTGACTAACAACTTCATCTTATTGTATGTTATGCAATCAATATCATGCTTTGAATGAATTGGGCATGAGTTCTAGTATTTGGAACTATAATGAAATGCATTCCAAGTAGTAACCAAGCAAAGAATGATGAGATCATGCAACGACTTTAGAAAACAAGAAATCACAGATTTATACTCTCCAAAGAACGTTTAGGCTCAAGTCTCACAAGGTTGTAGCGTTTGTTTGAGTTCCTTCCTTCAAGCATGTTACAAAAACCAATTTTTCTTTTATTGCATGTGAAGTCATACATTATAACCATAACCAAGCATATACCAAGAGTAAATCAAACTTTTCTCCATGTTTATAACTCTTTTTTAGCAGTCATGCAATTAAAAACCAAATCCTCATCATTGTGTTGGAAGGTGACCTACGACACAAACACACGAAAACGACTCAAAACACTCTTTTTAGGCTTTTCAAAACAATTTTTCAAATTTTTATGGGATTTTCGAATTTTTAAGTCAAAACACACTAAAACAGTTTAAAAACACTTAAAAACAGCAAGAAACAACATTAGAAGTTATGGTGGATAAAACCCTTCGAATTTGCATCAAAACACTTTAGTTACCCCCCCCACACTTAAATCAAACATTGTCCTCAATGTTTCAAGCATAAAAACCACACTTAAACACAAGCAAACACAAAAAACAGCAACTAAACTCATTAAACAGGGCAGAATGTAAATAACAAAGAGAAGAGTTTAGGGATGCAAATCTGGTTATGGAATGTAAATTCCATCTTCTCCTTGGTGATTGCATTGAGGCTTGATCGTGAGTTTTTCCACAGGCTAATCTTGAACTGAGCTGGAGGATTCTGACACATGGCAGGCAAGCACGAGGTGGAGGTGATGACCGGTTTCTTTGTTCAATCTTTCCAATTCGTATTGAAGAGGGTTAGAGGATAACTCAGCATATGCAGTTGTTGCGTTTGCTGACTATCCACAAGATTGATGTTTCCTCGTCACTCGTCTTAGCTGTTCTCCAAGCAGATGTGGTCCCTTCTCTGGAAGTGTATCAACCTTTGAAGATGACTACTCGAGAGCAATACTAGGTAAGCAACCAGGGAATAGATTCCAGGTAGTCGGTTCCAGATCGGAAGACTGACTCCAAGTGCCGGCTGATTGCTCACTTTACTTTGCCATGCGAGTAATAACAAGGACAAAGGAAAGGACAGGGAAAGATCATGATACGAGATACCTTTGCTTTTGCCCTTGATGATATGAGATACTTTTGCTTTTGCAGAAGCAGCGAATGAATCAGCACATATATTTGTTGCGCTTGTCTCCACATGCTTCGATCCACCGTTTCTTCTTGCCTCATCTGTACTCCAGGCATCTGGTATCTTCTTTGGGGGTACATCAATGGTAGAATAGGTGCTCTCAAGGCAAGAAGAAAACTGAACATGTTTGAGAGGGTTGGTTGCAGTTACATTCTCGGCCGAGAAGGAAAGTCATGCGTTTTTGGGTGTATGCCTTGCCATGAATGTTGACGTATATAGGAATTGTAATGGCAAGTGGCAGTGCGGATGCGACAATGTCCTCCACGCGTCTTCAGCTTTGTCAGAGAGCTTTTGACAAAGTGGCACGCGTTTTCTGAAAAGCCGGGCTTTCGGCTTTGTCACCCACGCTTGTCGGCAAAAGTGTGTAGCTGCTTTCTCGGCCTCCACGCATCTTCAACTTTGTCAGAAAGCTTTTGACAAAGTTGCACGCTTTATCTGAAAAGCCGGGATTGCGTCTGAAGAGCTGGCGAACTTTACGCCGGAAAATCCGGCTTTGAAGAGTGGTGTCTCTTCATTTCTGAATCGGTGATTGTGTCGCCTCTCCTTTAATAGAGGTGATCGATCACCTCTAACATGCACACTTTGAAGATTGCCCAAAAATCGTCTCCGGCCCGTTGAGATTTTACTCCATCCAACCCTTCTCTTTTAACTTCTTGAAAAATGGCTAACTCTTCTAACCCATCTAACCTTTGCTTAGATTTGAGTCTCAGCAGTGATCCGGTTGCGCCTCGTCAGGGTAAGGTATGGTGCCCGTCTTTCTTATCTTCTCATGGCCCTCTTACAGGTGAAGACTCTGTGATGACGGATGCAACAACAACTACGATAGTAGCTCGGAACCTCCTCACTCCCAAAGATAGTCAGCTGCTTTCAGGACGGTAAGATGAGTTGGCCGTTCAAGAGTCCCTGGCTCTCAGTGTTCAGTGCACGGGCTCTGTGTCCAACATGGGCCAACGCCTACTTGCTCGCTCCCGTCAGGTTGAATCATTGATGGCAGTGGTGGAAAATCTCAAGCAAGAGATCAAACAGCTTAAGTACGAGAATAGAACTTTGCACGTGCTTGCCAATAATTATTCGACAGGCATGAAGAGGAAGCTTGATGAGATGCAAGAATCTCAAGGTCGAATGCAAAGTGACCGTCAAAGGCTTGTGTCTTTCTTCCAGAGGCACCTTTTTCCTGCGTCATCTAGCGTTCCACCAAGTATTGGGGCCTCGAATGATCTATCTTTGGTGCCTCCCGCTCCTATGCCTCTCGCTCCGATGCCTCCTACTCCGATGCCTCTTGCTCCGATGCCTCCCGCTCCTAGAGTTTTGCCACGTAGTGGGGCTTCACGTAAACAAAAACAACCTTTGTGAAGGCTCCATCTTTCTCTTTCTTTAGATACAAACTTTTTTTTTTTTTTTTTCCTCCGCACTTGTAATTCTCGAAAATAAATGAACATGCTTATTCAGTGCATTGGGTTGCCTCCCAAGTAGCGCTTGCTTTAACGTCGTACAGCCGGACGATGCTCCCTTGAAGGTTTATGGAACCCCACGGCATGGAGGGGTGCAACTACAATCTGTCCGACGAACCACTTCATGCTTTGGGTCCTTGAATGAAGTGGGATAATGATCCTTTCTTATTGTCGTGTTTTGCTTTTCTACATCACCACAAATTCTCCCACGATGTTGAATTCGATTAGGTACCTGCACCACACGAGGTAACAACCTATTAGTTGAAATGGGAATCGAATTTGGAATAGGTGGCTTACCTTTGTACGGCAAAGAAGTGGTAGCACAATGGACGGATGCACAAGGGTTGCTCATGGCCAATTGTGGTGCTTTCAAGGTTGGAGCCGTGCACTCCTTGTGCTCTACTCCAAGTTCCTTCTCGGTGGTAGTTCGAGAAACATCCTTCTTGATCTTTGTTGAATACTCCGTCCCTATGTGTTCAATTACATTAATGGCACAACAAGAACGAACATCATTAGTATTCTCAATCGATTCAGGAATCTTAAAGTTAATCATATCATCACCAAAGGCCATAGTGACTGCTCCCTTGGCCACATCAATCTTGGTTTGAGCTGTTTTCATGAAAGGTCGTCCAAGTAAGAGTGGTGATGATGGAGAGTGTGCTGAATCTTCCATGTCAAGCACATAGAAATCTGCAGGAAAAATCAAATGGTCTACCTGCACCAAAACATCCTCCAAAACTCCTTTAGGATATGCATTAGATCAATCGGCTAATTGGATAATAACACCATCATTTTTAAGCTCTCCTAGATTCATCGATGCATAAACAGAATATGGCATGACATTAATTGAAGCACCTAAATCTAGCATGGCATGTTCAAACCTTGTATTACCAATTACGCAAGGGATAGTGAAACTACCTGGATCTTTGCATTTAGGTGGTAGCTTTCTTTGCAATAGTGCAGAGACATTCTCACTTACATGTACTACCTCTTTCTCCCGAATCTGTTTCCTTGTTGTACAAATCTTTTTCAAGAACTTCGCATACTTCGGGATTTGCTTGATTGCATCCAAAAGGGGTATGTTGACTTGAACTTTCCTAAATGTCTCTAGAACATCTTTTTCCTCCTCTTCTTTCTTGGATTGCAAAAACCTGCCAGGAAAGGGCACATTTAGTGGAAAGGAACTAGAAGAATTCGAATTTGGACTTACCTTGACGGGTTGAGATGGTTTAGGGGCATGTTGTGGTTGTGGCAAGGGTGGTTCTACCCTTTCCGTGGGTTGGGCTCCATGTTCTTCTTCTTGCAGCAGCTTTTCATCCTTTATTTGACTTGATTTTGATGAGTTTGGATCAACCCCAACTTACATACCACTTCTCAAAGTAATTGCTTTGGCAGATTTGAACCCTCCCTTTGGATTGACAATGGTTGAACTTGGGAGCTTGCCTTGGTCTCGGAATTGTCCCACAAACTCCGCAATCTGCCCTATTTGCTTCTCTAAGTGGTCCACCCTTTTGTCTTGGTTTTGCAATACCCTTTCTTGGTTTTGCAATACTTTGTTTTGATTTTCTTGCCCCTGAGACAAACTAGTAAGCAACTTAAGAATAGTAGTATTATCTAAAGACGTACCTTGATGGTTTTGGGCGGATTGGGGTTGGGTTTGGTCTTGGCCGTGGGTTTTGGTGTAAAACCTCGGGGGTTGCTGCCTAAAGCCTCCTTGTTGGTAAGGTTGTTGAGGCTCCTTCCACTTGAAGTTTGGATGGTCTCTCCAACCCGGATTGTATGTATTGGAATATGGATCATTCCTTGGTTGATTTTGGCTTGGAAATCCAATGGCGTTTGCACTCTCCCACCCACCATTCTCAATCAATTGAGGGCACTTTTCCGAAGGATGACCTTGAATAGAACATACGCCACATACAATTGGACTTTGGATCTTCATTCCTTCGGCCATCTGAGACACAAGAGAAGTAAGATTAGCTAATTGAGTTTGAAGGTCGGATTGAGAACTTACCTCATTCACTTGTTGCCGTGGGGGGTCCCTTTGCCCAATTCCTTCGTATTGTTGTGCATTGAGAGCTCGGTTTGCAAGGAGGTTCTTGGCTGCCATAGGAGTTTTATCCACCAACGCTCCTCCCGCCGAAGCATCAAGCATTTGCCTTTCAATGGGAAGAAGACCTTCATAGAAGTATTGAATTAGAAGCTCCTCCTTCATTTGATGTTGAGGACATGATGCAACAAGGGTTTTAAAACGCTCATAGTATGTTGGAAAAGACTCCCCTTGACTTTGTTGAATTCCGCTAATCTTCTTTCTCAAGAGAATGACTCTTGAAGTAGGAAAGAACTTTTCAAGAAACGCCCTCTTCATGCTCTCCCAAGAGGTGACCATTCCGGGTGCTAGCTCGTGTAACCAATCTTTGGCCTTCTCCAAAAGTGAGAATGGGAAAGCCTTCATCTTCAAAATGCTACCATCAACGTTAACTGGAGTCATGCTTGAACACACTACCTCGAACTCCTTCAAATGCTTGTTGGGATCCTCCATGGATAGTCCATGGAATTTTGGAATGTGGTGCAACAAGCTTGACTTCAATTCAAATTCGTCGGTCTTGTCTTGAGCCGCCCTTGGGTATTGAATGCACAAGGGTGCGGCATTGGCCAATCCCGAAGCGGAAAGCTCCTTGATTGTTCGGTTGTCTGCTGCCATGTCTTCTTCACCCACTCTTGTCGTGGGTTCCTCTTCTTCAAATTCATAAATGGACTCGGAACTTTCACTTGATTCGCTAGGTTCTGGGTTCTTTCTCTTTCGTCTTAACTCACGCTCAAAATCGTCGTCAAAGTCTAAAATATGTTCGTGAATCGGATTAGAACTCCGAGTCATAAACAAGTACCTAGAACAAGAAACAAAATAACTTAAGAATCTGATCTAATAAGAAAACGAAAATAACAATCCAAAGGATTAGCAAAGTTGCTAATCCCCGGCAACGGCGCCAAAATTTGATGCGTTAAATATATAAGCACAAATTAACCCTCTTGTTGTCAAATTGTAGTAAGGATGCAAGTAGGGATCATTCTAGACTGGGGATTAGGAGGGCTTGCTAAAACCTCTAAACTGACTCAAAAACATAAAAACAAGGTTAAAAATGTTCACAAAGACTCAAAGGACTCAAAACAAGTTCAAAAGACTCAAAACTGCCTAAAAACACTAACTAGGCAGTTTCTGACCTTAAACCCAATTTTGGACGAATTTAAGATTATGGCTTGATTCAAAACATTTTAAAACATAAACTAAACAGATTCTAAGCACTAAAGAACAAGAAAGTAAAGGGGGGTTTTGATTTGACGAAAATTGAAATAACAAAACAAGTTAATAAACTAGGCAGAATTGTAAAACGAATTCCTTGAAAACAAGATAATGGATGGATTAGTTAGAGGTCCATTCTCCACACAAGACACATTTGTATATGAATCGATTCTCCAATTGCTTTTCATTAACTATGATGCTCAACACCCCAAGTTAACCGTGATGCACTAATTAACTCTCAAATTTTCCTAACGTTATTGAATTGGATGATTGCATACGACAACCCAAAACATTCCCCACAAGTCCCCTACATGATTGCATAATAGAGATACAAGCAAGAATCATTAAGTTCTATGAAAATTATAAGTGTTGACGAGGCAATTGTAACTATGAATGCATGATACTCTTGCCAAGAATTCAATTAACGCGGTTGTGACTAGCTACCTTCACTACTCATGTTTATAAACTTGTGACGATTAGGTGAAACTCATTTATAAACTAGCATCGAGTTTATGCATGAAGACTAAGTATGCATCCCTAATCAACATACAAAAACAAGTTTTTAATAAACAGATGATTGAATTGCAATCACAACTTAACAAATCACAATTGGAAGAAATCAATTCATATTTCAAACATGTTCATGGCTTCAAACTTTCCCCTAACTAATTAGGGGTTTAGCCACTCATGATTACAACAAACTTAGAGAGTAATAACAAAGTAAATATTGAAAACAAGAATCGAAGTACACTTAAAAATTCCAACAACTCAATCTTGAATTGTATGAACGTTTAAGCCTCTTCTCCTCTAGTTGCTGCAGCACAAGGGGTTTTGGTGAGTTTTGGGGGTTATGGATGATGTAGAATGATGTGTTTAGGTAGGGATGGATGTAGGGGAAGGCAAGGAGTGTTTTTGGGCAGAAAATATGAAGAATGGTGAAGTATGGCTGTGTTAGAGAGAGGAAATGAATTTCTGGCGTGAATGAATGTGTATGAGAGGTGGTGATCTGATCTAGGGGTTAATATGAGTATATATAGGCACTTAGAACCCTAGGGAAATCAGATATGGACTTGAATTAATTAATGGGAGAGCATGGGAGTGACAGCTAGGGTGAATGATTAAAGGGTGCTGCTAGGTTGGAAAGGTGTGTGGATTGGCTGGAATGAAGGGAGTAATGCACGGCAAAGGGTGAATGGGTTATGGGATGCACGGTTTTGGGAGAGAATGGGAGTGCATGTGGCTGATTTGTGGTGCAATGATGAAAGGCAAAGTGCATGTGGCTGATTTGTGGTGCAATGATGAAAGAATAATGTCTTGGTGGCTGGAATGATGAAGTGGGATGGCTGAAATTACAAGGGGAATGCATGTGGAATGGCTGGAATGTGTTGATGTGCACGGCTAGCTTGTGATTGTTGTTGTAATAATGTTATGGTGGCTGCTAGGGTGAATTAGGGTGAAATAAAATTTGAATAAAAGTAAATAAATCATAATAGGGCTGCAAAGGTTAAAGGGCTAGGGTTTAAGTGCATAAAATGGACCCAAAATGCTCCCCCTTGCATGGCAAGGGAAGGGAAATAGGGTTAAGCCCACGGCAAGGTAGTGCAATTGGGCTAAGGCCATTGTTTTGTGACGTAGAATAGGTAGGAGTCCTTGATATTGCTCAAACATAAGATCTTTAGGTCTTCAATTTCGTCCATTCCTTTTGCTCCAAGCATATGCTATCCATTCCAAGCCCAATTTTGCTCCAAAATGCTCCAAAATGCACCTTTTTGCTTCCTTAGCCATATGAACCTAGAAACACACGAAAATGGCATAAAGGACTAAAATAACTAAAGAAACACAACGTAAATGCATGAGAACAAGCCAATTAAGTCGCATAAATATGCTCCTATCAGTGCACAGTGCGGAAGCTAAAGGAAGTAATATAAAAGTACGAATAATTTAAAAACTAGCATATATAATGTGATAAATAAGTGCTAGCGTAAGTAAGACATTGAATTCAGAGCATAAAGACTACAACAGTCAAAGAAAATGATACGACAGTAGTACACCCGAAGGTGACCCTACACTGGTGAGTGTCTGTCAGAAATGCCTAGACGCCCTCTGGGAAAACCACCGAACCCGCTAAGCTACTAGAACCTGGAGGGGCGCAAAACAAAAGCGTGAGTGGGCAAAAACAAAGCTCTTTAAAAACCATTTAATAAAATACATTCTAACCCCTCGCCGTAAAACCTGTATTCTTCCCAGAAAATAAACATATATACGTATGTATAAATATGCCAATCATGCTCAAGGGTATGCCAATCATGCTCAAGGGTATGCCAAGTCAAAGCCTCATAATGATATGCAAGTGCTCAGGTATAAACCGTATCAGTAACATAGCACTGGCAGCCGGAGTCACCTAAAGTGACCTGTTCGGCTGAATCTAGAGCTCAAATCCCAATCTCAATAACTAAACCTGCCCACGAGTCGGAACCACCTATAGTGGTCTGTACGACAGGCCTGGGTGTAATGCATATAAACGCTCTAGTGCTACGATCACGTGAAGGTTGTGCGAATAATCGCGGGTCACCTACGAGTCGGAACCACCTAAAGTGGTCTGTACGACAAGACTGTGCACCTAACTTAGATCCAAGCTGAGCGTGTGGTGCGGGAGGTGAACGACACGTGAAGGACTGTGCCCTACTCTGGGCAGGAGCACTAACACCGGGGGTGCAGGTTATGAGCTCTCTAAGCACCTCTAATCACTATTTAATGCAAGGGTTAAATAACGCTTACCTGGCACTTACCTGCGCCTCCACAGCACCAAATATAAATATGTATATGTATGCCACTACTAATGCATATGATAATGCATAAACAATAAGGATATGGTGCATGGCATAAACAAATGACCCTTTTTAAACAATTTCTGGGAATATAAATGTATAAAGGTATATACGGAAAACCAAAAGCCCACTCACTGGTATGTGGAAGGGTCGTAGCCCCCCTGTCTCGAGTGCGCACGCTCGTCCTCGGGATAGGAATCTGATAGGAGCATATTCATGTGACTTAATTAGCTTGTTCTCGTGCATTTATGTTGTGTTTACTTATCTATTTTAGTGTTTAAGGCCACTTTTGTGTATTTTCAGATTATAAGGCCAAAGTGTGCAAGAAGATGCAAATTGGAGTCTTTTGGAGCGAAAGAGGAATGAATGAGTTGAAGACTTGAAGAAACGACGAATTCCTACTCCAACGATGAATTCTTACCAAAACGAGGAATCCTACTCAAACAAGGTTTCCTATTTTAGGAAAGTTAACCCTAAGTTTCCCGTTTTGGTAACCTTTCCTAATCTGAAACGTCCGTATTTTCTAGCCACTTTGAAGTCCTTGTAGGCGCTTTAGGACACAAAACGAAGGCCCTAGCCCAAATTCTAGCCCTAAGCCGTGCCTTTCCCCTTCTTTCCTTCCCTTGCCGTGCAAGGGAGGGCATTTTGGGCCCAACTTATGCCTTAAAACCCTAGCCCTTTAACCTTGCAGCCACCTTGCCCTTTTATTTCACCCTAGCCGTCACTTTTCATGTTCCCATTCAGATTCTCACCCTAATTACATAGCAGCCGCACCCTAATTCTGATTGTTTTCACATAATTCATTCAGCCCTCTTCACACATATTCCTCTCTAGCCGTCACTCTCCCATTCATCCATAAGCCATCCATTCATTCATCAAACCATCTCAGCCATTCACTCAAAAAAACCCTAAACTACAACCTTGCAGCCGCACCCCCCTTTCATTCATTCCCATAAGCCGTAGCCATTTCACCCTAATTTCTCCCATCCTCTCATCAGCCGTAAGTTCCCATCCATATTTCACCCTAAGCCTTCTAAATCCATCTTAGCCGCACCCTCTAATTCACCTCTAATTCTCATCCATCCGCAGCCACCATCACAGATTCTCTCCCATTCTCCCCAAAACCGTGCAGCCACCATCACCCATAACAAACCCGTGCATTCCCCCCTCCATTCCAGCCACTTTCCAAGTCTTGCCGCAGCCTCTCAACCATTGCAGCCACCATTCCACACCCTTCCACACCATCCTACACCTTCCACCACCATTGCCGCACCACTTTAATACCCTAAATCCATCCCTAACCCAGAAACTCACCCCAAATCATTCAAAAAAACCAATCTGCCGCAGCAAGGAGAAGAGGAAAGAGGAGCTTCGACGCGCACCAATTCACGTGGATTCGTTGGGCGTTCTAGGTGTAATCAACCCTTTGTGCTTTATGTTTAAATTCAATTGTATTCCTCTTTTTGTGAACATGAGAGGCTAAACCCCTAATTAGCTAGGGGGTGATTCAAAACCATGTTTATGCTTGCAATATGAATTGATTACATTTGGTTGGAATTTCATAAGTTGTGGAATCAATTTGTTTAACTGTTTGATTGATAACTTATTTATGTATGTTTATTGAGAGTGCACACTTAATTTTCATGCATGAATATGACGCTAGAATATAAGTGAGTTTCACCTAATAGTTATGAACTTATATTCACAAGTAGTGGAGGTTGCTTATAAACAATCGCGTTAAATAAATTCTTGGCACTAGTTTCATGCTCATCATAGTAACGAATGCCTCGTCAACACTTATAGTTTTCATGATGCTTAATGATCTTTGATTGTATCTTTATTGTGCTTTTCACGTAAAGGACTTTTGGAGAATGTTTTGAATTGCGTTGCGCTAACCCATCCAATTCATTAACTTAAGGAGAACTTGACGGTTAATTTAAGCGGACCTAATTAACCCGGAGTGTTGAGTTTCATAATTTATCGAAAGACCAACTGAAAATCAAAGTGTATGCAAGTGTGACATGTGTGGAGAAAAACCTTCTAGCTAGCATTCATCCATATTTTCATCACATTCATATTTACATTCTGCCTTAAATTTACAATCTGTGCATTTAATTTATTTTCGTCAAAACCTCAATCCCCCTTTACTTTAGTGTCCAATTTAGTTAGAAAGTGTCTTAGCTTGTGTTTTTAAGTGTTTTGATTCATTTGATTACACAATTTCGTCCAATTTCACCAAAGTGCTCAAAACTGCCCAGAAAGTGTTTTTAAGGCAGTTTTGAGTGTTTTGGGGCTGTTTTGAGTCTTTTGATTTGTTTTAGTGTTTTTATTGTTTAGTTTTGCATTCACTGAGTTTAGTTTAGTGTTTCCAAGTTCATTTTACGTTTTTGAGTCAGTTTCCAAGTGATTTTGCAATCCCTCCTAATCCCCGGTTAAGAACGATCCCTACTTATTTATATACTACAATTGTCACAAGAGGGTTTTAATTTGTGTGCTTACTTAGTTCGCATCAGAATCACCTATATGCGAAATAACTATAAAAACGTTAATTTTAAAGCACATAACCTTCCGTTCAAAATAACTTCTCTTACATTGCTCAAAATGGACAATTGAATATACCAACGTGCTCTACACAACCTCAGGATCACAACCATATTTTTAGAAAAATTTTCCACCGCCGCACGCGCCGGCCATGCGCAGGCATGTGCCTGGCACGTTGACGGCGTCAACTGACGCCGTTAGGAATATTCCGTCAAAACTGACAGATTCCGTTAACGGCGTCAGGAATATTCCGTCAGAATTGACGGAATATTCCGTCACCTTCTTCGTTGAGTCTCCGGCGACGTCGCTGGCGCCGAAAACTGGGAAAACCTGCAACTTGGGTTTTCTCGCTCATTTTTCCACCGTTTTTCATGTTTCTTGCACCAAATTAAACCTTAGAACGAGTAGAACACGTCCAAACGAGTTTTAAGGTCTAAAACTACAAGATTATACCTGTCCAAAATCTCCATAACCGGCCAAGCTTGAACCAGGCTATTCTGACGTCCACTTCCGTCCAACGATACACTCCGAGGTTCCTTGGGACCTCACAAACACAACTACAAGCTTCAAAATCCCAAAAACTAGCTAGGTTAACCTTGTATGAACAGTACACGAATCTGCCATTGTAGAATCAACGTGAAAACAACGGATTTCATACCTGAAAATGGTATGATCGTGCTCCCCTCGACCTCACGATCTCGACTGTGAGCTTAGATTCTTCGATCTGTGGTGAAATAGTGTAGTTGTGTGTGTGTCCGTACCAGTTCAAAGAAAGAGGAAGAAGAAAGGGAACTCGGGAGAGAGAGAGAGAGACAGGGAAAGGGACAGGGGAATAGGGAGAGTGAGGGTGTGAGTGTGTGGCCCAGATCGTGCCTACACACATACAAAACAACCAATAACTTAACATAAACGAACTAAGGGTAAAAATGTCATTTCACATGCACGTTTTAGATAATTTCCGGGACGGGATGTCACAACCTACCCACCTTAATAGAATTTCGTCCCGAAATTCAAAACAACTAAATAACCTCCCCTAGTGGTCAAAGAACAATCTAGGATATAAATCCCTCATCCGGTCTTCTGTCTCCCACGTAGCCTCCTCGACTGAATGATTCCTCCACATAACTTTCACTAAGTTCACCGTCTTGTTCCTTAGAACCTTTTCCTTCCAATCTAATATCGTCACCGGTTCCTCGTCATACGTCAAATCTGGATTAATCTCCAAGGGTTGCGGAGGTATCACATGAGATGGATCAGCAACATAATGTCGGAGCATAGACACGTGAAACACATTATGCACTCTGGCTAGCTCCGAAGGCAACTCCAACCTGTAAGCTACCTTACCAACTCGCTCCGTGACCATGTAGGGTCCGATGTACCTGGGACTCAACTTGCCTTTCTTCCCAAATCTCACTACACCTCTCCACAGTGAAAGTTTCAAAAATACCCAATCTCCCACCTCGTACGCTCTGTCCGTAGCATGTCGATCTGCTAAGCTCTTCTGCCTGTCCTGGGCTGCTTTCAGGTTAGACTTGATCACTTGAACATTCTGAGTAGTCTCCTCAACAATCTCTGGACCCACTAACACTCTTTCTCCAACCTCTGACCAACATAATGGGGTGCGACAAGCTCTACCATACAATGCCTCAAACGGCGCCATGCCAATGCTCGAATGAAAACTGTTATTATAAGCAAATTCCATCAAATCCAACCGCTGGTGCCAAGCATCACCAAATTGCAACACCGAAGTTCGCAACATATCCTCCAAAGTCTGAATAGTCCTCTCTGACTGTCCGTCTGTCTGAGGATGATACGCCGTGTTGTAGAGTAGTCTCGTACCCAAAGATTCTTGAAAAGCCACCCAGAACTTAGATGTAAATCGTGGATCACGATCCGAGACAATACTCACCGGGACACCATGGTATTTCACAATCTTCGAAATAAACAACTCCGCTAATCGGCTCAAGGAATACTTCTCCCTTACTGGAATAAAATGTGCGGACTTAGTGAGTCGATCAACGATCACCCAAATGCCGTCAAAACCGTTATGTGTACGCGGGAGCTTGTACACGAAATCCATAGTGATATTTTCCCATTTCCACTCGGGAACGGGAAGCAGTTGCAACAACCCAAACGGCTTCTTCCTTTCTGCTTTAACCTGTTGACAAACAGCACATCTACTCACGTACTCAACTATTTCCCTCTTCATGCCTGGCCAATAATAGAATGGTCGAATGGTATGATACATTTTTGTAGCTCCTGGATGCATGGCGTAAGCCGAAATATGTGCTTCATCGAGAATTTCTTTCTTTAAATCCAGATTATTTGGCACGAACATTCTTCCCTCTTGCATCAACATGCCATCCGACTCACGCACTCTGAGGTCTCTCCTCCTTCCTTGTTCTCGAGCTTGGATTAATTCTTGAGTATGTTCATCATCTACTTGAGCTGCAAGCACCCGATCGACTAAGATTGGCCTAACTTGAAAATTAGCAAGTAAAGCCACATCTCGATCTTCTGCTTCTAACCTCACTCCCGTAGCACGCAAGTCCGCCAAAAGAGGAATGCGACTTGCGTACAACGCATTAATGCGGCCTTGAGACTTCCGGCTAAGTGCATCAGCAACTACATTCGCACGACCAGGGTGATAATCAATCGTGCAGTCGTAATCGCTGAGCAACTCCATCCACCTTCGCTGACGAAGATTAAGTTCCTTTTAAGTAAAAAGATACTGGAGACTCTTATGATCAGTAAAGATCCTACACTTCTCACCATAAAGGTAGTGTCTCCACAACTTCAACGCAAAAATGATAGCAGCCAACTCCAAATCATGAGTAGGGTAATTCAACTCATGGGGTTTCAACTGACGCGAAGCATAAGCAATCACCCTACCATGCTGCATCAACACACATCCCAGACCATTCAAGGAAGCATCGCTATAGACCTCGAAATCACCACTATCATCCGGGAGTGCCAAAACAGGTGCATGAGTGAGACAATGCTTCAACTGTTGGAAACTCTGCTCACACTTATCATCCCACTCAAATTTAACGTCTTTCCTCGTTAATCTCGTCAAAGGTAAGGCAATCACAGAGAAATCCTTAACAAATCTCCGATAATACCCCGCCAAACCAAGGAAACTCTTCACCTCGGTGACGGTGCGCGGTTGCTCCCAATTCTCCACCGCTGCAACCTTCTAAGGGTCAACTAGAATATGCTGCGAGAATTATACGCACACAAATTAAACCCTCTTTTTGTCAATTGTAGTATAAGTATAAGTAGGGATCGTTCTGGACCGGGGATTAGGAGGGATTGTTAATCTCTTGGATTTGACTTCAAGAACGTAAAAACAAGTTTAAAACACTAATTAATGCGAAGAATGCAAAACTAAAAGTAAGAAAGACTAAGACTTAAACAAAATATGGGGGGGGGGGGGATTTAGGTTTGGACGAGATTAAACTAAAATGGATAAAGTGCAAAGAAAACAAATTGTAAATACGGATTTTACGGAAATGAATGGATGGGAAGCTAGCTAAGGGGTTCATCTCTACACATGTTATACTTGCATACAAAACGATTTCTAATTGCTTTTCAATAAATTATGAATTCTCAATGCCCCGGGTTAATTAGGTCCGCTTAAATTAACCGTCAAGTTTTCCTTAAGTTAATGAATTGGATGATTGCATACGACAACCCAAAGCATTCCTCATAAGTTCCCTACATGAATTGCATAATAGAGATACAAGCAAGAATCATTAAGCAACATGAAAACTATAAGTGTTGACGAGGCATTCGTTACTATGATTGCATGAAACTTATGCCAAGAATTTGTTTAACGCGATTGTTTATAAGCAACCTCCACTACTTGTGAATATAAGTTCATAACTATTACGTGAAACTCACTTATATTCTAGCGTCATATTCATGCATGAAAATTAAGCGTTCATTCTCAATAAACATACATAAATAGGTTATCAATCAAACAGTTAAACAAATTGGATTCACAACTTATGAAACGTAATTAGAAGTAATCAAATCATATTGCAAGCATAAACATATATTTCGAATCACCCCCTAGCTAAGGGGGGTTTAGTTCCTCATACTTACAAAACAAAGAGAGTTGAAATTAAACATTGAAATCAAAGAAACACCTAAACATTCCAACAACTCAAACTTGAATTGTATGAACGTTTAGGCCCTCTTCTCTTCCTCTTCTTTGTAGCATAAGGTCTAAGGATAGTTGGTTTGGGGGAATGGAAGTGTGGAATGAAGTGAGGAGTGATGGAAGTGGAAGAGGATTGGTGTTTGGATTACAAGAGAAGGGGGACTCACGGCTAAGGAAAGAATGGAAGTGTTTGTTGTGTGTTGTGTATGAAATGAGATGATGAATGGGGAGTGAATGTAAGGGTATTTATAGGAGGAGTGGAGGGAACATGACAGCTAGGAGGTGGGTGGAAATGTGGCTGCAAGGTTAGTGAATGATTATGAGTGAATGCATGTGTCAATTGCTAGGTTGGAAAGCTGGAATTGTGATGGGAAAACAGCTAGGAAAGCATGTGTGTGCTGTGATTGCATGTGTGTGTGCTGGAATTGTGCATGAAGGCCACGACAAAGGTGTTAATGGTGCTACAAATGCATGTGAGTGGAAGCTAAAAATGCAAAGGTGATGCTGGAAAGGCAAGGGAATGCCACGGCAAAGATTGGAATGTGGAGAAAGGGGTGTGAATGATTATGGGATGCTGGAAATCTGGAAAGGCACGGCAATGATGCTTGTTTGTTGGTGAAAATGTGGCTGAATGGATGGATGGAATGGTGTGATTGAATGATTAAAGTGCATGTGTAATGAATTGGAATGACAACTAGGTTATGAGGGGAATGCATGTGGCTGAAATTGCATGTGGAAAGGTAATGAATTATGCACGGCAATGATGTTGAGAAAGAATGTGTTTGTTGTAGTGTGTTGTTGTGGTATTGTTGTTGGTTAAGGCTTGTGAAAGTATGATTAAAGATGCATGTGAATGAATTATACAATGGGAAAGTATGTGAATTAAAGGGATGAAGGTGGGTTATGCATGTGACTTGTTTGTGGAATGTAGGATGGGATACACGGCACAAGGGAGTTTGTGTTGGTAAATGGCTGAAATATGCATGTGATGAAGAGTGAATAAAGAAATGCATGTAGGGTTAGCTAGGTTGGCTTTGTTTGGGTGCATGTGTTGGCTCAATTATATTGTTGGGAAAACATGTGGATTAGGTGGTGTAATGATGAAGTGGGAGGTGGAAGAATGTGGTTGGAAAGTGGAATGATGAAATGGGAGTGCACGGCAACAAAGGATAGAAAAGGGTTGAGTGGTGTGTGTAATTGCATGTGTGTGCATGTGGAATAAAGAATGAATGGTGGAAATGTGAGTGAATGATGTGCATGTGTGTGAATGCATGTGGAATTAAGAAGAGTATGGAAGTGAATAAATCATAATAGGGCTAGTTTAAAGGGCTAGGGTTTAAGTACATAGAATGGGCCTAAAATAGGTTGGTTTGCATGGCATAGAATGTTTGATTGGGCTAGAGGTTTTCCATGGCTCAAAGGATTTGTTTGATTGGGCTAGGCCCTTTGTTTTATGTCCCCAAAGAGCATACAAGGCTTCAATTTCGTCCATCCTCTTTGCTCCATGATTAAGCTATCCAATCCATGCCCAAAAGTGCCCCAAATAGCCTCAAAATGCACTTTCTTGCTCCCTAAGCCCTTAGAACCTGAAAACACACAAAAGAAGCATAAAGGACTAAAATAGCTAAAGAAACATAACGTAAATGTACGAGAACAAGCTAAGTAAGTCGCCTAAATATGCTCCTATCAGAATACCCTGAGCAGAAATGACGTGCCCCAGAAACGCTACTTGGTTTAGCCAAAACTGGCACTTGCTAAACTTAGCATACAATTGGTGTTCCCTCAACCTCTTCAACACCAAAGTAAGATGTCGAACGTGCTCCGCTTTAGACTTCGAGTACACCAGAATATCGTCAATGAAAACAATAACAAACCTATCCAAGTAAGGCTGGAACACCCGATTCATCAAATCCATGAAAGCAGCTGGTGCATTCGTTAACCCAAACGACATAACCAGAAACTCATAATGACCATAACGAGTCCTGAACGCCATCTTAGGAACGTCATCCCTATTAATCTTCAACTGATAGTATCCAGACCTCAAGTCAATCTTAGAGAACACACAAGCACCTCTAAGCTGATCGAACAAATCATCGATACGTGGCAACGGATAACGGTTTTTAATCGTTACCCGATTCAATTGCCTGTAATCAATACACAGCCTCAAAGTTCCGTCTTTCTTCCTCACAAACAATACTGGGGCTCCCCACGGAGAAGTACTAGGCTGAATGAAACCCTTGTCCACTAATTCCTGCAACTGAACCTTCAATTCCCTTAACTCAGCAAGTGCCATACGGTATGGAGTCAAGGAAATAGGATTAGTACCTGGAAGCAACTCAATAGTGAACTCCAAATCTCGATCTGGTGGTAACCCAGGCAAATTCTCGGGGAAAACATCTGGAAAGTGTCGGACTACCCTCACATCCTCAACACTACTAGGAGGAGCCTCATCCAACACCACATGGGCTAAGTACCCCTGACAACCTTTAGACAACAACTTTTTCGCTCTCACAGCAGAGATAACGCCATGCCTCACCCCACTCTACTCACCCACAAAAGTAACCACAGGTAGTCCAGGACGATGAAACGTAACTATTTTCCCGTAGCAATCAATATTGGCACGATAGAAATGCAACCAATCCGTGCCCAGAATCACATCAAAATCAACAATATCTAACGGGATAAGATCAGTTGGCAAAACAACACCCTCTACTATCACTGGACACCCTGGGTACACACGATCTACAATACATCTCTCCCCCCTAGGCATAGCGAACTCTAAATCGTACCCTAGGGGTGTGGGGCGAGGTTGCGTCACTTGACCAAATGTATGAGAAATCACAGAATGTGTAGCACCACAATCAATTAAGACTCTAGCAAAATAACCAAGAATGTTTAACGTAACCATGATCAGATCCGGGTTGTTCTGAGCATCCTGCAGGGAAATGTTGTGAATACGCCCCTGGCCCTGCTGTCGTCCGCTGCGACCTCTGCTCGCCTGAACACCGCGGCCCTGCGTACCACGCCCCTGACTGGGCTGACCGGTCTGTCTCGAAGACCCTGCACTGCTAGTAGCGATCTCTCCTGGCTGAAACTGTCCCCCCTGATACCACTGAGAACCGCCGGCTGGAGCTGGAGGATACGGCATATAGCCGCCCGAATACTGAGGGTAACCACCCTGGGAATAGGGGTCCTGGGGATACTGATACTGTCCCGGGGCATAAGGAACAGCATCACCCTAATAGTGATAGGCACCACCTCGACCTGCCTGCCCATAACTACTCGGACCCTGAATCTGCTGAATAGGTGCAGGTGGTGGCAAGAAAGTCTGCTGCGGCTTCTGCTGCTGACTCT
This sequence comes from Pyrus communis, assembly GCF_041283825.1. Lineage (NCBI taxonomy): Eukaryota > Viridiplantae > Streptophyta > Magnoliopsida > Rosales > Rosaceae > Pyrus > Pyrus communis. Next base: position 3,227,028 of record NC_142577.1, on the reverse strand, counting down.
GGGGGCATTGCGCGGCTCGATGTCCCATCTGTCCACAAGTAAAACAACCACTACTGCCCCGCCTACACTCGCCAGTGTGCCGATTGTTACACCTTCGGCAAAATGGGGCCCTACCTTGGCCACCGTCACCCTGTCTCTGGCCTCGAGCGCCACCAGTAAATCTACCCCCTCATCCCTGACCAGTGGCACTGAAACCACCACTAGAAGAGCTAGAACTATTACCACCCCGCTTGAAGTTCTGAGTCTGACGAGGCCCGAGCGACGCTTGACCTTTACCCTTGACATCTTTCTTCTGATTACCATTCTTCTCATCCTCATCACTCTCGCTCGTCATGTTCTCAGAGTCCTCAACTCTCAGCAAAACCTCGTAGAATTCCTGATAAGTATCACAATGAGTAGAGGTCGTCATCGAACGCCACTTCTTCTTAGTGCCTATGCGAAAACGACGAAGCATCTCTGCTGGATTACCATCAATCTCAGGGTGGTAGCGAGACAAGTCGGTGAACTTCCGATAGTACTCGTTCGCTGTCATCTTCCGCTGTTTCAACTCAGTGAATTCCTGCTTCTTGCGATCGATGTACTCAGGGGGCACAAACCTCCTCTTGAATAACCTAATGAAAACATTCCAGTCAGTCTTCTCGGCTGGAGTCAAACGACGAAGCTCCTGCTCCCACCAGGATGCAGACTCCGTACCCAGAAACCATGAGGTCGTCTCGACCCATCTCTCAACAGGAAGATTCCCCTGATTATTCAATACTCGGAAAGTCTTCTCAATATGCTCTAACCAACGCTCTGCTCCCTCGTGCCCCTCATGACCGTGGAACTTATCCAATTTCAGATTGTACATAGTCTCCAGAGGAGTCCTCTGGTGAGGGTGAATCGCCGACTGGATAGCGGTAGCAATAGCTTCCCCCAGCTGAGTGATATCGGGGAAACTAGACTCATCGGAGCGACGTGGTTCCCGACGAGGCGGCATAATTCTGACAGAAGACACCAAAACCATTAGAGTACTCACACAGACACAGGACTGCCAAACCTAGGCTCTGATACCAAACTGACACACCCCAACCGAGACCAGTGCATGCTGGCCGTCACGTGGAAGTGACGTAGCCATGTGCACAGTGCGGAAGCTAAAGGAAGTAATATAAAAGTACGAATAATTTAAAAACTAGCATATATAATGTGATAAATAAGTGCTAGCATAAGTAAGACACTGAATTCAGAGCATAAAGACTACAGCAGTCCAAAGAAAATAATACGACAGTAGTACACCCGAAGGTGACCCTACACTGGTGATTGTCTGTCAGAAATGCCGAGACGCCCTCTGGGAAAACCACCAAACCCGCTAAGCTACTAGAACCTGGAGGGGCGCAAAACAAAAGCGTGAGTGGGCAAAAACAAAGCTCTTTAAAAACCATTTAATAAAATACATTCTAACCCCTCGCCGTAAAACCTGTATTCTTCCCAGAAAATAAACATATATACGTATGTATAAATATGCCAATCATGCTCAAGGGTATGCCAATCATGCTCAAGGGTATGCCAAGTCAAAGCCTCATAATGATATGCAAGTGCTCAGGTATAAACCGTATCAGTAACATAGCACTGGCAGCCGGAGTCACCTAAAGTGACCTGTTCGGCTGAATCTAGAGCTCAAATCCTAATCTTAATAACTAAACCTGCCCACGAGTCGGAACCACCTATAGTGGTCTGTACGACAGGCCTGGGTGTAATGCATATAAACGCTCTAGTGCTACGATCACGTGAAGGCTGTGCGAATAATCGCAGGTCACCTACGAGTCGGAACCACCTAAAGTGGTCTGTACGACAAGACTGTGCACCTAACTTGGATCCAAGCTGAGCGTGTGGTGCGGGAGGTGAACGACACGTGAAGGACTGTGCCCTACTCTGGGCGGAGCACTAACACCGGGGGTTCAGGTTATGAGCTTTCTAAGCACCTCTAATCACTATTTAATGCAAGGGTTAAATAACGCTTACCTGGCACTTACCTGCGCCTCCACAGCACCAAATATAAATATGTATATGTATGCCACTACTAATGCATATGATAATGCATAAACAATAAGGATATGGTGCATGGCATAAACAAATGACCCTTTTTAAACAATTTCTGGGAATATAAATGTATAAAGGTATATACGGAAAACCAAAAGCCTACTCACTGGTATGTGGAAGGGTTGTAGCCCCCCTGTCTCGAGTGCGCACGCTCGTCCTCGAGATAGGAATCACCTATATGCAAAATAACTATAAAAACGTTAATTTTAAAGCACATAACCTTCCGTTCAAAATAACTTCTCATACATTGCTCAAAATGGACAATTGAATATACCAACGTGCTCTACGCAACCTCAGGATCACAACCATATTTTTAGAAAAATTTTCCACCGCCCCACGCGCCGGCCACGCGCAGGCACGTGCCTGGCACGCTAACGGCGTCAACTGACGCCGTTAGGAATATTCCGTCAAAACTGACAGATTCCGTTAACGGCGTCAGGAATATTCCGTCAGAATTGACGGAATATTCCATCACCTTCTCCGTTCAGTCTCCGGCGACGTCGCCGGCGCCGGAAACTGGGAAAACCTGCAACTTGGGTTTTCTCGCTCATTTTTCCACCGTTTTTCACATTTCTTACGCCAAATTAAACCTTAGAACGAGTAGAACACGTCCAAACGAGTTTTAAGGTCTAAAACTACAAGATTATACCTGTCCAAAATCTCCATAACCGGCCAAGCTCGAACCAGGCTATTCTGACGTCCACTTCCGTCCAACGATACACTCCGAGGTTCCTTGGGACCTCACAAACACAACTACAAGCTTCAAAATCCCAAAAACTAGCTAGGTTAACCTTGCATGAACAGTACACGAATCTGCCATTGTAGAATCAACGTGAAAACAACGGATTTCATACCTGAAAATGGTATGATCGTGCTCCCCTCGACCTCACGATATCGACTGTGAGCTTAGATTCTTCGATCTGTGGTGAAATAGTGTAGTTGTGTGTGTGTCCGTACCAGTTCAAAGAAAGAGGAAGAAGAAAGGGAACTCGGGAGAGAGAGAGAGAGACAGGGAAAGGGACAGGGGAATAGGGAGAGTGAGGGTGTGAGTGTGTGGCCCAGATCGTGCCTACACACATACAAAACAACCAATAACTTAACATAAACGAACTAGGGGTAAAAATGTCATTTCACATGCACGTTTTAGATAATTTCCGGGACGGGATGTCACATTACTAGACCATTTATACTACAAAATCCTTGTCATTCTTGCAAGTATTATATGTATTTTTAACCCTTTTGCGCATGTGGTAAAAATCCTATCAAAAAGAACTTAAAATAGTTTTTAATTTTTAGTTTTTATTTTACGTGTCTTCCCCTTATAGATTTGTTATGCACCTCTCCCACTCTCTTTCTTCACTCTTCTGTCTCTCATTTTTCTCATGTACTTTCTCCTATCTCAATACAAAAATAAAAACTAAAATTTGAAATTAAAATGGTTATCAAATAGCCTCACAATTTACAACGTTAATGTATAATGCAATGAATCCGGTAATTCATGCTAGGCTCACGGATAGATTGCCATTATACATATTTAACTATGATAATTAGTCATATTTAGTTGCGAGAAATGCATAAACATAGTGGAATATATTTACATAGAAAAATGTTCTGCAGAAGACTGAAGAACCAAGTTTTCCCTAGCTCTGACTAAAAGACAGCCTTCCATTCAACTAAATACCTTTTGGCTTAGGATTTAGGAAGCAAATTTAAGCCACGATCGACAGCTTCCTTGTCCTTAATGGAAGACTTGATACAGTTCCTAACAATTTAAACAAAACCTATTCTGCTCGCAATTTATATTATCACACCTGCAGTATGGCTACGTACCTCCTCCACCATACAATAGTTTAAAGAAATTGTACGGCTACTTGCAAAAAACTTGCAATATTTGAGGAAGACGGACTTCTATATAACGATATAGAGCTGATCATATAAACCATATTACCGTATTCTTCTTCTAAGACTCGATACTTTTGAAATTTTAGGGCATGTTTGAGATCACTTTGATTTCTTTTCTTCTTTTCGTAAAAGATAGAGATGAAATGCATTTGAGAAAAGAAAGAGAAAGAAGGAACAAGGAAGGGGGACGGATGGTTGTACGTGCATGGAGTAGTCCACAGAATAAAAACACAAAGAAACTAATTTTCAAGTTTTTATTTCGCACAGGATTCCTTTTCCCCCTCTATCTTTAACTAATAACTAAGAGAAAGTACTGACAAAACGTATGAAAGAGATAACGTAAGTGGCATTGGAATGATGTGCATGAAATTCACCATATGTGTATATGAGCCCCTTCCTAACACTACAAGATTTTGGAGCACTGATCACCATTTTTTCCCTAAGTATTAAGGCTATTAACTAAGGGAAGGAGGAGGGTTTGAACTCGGGAGGTGGTGGATTAAAGAGGAAGGTAATTTTGACCACCAGGGAATCCAGCCTTGCAAAGAGAGAGTTTGACAAAAAAATCGGTGATTCTAGAAGAGAGAAAGGAAATGAAAAATATTAAAAGAGGATTATTCTTTTGTTGCATAAACTCAAGTAGCAACCCTTAAAGCCTCCTATAATGCAATGGTGGCAACCTAACAGACATTTGGAAAGTGGCAAAGAATTGAACAGTAAAAGAGAACTTTTCTAAGAAGCAATTGCAACCAATGTGATAATTGTGACAAAAAATAGTGATTGATGCTTAATATTGTTGTAGTGTAAAGGGATCCCGCGCCACCCTTCATGGAGTGGGATAAATGGATAGATAGTACTCTCCTATTAACTGTTTTTGACCCTGTATGGACAACATAACACCCTTCAATTGTAAACTCTAAACAATCACTATATGATCATACATCGTCACCAAATCCAGACTAAGTCACTATCCTGTCCCGGTCCATAAATAGTGAAACAAAACCCATTTTGAAGATCAAGCGTGTTCGTGTGTGTGTGAACACTCTTCAATTGTGAACTCTAAACAATCACTATATGAGCAATACATTGTCACCAAACCCATACTAAGAGCATCTCCAATGGGAATCCCTATTTAGGGACTCCCACCACCACCTTTGAGTACTTAAAAGGAATCTTTGTGTCCCTAAAGGAATATTGCCTCCAATAGGAGAGTCCTTATAATAGAATTCCTAAATTTGAGATTTTTTGCAATTTTGTGTGATAATTTGATTAGGTGCACATTTTTTGAATTAATTTAACATTACGTTCTCGTAAAATATTTTTGTGAATATTTTAACAAAAAAAATTTCAAATTCTACCACCAATTTTTGTCTTTACAAAAACATAACTAGAATGAGTGAATTGAGTACGAGTAAACTGAGTATAGGTGATGAAGTTGTGGTAAGTTTTGGTTAGATAATTTGGTATTTAGAGGAATGAAGAGAGAACAACATGAGAGAGTAACCCAAATTGAAACTATTAATCTTTCAACGGAGGTAATATGAAAACAGAAAAAAAAAAAAAAAAAAAAATTTGAAAACCAACATGAGAGAGTAACCTACATTGAGACGGTTATCTTTCAATGGTAAAAAAAATTGAAAAACAAGAATCAATATGGACCCTCCATTTTAAACTGTTGAAAAGAAAAAAAAAAAAAAAAAAAAAAAAAAGGCAACGTCATGTGACTAGGACCCATGCCTGCTTTTCCACTTAAATTCTCCTATTGGGTCCACCATTTTGTTGGGCAAACAAACTTTACCTGAGTGGAAAATTTAGTCGGGCAAAAGAGGTCAACGTTTAGGGTTTTCTTAAGGGCTTTAGGCGACGAATTAATTTTGAGGGCAAAGTAATCTTTTTATTTCGAGGTAGTGGCCATGACCTTTTATTAGAGCTCATAGACACGACATTGAGGCCTAACCAAGATGTTTAGAACCAACATTGAGAAACGTTGAGAAAATATTTCGTAAATAAAATAACGTATAATCAACTTGGGTTTTAGAATAGCTATGAAATCTTCTATTGAGGTGAGTTAGTAGCACAGTTATGGATTTATTTATGGGAAAACTTGATATAAGTCCAATTTTTTTAGCCAATAGTAGGAATAATCCAATTTATTAAAATAAGTCCAATTCCTTAAATTTAATTATTTTATTATCAATAATTATCTATTCAATGATAAGATTTATTATAAAAATCAAATTTCTTCCTAATTGTGACAGTTTGTCCCGGACTTTTCGTACCGTAGGGGTGAATTGACGGTTTTACCCCTAGTATGGTTGTTTTGTTGTGTGGTTGTTTGTAGGTTTTGCTTGGCTGATTTTGGACCACACACATACCACACTCACTCACCCTCTCTCTCTGCCCTGTCCCGAGCTCTCTCTCTCTCTCTCCCTTTCCTATTTCCATATGTACGGACGATAACCAAAACCATTGAAACCTTCATAGATGGAGGAAACAAATTACATATTCGTGCTCTTGAGGTCCTTAGGAATTTAACCATACCATTTTAGGTAAGGATACCTTCGTTTTGACGTCGAAATCGGGATCCCCCGATTTGGTCACTATTCATGCACACGCTAATTCTTGTGTTTTTGGGAATTTCAAGCTTGTAGGAAGCTTGGTGAGGTCCTTAGGAGGCTCGGGGTGGTTCGTTTGAAGGTTTTGGACGTCGGAATCGTGAGTTACAAGTTTGGTCGGAGTTGGTGGTGTTTTCCCTGCGAGTTTCCATGGGTTTTAGTGCTTGAAAGTGGTATGGATTTGTTCTTCTTGTTGTAAGCTTCATTTTGGTACAATTTTGTGAAATTTGGTTGAAAAACGAAGAAGATACAAAGTTTTAAAAATTTCCCGGTTTTCCGGAGCCAGCAACAGCGCCGGAGTTTGGCCGGAGAAGATGACGGAATATTCCGTCAGTTTGGATGAAATATTCCTAACGGCATTAACGGATTACGTCAGAGTTAACGGAATATTCCTGACGGTGTTAACTGACGCCGTCAGTGTGCCAGGCACGTGCCTTCGCGTGGGCGGCACGTGTGGCCGTGCCTTGGCCGGCGCGTGCGGCGTCGGAAAATTTTTCTAAAATTATTGGGATGTTCTTGTGGTTGAGTAGATCACGTTGGTGTATTCATCCACCCCATTTGGGCTTTGTATGAGAAGTTATTTCGTTTGGTTGGTTTTGTGCTTTAAAATTAACGTTTTTATAGTTGTTTCGCATATAGGTGAGACCTATCCCGAGGACGAGCGCGGTCACTCGAGGCAAGGGGGTTATGACCCTTCTACATATCAGTGAGTGGGCTTTTGGTTTTCCGTATATGCCTATATACTTATGTTTTTCCTGGAAAGTGAATTGAAACGTTTATACGTTTATATGCCATGCATTATGTTTGCCGTTTGTTTATGCATTATTAGTAGCATATATATATATATGCATGTTGGTGCTGCGGACGCACAGGTAAGTGCCAGGTAAGTAATGGTTTATGTTTATGTTTAGTAGTGATTTGAGATGCATAGAGAGCTCATAACATACACCCCTGGTGTTAGTGCTCCCACCCAGAGTTGGGCACAGTCCTTCACGTGTTGTTCACCTCCCGCACCACACGCTCATCTTAGATCCAAGTTAGGTGCACAGTCCTGTTGTACATACCACTTTAGGTGGTTCTGACTCGTAGGTGACCCGCGATTATTCGCCCAGCCTTCACATGATCGTAGCACTTGAGCGTACTTATATTACACCCAGTCCTGTCGTACAGACCACTTTAGGTGGTTCCGACTCGTGTGCAGGTATAGTTAGTGAGATGGAGATTTGAGCTCTAGATTCAGCCGTACAGGTCATGTTAGGTGACTTCGGCTGACAGATTACATGGCATTGATTTGACATTTCCTGAGCACTTGCATTCTATTTAGAAGCCTTTGACATGGCATATTTCCGAGCATGACTTATATATATGTATATTCTATTTTCTGGGAAGTATACAGGTTTTACGGCGAGGGGTTAGAACTTTGTTTATGAAATAGTTTTTGAAAAGCTTTGTTTTTGCCCACTCACGCTTTCTATTTTGCGCCCCTCCAGGTTCTAGTTGGCTAGCACTTTTGGTGGCTCCCCAGAGGATTTTCCCGGCATATCTGACAGATTATCACCAGTGTAGGACCACCTTTGGGTGTATTTATTTAGTGTTGTCTCTCCCGGACTGCACTAGGTCTTCCGTGCTCTGAACTTTGTTTTTCACACTTACGCTTGCACATGTATGTTACTACTTTGTGTATAGATGGTTTTTATTTATTCATACTTTTATTATTATTTATTAGCTTCCGCACTGCGCACATGGTTACGTCACTTCCACGTGACGGCCAGCATGCCTTGATCTCGGTCAGGGTGTGTCAGTTTGGTATCAGAGCATAGGTTTGGCAGTCCTGTACTTTTGTGAGTATTCTAATGGTTTTGGTGTCTTCTGTCAGAATTATGCCGCCTCGTCGGGAACCACGTCGCTCGGCTGAGCCTAGTTTCCCCGATATAGCTCAGCTGGGGAAAGTTATCGCTACAGTTGTTCAGTCGGTGCTCCGTCCTCCCTAGAGGACTCATCTGGAGACTATGTATAATATGAAGTTGGATAAATTCGAGGGCCATGAGGGCTTTGAGGGTGCGGAGCGGTGGCTAGAACATATTGAGAAGACCTTTCGTGTTCTGCATAATCAGGGGAATCTCCTTGTTGAGAAGTGGGTTGAGACGACATCATGGTTTTTGGGTAAGAATTCTGCATCATGGTGGGAGTAGGAGGATCGTCGTTTATCTCCAGCGAAGAGGACTGATTGGGATGTATTCAGAGGGCTGTTCAGGAGAAGATTTGTGCCTTCTGAGTATATCGACCGCAAAAAGCAGGAATTCACTGAGTTGAGACAGGGGAAGTTGACAGCAAACGAGTACTACTGGAGGTTTACTGATCTATCTCGCTATCATCCGGATGTTGCTGGCAATCCGGCGGAGATGCTTCGTCGTTTCCGTTTAGGCACTAAGAAGAAGTGGCGTTCGATGGCGACCACTACCCTTTGTGACACCTACCAGGAGTTTTATGAGATTCTGTTGAGAATTGAGGATTCAGAGAACTTGCCCAGTGAGTGAGGAGGAAGAGAAAGACGGTAACCAGAGGAAAGATGATAAGGGCAAGGGTCATGCGTCGCTCGGACCCTGTAGGACCCAGATCTTTAAGAGGGGTGGCACTAGTTCTAGCTCTTCTAGCGGTGGTTTTAGCGCCACTGGTCAGGGTCGTGGTGGTAGGTTTGCTAGTGGTGCTAAAGGCCAGAGGTAGGGTGATGCTGGTAGAGATAGGGCCCCAGTTTGCTGCAGGTGTAATAATCGACATTTTGGTGAGTGTAGGCGAGGCAGCGGTGGTTGCTTTACTTGTGGGCAGATGGGACATCGGGCTGCAAATTGTTAGCAGAGGCCCAACAGACTTTCTTGCCACCACCTGCACCGATCCAGCAGGTTCCTGGTCTTGGTAGTTACGGGCAGACAGGTCGAGGTGGTGCCTATTACTATCAGGGCGATGTTGTTCCTTATGCCTCAGGACAGTATCCATATCTCTAAGATCCATATTCTCTGGGTGGTTATCCCCAGTATTCTAGTGGCTATATGTCGTATCCTCCAGTTTCAGCAGGTGGGTCACAGTGGTTTCAGGGAGGACAGTTTCAGCAGGGGGAGATTGCTGCGAGTAGTGCAGGGTCTTTGAGGCAGTCTAGTCATCCCAGTCAGGGGCGTGGTACACAGAGTCGTGGTGGCCAAATGAGTAGAGGTCGTGGTGGACGACAGCAGACCCAGGGGCGTATTCACAACATCTCTCTGCAGGACGCTCAAAACAATCCAGACTTGATCATGGGTACGTTAAATATCCTTGGTTATTTTGCTAGAGTATTAATTGACTGTAGTGCTACACATTCTGTGATTTCTCATACATTTGCTCAAATGACACAACCTCGCCCTACACCTCTAGGGAATGATTTAGAGTTTGCTATGCCTAGAGGGGAGAGCTGTATTGTAGATCGTGTGTACCCAAGATGTCCAGTGATGGTGGATGATGTTATTATGCCAGCTGATCTTATCTCGTTGGATATTGTTGACTTTGATGTGATTCTGGGCATGGATTGGTTGCATTTCAATCGTGCCAATATTGATTACTACAGGAAAATAGTTACTTTCCATCGTCCTGGATTACCTGTGGTTACTTTTGTGGGCTAGCAGAGTGGGGTGAGACATGGCGTTATTTCGACTGTGCGAGCGAAAAGGTTGTTATCTAAAGGTTGCCAGGGGTACTTAGCTCACGTGGTGTTGGATGATCCTATTCCTAGTAGTGTGGAGGATGTAAGGGTAGTTAGACATTTTCCTGATGTTTTCCCTGAGGATTTACCTGGTTTGCTGCCAGACCGAGACATGGAGTTCACCATTGAATTGCTTCCAGGTACTAATCCTATATCTTTGACTCCCTATTGTATGGCTCCTGCTGAGTTGAGGGAATTGAAAGTTCAGTTGCAGGAATTAGTGGATAAAGGTTTTATTCAGCCTAGTACTTTACCTTGGGGAGCTCCAGTGTTATTTGTGAGAAAGAAAGACGGAACCTTGAGGCTATGTATTGATTACCGGCAATTGAATCGGGTAACGATTAAGAACCGTTATCCGTTGCCGTGTATTGATGATTTATTTGATCAGCTTCGAGGTGCTTGTGTATTCTCCAAGATTGACTTGAGGTCTGGATATTATTAGCTGAAGATTAGTAGGGATGATGTTCTTAAGACGGCTTTCAAGACTCGTTATGGTCATTACGAGTTTCTGGTTATGCCATTTGGATTGAAGAATGCACCAGCTGCTTTCATGGATTTGATGAACCGGGTATTCTAGCCATATTTGGATAGGTTTGTTATTGTTTTCATCGACGACATTCTAGTGTATTCTAAGTCTAAGGCAGAGCATGTTCGACATCTTACTTTGGTGTTGAAAAGGTTGAGGGAACACCAATTTTATGCTAAGTTTAGCAAGTGCCAGTTTTGGTTAGACCAAGTTGCATTTTTGAGGCACGTCATTTCAGCTCAGGGTATCTTAGTCAATCCTCAAAAGGTGGCAGCTGTGGAGAAGTGGGAGCAACCGCGAACCTTCACTGAGGTGAGGAGTTTCCTTGGTTTAGCAGGGTATTATCGACGGTTTGTTAAAGATTTTTCTGTGATTGCTTTACCACTGACGAGGTTAACAAGAAAAGAAGTTAAATTTGAGTGGGATGATAAGTGTGAGCAGAATTTCCAGCAGTTGAAGTATTGTCTCACTCATACACCTGTTTTGGCGCTCCCGGACGATAGTGGTGATTTCGAGGTCTATAGTGATGCTTCTTTGAGTGGTCTGGGTTGTGTGTTGATGTAGCATGGTAGGGTAATTGCTTATGCTTCACGACAATTGAAACCTCATGAGTTGAATTACCCTACACATGATTTGGAGTTAGCCGCCATTATTTTTGCGTTGAAGTTGTGGAGACATTACCTTTATGGAGAAACATGTAAGATCTTTACAAATCTTAAGAGTCTTCAGTATCTTTTTACGTAGAGGGATCTTAATCTTCGTCAGCGGAGGTGGATGGAGCTGCTTAGTGATTATGACTGCACGATTGATTATCACCCTAGTCGTGCAAATGTAGTGGCTAATGCACTTAGCAGGAAGTCTCAAGGTCGTATCAATGCGTTGTACGCTAGTTGCATTCTTCTTCTGGCAAATTTAAGATCTACGGGAGTGAGATTGGAGGCAGAAGATCGAGAGGTGGCTTTGCTTGCTAATTTTCAAGTTAAGCCAATTTTAGTTGATTGGGTGCTTGAAGCTCAGGTAGCTGATGAGGAAACTCAAGAAGTAGTCCAAGCTCGAGATCAAGGGAGGAGGAGAGACCTCAGAGTTCATGATTCGGATGGCATGCTGATGCAGGAGGGTAGGATGTTTGTGCCTAATAATTTGGATTTAAAGAAAGCAATTCTCGATGAAGCACATGTCTCGGCTTATGCTATGCATCCAGGAGCTACTAAAATGTACCATACCATTCGACCATTTTATTATTGGCCGGGTATAAAGAGGGAGATAGCTGAGTATGTGAGTAGGTATGCTGTTTGTCAGCAAGTTAAAGTGGAAAGGAAGAAGCCGTTTGAGTTATTGCAGCCGCTTCCCGTTCCAGAATGGAAATGGGAAAACATTACTATGGATTTTGTGTATAAGCTTCCGCGTACACATAATGGTTTTGACAGTATTTGGGTGATTGTTGATCGGCTTACTAAGTCAGCACATTTCATTCCAGTGAGGGAGAAGTATTCTTTGGGCTGATTAGTTGAGTTGTTCATCTCGAAGATCATGAAGTACCATGGTGTCCCTGTGAGTGTTGTCTCGAATCGTGATCCAAGATTTACATCTAAATTTTGGGTAGCTTTTCAAGAAGCTTTGGGTACAAGACTACTTTATAGTACCGCGTATCATCCTTAGACGGATGGACAGTCAGAGAGAACCATTCAGACTTTGGAGGATATGTTGCGATCTTCGGTGTTACAGTTTGGTGATGCGTGGCACAAGCGGTTGGATTTAATGGAATTTGCCTATAATAACAGCTTTCATTCGAGTATTGGCATGGCACCATTTGAGGCGTTGTATGGTAGATCTTGTCGCACACCCTTGTGTTGGCCAAAGGTCGGAGAAAGAGTTTTTGTGGGCCCAGAGATTGTTGAGGAGACTATTCAAAATGTTCAGGTAATTAAGTCTAACCTGAATGCGGCCCAGGATCGGCAAAAGAGTTTAGCAGATCGGTATGCTACTGACAGAGTGTATGAGGTTGGCGATTGGGTGTTTCTGAAGCTTTCACCGTGGAGAGGCGTTGTACGGTTTGGGAAGAAAGGTAAGCTGAGTCCTAGGTATATCGGACCGTACATGATCACCGAGCGAGTTGGTGAGGTAGCTTACAGGCTGGAGTTGCCTCCTTAGCTAGCTAAAGTACATAACGTTTTTCACGTGTCCATGCTTCGACATTATGTTGCATATCCGTCTCATGTGATCCCTCCTCAACCCTTGGAAATCAATCCGGATTTGACTTATGATGAGAAACCAGTGACGATTCTAGATTGGAAAGAAAAGGTTCTGAGGAACAAGACAGTGAATTTGGTGAAAGTTTTGTGGAGGAATCATTCCGTGGAGGAGGCTACTTGGGAAACTGAAGATCGGATGAGAGATTTGTATCCTCGATTGTTCTTTGATCGCTAGTGGTTGCTGTGAGTGGTTGTTTTGAATTTCGGGATGAAATTTTTTTAAGGTGGATAGGTTGTGACAACCCATCCCGGACTTTTCGTACCATAGGGGTGAATTGACGGTTTTGCCCCTAGTATGGTTGTTTCGTTGTGTGGTTGTTTTTGGGTTTTCCTTGGCTGATTTTGGACCACACACATACCACACTCACTCATCCTCTCTCTCTGCCCTGTCCCGAGCTCTCTCTCTCTTTCTCTCTCTCTCTCTCCCTTTCCTATCTCCATATGTATGGACGACAACCAAAACCATTGAAACCTTCACAGATCGAGGAAACAAATTACATATTCGTGCTCGTGAGGTCCTTAGGAGTTCAACCATACCTATTTCAGGTAAGGATACCTTCGTTTTCACGTCGAATTCGGGATCCCCCGATTTGGTCACTGTTCATGCACACGTTAATTCTTGTGTTTTTGGGAATTTCAAGCTTGTAGGAAGCTTGGTGTGGTCCTTAGGAGGCTCGGGGTGGTTCGTTTGAAGGTTTTGGACGTCAAGATCCTGAGTTACAAGTTTGGCAGGAGTTGGTTGTGTTTTCCCGGCGAGTTTCCGTGGGGTTTTAGTGCTTGAAAGTGGTATGGATTTGTTCCTCTTGTTGTAAGCTTCATTTTGGTACAATTTTGTGAAATTTGGTTGAAAAACGAAAAAGATACAAAGTTTTAAAAATTTCCCGGTTTTCCGGCACCGGCGACGGCGCCGGAGTTTGGCCGGAGAAGATGACGGAATATTCCGTTAGTTTGGACGAAATATTCCTAACGGCGTTAACGGAATATTCCTGATGGTGTTAACTGATGCCGTCAGTGTGCCAGGCATGTGCCTGCGCGTTGGCGGCGCGTGCGGCGTCGGAAAATTTTTCTAAAATTATAGGGATGTTCCTGAGGTTGAGTAGATCACGTTGGTGTATTCATACACCCCATTTGGGCTTTGTATGAGAAGTTATTTTGTTTGGTTGGTTTTGTGCTTTAAAATTAACGTTTTTATAGTTGTTTCGCATATAGGTGAGACCTATCCCGAGGACGAGCGCGGTCACTCGAGGCAAGGGGGTTACGACCCTTCTACATATCAGTGAGTGGGCTTTTGGTTTTCCGTATATACCTATATACTTATGTTTTTCCCGGAAAGTGAATTGAAACGTTTGTACGTTTATATGCCATGCATTATGTTTGCCGTTTGTTTATGCATTATTAGTAGCATATATATATATATATATGTATGTTGGTGCTGCGGATGCACAGGTAAGTAATGGTTTATGTTTATGTTTAGTAGTGATTTGAGATGCATAGAGAGCTCATAACCTGCACCCCCGGTGTTAGTGCTCCCGCCTAGAGTTGGGCACAGTCCTTCACGTGATGTTCACCTCCTACACCACACGCTCATCTTGGATCCAAGTTAGGTGCACAGTCTTGTTGTACAGACCACTTTAGGTGGTTCCGACTCGTAGGTGACCCGCGATTATTCGCCCAGCCTTTACGTGATCGTAGCACTTGAGCATACTTATATTACACTCAGTCTTGTCGTACAGACCACTTTAGGTGGTTCCGACTCGTGTGCAGGTATAGTTAGTGAGATGGAGATTTAAGTTCTAGATTCAGCCGTATAGGTCACATTAGGTGACTCCGACTGACAGATTACATGGCATTGATTTGACATTTTCTGAGCACTTGCATTCTATTTAGAGGCATTTGACATGGCATATTTCCGAGCATGACTTATATATATGTATATTCTATTTTCTGGGAAGTATACAGGTTTTACGGCGAGGGGTTAGAACTTTGTTTATGACATAGTTTTTGAAAAGCTTTGTTTTTGCCCACTCACGCTTTCTGTTTTGCGCTCCTCCAGGTTCTAGTTGGCTAGCACTTTTGGTGGCTCCCCAGAGGATTTTCTCGGCATATCTGACAGATTATCACCACTGTAGGACCACATTTGGGTGTGTTTATTTAGTGTTGTCTCTCCCAGACTGCACTAGGTCTTCCGTGCTCTGAACTTTATTTTTCACACTTACGCTTGCACATGTATGTTCCTACTTTGTGTATAGCTGGTTTTTATTTATTCGTACTTTTATTATTATTTATTAGCGTCCGCACTATGCACATGGTTACATCACTTCCACGTGATGGCCAACATGCCCTGATCTCGGTCGGGGTGTGTCACTAATTATCTCTTTGATTATTTTTTTATTTTTTATTTTATTTCTCGTTCTTCCTCCTGCTTTAAACCCCATTTATAGATTTTATTTTTAATTTTTATAATCAACCTATATCACAGGTTGATTATTTTTATGTGTCTATATGACATTTTTTTTTTTATAATCAACATGTCACAAATTCATGTGTCTTGCTTGTAGGTATATTATTTTTTTTCCTACCCTTTAGTTAGGTTTCATGTGACATCCCACATCGCCCAGGGTAGTGATCCTTATATGTATATTCTCATCCCTACCTAGCACGAGGCCTTTTGGGAGCTCACTGGCTTCGGGTTCCGTAGGAACTCCGAAATTAAGCGAGAAGGGGGCTAGAGCAATCCCATGATGGGAGACCCACTGGGAAGTTGCTCGTGAGTTCCCAAAAACAAAACCGTGAGGGAATGGTAAGCCCAAAACGGACAATATCGTGCTACGGTGGTGGAGTGAGCCCGGGAAGTGTTCCCCCCCCCACCCCGGGCCGGGATGTGACATTTCATATCTCGCGTACAGGTATAATATATATTCATATATTTGTTACTTGACTTAAGGTACAATGTTTTGTAGATAATTTATGTTAGTATATTAGTTTTTTTTTTTTTTTTGTAAGATATTAATTAGATTTTTTGGAGTTGAAAAATGCATAATATTAGAAGATTTTAATTGATTTTTAATATTTAAAAAAAATATAAAATGAGTATAAAAGAAATAAAAACATGTAATTAGATAATTGGACTCACTCCTAAAAACCATCTATGTTTTTGAACCTAGATCTAAAATCCCCTTTATTTATTAAGGGGAACTACGAATGGCTTGAACCCTTCGTAGGGTACATAGGCAATCTAACGAAAAAGTTAGATGCAGCCATAAATAACCGAGATTAATCTTTATTGAAAATTAGAAAGAAGAAAAGAGATTGGGTGTTTAGTTTAAAGATGGACCTTATGTAGTTAAATAAATAAGAGTTTAATTTGGCCTATCACGATAATTATATCCCGAAACAAATGTTTCGGGGTGGGGCATTACAAATGGTATCAAAGCAAATGATCCTACCTTACAATGTGAGATATTATTGATGGTTGTGGATGTGAATTGTGAATTGCGTTGATATTGCAATATTTCATAAGTTCTTTGACTAATGATGAATTTATGTGAAATGCCTATATTGTGAATCACTATGAAGTGAATTGATTTGAGTGGGAGTAGAAAGATTTTAAAATGCCATATTTTATGGCACTTGATTAAAGTCTCAGATTAATCTTGAATTGGATTGATATTATGTTATGCATTATGAAAATTTTGAACGGTAAGATGATTGTGAAACTGTGACAAGTAGATGGAAAAGTTGTATTATACATGTGTAGTTGAGAAATGTAGAATTGGGCGAAGAGACCGGTGGATGTTGATTTGGACGGAAAAAGGCCCGTGGATGTTGATATGGAAGGAAAAAGGCCCGTGGCCCATGGATGATGAATTGGGTGAAAAGGCCCGTGGATGTTGATTGGGCGGAAATGGCCCGTGAATGTTGATTGGGGCATGATGGCCCATGGAATGGGAGGAATGTTTGATTGGGCAAACTGGCCCATAGATGTGAATTGGGCGAAATGACCCATGGAATGTTGAAAAGTGGTTAAATGGGCATAAAGACCTAGTGTTTCTGAGAGAAAAGCTGCATGTGTGGGCTGTGAGAATGAGTTATCAATGTAATGTGTGGGAAGGTATAATTGCCGGGTATTTACGATTCTTTCCAGACTGCTAGTCACTTGTTGGGATAAAAAGAAAATCGTGGTAAAATCTTTGTTTGGCCAATGATGATTATGCTTAGAAATTCTTTATAGTTGTATGGCCAATGACAATGATGGATGGAAATTTTAATATTTATAAAAGTCATGATGATTTACCGAACATGAATGAAATCGTAAACTGAGGTTATGTTTTGTCCATTATAATTGAAATGGTGGAAAGACCATGGAGATTCTTCATTATTGAATTATTGGTGGACATGAATAATAGAATGAGAATTTGAGTTCGTTGAATATAAACGGAAATTTGCGGGTTGGTTTTAAATCCCTCATTTTATACAGTGATTATAATTAGAAGTTCCAATGATTTTTGATGGAGTTTCTAACATTTGGGTTGCCAATTCTGTTGGTTTGATTTGAAATTGTAATATTTACTTAGCCACTATTGATTATGGCTTGAAATTTTGAAATTTATTTGGGCAATGATGGGAATATATGATAACTGTTTTGCCAAAAATGAATATTTTTCTGATGTCGGATATCGCCAGTAATTATGGCTAGCAATTTTGAGATGGAATCAAGGTAACGGCTATGTATATCCAGTGTTGGTAAGTAGTTTTACCCATGATTGTGGTTCTTATGTTAGTATTTATTTTCGAACCTTGAAAAAAAATCGTAGACTGGGGTTATGATTTTATTCACTATAAATGGAATGGTGGGATTAGCTTTAAATTCCTTTTCGTTACTTGATGGTAGAAATCTCCGGGACAAGATTTATTTTAATGGGGGTCGAATGTAATACTATGAAAATTTAAATATACGAATATGTGAAGTAAAAAAAAATAAAAAAAAATAAAAAATAAAAAAAATAAAAAATAAAAAAAATAAAAAAATAAAAAAATAAAAGAGAAGAGTTGAGAACTCTCAAGAAGGGGGAGACGTCGGTGGAAAAGAAAAAAAAAAGGAGGGTAAGGAATGAAGGAGGAAGGGGAGGAAGACTAGTGGGAGGGGGAATTCTTGTTGCTGTGGATGTTGAGATCAGCGGGAATGCCGCCATGCTTCAGGTTTGAGTTGTATCGTTTCATCTCTATAAAATACTAACCTGTGTTAAAATATAGAAATAGATATCTGGTACTTCAACTATAGAGACCAGTACTTCTAGGAATTTTACTCAGTCTCCCTTGCTTTCTCCTTGTTATTTGGGTGATGTGAGACGAAAACTAACTCTGGGTTTCTCACTTTTTATTAGGGTTGTTTACAGCAGTTGATGATCCTTCCATTGTTGTAAGTATTTCTCAAGAAATTTATGGGTACAATTGTACAATATATATAACATTGACATACATGCTTCAATCAAACAGAACTGCACTTGTATAACCTTTTATGAAAGGCTAAATTGATTTAGTAGATGTGAGAATCTATCAAGTAGTTGTGATTAGAGGATTAGTCATTTGAATTATATAGAGTCAGACTTTTGCTTTATTCTAAAATGCATTTTCTAATTAAACGAAGATGGAGTTGGACAACTAGTGACTCAAATTATGTTATGTAATAAACTGACAATGATTTATTTTGAATGAATGCTTCTATTCAACATGATGTGAAATTTAATTTCTGACTTGTTGGGAAATGATGTTGGTACACTGAGATTTATAGTTATAGACAGAAAGCATAAGATTAGCTTGTATTTTTACGCACTTCAGAATTTATTCTTGGTTATTGGAAGTACCTTTGGGGTTAAGTGAATCAAATGCTCGGTTAGAGCTCATAGACATGACATTGAGGCCTAACCAAGATGTTTAGAACCAAGATTGAGAAATGTTGAGAAAGGATTTCGTAAATAAAATAACGTATAATCAACCTGAGTTTTAGAATAGCTATGAAATCTTCTATTGAGGTGAGTTAGTAGCATATTATGGATTTATTTATTAAGGTGAACTACGAATGGCTTGATCCCTTCGTAGGGTACGTAGGCAGTTTAACAAAAAGGTTAGATGCAACCATAGATAACCGAGATTAATCTTTATCAAGGCCCAATCGGGAGTGTACACTGCCCGAATGCTTGGTTCGTGGTTGGTAGAGTGGCTGCTTGCTAGGACGCTGCTAGAGAGGTTTTTCATCTGCCCTTGTCCTACTTTAGGACACCTCGTCTGGGGCACGTTGCATCTAGGTGTGCTACAAGAGTTGATTCACCAAGGTCGTATGCTGTGCGAGGGCACTCATCAATTCTATGACTTGTTGAGACAAGTGTTGTTCTCCATTTGGGTTGGAAGAGCTTGGAAGGAATGCGTCTCCTTGAGTAGTGGAAGTGTGGTAGACTCCGGGTGAGAGATTTGCGTTGGGATATGTCAAATCCTCAAAGAAATGTGGTGAAAATGCCCCTGGTTCAATTGTAAGCCCAAAAATTTGAAGTCGAGATGGTTGAACTGATCTTGGACCGATTTGGGTTGCTTAGAAGGCCACGGGAGCAGGCTGGGCAGTGAGAGCAGATTGGGCTGTGGGAGCAAGCTAGGCCACTAGAGCAGACTGGGTCGCGGGAGTACGCTGGGCCTTGGGAGCAAGCTGGGCCACAGGAGTGGGCTGTGCGCACGTGGGTGCAAGGCTAGGGCTCTGCTTGGCAACGTGTTGGGTTCGCATTGGGCTTCAGTGGCTTGGGCCGTCTTGCCATGGGCTTGGGCCCATGTGGGCTTGAATGGCACGACTTGGGCTGTGGTTGTGGCGCTGTGGCCCTTGCCAATGGTGGCCACCATGGTGGTTGCCATAATGGTGCCCCATGGGGGTGGTGCCACTCCACTCATTGTTGTGTTGAGCCTTGTAGATCGCCACGGTCCTAATCCTTGAGTGTTGGAATTTCCGTTTGTAAAGGTTTCCGAATCTCTTGCCATTGTACGTTTCCTTTACGTTTTATCGAAGAATTTTTAAAAATAAAAATTCCAAGAATAAGAACATACGAAAATCTACAAATGAACAAGAAAACGAAAAACCTTGAATGCGAGAGTCTTCTACGAGCGTCTGATCAAGACTCTCAATGAAAGCACCAATTTGTGGATGCAAATTTCTTCCTTCTTGTTCTTGGTTAAATTGAATTGTGATTGTCCGTTGCTCGTGCGTAAAAACTTCGGTGAACCTAGTGGGTAATTTTGTCTTTTTACCCTAGAATCTACGTGTCGCCTCCATATGTTTCTTGATTATTTTTTGCTCCATACCTATATGTTTGTCTTAGTGTTTAACAATAATTACTTTAGACAAGTCATACTCCCAATTGAGTTGACATAAACATATACTAGCCTTAGAGGATCGTTAATACCCAATTGACAATCCTATGGCTAGGAACGTTTTGGGAATAAACATAAAGGAAAGATGTCATTGATGTAACTTCCTTAGATCACT
Source organism: Pyrus communis (assembly GCF_041283825.1). Taxonomy (NCBI): domain Eukaryota; kingdom Viridiplantae; phylum Streptophyta; class Magnoliopsida; order Rosales; family Rosaceae; genus Pyrus; species Pyrus communis. The sequence continues at coordinate 3,206,402 of NC_142577.1, read as the reverse complement.
TGTCTGTGTTAGATTGATCACATTCCTTGGATTCAATTATTGATTAAACATATAATCCCCTAAGTAGTGATTAACAGTAAATATTGCCCATATTTAAAAAATTGTTACATCAAACAAGTGACTTTATGGGAGACTTCTAACAAACTCCGTATAAAAACCAGTGTAAAAAAAAGTTCTCTAGGTCACGTTTCTAAGTCGATTTTCTCTTTCTATCCAGAAACCTGTCCCTGCAAGACACGACTTGTTTCGTCAGATTTTTAAACCCTATCAAGTAATCTCCGTTTTTTCTTTTTAATTTAAACATAACCTTATCAACGAGTTAGACTAACATCATGATACTTTTAGAGCCAAATAACGTCCAAGTTCTAGTTCACACTACTAATCTGTCCAGTTTTGCCGATTAACAACCACTTGTTCTGAAACAAAATTTAATTAGAAAGTAACAATTTACCTCTTCCATGCCTTCATCAAGAAGACTCCTCCTCCTTGCTAAGGCCTCAATCCAGGAGTGTTGCTAGTTTTACTTCCCGTTGTCCAAGCATCCTATCCAAAAGCCACTCTCTGCAGCCTGACTCGTTTCCTCTCAGATTTTTAAACCCAATAAACCAATCTTCGTTTTTCATGAAATTTGGACAAAACCTTTATCAACGAGTTAGACTAACACCATGAAACATTCAAATCCAAAATATCTTCCTACATATGGTCTTTTTTTTATTTTGTAACTCAACACTGGGGATTTATCTAGTTTTGTGAACTACTTCTAAAATGAAATTTAATTAGAGAAAAACAACTTATGGTTTGTTTGGTACTTTACTTGAATCAAACTTTTTAGACTCAAAAATACTTTCTGAAGTTTTACACATTAAATACTTGTTTGGTAAGACTGTTTTAAAAAACTTAACTCAAAACGAACTTAAAATTAACCTATTCTCAGAAGGCACAAAAAGTGATTTTTTTAGAGTTTTAAACTCCAAACCCGCTACTTTCTCTCTCTTCTTCTCTCACTCCCAATTTTTCTCTGCTAGCCTCTATCTCTATCCTTTCTTTCTCTCTCCCCCTCTCCTCCTCCTTTCTGAATCCCTCTCTTCTATTCTCTCTCCTCTTTCTCTCTTAGCTCCCACTCCTCCGACTCTCTCTTTAGATCTCTCTGTCTGTTTTATTAAATTTAGCAGTACTTTCTAAATCTACTCACAGTTGTTGTAGGGTAGTTTTTTTCCTTTTTAATTATTAAAATTTGAAAACAACTTTGAATCTTATACCAAAAAAGTTTTTGGATTTCAAAGTAAATTTTTTAAAAATAATGTTCTTAGAAAATGTTTTAAAAAAATAAAAATAAAAATTTTAATACAATACCAAGCAAGTCTTCCTTGGACTTCTAGGAGTCTCCCCCTCCTTTACTAAGGACTCAATTTGTGAGCAGTGAAGGTTTTCCTTCCTGTTGTCTAGACCCTGTATTTTCTGACACGACACGAAAATAACGGATTTCGGGTCAATACAATAACCAATCGGGTGACCCGTTAAGAACCTGTTAATATAACAGGTTCTTAATGGGTATACACGCGGGTAACACAAGGGTAAACTGTTTCGACCCGTTAAGAAAAAAATTATTTTGATAATTTTAAAGTTTTATTACTAGAAGTTTTGTATTATTATTCTATATAAGTTTTTTTTTTTTTTTAAAAAAAGCTTTAGTCATTATTTATTTTTATTATGAGAGCTCCTTATTATCATCACCAGGATAAATTTTACTTAACATGCTGTTGTCCAAAATAAAAATAAACTAGTATAGTATTTGTATAGGCAATAACTAAGAAGACATACATACAAGTAAGAAAAATGTGAAAGAATATATAAACACTCGTGATTCATCATTATTCCTCCACGAGTAGATAATGGTTACATTTACATTATCGTTTAGATTTTTAAAATCCTCCAAACCCTCATAAATAATGTTTTTTATTTGAGGGAAAAATTAATAAAATTAATAATAATTATTGTAGAATTGTAAAAAAATGTAAAAAAAAAAAAAAATATACAATCACTCATAGTGACAAGCTTTACAACTTTCATGAAAGGGTCAGCTTTGCAATCCAACACTATAATCCATAAACCTTAAATTTATATTTAACTATCGATTGTCATTTACTCTTTATTTCTTATTGAATTTCATTTTTTTAATTTTCTTTTTTGAAAACATGATCATCTAGTGAACGTAAGAAGATGAACGGTTCAGATCTTTGATGTCACGTTTCGATATTTACGGTTAACTAAATATGAGTCGATGTCATATAGTTTGTAGAAACTTTATAAACATCAAGCAATATTTTCACTAATCGTAAAACTCTGAATATAATATCAACGATCCAAACCGTTCATCTTCTTGCATCCTCTAATAGATCATCTTTTCAAAAAAGAAAATCTGAAAAAATAAAATTTGATGAGAACAATGAAGCGTAAATGTAAACAACAATCCACAATTAAATTTTGATCTATGATTTATATGATTATAACGGCGAATTTTGAAGTTAAACTCTTCACGAAAGTTGGAAAGCTTGTCATTACGAGTGTTTATAGATTTTTTCTATATTTTTTACACTTCTACATTAATTAAAAAACTATTAAAGACTTTATTTAAATAACAACCGTATGATAAATGAGAGTAAATCTGTATTGTTTGATTCTATTTCACTTATATTATAAGAACTTTTTTGGACGAAAAAACCCCTTCTCTATTCCAATTTTACCATTTGATCAAAACAAAAGCCCTAATCCCTTTCTCTCTCCCCACTCCCGTAACCCTATATACCTATCCCGCCGTCTGTTTTTCCTAGCCCTTCTCTCCTGCTGTATGTTCAGTTCTTCCGGTAGCGTCTCTTAGTCTCTCTTTTCTCCTCCCTCGTGCAGTGGACAGAATCATCCTTGTCATCTCTAGTCATCTCTACATCTCTGCATCTCTGCATCTCTATTCCCTAGATTCCACTCCAGGTTTGATTTTGCCTCTTAATTTGGCTATTTACTTGGATGAAAAATATGTAAGACTTTGGCTGTTTCCTGAATAAGTTTAGTTACTGCTTTTTCATTTTAAGTTTCGTTACTGCTTTAATCGATCTCCGCAATAACAAAGTTTTACTGTACTTAGAATTGCCTAATGATGTTGATTTAGATTCATTGTGGGGAGGGAATTTAAAGGTTAAAAAAATGAGGATATGGATATTGGGAAGCCTAGGATGGGGATGCGTATTTATATATCCTGTCGTATTTATATATCCTGTCAAATTAGCGAAGAACATGTAGGTTTATGATTCCAAATCCTGTTGACCTGCAGCTTGTAAGGCTTTGGTAATTATTCCCATAACTTGTTTCCTTTCATGGTTATTTCTATGAATGTTGTTAGGGAAACCTAGTTTTATATGCAGATGTATGTGCAAGCTTTTCTATGCAAATACTTATTTGATACAATAACTAGTTTTACATGCAGATACCTAAACCCTAGTTTGGTATAAAAGTTGAAACACATGTTTTGTATGATATGGATTGATCAAGTGGAGTCAATTTGTCCATTATTTATTAGTCACGGTCAGTTTTGTGCAGATACTTGCTTTGATCTATTATATGTAGAAGTTGTTGGTCAAATGCAAAAGACCGATATGCTTGTTAAGTACCTTTTTTATTGCATATATATGTATGGATATATGTGTATTGTTAAAGAAGCATGTTGGTAATTAGTGTTTATACTTTTAGTATGCTTATGCTCTCCACTGACATGATATACATACATATATACATATATACATATATATATATATGTGTGTATGTGTGTGTGTGTGTGTGTGTGTGTGTGTGTGTGTGGAACGAAGCATATGTTAGAGTACTTAGTACTGATTACTCAGATTGCATATATGTATAGTAATGACAAAGCTTTTATAGAACTATTAATTGTTTTGAGTACGTCATTTCTATTTTAAACCAAAATGACATTTGAATTAGTAGTGTGGAATTAGCAAGCTTAAGTATGTTGTCTAGGATTAAAGTTCATGTCATGCTTTTTAGTAATTGCTTACACTTGTGAATAGGAGTTGCTTACATTTGTCCTTCCAAATTTATATCTGAAGGTAGATTTTGGTAACAATGGTGTTGCTTTTAATGTTTCATTTCCAAAATTTCTACAAAGTAGACTATCTGATTTACATCGTTGGTGACGATTCTTTGATACAATTATTAGTTTATATATATTAGAGAGTGATGGATGGATCTACGCGTCATGAAATTGAACACTTAACTTTTCCTAGAGGTTGGGTTATGGGTGGATCTACCTTACTCAACTCTTCAGCCAATTTCTTTTAAATTGCCATTGTCTTATATCAGTGTTGTTATTTGAATTATAAGTTGTACTAAAATAATGTCTATAATAGGCATGTTTAATTAGTCACTTCATTGCTTAGTAATATCCATTATTGGTGTGTGTTACTATTTGTTCATGCTTCTATAAATTGGATTGAGTTTGGGTGTTCCTAGAATTCTACCTGTTTAAAAAGCTATTAATTAATTTATACCCATTTTGTTTCAGAAGCAATGGATGCTAGAGATTCAAATTCAATAAACCTTAGTGATGAGGAGTCCATGGAGATTATAATGGGAACAGAACAAGATCTTGGAAGCAAAAGTATAGACAAGACAAATACGAGTCTTGCAAAGCAAAAGGCTAGAGCAATCAATTTAGGTAAACAAAAATATACTTAAAAGAAAAATGTGTTTTTATGTTTTGGATGTGACAATACGGTATGTATATACTTATTTAGTATTATGTTTTTCATTTGATTATTTATTGGTTTAAAATATATTACCTGTTAATATTATTGTAACATCCCACATCACCCAAGGGAGTGGATCCTGTAAGCCTTATATGTATATTCTCATCTCTACCTAATACGAGGCCTTCTGGGAGCTCACTGGCTTCAGGTTCCATCGAAACTCCGAAGTTAAGCGAGTTCGCGTGAGAGCAATTCCAGGATGGGTGACCCAATAGGAAGTTCTCATGTGAGTTCCCAGAAACAAAACCGTGAGGGTGTGGTTGGGGCCCAAAGCGGACAATATCGTGCTATGATGGAGTTGAGCCCGAGATGTGGTGCGGGCCTGAGACTGGGATGTGACATTTTGGTATCAGAGCCAATCCCTAGTAGGATGTGTGGCGACGATGACGTCGGGCCCCTAAGGGGGCTTGATTGTAACATCTCACATCGCCCAAGGGAGTGGATCCTGTAAGCCTTATATGTATATTCTCATCTCTACCTAGCACGAGGCCTTTTGGGAGCTCACTGGCTTCAGGTTCTATCGGAACTCTGAAGTTAAGCGAGTTTGCGCGAGAGCAATCCTAGGATGGGTGACCCACTGGGAAGTTCTCGTGTGAGTTCCCAGAAACAAAACCGTGAGGGAGTGGTCGGGGCCCAAAGCGGACAATATCGTTCTACAGTGGAGTCGAGCCCGATATGTGGTGGGGGCCCGAGATTGGGATGTGACAATTATCAGTTCGGGTCATTTTACCCGTTTATTTTAACGGGTGTTACACGACATGATCCGTTAAGATATCGGGTATGACACAAACACAGAAAACACGACACAAATGCTAGGTCTACTGTTATCCAAGCAACCTATGTCTCTCTCTTGGGTTTTTTATTGTCAAATCTCTACGGTTTTTCTTCAAGATTAACCATAAAAGAAAGAGCTCTTTAGATATAAGCCCATGCAACACTTATTTCCTTTATTAAAACCCATCTCGTTTTAGACATCCAAATAAAACTCAAATCTAAAATAGACTACCACGTAAACAAATAAATACCTTCTTCTTTTTTTTTTTTGTGTTTTTTTGAAGAAACGATATTATCTACACTAACGGGGAATGGGTGAGTTTAGCTTCACAATGTGCTAGCAATAATGTGGTTCAAATTCATCTTTGATGAGAATAGAACCTAAGACCTCTCACTTACAAGGAAAGAGGAATACCACTAGACCATAGTACTAAATGGCAACAAATAAACACCTATTATTTTCAAAATATTTACAATTGTGCCACAACAGCCTAATTATGTTAATGAATTTAATTATCCAACATAAGGCAAATAAGTGCCTTATTATTGCAAAAGTATCTACTTTATACTTGTCTTACCATCATTTGTTCCATTTCTATTATTTGTCTGACAATCATTGTAGGTAAAATTTCTTTGAATGTATGTATTAGACATATTTTGTTTTTATTATATATGTGTGTGCAAATAATTTACCTATATTTTTATGTAAAATATAGGTAATTAAGGTTGTTTGCTTCAGCCGTTTATATGTTCTTAAGCTCCAAAACCTACCTTCAGAAACATAATTAGACCAACTACAATCCAGCCCAATTTCTTCCCAATTCATCCCCCGCCTTCCCTTCATCTTTCTAATTTGAGATTAGCTTGCTTCGTTTTTGGGTGTGCTTCGGGTTGACGTCCAAGACAAGTATCTGGGGCTCCCAATTGTCATCGGGCCCAACCACTTTGAATGGTTTGCTTATATAAAGGATTGGTTGTGGAAAATGTTAAAAGGTTGGAAGGACAAATTACTTAGTGCTGCGGGTAAAGAGATCTTTATCAAAGTGGTGGGTCAAGCTCTTCCCACTTACACGATAAACTTCTTTCTCTTGCCTAAAACCTTCTGCAATGACCTGCAACGACTTTTCTATCGTTTCTTATAGGGGGATCTGGAGGATTCTAAACACATCCATTGGTTTTCATGGGAGAATAAGTAAAAGGTAAAGTGTGAGGCTGGATTGGGCTTTTAGTCTTTGTAATTCCAACCTCTCTCTCTTTTTGCTAAAGAGGGTTGGAGGCTGCTCCATAATTTGGATTCGCTCTCTTCTCAGCTTCTGAAAGCTAAATATTTCCTCACAATAGTTTATGGGATGCAACGATGGGTGCTAGCCCGTCACCGTGCTGGCGGGGGATTACGGAGGCTCCCATTATTCTTGAACGGGGGTCTAGATAGCAGCTTGGTGATGGTTTATCAACTCACATTTGGAAAGACAGGTTGTTGGAGCGACCGCACTTATATCGGCCTTTCTCACTTCCTCCACCTAACTATGAGTTTCATTTGGTTTCCTCCCTGATTATTCATCCTTTAGCTGTGTGGAATACTAATTTGATCTTGGAGATCTTCTTACCTATTGAGGCTTCGATAATCCTATCTATCCCATTAAGCTCAAGACTGCCTCCTGACCAATTGGTGTGGCATTATGATCCAAAAGCCACTTTTTCTGTCAAAAATGCCTACAAGGTTGCCTATGCATTAGATGATCAATCGTCTTCTTCAATAGAGGGACCTTCGCACTCTCCTTGGAATTTTATTTGGAAAACCATGGTCCCCAACAAGGTAAAACTGTGTATGGCGAGTCTCCCGGGCTATTCTCCCCATCTGTTCTTGCTTGGCTAAAAAAGGTATTGCGGTGTACGACATTTGTGTTTTGTGTAGTTCCTCTCCGGAGTTGGCGCTACATGTGTTGACTGAATGTCATTTCGCAAGAATCGTTTGTTCCTCTACCAACATTGGGCTTGGACCACGTAGTGCGAATTTCTCCTCCTTTTTGGAATGGGTTGGCATCGTGTTGCTGCTCTTTCTTAAGGGAAATTTGATCTTCCTCTTACTATTATTTTCTCTATCTAACGAGCAAGGAATAGCCTCTTATGGGACAACAAACAAGAGAACGCCATGGTAGTTAGTAAGATGGCTGGCTTATTTCTCTTTGATTTTGTGAATGCTCAGTCGTCCCACACTTCCTGCTTGCTGCTTTCTCCTTCTCGTTGAACTCCACTTCCACCGAATTGGATCAAGATTAACGTTCATGCTTCCTTCTGTGCAAATTCAAAAAGTGGGGGTATCGCTGTGGTTTTTTGCCATAAAGTCAGTAGCTATGTTGGAGGTTTCGTTTGCAAAATTCCCCACGCGATCGACCCCCACACTATGGAGATCCTAGCTACTCGTGAGGGTCTGTGTCTAGCGGTCTAACAACAATGGCAACACATTGTTCTAGAATGTGATGCATTACAAGTGGTCCAAGCTATTAATAGCTCTAGCAGTGGTCTTTTGGCTGCGGGTTTACAAATTGAGGATGTTAAAGTTAGCTTGCGAAATTTCTCCATTGTGAGAGTTAGTCACATTGTTTGGGTTAATATTTAACTTTGGGCTTAGAGGAGAGAAAGCCCAAAAGAGTTCAATAAGAAGAGGTTTTGCCTGGAGCCCACCACCAAGCCCAGACTGTCCATCTCAAGACCAAGTGGCGCTCCCCCATTAATGCAAAGGCTAGGTGCTTATGAGAGAAGTGACAACTGATAGAAATTAACCTACTCTCAGCCGAAAAGTACTTTTCAGTGGCAATACAAGTATAATATTGATGAGTCACTACCCTTCAATTGCTTTCGGGCAAGAACAAAACTACAAGCAGTCGGGTTAATTTGTCTATAAAAGGAGGAAGAGGGCCTAAAGACAAGGACACTTAACCAATCAAACAAACAAATATACAACTTGCCTCTCAGTCAAGCAAATACCCAAAAAGTCATGCTTTATCCAGACTTTGCACCCTTTTAGCTTTAGATTTCCTTAGAAAGACATCCTTTGTCTATGTAAAAGCTCTGCTACCTTTTCCTAAATGTTGTAGTATCGATCTCCCATGTATAAACTCTTTTCCAGTCATCGCCTTTAACATACAATATTTTCATAACTGCCAAAAGAAAAGACCGCAAGATGTTTAACCTTGCCCAACAAGGTGAAATCTTGCCCGACTCTCTTCTTTTTGTCTTTCAATTAATAGATCTAGTGTTATAATGCATTCCCCAGTTTATATTCAAGTTGTTTCCAGTCTTTTGATGACTCAAAGCCTTATCAGTTCTCAGATCTGGTTCATTTAATGGTTTTATCATCATAGGAAGATTGAAATAGATTAAACTGATGACTTAATCCGAACTAGACCTTTACCCTTTAAGCATACAAGATAACGAACTAAAAGTCCTTGGTCTCAAGGCATGTGGACTTAACCCATCCACGACAATCCTTTGATAACAAGAAGTCAGAATAACTTAGGGCGCAAGTAATAGGCTTAAATACACTTGTTTAACATCTATAATACAGAGATGGTAGTGGCACGCCCTTGCACTCAGTTAGTTTTCATTGCAAGCCTCAAGGCCTACACCTAAGGTCCTACAAATGCACATTTTTAGAACTAACTGTGTCCTCCTCTTGCAGCATCCCGACAAGCAGGAGGTCGACAAACAACCAAAGTGCCAACTCCTCAAGGAGCTGTGTGCTCGAGTCAGGGACCCTTCCCAACGAAATTCCTGCCCGAACACACATAAGTCATTTCGCCAATTTAGCGGTGCATAATTTGGCCAAATTGGCCTTAATTTCTTTTGTCTCTAGTCATTGGTTTGAGGTGCCTCCGACCCCTATTCAGGATGCCCTCCTTTTTTTATTGTATGCATCATTAATTCTATGAATAAAAATTGCTACAATCTCCTTTTCAACCAAAAAAAAAAAAAAAAAAAAAATGGTGCAAGTTTCTTGACAGAACTCGAACCTGAGCCATCAAACCCTCTCTCGCACGACCTCATCTTCTTGGTTACAAAATCAAGCAATTACATAAATCATTTATCTTTCCACTCAAGTTACTTGAAAAAGAGCGTGACTTTAAATAATCCATAATCAACACCAAAATAGAAGAATTAAATACACATACATCAAAACTACTCTAAGTCGGGGTGTTACACAGGTTCTATTATAAAAGTAATTGATAATATGGAGAATAATCGAAGTTTTTAGTGCAAGATTTAATAAACTTTTGATCTGAGACATTTCTTCACATCCTCAACCCTAACACAAGGATAACACAAATTAAGCGCTATGGTGCACGTGTGATAGTTTGGCTTCACTTGTGGCTTAACTTGCTCTGATACCATAAAGGAATTTGAAGTTCTAATAAACATGTTGAAATCTACGTTCTCGTATTAAGTTAATGTATAAAAGTTATAATCAATATATAAGGTTGAGTTAAGCCCAAATGTGGATGGAAGCCTAAAGGGATCGCAATCGTAATTAACTTGATATACAAGAACGTAAACTAAGGAGGAGTGATGAACACTCTACTGTAATAAAAAGATCTTCAAACTGAAGTATATTTGAGTGATATATATTTCAAGTACGTACCAAACAATTTCAAGTACGAAAATTAATCAGACAAACAAATTATCTTAATTAAGAAAATGTTTGAGTGATATATATTTGCGTGTACTTCTAATAGTTAAGGCGTTGTTTTATGCAAATTTATCGTAAAAATCATACAGAGAGAGAGAGAGAGAGAGAGATACATCAAGATCAAGGCACTGCTCCCAATCCAATGGAAGGGGATCTTTAAGTTGAAGATCAACACTTTTTTTTTTTTGAAGTGATAGAGATGGAGCAGTACTCTTCAGGTGGTGATCTTGTAAAAACTTCCTCTTTCTACAAGTATTGCTTTCTGCAGATTCCAGTGGACTTCTACAACTTTTTTTATTAAAAACAACTGTGTTGGACCCAAAGAGAGCTCTGGAGGTTCCATTTCCCTAAAAATTTTATTATATATTAAAAAAAAAAAAAACACCTAGAATTTGATATACGAACTGGAAATAAAACAGTGAGAAGGAACAAATTAACAAGAAGAAGAAAAAGAAAAAGTAAAAAAGAGAGGAGAATATCTACAGCTAATAATTGAGGAAAGTTTGGATACACGAAGGAGAAAGTATAAGTAGATCATATAAATGGTGTAGTTTGGATTGCAGGAGTCATGCAAAGTGTGCTTGTCTACTTAAAGAGTGTTGTAAATTGCCTTCATCAAACACGCATTCATTAATAGGAGGGTAGACAAGCATTTAAAGGGGTAGCAAGTCGATATCGCTTTAATGCCTCAAAATCCAACTCTCTCTACCAGCATTTAATATCAATCTAGTCATCCCACCTCTCTTCCGAGGAAAGTGTACTCGACACCGCCGTGTAGTATTATTGACACATCCTGACCGAAATCAAGGTGTTTTGACCGTCACAAGAGGGTGACGTAGCTATGTGCACAGTGTGGAAGCAATATTAATATAAGAAATGCGAATAAATAAAAACCAAACTAACTAGAGCACTAGATAAGAATAAGTGCAAAACGAAACTAAGTGTGAATTCACAACTAGAGCATAAGTAGCCTAAGTGCAGTCCAGCATGACGAATACTAATTATACAACACCCAAAGATGACCATACAATGGTGATAATCTGTCAGAGTTGCCGTGGATTCCTCGCAAGCCACCAAAAAGCACTCCTAACTAGAACCTGGAGGGGCAACAGAAAGTATGAGTGGGCAAAAACAAAGCTTTTCAAAACCATTTCAATTACCAAAGATAGTAACCCCTCGCCCTAAAACTTGTATAATTTCCCAAAAAATAGAATACATAACTATACCACAACTATGCTTAGAATAGCAAAATCCTCATATATATATACCATGTCGGATATCTCAGCATAAAAAATATGTAAGTCAGGTGACATAAATGAATGCAAAATGATACGTAGTCACCTAACGTGACCTGTACGGCTAAATTTAGAGCTCATCCATCTAGCTGGAGTCACCTAACGTGACCTGTACGGCTCAAATCCACATCTCAACAAATATACCTGCACACAAGTTGAAACCATCTAAAGTGGTCTGTACGACAGGACTAGGTGTAAATAAATACGCTCAAATGCTACGATCATATGAAGACTATGCGAATAATCGCGGGTCACCTACGAGTCGGAACCACCTATAGTGGTCTGTACGACAAGATTGTGCACCTAACTTGGATCCAAGGTGAGCGTATGGTGCGGGAGGTGAACATCACGTGAAGGACTGTGCCCTAACCAGGGCTGGAGCACTAACACCGGGGTGCAGGTTTATGAGCTCTCAACACATCTCACATAATCATCAACTACATAAACAATCCACTACTCACCTGGTACTTACCTGAGCATCCACAATGTCAAATCACATTTATGCATACTATATTAATTCAATGATGATCTATGTGTAAATCTATATGCATGGCATTTCTAACCCTAATTTCATTTAAATCAATTTTTCTGGGAAAAATCTCAAGTATATAGGTATATGCAGAAAACCAAAAGCCCACTCATTGGTATATAGAAGGGTCATAGCCCCAAGCCTCGATTGACTGCGCTCGTCCGGAGGATAGGTCTCACCTATATGCGAAACAACTATACAAACATTAATTTAAAGCACATAAATAAAACTAGCTAATAACTTCTCATACATTGCTCAAATGGGGTGTTTGAATATACCAACGTGATCTGCTCAACACCACCAACATCTCTATATTTTGAGAAAAATTGTCTTACCACCCACTCGTGACCAACCCTAACAGAACAGTTAACAGCAGTTAGGAATATTCCGTTAAAACCTTAACAGAATTTAACAGCGTTACCCGACGCCATTAGAATATTCTGTCAACTCTAACGCAATATTCATCTCCTTCTCCGGCGAGCCTCGCAGGTCGTCACCATTCACCGTCGGTTTCTGGAAAAACTTTAAACCTTCATATCTTTCTCATTTCTTAACCAAAATCCATGAAATTTGTACCAAAATGAAGCTTACAACGAGTAGAACAAAACCTTGCCACTTTTAGGACTTAAATCCAACGGGATCTTGCCAGAAAAACCCACGATAATCCGGCCATCATTGCAACTCTCCAAAAATAAGCTTCTCTACTTCCAAAACACTCCAACTTTCTTCCCCAAGCTTCGTGAAGACGTCTTAAAACTCCCTAGAACCTTAAAACTGAAAGAAAAGTCCATGATCACGGCTGCATAAACAGTAACCCAAATCGAGAATTCTGGTTTCAAAGGTTTCCGAGGTTTTCACGTCCAACCACCACCACCATTCGACTCCCAAGCTTGCAAGGAGTCCAAAAACACCATTCATGACCTCGATCCGTGATGTTTGAATGGGTTTTGAAGGTTGTCCGGACAGGTTGTACAGAAATGGCAAGAAAATTCGAGAGGGAGGAGAGAGAGTCAATGGGAGAGTGGTATGGATGTGTGTGTGTGGTCTAGATGGTAGCCAACCAAAACAAAAGAAAATAAAAAAAAACCTATGTTCTAATTGGTTCCAAAAACTAAGGAAAACATGAATTGGACCACAACCAAAATGCATGTCACACAACACCATCTAATGTCCAAGGGTATAAAAGTCATTTCACGCTATCGAGGATAAAATAATATATCCATTCAGGACGGGCTGTCACAACCTACCCTCTTAAGAAAATTTCGTCCTCGAAATTCACACAATAAATACAAACCACTAAAACCAGCATGGATACATCTCTTTCATACTCTTCTCTATCTCCCAGGTAGCTTCCTCCACTAAGTGATTCATCCACAAAACTTTCACTAAACGCATGGTCTTATTTCTCAGAACCTTATATTTCCAATCCAAAATAGTCACTGGCTCCTCATTATAAGTCAAATCTGGATTAATTTGTAGAGGTTGAAGAGGTATCACATGTGACAGATCTGAAACATAATGACGAAGCATGGAAACATGGAACACATCATGCACTTTAGACAACTTTGGAGGCAACTTAAGCATGTAAGCAACTTCATCGACTTTCTTGGTGATCACATACGGTTCGATGTACCTAGGACTTAGCTTACCTTTCTTCCTGAACTATACCGCACCTCTCCAAGGTGAAAGCTTTAAAAATACTCAATCACCCACTTTATACACCGTGTCAGTGGTATCTTTATCTGCTAAGCTTTTTTGTCGATCCTAGGTTGCTTTCAGGTTAGATTTAATCAACTGAACATTCTGAATGGTCTCCTCCACTATCTCAAAGCCCACCAAAACTTTCTCGCCAACCTTTGACCAGCATAAAGGTGTATGACAAGACTTGCCATAAAGTGCCTCAAATGGGGCCATGCCAATACTTGAATGAAAACTATTGTTATAGGCAAATTCCATCAAATCCAACCACTTATGCCACGTGTCACCAAACTGTAAAACTGAAGATCTCAGCATATCCTCTAATGTCTGAATAGTCCTCTCTAATTGTCCATCTGTCTAAGGATGATATGTTGTACTATAAAGTAACCTCGAACCAAGAGCTTCTTGGAATGTTACCCAGAACATAGAAGTAAACCTGGGATCACGATCCGGGACAATACTAATTGGAACTCCATGATACTTCACAATCTTCGATATAAATAATTCAGCTAATCGGCTTAAAAAATACTTCTCCCTCATTGGAATAAAATGTGCTGACTTAGTGAGCCGATCAACTATCATCCAAATGCCATCATAACCATTATGTGTATGAGGAAGCTTGTACACAAAATCCATAGTTATGTTTTCCCATTTCCACTGTGGAACGGAAAGTGGCTGCATCAACCCAAAAGGCTTCTTCCTTTCAGCTTTAACTTGTTGACAAATGGCACATCTACTCATATACTCGATAATTTCTCTTTTCATATTCGGCCAATAATAAAATGGTCGAATGGTATGATACATTTTAGTACCTCCACGATGCATTGCATAAGCCGAACAATGCGCTTCATCCAAAACTTCTTCCTTAACTTCCGTATTAGTCGGCACGTACATTCTGTTCTCCTACATAAGCATGCCATCTATCTCCATAACTCTTAGATCTTTTTTTTTCGCTTGACTTCTTGCTTCAATTAACACACGATCAATTAAAATTGGTCTAACTTGGAAATTAGCAAGTAAAGTTTCTTCTTGAGCTTCCACCCCTAACTTCACTCTAGTGGACCTCAAATTAGCAAGAAGAGGAATATGACAAGCATATATAGCATTAAGTCTAACTGGAGTCTTCCTACTAAGTGCATCAGCCACCACATTTGCACGACCAGGGTGATACTCAAGCGTGCAATCATAATCATTTAGCAACTCAATCCACCTTCGTTGCTGAAGATTAAGATCCGTCTGAATAAAAAGATACTGGAGAATTTTATGATCTGTATAAATCTTACATTTTTCACCATAAAGATAATGTCTCCAAATCTTCAAAGCAAAGATAATGGCTGCTAATTCCATATCATGAGTAGGGTAATTCATCTCATGAAGCTTTAATTGTCGTGAAGCATAAGCAATCACCCTACCATATTGCATCAACACACATCCCAGACCATTCAAGGTAGCGTCACTGTAGATCTCGAAATTACCAATATCATCTAGGAGTGCGAAAACAAGTGCATGACAATACTTCAATTGTTGGAAGCTCTGCTCACAATTATCATCCCACTTAAATTTAACATCTTTCCTTGTCAATCTCGTTAGTGGTAATGCAATAACTGAAAAATATTTAACAAATCGTCGATAATAACCTGCTAGACCAAGGAAACTCCGTACCTCCGTAACGGTTCGTGGCTGCTCCCAATTCTCAACGGCTACTACCTTTTGAGGATCCACCAGAATACCTTGGGTGGATATCACATGTCCCAAAAATGCCACTTGATTCAACCAAAATTGGCATTTGCTAAACTTAGCATACAATTGGTGTTCCCTCAATCTTTCCAACACCAAAGTGAGTTGTCAAACATGCTCTGATTTAGACTTAGAGTATACCAGAATATTGTCAATAAAAACAATGACAAACCTGTCTAAATATGGCCGGAATACTCGATTCATCAAATCCATAAAAGTTGTAGGTGCATTAGTTAATTTGAATGGCATCACAAGAAACTCATAATGACCATATTCAGTACTAAAAGCCGTCTTAGGAACATCCTCACTTTTAATCTTCAACTGATAGTAACCAGACCTCAAATCAATCTTAGAAAATACATAGGCGCCTCAAAGCCAATCAAATAAATCATCTATACGCGTCAATGGATAACGGTTTTTAATTGTTACCTGATTCAATTGCCTATAATCAATACATAGCCTCAAAGTCTCGTCTTTCTTCTTCACAAATAACACTGGAGCTCCCTAGGGTGAAGTATTAAGCCGAATAAAACCTTTATCAACTAATTCCTGCAACTGAATCTTCAATTCCCTTAATTCAACAAGAGCCATTCGATAAGGAGTTAAAGATATAGGGTCTGTACTTGGAAGCAAATCAATAGTGAATTCCACATCTCAGTATGGCGGCAATCCAGGTAAATCATCAGGGAATACATCAGGAAAATGTCTGACTACTCACGCATCCTCCACATTGTTAGGAAAATTATCACCACATGAGCCAAATATCCCTGACAACCTTTCTCTAACAATTGTTTAGCTCTTATGGAAGAAATAACACCATACCTCACCCCACTCTGCTCACCCACAAAAGTAACCTCAGGTAATCCAGGACGATCTGTTTTCCCATAGCAATCTATATTGGCTCGATTATAATGCAACCAATCTGTGCTCAAAATCACATCAAATTCAATAATATCTAACGGGATAAGGTTAGGTGGCATAACTATATCCTCCACCATCATTGGACATCCTGGATAAACACAATCAACATAACATCTCTCCCCTCTAGGCATTGCAAACTCTAAATCATACCCTAGAGGTGTATGATGAGGTTGCGTCACTTAAGCAAATGTATGAGAAATGACAGAATGCGTAGCACCACAATCAATTAAAACTCTAGCAAAATGACCAAGAATGTTTAACATACCCATGATCAAGTCCGGATGATTCTGAGCATCATGCAGAGCAATATTGTTAATACGTCCCTGGGCTTGTTATCGTCCCCCACGACCTATACTAGCTTGATTATTTCGCCTCTGCACACCACAGCCTTGACTTGGCTAACTAGGTTACCTAGAAGATCCTGCACTACTAGAAGCAATCCCTATTTGATGGGGCAGTTCTCCCTGGTACCACTAAGATCCACTAGCTGGAATGGGAGGATACGGTGTATAACCTCTAGAATATTAAGGATACACACTCTGATAATAAGGATCCTGGAATACTGTATTGCCTTGAAGCATAAGGAGCGGCGTCACCCTGATAATGGTAAGCACCACCACGACCCATCTGACCATAACTACCAAACTCTGGAACTTGCTGGATCGGTGCTAGTGGTGGCAAGGAAGGCTATTGGGGCCTCTGCTAATTCTGAGGACAATTTATAGCTCTATGCCCCATTTGACCATAAGTAAAACATCCACTATTGCCTCTCCTACACTACCCAAAATATCTATTATTACATTTGTGGCACAACGGAGCACTTCCTCTACTAGCACCCCCTGTCTCTGGAATCTAGGACCCCTTCAAAATCTACCACCTCTTCTCTGACCAGTGGCACTAAAACCCCCGTTGGAAAAACTGGAACTAGCTTCACTTCGCTTAAAGCTCTGAGTCTTGCGAGGTCCTTAAGACGATTGACCTTTACCTTTATCATCTATCTTCTGATTGCCGTCATTTTCTTTTTCCTCTTCACTCTCACTAGGCATATTCTCTGAATCCTCAATCATCAACAAAATCTCATAGAACTCCTGGTAAGAAGCATAATGAGTAGTGGTCGTCATAGAACGCCACTTCTTCTTAGTACCCAATCTGACAAGATAGAGCATCTCAACCGGATTAATAGCAACATCCAAATGATAATGAGACAAGTCAGTGAATCTCCTGTAATACTCATTCACCGTCATCTTCCCCTGTCTCAATTGAGTAAATTCTTGCTTCTTGCGGTCAATATACTCAGGGGGGATAAACCTTTTCTGAAATAATTATTTAAACACTTCCCAGTTAGCAATTTCCTCTGGGGTCAACTGATAAGCCTCCTGTCTCAACCAGGATGCTGGTTCTTTACCTAAGAACCATGTAGTCATCTCGACCCACCTTTCAGGAGGAAGATTCCCTTGACTTTGCATCACTCAGAAAGTCTTTTCGAGATGATCGAGCCACCATTCTGCTCCTTCATGTCATTCATTACCCTCAAACTTATCCAACTTCAAGTTATACATAATCTCCAAGGGAGTCCTCTGAGGAAGGCGAAGCGAAGACTGAATCGCATTGGCTATAGCTTTTCCTAACTGAGCCATATTAGGGAAACTAGGCTCAGCTGGATGATGTGGCTCTCTACGAGGCAGCATAGTTCTGACAGAATACAACAAAATAATTAGAATATTCACAAAATATGTAGGACTGCCAAACCTAGGCTCTGATACCAAACTGACACTCCTCGATCAAAATCAATGCGTGCTGGCCGTCATGTGAGGGTGACGTAGCCATGTGCATAGTGCGGAAGCAATATTAATATAAGAAATGCAAATAAATAAAAACCAAACTAACTAGAGCACATAAGAATAAATGCAAAACGAAACTAAGTGTGAATTCACAACCAGAGCATAAGTAGCCTAAATGCAGTCCAGCAGGATGAATACTAATTATACAACACCCAAAGATGACCATACAATGGTGATAATTTGTCAATGCTACCGTGGATTCCTTGCAAGCCACCAAGAAGCACTCCTAACTAGAATGTGGAGGGGCGTAAAACAGAAAATGTGAGTGGGCAAAAACAAAGCTTTTCAAAACCATTTCAATTACCAAAGATATTAACCCTTCGCCGTAAAACCTGTATAATTTCCCAAAAAATAGAATACATAACTATACCACAACTATGCTTAGAATAGCAAAATCCTCATATATATGCCATGTCGGATATCTCACCATAAAAAATATGTAAGCCAGGTGATATAAATCAATGCAAAATGATATATTAGCCAGAGTTAGCTAACGTGACCTGTACAACTGAATCTAGAGCTTATCCATCTAGCTAGAGTTACCTAACATGACCCGTACTACTCAAATCCACATCTTAACAAATATACCTGCACACGAGTCGGAACAACCTAGAGTGGTCTGTACGACAGGACTAGGCGTAAATAAATACGCTCAAGTACTATGATCACATGAAGACTGTGCCAATAATCATGGGTCACCTACGAGTCGGAACTACCTATAGTGGTTTGTACAACAGGACTGTGCACCTAACTTGGATCCAAAGTGAGCGTATGGTGCGGGAAGTGAACATCACATGAAGGACTGTACCCTAACTAGGGCGGGAGCACTAACACCGGAGTGCAGGTTTATGAGCTCTCAACACATCTCACATAATCATCAATTACATAAACAATCGACAACTCACCTGGTACTTACCTGAGCGTCCACAGCGTCAAATCACATTTATACATACTATATGAATTTAATGATGATCTACGTATAAATCAATATGCATGGCATTTCTAAACATAATTTCATTTAAATCGATTTTCTGGGGAAAATCTCAAGCATATAGGTATATACAGAAAACCAAAAGCCCACTCACTGGTACGTGGAAGGGTCGTAACCCCCAAGCCTCGATTGATTATGCTTGTCCTGAGGATAGGTCTCACCTATATGTGCAACAACTATACAAACGTTAATTTAAAGCACAGAAATGAAACCAGCTAATAACTTCTCTTACATTGTTCAAATGGGGAGTTTGAATATACCAACGTGATCTACTCAACACCACGAACATCCCCATATTTTTAGAATATTTTGTGGAATATTCCATTAAAACAGAAGTTAATGGCGTTACCTGACGCCGTTAGAATATTCCGTCAACTTTGCTAGAATATTCGTCTCCTTCTCTGGTAAGTCTCACCGGTCGTTGCCGTCAGCGCCACCGTCTGAAACTCGAATTTTTGTCGGTTTCTGGAAAAACTTTAAAACTTCATATCTTTCTCATTTCTTAACCAAAATCCATGAAAATTGTACCAAAATGAAGCTTACAGCGAGTAGAACAAAACCTTACCACTTTTAGGACTTAAATCGAATGGGATATCATCGGAAAAACCGACAATAATCCCGCCACCACTGCAACTCTCCAAAACTAAACTTCCCGACATCCAAAACACTCCAACTTTCTTCCCCAGGCTTCGTGAAGACACCCTAAAACTCCTTAGAACCTTAAAACTCGAAGAAAAGTCCACTATCACGACTGCATGAACAGTAACCCAAATCGGGAATTCTGGTTTCAAAGGTTTCCGAGGTTTTCACATCCAACCACCACCACCATTCGACTCCTAAGCTTGCAAGGAGTCCAAAAACACCATTCACGACCTCGATTCGTGATGTTTGAAAGGGTTTTGAGGATTGCCCGGACAGGTTGTACGAAAATGGCAAGAAAATCCTAGAGGGAGGAGAGAGTCAACGGGAGAGTGGTATGGATGTGTGTGTGTGTGGTCTAGATGGCAGCCAACCAAAACAAAAGAAAATAAAATAGAACCTAAGTTCTAATTGGTTCCAAAAACTAAGGAAAACATGAATTGGACCACAACCAAAATGCATGTCACACAACACCATCTAATGTCCAAAGGTATAAAAGTCATTTCATGCTATCGAGGATAAAATAATATACCCATTCGGGATGGGCTGTCACAACCTAACCCCCTTAAGAAAATTTCGCCCTCGAAATTCACACAATAAATACAAACCACTAATAATCATAAAAGAAGCGTGGATACATCTCTTTTATACGCTCCTCCGTCCCCCAGGTAGCTTCCTCCACTAAGTGATTCCTCCACAAAACTTTCACTAAACGCACGGTCTTATTTCTCAGAACCTTATCTTTCCAATCCAGAATAGTCATTGGCTTCTCATCATAAGTCAAATCTTGATTAATTTCCAAAGGTTGATGAGGTATCACATGTGACGGATCTGAAACATAACGATGAAGCATGGAAACATGGAACACATCATGCACTTTAAACAACTCTGGAGGAAACTCAAGCCTGTAAGCAACTTCACCGACTCTCTTGGTGATCACATACGGTCCGATGTACCTAGGACTTAGCTTACATTTCTTCCCAAACCGTACCACACCTCTCCACAGTGAAAGCTTTAAAAATATCCAATCACCCACTTTATACACCCTATTAGTGGCATGTTTATCTGCTAAACTCTTCTGTCAATCCTGGGCCGCTTTCAGGTTACATTTAATCACCTAAATATTCTAAGTAGCCTCCTCCACTATCTCAGTGCCCACCAAAACTCTTTCGCCAACCTCTGACCAACACAAAAGTGTATGACAAGACCTGCCATAAAGTGCCTCAAATAGTGCCATACCAATACTTGAATGAAAACTATTGTTATAGGCAAATTCCATCAAATGCAATCGCTTATGTCAAGTGTCCCCAAACTGTAAAATTGAAGATCTCAGCATATCCTTTAACGTCTGAGTAGTCCTCTCTGATTGTCCATTTGTCTGAGGATGATATGTTGTACTGTAAAGTAACCTCGAACCAAGAGCTTCTTGGAATGTTACCCAAAACATAGAACTAAACCTAGGATCACGATCCGGGACAATACTAACTGGAACTCCATGATACTTCACAATCTTCGATATAAATAATTCAACTAATCGGCTTAAAGAATACTTCTCTCTTACTGGAATAAAATGTGCTGACTTAGTGAGCCAATCAATTATCACCCAAATGCCATCATAACCATTATGTATACGAGGAAGCTTGTAACAAAATCCATAGTAGTGTTTTCCCATTTCCACTGTGGAACGGGAAGTGGCTGCATTAACCTAAAAGGCTTCTTCTTTTCAGCTTTAACTTTCTGACAAAAAGCACACCTACTCACATACTCAACAATTTCTCTTTTCATACTCGGCCAATAATAAAATGGTCGAATGGTATGATACATTTTAGTACCTCCAGGGTGCATTGCATAAGCCGAACAATGCACTTCATCCAAAATTTCTTCCTTTAATTCCATATTATTCAGCACGTATATTCTGTTCACCTGCATAAGCATGTCATCAGTCTCCCGAACTTTGAGATCTTTCTTTTTCCCTTGACTTCTTATGCACAACATTTTAAAGTAATCTATGTACTAATTCCAACCCTTTATATTATATTTAGGGGTAATGCTAAGGAGACTAAATTTTTAAATAAAATTGTGTAAACCAATTAATTTGGTTGTTGAGGATTGGTTTATTAATTAAATATTGATTAACGGGCTTATTTCTTATTGGTGACACATCATTTAATTTGTAAATTTGGTTTAAAAATTGGGAACTTTCATGAAAAAAGCTTGAGTGAAGTTTATTTTAACTAAAAACCATGTTATAACTTTATTTAATGAAAATGACTTAAATTTTAATGAAAACTCTTAAATTTTAATAAAAATGAAAAGGATGTTTATGAAACTTAATGGTATTATACTGTTTATAAAACTTAACGGTATTATACTATTTATGAAACTTCACGGTAATACACTATTTATGAAACTTAGTACACTGTTCATGAAACCTAAAGATACTACACTATTTATGAAACTTAATGGTACTACACTATGTATATATGTATATTATTTCTTTTGCCTTAAGTAGGTACCAGTGAAATCTGCATATATCACTTATATATATATATATATATATATATATATTATTTATTATATACATGAAAATACACCTTACGAGATTATAGCACCAGATGTGTGTTTGTGTTATCATACTTTGTTAAAGGCCTAAAAATGGGTGTCATCGTTGTTACATTTAGCTAATTCATACATAATATTATATGTATGTGTATTTTCATGTACTTTTTCTTATTTAATTATATTTTGGGGGAGGGGAAGGGGGTTGGGGACGTGCCTTGGGCACACATGTTTAAATTTTTTTTTTTTCCTTATCATTTAAATGATTTTTTTTAAAATACAAAATTTTAAAACTATTTTCATTAATTTTTCTTTAAAAATTGAATATCTCTAATATTATCTTAAATTTAATAGTAAATGATCCCAAATAATTTGTCACTAAAAGAGCCCAAAAGGAAGGAATTGGAAGACGAGAAATTAAGCAGTCCTCACCCTTGGACTTTGATATAATGGCCTTGTGATCCACTTGGTTAACTGGATGGGCTTGTGGTGGCCTTACATTGGGTTTACCCTTGGACTTTGATATAATGACCTTGTGACCCAATTAAATTTTCTCTAATGCACATCAAAATTGCACTGCACATCTAAATAAGAACCGTTAAATCTCGTTAAATTAAATGATTTAAAGGCTTTTAGTTAGATGTGTAGCTTAGATATGTACTTTGATGTGCACTAGAGAAAGCCTTATGACCTAAATATGAATCAGGTTTAATTAACTACTTTTTGATTAAGACAAGGTTTTGAATATTCAGCAAAACCATTTAGTTAATAATAGTTTTGTTAAGAAAGAAGCTTAGATCCAGTGTTTAAAATATCGGTATCGATGGAAATATCGATAGATAAATTTGTGGAAATATCAATGGATATATCGTATATCTATATCGATATCGATTGCCTTCAATGGAAGTGATTGAAATTTGCTCAAAAACATAGAAATTTAAAATTGTTTTTAGGGGAATGTCATATGAAGGCACAACACACTTATGAATTAAGAATTAATGATTAGATACTGTGTAAACAATAAGTATGTGATATGTGAAAGGAAAAACTTCCTTATAATGACAAGTAATAAAATAAAGCATTTCATTAAAAAGAATAAATTATACATAGCTTAATTGAAATTTGCGTCATCAAAGCAGCATAAGTTTCATTGAGGTAACTAATACCATAAAGAAAGAAATTAAAAAACAAAGAATGCATAGGCTCATGGATATTTCCTGTAAATATTTTGTAAATTGTCTACAAAATTGGATATTTCCTAAAAATATCGAAAATATCAAGGAAATTGACTGATTTCCGGTAATATCGTGGATATAGTGTGAAGTTTAGACTTCACCCACTCTTTCTATATAGTTCCCTGAATTTTTGGATATTTCCGTGGAAATATCGAGCATATCCAGAATATTTCAAACATTGTCCAGACCGGACATTCTCTAGATTCAAGCATAAATCTAGTGCTAAGACATTGAATTCCGATAGTTGAATCCTGAATAACGGTCGCCAACATAACTATAAGAACTAATGAAAGCATAAAAGAAAAACGAATTGGCAAACTGGACCTGGATGGACATGTAAGTAAAACAAGAATGTAGATACGGTTCATGATTGATAATTATAGAGAAAATGATAAATTGGCTACTGCAGCTGTTTGATTTTCCCTTTGTTTTGGTCCTCAAAGTCAATGGTAGTGAGGATTATAAGCTACCTAGTACTAGCAGTCTCTTTTTTCTTATTCATTCATCTGATGATGGAATCTCGAACCCATGAGAAGCCAATTGCTTAGATCCTATTTGACTTCTGAAACCCTACGAGACACAAGCTATTTCATAAGCGGACGTCAAGCACACTGCCCTGAAGTAGTTCCTGGAGGATAATTCTGTCAATTACTAGAACGAATATGAGTCTGTTGCCGTTTCCCGACAAACTAAAAAAGATAACTCTTTCTTGGACTTTTATAGGAGGATCATAGTGATAGTATTACAAATGGTAACTGCTGCAATGGCAAAACTCTAACGCATGAGCATATATACATTTTTTGTTAGAAATATCTCACATCGGCCGTATGTTTGACAAAATAAGAATTTAAATATCTTAACTCCACTCTAACTAATACCAAGACCTTTTTGTAATAAAACCTCACACCTAGCAAATTGTGCATGTGATAATTAACAGGTTAGAGACAAAATCAGTGTCGTTGAAAGCGGTCCTTTGATTCGCCTCTCTGATTATTCTACATTTTAACCTATTTTTATGGGTTTAATTCAATAGGTCCCATAAAAATTACTTTCTTCAACCATAGATCTAGACTCTAGACTTATTTCACATATTTAGCCAGCACTAATAACTCAGCACACAGTAACTCAATAAGAATTATACCAAGGCAAGCCAAGTGAAGAAGATGAAATCATTTAGCACTTAATTCTTGGATTCCAGTTTAAGATTTATGATTTAGTCCCCACAATCCTACACATAACTGAACTAAAAAACACTTTAAATGTAACACAGTATGAACCTGTATATCTTTAGGGTTTAGAATTTAGAATGCCCTAACATCATCTACACCTGAACCCGTATATCTGACGAAGTCATCCTTGTGGAGCCAAAAATAATTCTAAAAATCATGGAGCTGACACATGGATTATTTCCTAAGAAAGACAAGACTACCTCTATTAAATGAGTGAGGAGCATACTCATTCACCATGCACAGTTAAGGTAGAGTAGGTAGAGATCAAAGACTACTCAAAGCACTCATGCCTGTAGGAAAAGTTAAAGGTATTTATGATAGAATAATTCCTTATTCTTATTGTAAATACATTCCTAATAAGAGAATACCTCTTTCAAGTAAGTAATCCTAATTCCATTTATTTAGGATATTTACCTAATTACTTCAAGATATTTATTTACACAAATATCTTGGAATATTCCCACCTAACCCTAAACCATAGAGAGGCGGCCCATACTCCTCTCATCTCCTATAAATACACATTTTATCTCCAAAATTCAAAAGGCCTTTTTGGTACCCGCAAACACTCAAACACATTCTTCTCAAAATTCTAACTTTGGCACCAAAGATTCCTTGGCCAAAGCCCCCACCATCCATCGTGGCCGCGTGAGGCTTTTGGCCTCAATCTTAGGTGTTATTATTTTGCAGGTGCAGATTCGTCAATCATAGGAAGGCGGAAATTTGCATCCAAAAATTGGTGCTTTCATTGAGAGCTCTGATCCAAAGACTCTCGCTTTCAACTTCTTTTGTTTGTAGATCCATGACTATGATGGCAGGAAATTCAGAAACTATGACCAACGGGGCCCCTTATGTTAAGGGACATGGACCAACCGATGGAGATCGCAATGTGGCTCCACGACATCGTTCCTCAAGGCTTTACCACGGCAAGGATTGCACCTTTGCCACCATGAGGTATCGTGGCCATGCCAATAGCGACAACCGCGCACTGTAGTGGGCCATGAGACAGCCTCCTCTCAATGCAAGGAAACTTTAGGGCAGAAGGTCCATGGCGCAAGGAGCCAACAAACACAAGCTTAAGCAGCTGTTCGCCTTTGCCAGCAACTCATGGTGTTTACCTGTTTCACTTGGACGTGAGCTGCCCAGACTGAGGCAGCCTAAGTCGCACTAACTGTGACACAAGCTGCAACCTAACATGAGTCCAATAAGCCTCCAGGTTGGGGCTAAGCAGGACAAACTGAGGTGGCCTAGCGCCCTTGCGGCCGACCGGCTCCCGCAACCCTTTAGATGGTCCAGCATGGTCCTAGACCAGTTGTTGACCCTAAAAACTACCAAGCCTACGTGGCGCGTAGGCCAAGTAATTAATAAGCTAACTACGTCTTTCGATTATGTACGGAGCGTGCCAACTCGTCGACCGAGCTCGGCCGATGAGTAAAATGTGTTGATGTCGCATTGTGTGCACTGCTGACTTCTTGATCTTGCGACTACGGCTGAGGAAAGAACACATCTGGTGTAAACTTGCAAGTGCACAAGATAATCGTAATATAGCGTTTTGCAAGTCCAAGTATTGTTCCCGCGAGGATTCTAATTCAATCTCTAATTTGATAAACTAACCCAAATCTAATTATATTAATGACACACAAACCCAAAAATATAAAATATAAACCCAAACAACGAACTAGACTCGATCTTGATTAATAAATCAATCAAAGGTGTGAAGAGTTTGTTGTGATGATTTTATAAACAAAGAAAAACAGAACCTTAAATAAAAATTAAAATTAAAGAGAAGAAAATGTTGTGTTTTAAAGCAAGTGATGAAAAAGTCTAGGGATTCAGAATCAACCACAAGCAATCTAGTTTAGGTTTCAATGCATTCAATGGATCTTTCGATTCTATAGATGATAATTCCAGTATCTAAGTCCTTGTCAGGCACATCAGACCATAGTTTTCCTTAAGTGAATGATTCTCTCCTAGTTCATGCAGAGGTCGATATCTGAACATGTAATCTATCCTGGTTAAGGCATAAATTTAACAAATAGGACTCTTTACGCTCTAGAAAACAAGGGAACCAAGCAAACCATTATTCTTTGTCAAGCAACAATGTAATTTACCACACTTAACCATAAGAAGCTAATTGAATTATATTGCTAGTTCAGCCTTAAATTCATCTTCCAATCTTACTAGATGCAAAGTCCTAAGGTGATCAATCAAAGAACCCAAGCAAAAAGTTTCAATTCAAATAGTGATTAAGCATTCATCTAAAAGAAACTAGAAACCCAATGAATAACATTAAAAACCATAAACATCCACGCTAGGGCATCATCCTAACCCTAGGAAAAGAGTTTAGTTACTCATAGAATCCCAAAACATAATTAACAATCTTAAAAACATGACGAACTCCCTAACGATGAAGATGGATCTCTGAAGTGGTCGATGGCTGCTGCTCCTAGTTTAGCGTTCCGCTGCGACTTCTTCGCACCTTCGAAACCCCCCAAAAGCGAGTTCCCAAAAGCTTTCCCCAAAATCCTCCTTTATTCCCAAAAAAAAAATACTGAAGTCCTTCTTTTAATAGGACTTTTGACTTTCTCTTATGACTTGGATTAGTATGTTGATGATGTGGCACATCAAACTATTAGATATATTACCCATGCACCGTTTAGAATAGTCTTGACTCTTGAACTTTTGTACAAGATTCTTTTTTTCTCTGCACATTTCCTTTTATTAAACTTAGTAAATCTGAAATCTCTTTGCAAATCCCTTGTAAACCTTGCTAGCAGACGTCCGGTACAAAAACCACTATAATGTCTTCTAGGAAACTCGGAATCACGAACTGTAAAATTCCTTTGAAAGCTAACTTCTAATGGTATAAGGCTCAACAACTGGTTCATTCTAAGGAAGTACAGTTTAATCCATAAAGTCAGCTACACAGCTTCTGCTTCCAGCATACCAAACTCATTTCAATTGCAAAAATGCTCATTTTTCTTCTTTCTTCATCTTCACTCTTCAAATCCAAGAAAAACATAAAACTAAATGAAACGAATTAAATTCACTCTCAAACATAACAAAAATCTAAACTAAATGACATTAAAATGCACGCAATATTGGTCGTATCAATGTCTCGCCCTTCGGGTTCTAAAGCCTGAAGACAAGGCTACTAATTATGCAAAGTTCAATATCAAATTCGGCTTTCAATGTGCCGAATGTAGTAACCTGTAACACCTCACTTCACCAAGAAGGCTAATGAGATGACCTCTACCAACAAGGATTCGAAAATCCCTCTCAACCGAGACTTGATAGATAATCAATCAACCTTGACGCAGTGCTATTTATCCAAACTGAAGGTGCTCCATGGATGGCTGATTCTATGGCAACAGTGATGTTTATCCAAACTGAAGATGTCACCAGTTACGTCCACAGTGTTGTTTATCCAAACTAAAGATGTCACCAGTTGCCTTCACAGTATTGTTTATCCAAACTAAAGGTATGTTAGCGAAAAAGAAAAAATCTCAAGGTGCTTGAGAAGTTTTGCGTAGAGCGAGAGTTTGTGCAAGGTAGTTTTGTGTGTTGAGTTGGAGGGGTTTTTCATGTTTCACAAACTCTTGCATTTATAGTGACTGTGTGTTTAGTAGCCAACCCGTGTAGTTCCAGTCGAAAGCAGAACATTTTTTCTGAGATAATTATCACAAAATCCCTTGCCATCATCTCGATATCTGGGAATGATTGGCAATTGTGCTTTCCTTTTATTCAGACTAGATACACTAGTCACTTGATAAGGCTCGTATTTAGAGTTGTTGTTAACTTCAAATTTCCATGCACCACGTGCCATATCCTATCACCAACTCACCAGATCATCATCATGATAATTCCAACTTAAACAGGAATATGCCATTGCTAGCAAACTGAAGAGTGCGACTTCTCATTTATTTTTGCTCAGAAGCATCCATGCATGCAACGCCACTTGCAATTTAATTGCATCAATTTTTACTTGTTTTATCCCATCTTTCTTTCCAATTAAATGCAAACCGTGCATTTTCAAAAAATTCAACCTGATCACATCTCCCATTTCTGCATGCTGTTTTATCTTTGGATTCTGATAAGTAGCACTTTTCCGTGTTGATCAGGATGTGAATCAACCAAGCTGCACAATGCGCAACCACACAGTGTCCTTGTACAATTGTTACTTCTTTTATTTATTTGACTCTAACGTCGCAACTGTAAGATAATTCCTATTTTAATAAATTCATTTTAAAATGGTAATATCAAATATGACCTCCTTCATCCAACGACTTAAAGTATTCAGGCCGAGCGCGTACAAAATCACGGCCTCTTAATATTCAAAGTTATCCGATGGTCCAGAATTTTACTCATTCAACAGCCTCGATTACTAAAGCCGATCGTATAAAATCGGGTCAAACACCAGTTCAACCTGCCCAAATCCAGATATTGAGGCTAACAGTTGAACCAAGGGTATTTTCACCCCACCTTACTACATATGTGACCTATCCTGCCTCAAGCTTTGCACCCAGAGTCCTTTACACATTTGCAACTTAAGAAAACGTTTACCGTCCTAGCTCTTCCACTCCAAATGGCAAACAACACATATCCTAATAGGTCGCTAAATTGACAAGCACCCTTGCACAGCAGACTACCTTTTTGAATCAGCTTTGTAGCGCACCTAGATACAGCGTGCGCTAGACGAAGTGTCTCGAAGTAGGACAAGTGTAGGCAATGACATTTCTCTCCAGCGACGTCTTGGCAAACAACCACTCGACTAGCCATGAACTGAGCATTCTAGCAATGTACATTCCTACCTGGACCCCCGAATAGTGTATACTCTCGTCTTAGCGTGCGAAGCAGCTTACACTCTCGGTTAGGCCTTGATAGGAGCATATTTACGCTACTTAGTTATGTTGTTTCCTTGCATTTAGTGAGTTAATTACTATTTATTTTAGTCTTTTAAGCTATTTTCGTATGTTTTTAGGTCCTAGTGGCAAAAGGAGCAAGAAAGTGCATTTTGAGGCTATTTGGAGCAGTTTTGGGCATGGATTGGATAGCTTAACTATGGAGCAATGTGGATGGACGAAATTGAATTCAAGAGATGCTATGAAAGGCTAAAAATCTGGAGAAAGAAGTCCAAATGCAAAGAAGATAAGGAAAGAGCAAGAAATAAGGAACCTTATCCAAATTTCCTTATCTTATCCACACCTTATCCAACCTTATCTTATCTTATCCTATCATAATCTTTTCCTACCTTAATTCCAACTTCAAAGAGGACTCATTTTCACATTAAATCACCTAAACATTAAGTTCTAGAAGCCCTATTTTCGTGCATTAAGTTTATGCCACATATAACCCTTCTAGAAGTTCTAGAATCTGCCACAAGGATCATTCCTTGTCCTCCTTGGAATCTAATTGAAAGTATCCTTGTTCTTTGGTGATTTGGAGTCCTAATTCCTCTCCTTTTCAGCCCAAATTCGTGCCTCCCCTTCACCCTATAAATACTTGATGCCACAACACTCAAAAACCACCACCCTCTACCACAAATTCACACCACACCATCCATCACACCTCAAGAGCCTAAATTCACACAAATCCCCATTGTTGGCAGCAAGGAAGGAATGGGGAGCCACCTGGAGTGTTTCTAGGTGTATTCTATCTTTGTTTTTAATATTTAAGTTTAATTATCTTTGTTTTGCGAACATGAGGAACTAATTTTGTTTTGGCTAGAGGAGACTTTGAAACCATGATTATATTTGCAATATGAATTGATTAATTCCAGTTGTGATTTCATAAATTGTGAATGCAATTTACTTAACCGTTTGATGGATAACTTATTCTTGTTTATTGATTAAGGGCGCACACTTAGTTTGCATGCATGAATTTGGGGCTAGAATATGAGGGAGTTTCACATAATCGTTACAAACTTATATTCACAAGTAGTTAAGGTTGTTTTCACAATCATGTTAAGTAAATTCCTAGCATGAGTATCATGATGTCATAGTTACAAGTGCTTTGTCAATGCTTATGATTTTCATAGAACGTAATGATCTTTGATTGTATCTCTATTATGATGTCATGTAGGGAACTTTTGAAGAATGCTTTGGGTTGTCGTATGATGTCATCCAATCCAATAACTAAAGGAAAATCTGAGGGTTAATTAGTGATGTCACGGTTAATCTGGGGTGTTGAGGTTCATGGTTTATCGAAAAGCAACTGGAAATCAATTTGTATGCAAGTGTGTCATGTGTGGAGAAGGACCCTCTAGCTAGCTAATCACCCATCCATATACCCAAATTCGTTCATAACTTTGTCTAGTTTAGTTTCTGTTTTGTTTTAATTCAAATTCGTCAAAAACCCAATCCACTTTATTTAGTTGTGTCAAATCTGTCCTAATTAGTGTTTTTAAGTGTTTTGAGTCAAAACCAATACTATTTTCGTCCAAATTAAGTCCTAGAGTCTAGTTTGAGTCTATTTGCTTGTTTTGTGTTGTTTTGAGTCTTTTAAGTTTGTTTTGAATCGTATAAGTCTAGTTAAGTGTTTTTAAGTTTTGTTTTGTGTTTTTAAGTCAGTTTAGAGTAGATTAGCATCCCTTCTAATCCCCGGCCTAAAACGATCCCTACTTTCATATACTACAATCATAGGGTTTTAATTTGAGTGTTAGAATATTTCACATCAAATTTTTGGGCCTCCAGACGAGCATACATTCACACTTGGGGCCACAGTCCGATGATAAATATAGACAACCTTCCAGGTGAAGTGTTCATTCACGGCTAAGCTCGCAAGGAGCATTATCTACCTCACATCAGAGTAGGCAGTATGACGGACGGAGAGAAGCAGTCGCTTAATCCAACTCATGTTCAACTAGTAGCCTACGGGTAATCTACTCGTCTGCCAGGAACATGCCACATACACCACATTTGCGGCAAAGATGAGCCGAGCATAGGGAAAAGCAACCGAGACACGCTGGTCATGATCGGAGGCAGCCGGAAGCCCTGTTGTCCTGGCAGAGGCAAAGTCAAGAAGAGGTAGAAAGGCTCTTAACTGAGCAATTACCCAGATTCCAGCACATAAAGACCACAAATAAGGCCATTCCCAAGGACATGGCACACATGGACAGATTACCTTTCACGGACGAGATTGAGTAGACAAAGCCCCCACGAAAGTTCGATACGCCACATTTCACCCTATTCAAGGGAGACGGAAACCCAAAAAGGCACTTGAAGCACTACCGCAGCACAATGATCCTTTACAAGGCCAATGACGTTTTAATGTGTAAGATATTCGCCACTACTTTGTAAGGCCAGGCGCATGATTGGCTCCATAAAGTTTCAATGAGCTTTCCGTAGTTTTCACTAAGGAGTACTCATTTTACCACTCAATCAAGAAGAAGTCTGATCACATCTTCAACGTCAAGAAGAATTCGAAGGAGTCGCTCCGTAACTATGTGAAGAGGTTCAAGGCAGAGAAGGCAAAGATAGTAGGCTGCAACAACTCGATCGCTAGTGCAGCCTTTCAAAAGGGACTCGCAGCATATCATCCCCTATTCAGAGATTTGATCAAGAATGAAAACCGTACTCTGGCAGATTTATTCACTTTAGTAGAGAAGCATGGGCTTTGGAATAAGGCTTGAAGAGCAAACAAGCCACCTGAGCAGCTTTAGAATGAGTCCAAAGGAGCCCAGAATAAGGTGGACAAGAAGCAGTCCAATGACCTAAGCAGGCAGGGGGTCAAGTTCAGATACTGGTCCCCGACAAGAAAAGGTCAGGCTATCAAGAACTATATTGATCAACTAGATCCTCTGCGACCTCAAGAGTGAGTCGTAGTTCAAGCTGCCAAGACAATCCAAATGAGACACCTCCAAGCTAGAACACACTACATACTACACGTTTCATCGAGGTCGTGGTCACACGACTAACACTTGCTATACCTGGAGGGACTACTTAGAGAAGCTAATGAATGAGGGTAAATGTGATAGATACCTGGACAAGCCATCTGTGCAACCTAGGAGCAACATAGACGCAGATGAGGAGCCGTCTGCCAAGACCATCAGAAGCAGTGGCATTTTCATCGAGTCCGAATACTTGGGAGCCACAAACAACTCCAGGAACAGGACGATCCAGCATGCCATATCAGTCTTGTAGGTCCAGGTAGCCGACATTAGCTCTGGACCCATTGTCGGCTTCACTGAGTAGGACACCAAAAGTATAGACTTCCCACACGATAACGTTCTAGTTATTTTGTCTAACTGGCTCACGCCATAGTCAACAAAGTGATGGTGGACAGCAACAGTTCAGTAAATCTACTTCAGCTATCTGTTATTCAGAATATGGGCCTAGAAGGCACAATAATACATTGAGTAAAGGTACTCACCGAATTCAACAAATACACCTCAACTGCTATTAGCAACATAACTCTCAGTGTGAGAACACCACCAGTAGTCTCAAAGTAAATGTTCATTATAGTCAGTGACCCGTCTCTTTGTAAATGGGATTTTGGGAAGGCCTTGGTTACTGAAACTGGGCGTCATAACCTTCGTCGAGTACTAAAAAATCTGATTCTGCAACCTAGGAAAAGGAGTCGGAGAGATCAAGTATAATCAAGTCGCATCCTGATAATGCACGGTGCAAATGATAAAGCAGTCAAAGAAGAAGTCCTTCACCCCTGTAAAAACTACCAAAGTTCAGAAGGGCATGCCTGCTACTAAATAGCAACTATATAGGCGAATCAAGATAATGGCGTTCGAGAGGATATGCTGACAGTAGAAAAAGGATAGAAGCCAGAAAATGACACTGAATACATCATTCTTGATCCCGAGTAACCAAAGAAAATAGCTAGAATCAGCTCACGACTGAGCCTAGCGGCACTCAACCATTTCCTCTTGCGCTTAATCGATCGATTCAAGCCCTTTTTTAAGGCCATCAAGAAGGCATAAAAAGACAAGTGGGACGACGAGTGTGAGAAAGTATTTCAAGACTTGAAGAGGTATTTGACATCCCCTCCGCTACTAGCCAAGCCGGAAACAACCGAGGAATATACATCTACTTGGCAGTCTCAAATGTAGCAGTAAGCTTTGCCCTCATATGAAAAGAGTTGGGGGCCCAACTGCCAGTATTCTACACTTCTAGGGCTCTCTTCGATTCAGAAACAAGATACACGAAATTGAAAAGTTAATTTTGGCACTAACTATTGCAACTCGGAAGCTCAGACCATACTTTCAAGCTCATACGGTCGCTGTTATGACTCAATATCTCATATGATCTATCCGACATGGTTCAGACACTTCTCAACGAGTGATAAAGTGGGCATTGGAACTCGGCCAATACAGCTTGGTTTACTGACCCTGCACAATGACAAAAGCTCAAGCCTTGGCAAACTTTATAATAGAGTTCACTTGGCCTATAAGACCAAACATCATAACCTAAAAACGCCCCTGAAGCAGCCAAGCATGCCCTAGTTGCACCAGCCCTTTCTGACAAAGACTTTTGGTGGCTGCACGTCAGCGGTTCATTTAACTACAAGGGTTATGGAACCTGCTTGATTTTCATCACCCCAGATGGCTTGATGCTCGAGCAGGCAATCACTGTAAGCTTTAAGGCATCAAACAACGAAGTAGAGTTCGAGGCCTTGTTAGCAGGCATCCGAATGGTACAAGATCTGGCAATCAAGAAGCTCGCAATCCATTCCCATTCTCAGTTCATCACTAGCCAGAATGTCGAAGAGTATGCAACAAAGCATGCAAGGATGGCACTATACCTAAAGAAGGTACGAAAACAACTTAATGCGTTTTAGACTTAGACCCTAACACAAGTGCCATAGGTAGACAACGTTCACGCAGACACCTTGGCAGCCTTGGGCTCCGCTTTGGACTACCAGTTCAGACGCTACATCCCGATCAAGTACTTGGGAAAGCCAAACATAGAAGAAGAACCAGTAATTGAGGTGTTACAAGTCAATACAACCCCAAGCTGGCAAGATCCATTCATTGACTACCTAGTCAATGAGACACTCCCTGCAAAAAGATTAGAAGCTAGAAAGATACAAATAAAGGCAACACGCTACTACATGTGGAACGGCATTCTTGTCCAAATATCATTTTTAGACCTATATCTTCGCTACCTAACGCCTCCCAACGATTTGAAAGTTATGAGCTTAATCCATGAAGACGTTTATGGAAACCATTTAGAAGGCCGATCCTTAGCACAAAATGTCTTCAACGCCGGCTACTACTGGCCCACTGTGCATCAAGACACTAAGAAATTTGTTCAAAAGTGCAATAGCTGCCAACGCTTCAAGCCTATACCCGCATTGTCTGCTAGCGAGCTCCCAAGTAATAATAGGGAAGAATAACTAGTATCAAATCTAACCTGGGATTTACACAATCACACTTTAATACAATGTTTCATTTTCTAGAACTCCAAAATCCCCCTACATCTGTTTTTTGTTTTCTTTTTTTATTCTTTCTTTTCATATCTAGAACTCTCTATTCCAACCCCCATATTTATCTGTCCATTTTCCCCTTTCAATTTTCAATTCCTAAGTTTTTTTTCCTTTCCCAAATTTCCATTTCTCACCAAAAACCCGAATGATTCCTCATCTCAATCCCCTTTTTGATCCTTTAATGAACCCCAATTTCGTCGGCGGCCATGGTGAGTTTCCCATCTAACAACCTCTCTCGCTTTTATTTGTTTTCCCATCTAAATCTATTTGTTCAAACCCTTCTCTCTCTCCCGATTCTGTTGGTAACTATGACGAGTTTTCTATTTGGGTGGTTCTAATTTTAAGATTTTAAGGGGTTCTGGGTGGTTCTGCACTCCCTCGCAATGCAAGCTCTATGGTCATGGGTCGTGGGGTTCTAGGAAGAACAGAGGCAGTGACTTATTCCTAGCTAATACCAAGCTTTCAGACGGGATTAGCTAGTGACGCTTAGTGAGGCTTGAAGTCGAGGTGAGTTGGACCTAGCGTCATTTAAATTAGTCTCTTGCTATACCAAACACAAGACTACACGAACTGTTAGTCCAGTCTAGTCTAGTGAATGTTAACGATGGGAAAAAAGGCACCCTTAAAAACAAAAAAGGCTTATTTTTTGCATGCCCTTTATTACTCAAAATTAATCTTACTTCTCCTCATGAAACAAAAATACCGTCACTTTGAACTTTCAAACTCGCTCTAGTTTAATTATTTTCTATCCAATTCATCAAATGCGGCCAAATATAATGGCGTAAAAAGATAATTTAGTAATCCATCCTATATGGTATTTGGGGATCACCGTGGAGAAAGGTAGGGTCCAAGATCCATTTGATAGGATTAGGAGGTTTAGGCTGAGCATGTTATTGTGTTAGTTTTAGAAAAGAATAGGGTTCCATCTTAAATTAAAAAAATATATAATTTTTATTTTTCTTCACAATAATAATTTTTTATTTATAAAAAATTATTATTTAAATAGCTGCAAGATGGTGCAAAAAGTCGAAAGATTTTTTTTTTTTTTTTTTTTTTAACAAACGATATTATCTACACTAAGGAGAGATGATGGGCTTTAGCCTCACAATGGGCTAACAATAATGTGGTTCAAATTTGCTTTTGGTGAGAATCGAAAATAAAATCTCTCACTTACAAATGAGGAGGAATACCACTAGACCGTAGTACTAAGTGGCCAAAAGTATTTCTTTTCAGTTCCATTAGTTTCAAATGGAAAATTCATTAGCTTCTAGGGAGCGATCGACATCATGCTTAGATATTAGAAATTGTGACAGGTTGACAAGTAGATATTTGTTTCATGCCATGAGATTCGATGAAAGAGTTTATAACTATTTCACAACTTTAACATGAGATTAACTCCCAGTGCTTTTCTAGGTATCTAAGGCCAAGACTATGAAAATTCTAACAATCGATTTAACCAAAAAATTCTTACCATAACAGTTCAGAAAAAACTAATCAATACAAGGGAATTACTACAATAAATTGGTTGAAGAAATCATCATCCTACTCTAACTTTCAACAAAAGCCATTACAAGTGCTACACCATACAAATCATCTTCGAAGAAAGTTGAGGCTCCACCATAAAATCAATTGGCAATAAGAGGAACAACTCAATTTACTTATAAGCACTTACAAGGTCCCTTCTTATCCTATGTGAGATTGATGTTCAATGCACTCCCTCACGTGTGGAAAATTTTCAAGCCTAACACGTAGAAAACATAAATCAGGGGATGTGGTGTGCATGTGGCCTTTCGGCTCTACATGCAAGACAACGTACTTTAATACCATGGAGAAAGTTGAAGTTCCACCATCAAACTAATTGGTAAAATGAAAAGTAGTTCAATTACTTATAAGCACATGCAAGTACTATTTTTCTTTCCAATATGAGATTAATCTTCTCAACAATCCTCCCACTAAACTATAACCAAAGGAACCTAATAAACCTTTGTCCCTTCCAACTGTAAACCTAATTCAATAGTTTGGGTCCTCAACATCATAAATAGCAAAAGAGAAAACAGAGCAATCCACAAGTTTCACACTTCTGGGTGTTGAACAGCCACTACTTCATATACGTTTAATGCCTCCTCTAAAGATACAAGAATTCGACAGTGAGAAATTGAAGAAAATCAAAATCATTTGTTGTAGAAACTCATTCAATCTGTTTCATTGGATTTCAGAGTGGGAGGTGATTTGGCTCTGAAAATGGTGCAAAAGGAAGAAATCGAACAAATCAAAATTATAAGATGGTTTGGTAAAAGCACCTTCTTTCCTCTATGAGAGACCTTCTCTCCTTCTGTGAGAGCTTCTTCCCCCACTACGTCTTGGTGAGGGTCTTCATCTTGCCCACCTTCTCCGGCGTTGACTCTGGCTTTGGCTGGAGTCAATCGCCTATTCTCCCTTCCTCTTTTTGTTTTCTCCTCCTTTTCCCTTCTCTTCCAGT
This sequence comes from Pyrus communis, assembly GCF_041283825.1. Taxonomy (NCBI): domain Eukaryota; kingdom Viridiplantae; phylum Streptophyta; class Magnoliopsida; order Rosales; family Rosaceae; genus Pyrus; species Pyrus communis. The sequence goes on along the minus strand of NC_142577.1, from coordinate 3,168,543 downwards.
TCCTCTTTCTTTTCTACTTCTTATTTTCTTTTTACTTTTTCCGATGCTTCTTCCTTTTCTCCCCTGCTCTCATTTCCGATCTGGCCATTTCTTTCTACCCTCAGCGACGTTCCTCCTTGTTCATCTTTGCTCCGATCTGCAACCGCTTCAAAATCGCGATTTGTTGCGGTACTTCAAGATGGTGTGTAGAGTTCCGGTGTTCCCACCGGCTCAGGTGTTCAACACCACCACCTTCTCACTATCTCTGCATTTTCTGGCAGTGTTGTTTGTGGGTTGCCACAAACTTCATCCTGATAATTGGCTTCTTCCGACCACTTGATGGCTATCCTTTCTTTGTGGCTATGCTCGGGACATTCATTGACGTGAGATCCTGCAATTACACTGGCAATGCTTGGCTATGGACAAGGACTTGGTCGATTCGCGATCGGCAGCGACTGGTGTAGAACTTTCTAGTGTTTATGGTCTTTTGTGCGTTTTGGGCTTCAACTTCTGGTTGGCCCTTTGTAGTTTGTTTTTTGGGCCCGTGTTTTGCTTGTTTATGTGTGTTGTTTGGGCCTTGGGTTTGCTTATGTGTATGTTTTAGTTTGTAATAAAAGTGAAGAAGCATTTTTCCCAAAAAAATAAAAAAAAGGAAGAAAATCGAACACAAATTAGGATATGGGACTCCAAATCGGAGATTTGGGGATGCAATGCGAATTTGGGAACCTTTGTGCTTTATTTTCAGCTTAAGATCGATATATTTAGTGCTAGTTTGGTATTGCGGTGCTTTTATAAAAAATGGGTATAAAAAAAGCTAAGCTCAAAAAGGTGTTTGGTAAATAGTTAAAAGCAACTTATTTTTACAGTTTTGGATGAAAAAAAGTTAAAAATGTGAAGTAGCAAAAATAAGCTTTGAAAAAAAAGCTGAAAAGCAGCATAAATGTTGGATTATATGTTGAATACTGTTATGATTTCTTGTTAAACGTTAGATTATATGTTTAAGATAAAGTTTATAAATATTTTTCTTTTAAAAATAAAGTATATTTAGTAATTCACACTTATTTGTTAAGAAAATTAAATTAATGGCACATCTAGTATTATACCATTTTTGGTCATTTCACACAGTTAGATCTGTTTTATATAAAAGTTTACCAAAGACTATAATACTGGTTTTTTTTTTTTTTTTTTTTTTTTTCCAAAAGCACTTTTACAAAAAAGTTTACCAAACACTCTGCTGCTTATTCTCACAACACAGCAGAAGCAGTTTTTTTTTTTTTTCAAAGCACAGTAATACCAAACCAGCCCTTAGGTGTCAAATTCGTGGGTTCCTTCAAGAAGGAAGGAGATGATGATTTGACAAAATTACCATTTTCGTTTATGGCAATTGGACAACCACATAAGCAAAATTCCTTCCCCGTCAGCATTTTTTACGGAATGGACGAAAAATAAGCAAAGTGGAATGAATATTGAGTTTCAATTGCAAACTGAAAATATTTTTGTTTTAGGGGAATGGGGACTAATTTTGAGTTTCATGGACATACAAAAAAAAAATAAGCCTAAAAAACATAAAGAAAAATAAGAGGGGGGACGACTGTCCATGAATCGCTGCATGTAAAATTGCGTTGTCTTTTTGTCATTACGCTAATTTCCATTCCATTTCATTTTCCCCTCTAAATTATATCATAATTCCTATCAATATGGATTAATTTATTTATACAAGAGAAAATAAAAGTAATCTACAATAAGTGGTTAATAACCACGGTATATAAAAAAAAGAAAATAAAAAAGAATTTTTAAAACATTTAATTTATGTCCACCTTCTTTGTGTAGTTTAAAATATAAATATCGACTTTCTCCTTTTTATAATTGTTTAAAACAGGAAAGTAATTATTTAGTCTTTCAAAAATTTTATTTTATATTTTTTACAAATGTATTTTTATTTTTAATTATAAAAAATTTAAAATACAAAATGAATTTGTTTTAATGCCAATAGCAAATCATTAACACAAAAAACCCAAAAAATCCAAAAGCCAAAGCCGATAGCCAAAACTCTTCAATAGATCTCTCTTCTTCCCTCTTTCTCTTTTCTTGTTCAAAGAAGAAGGACAATTACCAAAAAAACAGCTCAGGGAATTCAGGAGCTCTCCTCTCTCCTCTCTCTCTTACTCTCTCTCTATCTGATCCTCCTCCTTCACCTCCCTTTATCTGTACCGGATCCATTTCTTATTCTTTTTTCACCATTTTTTTGGGGACCCAATAATCATTTCAATTGGATCAGGTAGGTTTCCTTCCATTTAGATCTGGTTCTCCTTAATTTTCTTGATTTGTCTCTGTTTCAGATCTAATTCGTTCCCTCTGTTCATATTTGCTTTGATTCAGCTCTGCTTATTTGTAAATTTGATTTCAAATTCGATTTTTTTCCCAATTAATAGTTCTTTTATGGGTCAAATTATTATTTGGGTTTTCAATATATATATGTTTGTTAATTTGCAACGTATAACGTTGATTCAAATTTGCCATCCATTTCTGTATTCGATGAAATAATTTGAGTCTCAATTTGATTGATCTGAGGCACATTCTGTTATTAGGTCCAGAAATTTTTTATGATCCTTGTCTTCTTTGAACTGAATTGATGCTTCGTGCAGGTGAAGGTTCCTAAGAGGCGATATTCGTTTAATTGGATCGCGGATTTGCTGCTGTTGTTTGTTACTATAGATTCGGAAATCGTGCTACGATGAAGAAAGTCTTTGATCAAACTGTTAGGGACTTGTAAGTCTTAAATCGTGTTCATCACTTTAAGTTGATTGCTACGTGTTTTTCTCAATTTTGTAGTGCTTTGATAATAATCTTCCTATGTACTTGTTAATATGTGATCTTTTTTGGTACATCATTACGAATTCTGAATTTTTTTTTTTTACCATGTTGATAAAAAAAAAATACTTTTCCCGTATGTTTTGTAGCCAAAACGCTAAACTGCTGTTGTTTGTTGCGTTCTTGCAGAAAGAGAGAGGTGAACAAGAAAGTGCTGAAAGTTCCTGGAATAGAACAGAAGGTAGTTTTCTTTTTTGTTAGCTCTGCAAAAGTAGGTTGGTTAATCAACATAACTGCCTTAGGTGTAGTCCATTTCTCTCTCTCTCACGCTCACTCTCATCAACTCACACCACTCTCTCTCCAATTTAGGTTCTTGATGCTACTAGTAATGAGCCCTGGGGTCCTCATGGATCACTTCTTGCCGACATTGCACTGGCAACCCGAAACTAGTAAGTTTGACAGTTTCTTTTTATGGTTTCTTTGTATCAATTATTATCTTCAAAAGAAATTCATTCCCGACCAATTGTGCAGTCATGAATACCAGATGATCATGCCCATCATTTGGAAGCGGCTAAGTGATACTGGAAAGAACTGGAGGCATGTTTACAAGGTTTGTCATCTCTATGTACTTTGTTGTAGTTATTTGCAGCAGATACACATTGTTTAGGATTCTCTCTCTTTTGCTTTCTATCTATGTGTCTGTGTCTGTCTCTTAGTCTCGCTCCCTCTCTTGTCCCCTTCCATCTCCATGTAATGTATGGGTATCTCCTATTATCACCGTCACTGTATTTTTTTTTTAATTTTATTTTTTTTAGCTTTCACATGCATCTTGTACTATGGTGAGGTTTGTTTACTTCTGTGTTGACATGTTGTTCATATAATATTTGTGCTTAAAATCAGGCTTTAATTGTCTTGGAATACATGGTGGGTCATGGGTCAGACCGTGTCATCGATGATATCAAGGAGCATGCATATCAAATATCGGTAACTACTGCCCTTTGTTTCCAAGATTCATATCATCATTCATTTTTCTGATAATCGCAAAGAGATGAAATAGTTGTTTTGGAGTATTGGGAAGGGATGGAACCCTTGGCATGTCTTAATAATAACCCTTTTACCCACCACACGCCACTTGGGCAACCCCATTGGATTACCCATCGACTTGTTTATCGAGCTTACTGAACCAGTACTTTTTTCCTGAAACAGACATTATCCGATTTTCAATACATTGATTCCAGTGGAAGGGATCAGGGAAGTAATGTCAGAAAGAAGTCTCTGAGTCTTGTGGCTCTTGTCAATGACAAAGAAAGGATAATTGAGGTTAGACAGAAAGCAGCTGCTAACAGGGACAAGTAAGCATTCTCTCAGAAGGGGCTTTGTTTTGATATCTACCTTTTACATTTCTTGAATTCTTTTTTTCTTATTTTAATGTTAGTTTTTATATAAGCATCCCATGCCATTAGGATCAAAAAAAGTATCTTCACTCTAGTTTTTAAAATGTTAAATTTCCGAAGTCTTGAAGTTTCTTTATTGCTTTACAGTATTAACTGTTATTTGAGTAGTGGCAGTAACATTTCAAACAATGATTTTATAGTGTTTCACCACTTTGGATTCTAGAGCTAGGTGTAAGAGAGAAAAGTAGTATTTTTTGTAGATCTATATGTATAAGCAAAGTAAAAGGAGTAATGTTGTAAAACTATACTGGTTCATCCTTTACAGGAAGTTCTAATGAAAGGAGTTTCTGACTGATTTGTATATCCAACAGGTTTCGTAATACATCATCGACAGGTGGAATGTATAGGCCTGGTTCCCATTCAAGTCTAGGAGGATATGGTGACAAATATGACGATGATCGTTATGAAGGCCGCTATGGAGGCAGGGATGAAGATAGGAATGGCTATGGGAGGGAACGAGAATGGGGCTATAGGGATGATGACCGGTACAGTCGTGATGGAGATCGTTATGGCAGAGAATATGATGAACGCAACGGGAGAGAAGGTTCCAGGGATGATGATTATCGAGGAAGAAGTCGAAGTGTTGATGATTACCCTCATGGCTCTAGAAGTAGAAGCTCTGATAGAGAGAGGGAGCGTTCAATTGATGATGATGGTCAATATTCCTCTCGGTAATGATCTTTTTCTGTTGATAATTTTGAATCATTACTAGTATGTGATTAAGAACCATTTTGATTTTCTTGGTGGCATGTATTTTGTTTAGGTTATCTTGTACTCTATTTTGAGGAAGTCAACTTAGCTATTTTCTTGAACATTGAGAAGGCAGATTTGTTATGTAACAATTATATTCTCTTGTTTTTATTTTATTTAATTGATTCATTTTTGTGATGGTTCCGCTTTAGAGAATATTACTGTTAAAATATATGTTTTCAGCACGAAATAAAGTACCAAAGATAACTTTTCCATATTAATGCGTCAAAAGTGGAAGTGCATATTTGTACATGCCAAAATTCTTTGGATGCTTTTTTTTTTTTATTTTTTTTTATTTTTATTTTTTTTATGTTTTATGTTTTTTTTTTTTTCTTTTTTTTTTTTTAAATATTTGTACAGTTGAGGCTGTAGTCTTGATCGTTTGCTTACTACCAGTGTTCTAAAAGTCCTGGCCAAGGCGCTAGGCGGCTGGCCACCGTCCCGATTAATGCCTAGGCGTTTAAAAAGTAATAAAGGGCGCCTAGCCTAGGCCCCTGTCTAGCCCGACTAGGCAAGTCTAGTTGGATCTAGGGCTGGCAGTTTTGTGACTTTTTTAGCTTTAAATTTTTTTTAAGAAAATTGGTTAGGGTTGGAACTCTCTTTCAAATAGAAATTAGATAACTTGCATTTTGTATTTTATGTTTAAATAAGTTGTAAGGGGCTTGTTGGATACTTGGATGAAACACATTATATGCATGTTCCCCATGTTTTGAATATGTTCTAGTACTTTATAATTTGTATATCACTTTTATGTTGCAATTTATGTTTCCCAAACACCGAGGCCCCTAGGCACTACCCGTCACCCCGAATAGCACCTAGCGCCTTTTAGAACATTGCTTATTACTTAACCTAAATGGGAAATTCATTGTTTATTATTTATGTATCCTCATTGCAGTGTTAGTGGTGCTAAAACTGATGACCAATCTCAGGATGGAAGGTAACTCATTAGTGGACATGTGCTTGAAATATATTCTTGGGTCTGTGGTTCCTTTACATTGGACATGAACAATGATTAAATCCAAATATTAAAATTTTAAAGATCCTTAAGTTGAACAAGTTGATTGTTTTTTTATGGGTATAGAGATCTGTATATGTATACACATATGCCTCATACGAAGAAATATTAAAGACTTAGGTAATAAAAACAAAGTAATGATTAGTAATATATTGTAATTTCATCAGAGCATTCCAGAACATTGCCAATTCCCAATAACAATATTATTCATTTTTGGCAGGCTAAGTAGGAAATATTCTGAACAAAACATTGGGGCTCCTCCTAGTTATGAGGAGGTTGTAAGTGAATCTCAAAGTCCTGTTCACAATGAAAGGTATGAATTTGTCTGAAATAAAGAATTTGATTCACTCATTTTGTTTTCTTCCTATTTTATGCGTTAGCTCAATCAGTTAATATTTCTTGATTACAGGGGTGGTGAAACTGCAGCAGCTTCTGCTCCTAGAGCTTCTTCTTCACCTTCAAGCAATAATCCAAGCCAAGTGACCAGTGTTCTTGTTGCTTCTGCATCGCCTGCGAAGCAGGAAGTGGAGCCTTCAGATGAATTTGATCCACGTGGTTCTGTTTCAGGCAATACATTTGGTTCGGTTTCAGGTTAGTAAGTCCTGTATGCATGTTTATGCTTTATCCCAGTACAAACTGCTGAAGAATGTGCTATAAATGTGTATTTAATGAATATAGCTCAAACATTCTTTATTGTGAGTTGTTTGTTGCACATGTCAGGACCGGTGTATTTGATTGGCCCCATTCAAGTGACATGGGACATCTGCTACTAAACCCTACTCTTTTATAGTTTCTTTTGCGTGAATTCTTTGGTACTTTCTTTTATGTTGATTGTTGACTAGGGGGAAGCAATCAGGTTAAGTTGTCTGATTCCAATTGCCTGACTGGTTTTCTTTTTGTTTTCTGATAAGAATGCATCTTTCATTAGTAAGCTATTAGTGAGGGTTTATTTGCATTTCTGAGGTTTTTGAAGTTGGGAGGATTTTTGTTATTACATAATTCATTGGAAGCGGGTGTGGTTATGCTTATTGAATCTTTTTCTCCTTGTTTAGTTACCTGTTCAGTGTTTCACACCTCGATCAACCCCTTTAAAATGCTAAGTACCCTATTCTTGAAACCCTAATTCAACCTACTGTTGGAAACCCTACAATTCAAGTCAAAAGTTTTATTCTTGGTCACTGTTTCCTATACTCTGTTCACTTCCCTTGACCTTTCCCAGGTCATAAAATTCCCAAACAAAACACTAATTTTTTTTCATCCAAAGCCTTGTAAACCCTAAACTCTAATACTCCTTTTCATTTTAAATAATCCTCCTAAAAGCCCTTATTTCAGCCATGCGATGCTGTCCTAAGTCATTGTTTGCTCAGTGTCGATGAGTATCATTGGGCTAAAGCATGTGGTATGAATACACACTACTAATTTTCCTAACTCCTAAGTCACTGGAGATGGTTGATTCTCCGAACGGATTTGATGTGCTTGCATTTTAATCGGTTGTTGAAGATGGTCAAGCAAGTGAAATGTGAAAACATTGGCTGTACATGGCCCAAAGCTTGATATTGAACAGTGTTTTAAAAAACTAGCCTCGGGGCGTGCCTAGGCGCCCTTGGAAGTGGGGCTGCTGGGTTTTTGCCTCTGTTTTGTGGGGGTAGGCGTAAGGCGTCGCCGAGGTGCGCCCAGGCATTCAGTTGGGCGTTTTTTCTTTCCAAATCCAGGTCTATTTCTGCTGTTCCTCTGTTTCTACCATTCCTCTGTGTGCCGTTCTAGTTTCAGAGAAGAAGGAGAGAAGGTTTCTCTCTCCAAATCCTAGTGGCAAAATCTAACTCTAACTCTTTATTATTTTTTTTGTTTTTTATTAATTATTGCCCATTCAGATTCTGCCACCTACCATTTTGATTAGCCAAGATTTATTTCTCTTGAAATTTCCTATAACTACTCCACTCAGCCATTATTTCCTTCAAATTCCTTATAATAATTGCTCCACTCAATCTTTATTTCATTTTAAATTCCCTATAATAGCTCCACTTAGCCTTTATTTCCTTTTGAATTGCCTTTAATTGCGACATTCTGCCTTTATTTCCTTTGAAACTCCCTATAATTGTGGCCACTCAGCCTTATTTCTCTTGAAGTTCACTATAATTGCTTACAATAAAATAAATAATTACAACATTTTAAGACTATATGACATAATTTCCAAGTACAACTACACTTAGTAATGAAGCAGACGATATTATCTTTGGCTTATTTATAATTATATTTGTTTTACAAAGTATTATACTATATATAATTATATATGCAATATATATCAAGTTATTTGGGTCCAATGAGGCTTTGCCTCACGCCTAGGTGGGGTATCCATGGAACACCTCGCCTACGGCTCCGCCTTTTAATACATTGATCTTGATTGATGACCGTCTATGTGACTCACATACAATAAGTTGATATTTATCTAACGTAATTTTAATCTGTGAAGCACATTTGCACAATTGTTAATTGACTGGTTGACCAGTTCCATGCGGTTCTTTTTTCTATTTCATTATGATTCATATAGTAATCTCTATTCTCCTAGATAATAATCTTGAAGAAACCCGTTTCATATCTATCTATTCTTTTTTTGCATTCCTTGATGCCCACAGTTTCTGTTATACATGAGAAAATTTGCACGTTCCCTTTGTTTAGTTAATTTTCATTAAATGAACAAAATGCGCATGAGATGTCTTATAATCAGCAGGAGCTGCGGAGGTGGTGGAGCTAATGACAATACTTTGTGGTATAATGATATGTTATAGTAGTTGTGGAGACATTATGGTTATTAACTTAGGGTGAGTGCAGTGGCGGTGGTAACATTGGGCATTATTGGGCATTGTCAAATTATTGTCGACAGCCTCCTCTTCGTTTAATATTAAGTAGGGTTTTAGCATCCTTTTATGAGCTAGTATGTCTGAGCTGCAATTTGTACTGGTTGTCCTTAATATCCTAATACTGTTGAGTGGAAGGTAGTATAGGTTTCTATGTACACCCTGTTGATACAGAGAACAAAGGTCTCATGTAACAGTGTATTTTTTCGTATGTTAGTTTATGCTCCTGAGTATAAAACCAGATCATTTCTTATATGTTGTTATCCTGGAAAAAAGATCATTTACTATCTTGGTAACCTTTTGCAAGCAGGTTGTTTTGATAAAAATGTTCTTTGACCTTTAACGGACTAGCTGTGAGATTTTAGTTACGTTTATGTTTGTGATTGAAATGCAGCACTATGAGAAACTCACATTGTCTTTCTTTTAACAGCTGCCCCAGCTGCTTCAGCTGCCCAAGCTGCCCCAGCTGTCCAAGCAGCCCCGGCTACATCAAACAATGTTGAGATGGACTTACTAGGTTCCCTTTCTGACTCATTCTCTTCAAATGCATTGGCCATTGTACCGACTACATCTTCTACTGCTACATTTGAAGCTGATCCCCTTGTAAACTCTAGTTCTGCAACCACATTTGCAGCAACTCCATCAGCGTCTAATGTTATGAATCAGGTAGGCATTTTTTGCTATTAAAATAACTTCTCCAGTGACATGCTGCTTCTTGGATTAAAAGTGTTCTCCTTCAATGCAGTCATTTGAAGATCCATTCGGTGACTCCCCTTTCAAAGCTCTACCTTCCAGTGAGGCAGTCCAACCTCAGCCACACACTTCCACATCCACAGACTCTTTCACACCAACCATGAACCAGAGTGTAGATACAGCTTCCAACTTTCCCTTTGGGGATTCATTTTCTGCTGCAAGTTATTCTTTATCTGGTGTTTCCAGTGTTCAGACTCCAACAGACTCGCAATTTGTTTCTCAAGAGCTCTCTACTGAACACAACAACATGGATATTCTCGCTGATATTCTGCCACCTACCGGACCTTCACAGCAATCCTTTTCAGGTCCAACAGGTCAGCATCCACAGCCAAGTACTAATATGTATGGAAATTTTCATGCACAGCCAGGATCTGTAGTCCCTCATAATCAAACTGGATTTGCTGGACAACACAGTGGTGGGGGTTTTCCATCACAGGAAGGGCCTACAGCTCCCATCACTTTACATGGAGCTCCACAAACTCCAACAGGACCTACTGCACAGTTTAACAATGGAAATATCATTTCACAACAAGGTGGATTTTCAGCTCCCAACGGCGGAAACTTCTTTTCACAACAGGGAGGTTACATGCCTCCTCATGCTCATAATGGACCGGCTGCACAGCTTAGTGGGGGGAACTTCCATCCACAACAAGGTTCTGTCGGTTCAGTAGCTTCACAGGCCGCTCATCAAGCTCCATCTGGACGAGGTTCGCAACATAACAGTGATGTTCTGGGCAACGTTTTTTCACAAACAGGGCCAAACACCTCAATGGGTTCCCAGCAACCACTGTCATCTTCAACAGGGGCACTTGCTATAGTTGCTCAACCACCTAAAGACAGCAAGTTTGAAACTAAGTCAGCAGTTTGGGCTGATACGCTCAGCAGAGGCCTAGTTAATTTAAATATATCTGGAGGTGAGGGCTATGTCTCTTCTTCAACTTGTTTATTAACTATCTATGTTTTTTGTGTGTTTTACAACAGCTTTTGTTTTGTTTTTTCATTTGCAGCTAAAATTAACCCATTGAATGATATTGGAATTGATTTTGATTCCATTAATCGGAAGGAAAAGAGGATGGAGAAGCAGCCGTCAACTCCTGCAACATCCACTATTAACATGGGTAAAGCCATGGGATCTGGTTCTGGAATTGGCCGTGCAGGTGCAAGTGTTCTTAGGGCGCCACCAAACGCAATGGTGGGTTCGGGTATGGGCGTGGGGATGGGTCCTGGTCCGGGCATGGGTATGGGTATGGGCCACGGTCCAGGTGGTGGTATGGGCATGGGGGGCTATGGTGGCACGAATCAACCCATGGGTATGGGGACGAACATGGGAATGGGAATGAATATGGGCATGGGGATGCAAAGGCAAACCGGATTACCTCCTGGTTCAAACATGCCTAGTGGTTATAACCCCATGATGGGCGCAGGTGGTTATCCTCAGCAGCCATATGGCGGCTACCGATGAAATTGACAAAAGTAAGTTAATTCATGTTTGATTTGAGGTGGATAAGAATGGAATGCGAAGCCCGGTTTTTACTATTAAATTCTATCACAATTCACATCTAGACCAATATTTGGTATAGAAGGTTGTATTTTGAAACAAAAGTTGTGTAATTTTGTGCGGCCCCATGTGATGTAAATTTCCGTTCATCGTCTTTGTAACTATGCGTTTCTTATGGGTCACAAGAGAGTGTTGTCTATAGGTGCATTGCCTAGCTGGTTTCATCAGGGCTGTTGTCTTGTTTGTGTAGTAGTGGGGGATAACAATTATCAGGTTATCGTTTCTCTTCTTTTTATCAGATATATTCTTTTTGGCAGATGGTGCAACATTTATAGCGAAGTTTGGCTACGGACACAAACCAATAAGCTTTGGCTACGGACACAAACCAATAAGCGTTGATTCATTCTTCAACTTTCTCATGTTCTTTTTGTTCCTCTAGTTTTGTATATCGGTATGCGCAAAACAGAAGAGGTGTGATAGACAAATTTGGAACGAAAAAAACCAAGATATCTAAGTTTTGGAAGTTCGTCGCAAATGTTATTATGTTAGGCACAAATTCTTTAGTTAGTTTACCAATTTTGAAGCATCCATTGCTCGACATTAACTAAACCTTCGTAAATCTATCCAATAAAATGGCATTTCAAATGACAAGAATAACTCCAAACACAAGTTATGTGCCTCGCACAATTTATTTTAGATGGAAAATTTTAACGGATTTAAGGTGAGATGTTAAATTGATGATCCATCACTGTTGTAAACACGAAAAATTCCTGAAACAAGAGACAAGAATACGTGTACAAAATATATATTTTGTATTAATGATTTTGAGGTTACAATCTCTTTGTAATTTGGTCCTCTGATTCTATCTTCGTAGGGTGTAGGTTTGTGGATGAGTTGCTGATCCAAAGGGCCGTCGGGGGCTTGATCTGAGGATGAACAGTTGATGAATGAATCTTCAAGGGGCGTTGGGCTTGATCTTGAAGAATGGGTGTATGAGTTTGTTGAGGTTGTTGATCCAAAGGGCCGTTGGGGCTTGATCTTAGGATGAACGGATGATGAATGATGAACACTTTCTTCAAGGGGCCGTCGGGGCTTGATCTTGAGTTGGTGGGAGTTTTTCAAGGGCCGTCGGGGCTTGATCTTGAGTTGGTTGGATGAGCGGATCTTCAAGGGCTTTTGGGCTTAATCTTGAAGAACGATTGGATGTGTGGATTTGTTGAGGTTGTTGATCCAAAGGGCCGTTGGGGCTTGATCTTAGGATGAACGGATGATGAACGATGAACACTTTCTTCAAGGGCCGTCGGGGCTTGATCTTGAGTTGGTGGAAGTTCTTCAAGGGCCGTTGGGGCTTGATCTTGAAGGTTGATGGATGATGAACGATGAACGAAGAGTGCTTTCTTGATTCTTCGGGATTTGCTTGAGAGCTTTAGAGTTTCAAGGCTTCTTCCTTTCTTCCTTTCTTTCTTTCTTCCTTCTTTTTTTTTCTTTCTTCCTTCCTCCCAAAATGAATGCGTTGGCTTCCTATTTATAGAATTCCAAAACTTGATTTTTGGATTTAAATAATCAGATGAAATAAATCATTTCTGCCAGGTATTGACACGTGTCCTATTTGATGACTTTTCCAATTTATTTCGATTTTTCGTTGAGTCACACGCTACATGTAAAATTTATGTGATACGTGAGCGTTGAAATTTTAATTTTTGGTCAACATTCATTTCACCGAAATTTTGATGTCTACAAATGCCCCCACTTCAAGGCGTGTCGTAGACATGTGCTTGTCACGTGTAGAAGATGCGTTTTGAAGTCCCTTAATGTAGATGTCAACCCAAGGGCCGTCGAGGCTTGATCTTGAATTGGGCTGGAAATTTCTTCAAGGGCCATCGAGGCTTGATCTTGAGTTCGACTGGAAGATTTTCTGGTTTCCTCCAATCGTTGATTTTCCGCAGGCTTAATCTTGAACTGGGCTGGAGGATTCTTTTGGTCTCCCCCTATCGTTGATTTTCCTTTGTGCTACTCTTGAACTGGGTAGCAGGATTCAGACACATGGCAGGCAAGCACGAGGTGGAAGTGATGACCTGTTTCTTTGTTCAATCTTTCCAATTCGTATTGAAGAGGGTAGATCGGAAGACTGACTCCAAGTGCCGGCTGATTGCTCTTTTCACTTTGCTATGCGAGTAAGAACAAGGACAAAGGAAAGGACATGGAGAAAGCATGATATGAGATACCTTTGCTTTTGAAGAAGCAGCGAATGAATCAGCATATATATTTGTTGTGCTTGTCTCCACATGCTTTGATGTATCATTTTCACTTGCCTTACTTGCTCCCTTTGCATAAGTGGTATTTCCTTATGCAGGTTTGGCATCTTCTCTTGTAGCATTTGTTCCTGATGCAGGAATGGAATGCAACCTTTGCATTTAAATGGTGCTTCAAAACATTACTTCTCAGCGACGATGAGTACTCGAGAGCAATGCAAGGTAAGCAACCAGACAAAGGTTCCAGGCAATCAGTTCCAGGTCGGAAGTTTGATTTCAGGTTCCGACTGATAACTCTATTTCCCTTTGTCCTGCAGGTAAGAGCAAGGGTAAAGGAAAAGACAGGGAAAAAGCATGATATGAGATACCTTTGCTTTCGCCCTTGATGATATGAGATACTTTTGCCTTGGTGTCATTTGTTTGCAAGGGTATTCCCGGAGAGGAACAAAACTGAGCATTTTGAGATGCTTTGCTGGGAGTGCGCCCTCAGAGGTGAGGAAGAGTTGGGCATTATCTTCAGGTCTGCCTTGCCATAAAAGATGAAGGTCGACATATATAGGGATTTCCCAATAGCAAGTGGTGGTACTGTTCTTTTACCCTTGTCGACAAACGTTTTGATCCCGCAAATCCGGCTTTTTGAAATAGTGACGACTCTTCGATCTTTGAATACGCCTCTTTGATTTCTGAACGACGCCTCTTCGATTTCTGAACGAGCGCCTCTTTTGACAAAGCTGCACGCGTTTTCTGAAAAGCAGAGAAAGCGTCGCCGAACTTTGCGCTTGTCGGCTAAAGATGTGTAGCTGCGATGATGACCCCCACGTGATCTTTTGACAAAGTGGCACCCGTGCTCTGAAAAGCCGAGAAAGCGTCGCCCACCTCCACGTGTTTTCAACTTTGTCGGAGATCTTTTGACAAAGTTGAACGCGTTTTCTGAAAAGCCGAGAAAGCGTCGCCTAACTTACGCCGGAAAATCCAGCTTTTGAGATTTGCAGAGCGATGTCTCTTCACTTTTGAATAAGCGGCCCTTCGATTTCTGAACAAGTGCCTCTTCCTTTTTATAGAGGTATTGATCACCTCTAACATGCACACTTTGAAGGTTGCTCATTCCTGAAAATCATCTCCGGCCTTTTGAGTTTTAACTCCATCCACCCATCTTTTTTAACACCTTTGAAAAATGGCTAACCCATCGAACCTTAGCTTAGAATTGAGTCTCAGCAGTGATACGGGCGCGCCGCATCAAGGTAACGTATGGCGCCCTTCTTTCTTATCTTCTAACGGTCCTCTTACAGGTGAAGACTCCGTGATGCAGGACGCCACAACAGCTACAATAGTAGCTAGGAACCTCTTCACTCCAAAAGATAGTAGGCTGCTGTCAAGACGGTCCGATGAGTTGGCCGTTCAAGAGTCCCTCGCTCTTAGTGTTCAGTGTGCGGGCTCTGTGTCTAACATGGGCCAACGCCTGCTTGCTCGGTCCCGTCAGGTGGAATCATTGATGGCAGAGGTGGAAGATCTTAAGCAGGAGATTAAACAGCTTAAGTACGAGAATAGAAGTTTGCATGTGCTTGCAAATAACTATTCGTCGGGCATGAAGAGGAAGCTTGATGAGATGCAAGAATCTCAAGGTCGCATTCAAAGTGACCGTCAAATGCTTGCGTCTTTCTTCCAGAGGCACCTTTTTCCTGCGTCATCTAGCGTTCCACCAAGTATTGGGGCCTCGAATGATCTATCTTCGGTGCCTCTCGCTCCTGGAGTTTGGCCAAGTAGTGGGGCTTCACGTGAACAACCTTTGTGAAAGCTCCATCTTTCTCTTTCTTTGTTAGATACATTTTTTTTTTTTTTTTTTTTCGCACTTGTAATTTCTCGAAAATCAATGAACATTCTTCGTTTTATTTAGTGTATAGTGCTAAATACAGAGAAAACATGTACATCACCAAGATTTTTTTTTTTTTTTTCCGGTGGCACTGATCCACCAAAGTTTTTTTTTTTTCCCGGTGGCACTGATCCACCAAAGTTTTTTTTTTTTTTTTTTTAACTTAAATCATTACTTCCCAACATCATCATTTCATTTTACTTTATTTTATTATTTTATTTTATATATATATTTTTTTTATTATTCTTTTTTCCTTCTTTCGGTGGCATTGATCCACCAGAGTTGTTTTTTTATTTTTTTATTTTTTTTATTCTTTACTTTCATCATTACTTCCCAACATCATCATTTCATTTTACTTTATTTTATTATTTTTTATTCTACATCGTCATTTTTTTTCTATATAAAGGATCTGCAAGAGGCTGGTGATGAAGAACCCAGGAGCGCATAAATTGTCTGCTTTGCTTGACTCAGTCTCCACAGGCCTCAAATTGCTACAAAACTTCCATTGATGGCACATGCGGAAGGCGGTTTGGCAGCTGGTGCTGTCTTTGAAAGATGCTTCCCAACATCATCATTGCTCCCTTTTTTTTATTAAGGTGCTTCCCAACATCATAATAATAATTTTTTTTTATTTTTTTATATATATATATATATATATATCGTGATCTGCAACCCAACATCATCATTTTTTTTTTTTTTTTTTTTTTTTAGGTGGTGATCTGCAAGGCTGAGGCTGCCAAACCGACGAAGAACCCAGGAACGCATAAATTGGTGGTGTAGAAAGAGTGGTGTTGTGCAAAGATTGCAAAGGGATTTTGCTGTGTAATGCCTTTTGGTCAGTCTTCCCTTGGTAGTGACGTTGCCGTGCCTCTTGCCGCTGCTTGGAACTTGTTGCAGTGTGTCATTTTTACCGTGTGGGGTTATGCAAAAGACTGCAGCGAGTTTATGCTGTGTAGTGCCTTTTGATCATAATTTTCCTCGGTGGTGACGTTGTTGTGCCTCTTGCTGCTGCTTGCTACACCGTCATCGCTGCACTGTTCGCTGCACACCTATTGCACTGTCTGTTGTCCTGCTGTTCAAGTTTTGTGGCTGTTTTTGCTTTGTTGCGGTCATGGTATTTTTCAAATGTTTTAAGAGCAACACCATCACCATTCTCGCGAAGGAAGGTGATTCGCAAGATAGGGGAACAACGCTGAAGATTTACACCCCACTGACTGGCCTTAAGGCGCTTGCTCTTCCTACAAAAGACAACTCCATGCATATTAAGTCGTGGTCTTCTGAAGTATCTTGGAAGGTGGCAGACTTTGTTCGATCAAATACGGAGAAGGAGGCGTGCACACTGGGGATTCTTATCTTGAACCCTTCGCACCATACTCGTGACAATCATCCGGCTTCGTTTAAGCTTCTCGGAGATCACATTCGCAGCGGAGCTATGGCTTGGAATGATGTCTTGTCGACTACCGGAGAAGCTGTTTTTGCTGAGTCTTATTGGGAGTGGCTTAAAGATGTCTTGGGCCGATCTAAACATGTGCTTACTAGCGTGGGCCTTTACCATGCCGTGTACGCATCTTTGTTTAGTTATGATCTCCATCATTCTGTCCTTCATGCGTTCTTCGAGCATTGGTGTTCAGCGACTAACACGCTTCATACAGCTCAAGGAGAGATGTCAATTTCACTTTGGGATCTCCACAAGATAGGGGGATTGCCAATCCAAGGCAAGTTTTATGATTAGGTCGTTCCTAGTGCGGAGGAACTTTCTCTCTGCAACAACCGAGGATTGCCTGCAAGTTGTCGCTGTTTATTTTGGGCATATCACAAGCTTTCCCAAGATGCTCGAGGTGAATCAGGCGTGAAGATTTCTTCATGGATCCGCTTCTGGTATTGGGAGGACGCAAGGTACAAGAAGTCCTCGAAGAGAAGAAGTTGCAACAAAACCACTAAGCCAAAGGGAGACCCATATCCGTCTGGTGCCATTGGTTCAGCTAGGCGCCGTTCCCCTACCGAGTTGAGAGCGTTTGAGGACCTTGGCATAACACCAGAGCATGTGGAAGAATCTTACCTAGCTGTTTTCTTAGCTTGTTGGCTTTGTAAGTTTGTTTTTCCAATCGGCGACGTCAACTTTGTTCGTCCTGGGGTTTTCAAAGTTGCTAGCAAGATGGCTACAGGTGAATCTTTCAGTCTTGCTATCCCGGTTTTGGCCAATATTTATAACGGCTTGAGTGTTGTTTCGAACTCGGCAAACACTGCAGATCGTGCTGCGGTTCTTCCCTACCACTATGTGTATGGTTGGTTGGGTGAGTACTTCGGCACTCATTTTTTTTCTTCAACTCTAAACAAGTCAGGGCCTTTGATGACGAAGTATTCTGGCGTGCTTTCTTCGAAGAGCCTCGATGATTCCCAGGCGCAAGCACTGTTTAGAAGCTGCAAAGGCTTGAAGATGGACTATCTGGCGAGAGTTGGCTCAGTACGGCGAGACATCATGGACGATTCGCATCTTCGCTTCTCAGACTTATCTTACCTTATAAGTCTTCGCTCAGGGTATGTTTCTTTGCGGCAAGAAGATCGATGCATTGTTCAACCGTATAGTCCCCACCGTTTCAGCAGGCAATTTGGTTTTGTCCAACATGTGCCAGGCAAGCTGAAGGAAAAAAACCAATTAGACTCCTTGCAAGCCGTGTATATGCATTGGGAGTCTTGTACCCGTGCATGTACAAATGCTTCTATCACCCTTCCGGCCAAAGACGAGTTCAAGAGTAGTCCAGTAACCCGTGCTTACGTAAGTTGGTGGTCAAAGGTATATTATGAGAATTTGGGGATGGCAAGTGGTACCAATTCTTCTCATTCACACCTTAATGTATTGAAGGAGGGGTGCTCTGTGGTTCCTGCACAACTGATATCTTTTGATTGCGCGAGTGCTGCTACTTTGCAAGATAAACCAGTGGTTTTAGCCCCTCAACGCCCACGCTTGTCTTCTCAACATCTGGATGTATCTGAAGAGGCTGGTGATGAAGCCGATTCGCACGAAGATGGACTTGTTTTGCGGCAGGGTCAACAAGTTTTAAACAAGCGACGTCTTGAAGGCGCTCAGGCCGATAGCAATGTCAATTTTCGTCATAAGAAGAAAGAAGTGTTTAGGCTCCCTCAACTCGATGGCAGTGTGTCATTTGAGAAAGACGTATGCATCTTCTTCTCTCTTATGACTTCTTCAGCTTTCATTGTTCTAGCTTTTGTTTCTAACAACTTTCTTTGTTTTCTTTAGGTTGGGCCTTCTTGTTCTTTTGACTTGGTAACCACAGGTATTTATTCTTATGCGGAGATGCTATTTGGGGGTGACCTACCTACAGGCGAGGAAATTGGGGATCCACCAGGTACAGAGCTTATTCCAAGTTTGTCAAGTTTCCCAAGTTTGCCGTGTGTAGGTGGAGGCATGCAAGATCCCGTCATGCATTCTATACCTTTGCCAGCTAGCTCTGAGATCTCTCTGAGAGGGCCAAACCTCAGTGGTACTGAGCAGCTTATTCATCGCATCAATCTTCGTGCGGCAATGGATATCAAGAGCCATATTGAGGGGAGGATTTCGAAATGCCCGTTGGAGGACCTTGCGTTACTTAAGGAAGACTTGTCGAAACTTATTTCTGCAATTGACAATCTTAACATTGATTCTTCATCCTTAAAGATCAAGATTGCTGAAATTATGGCCGCCTCAACTGAGTATTCTTCCTTGCGTGTTATTTCCTTGAAGAAGTTGAGTCCAGATGTTAGAGCTCACCAACTTGCTGCAATAGACTTGTCACTAACCCAAGCCCGGTCTTCTCAGCAAGCTGCTTCGGGAGATTATCAATCTACAGAGACTTCTTTAGCTTCAGTCCGGGTACGTCTAGATATGTTGATGCGAGAACAAGAACAGCTGGGCATCGAGGCATCAAAACTTGAAAGTGTTCTCGAGGAGCAGGGAGCTACACTTTCTCAATGCCAAGAGGAGATTTCACGCCTAGAACAAGAGAAAGACATGGCTATAGAGTTGCCCATCCTGTCTCTCACCGAGGTAGAGACTTTGAAGGCTTTGGAAGGCTTGCTTAAAGACTGCCTTCTTAGTTTTAGGGACATAGTTTTCAAGTAGTGTCTTCTGCCCTTTTTCTTTTGTAATCAGACTTTTTCCTTTAAAGAAATAAAATGTTTGCTTTCTTGAGTTTGCTCTTTATTCTTCAAAGTGTTTTTTTTTTTTTTTTTTTTTTTTTGATGTGACTGTACTTGAAGTTTTGAAGTTTCAAGTTGCCTACGTACCCTTGGTTGAGGAGGGATCAAGTCATGACGTAGTTCAAATGAGTGATGGTTTTAATGATGATTTTGCCGTACACAGTTTATGCTCTTGCGGGCCAGGAGCGTGGTGCGTTTGCTTTAGGGGTAGTAGCGCTTCAAAAATCTGCCGTTGATGGGGCCGATCTTCAACCCGTCTTCTGCCATGATTAAGTAGACGCCATTGGTGTAGATCTCTTGTATCACGTAGGGTCCATCCCACTTTGATGTAAACTTGCTTTTTGTCTTATGAGTTGTAATGATGGGCCTACGCAATGCCAGCACGAGATCTCCGGCTTGGAAAGACCTTGGGCGGATTTTCTTGTTGAATGCCTTGGATAACCGTGCTTGGTAGCATTCCAAGTGTTGTTGAGCTTCGATCCTTCTCTCATCCAGCGCTTCCAACTCCTGAAGGCGCAACTTTGCATTTTCTTCATCAGTCAAGCCTTCTTGTATAGCCATCCTTAGTGAGGGGATTTGACTTTCGAGCGGTAGAACAGCTTCTACGCCATATACAAGAGAATAAGGTGTAGCTCGGGTAGGAGTCCTATGTGTAGTCCTATATGCCCAAAGTGCTTCACTTATTCTTTCATGCCAGTCTCTCTTTGTTCGGCCGATTACCTTTTTCAGGAGGTTGCACAACGTCTTGTTGAATGCCTCTGACAGGCCGTTGGCCAGAGCATGATACATGGAAGACTTGTGCTGCTTGAACTTGTATTTGTCGCAAAGCTCGTCCACGAGTCGGTTGGAGAACTGCTTTCCGTTGTCAGTGATAATGTAGCGAGGCACCCCATATTGGTGGATGATATGCTCCTTGATGAAACGAACAACAGTTTCCTTTTTTACTTCCCTTAAAGGTATGGCTTTAGCCCACTTGGAGAAGTAATCTGTTGCAGCTAGGATGTAAGCTTCCCCTGCAGATGACTTTGGCGTAATTGGTCTTACAACGTCCAATCCCCATGCGTCGAACGGCCATGAAGCAACTGTAGGGTGTAATGGTTCAGGTGGTTGATGTATGAAGTTGGCGTGGAATTGGCAAGCTTGGCACCTTTTGGCGTGTTCCAGGCAGTCCTTCACCATACTTGGCCAGTAGTAACCCATTCTTTTAAGCCGGAAATGTAGCTTTGGTCCAGACTGATGTGCCCCACACACACCTGAATGTGCTTCTTCCATGGCTTGATTAACTTCTTCCTCACCTAGGCATCTCAGGAGCACTCCTTCAAATGAGCGTCGGTAGAGTGTTCCTTTGTAGTAAAGGAAGCGAGGTGCTCGTCGACGTATTTCGGAACGATGTCTAAGATCATCTGGAAGCTTTCCGTGCTCTAAGTAGTCGATCAGCGGCTGTCTCCACTCTTCAGCATCAACTGGAAGTACTGAGATGACATTTGTATCATCTAGTGACATTTCATTAACGAGCGGAATCACCCACCTTTGGCAAACTGGCACGTCTGCAACTTCATCTTTTCCTAGTGTCATACTCGAGGCTAGATTGGCGAGAGCGTCTGCCATTTGATTTTCCTTTCTTGGCACATGTTCTAGTGTCACAGCTTTGAACTTTTGTAGCAGTTGGGTCGCTAGCCGGAAGTATGGGACGATATCATCTTTCCTCACCTCATATTCAGTTAAGAGTTGATTGATTATGAGCTTGGAATCGCCATACACCTCAAGAGCTGTGACTCCCATGTTGATCGCCATTTGGAGCCCGATTATCAATGCTTGGTACTCAGCAACATTGTTGGAGCATAGCTCATTCAGTTGGAAGGAGTAAGGTAGTATTTGCCTTTGTGGCGTCATGAATACTACTCCTGCCCCCGCTCCGTCTGCTCGTGCGGATCCATCGAAGAACATCGTCCATGTCGAGAAAATATTGATGTAGAACACCTCTTCGTCAGGCAAGTCGTCTGAGATTTTCCAATCAGCCGGGATTGGATGATCGGCAAGGAAGTCTGCTAGCGCTTGTCCCTTGACGGCTTTAGCTGAGACGTAGATGATCTCATATTGATTAAGAAGCAAAGCCCATTTAGCGAGTCGCCCCGTCAAGACTGGCTTAGACATAACGTATTTGACAGGGTCGGCTTTAGCAACCAAGTGGATGGTGTAAGCATGCATGTAATGTCTGAGTTTCTGAATGGCAAACACCAAAGCGAGGCACATCTTTTCTATTGGGGAATAGTTCAACTCAGCGCCGGTGAGAGTCCGACTGAGGTAGTAAAGTGCTCCTTCTTTTTGGGATTCATTCTCTTGCGCCAAGAGTGCTCCGATTGAATTTTCCTGAGCAGCAATATACAATATGAGTGGTTTCCCGGGCACAGGTGCCCCCAGGACAGGTGGACTTGACAAATATTTCTTTATGCTTTCAAAAGCATTATGGCACGCTTTGTCCCATACGAATGGGACATCTTTCTTCATAAGGCGACTAAACGGTTGACAACGCCCTGCGAGGTTGGAGATGAAGCGTCTAATGAAGGCTAGCCGTCCTTGTAGACTTTTCAGCTCGTGCAGGTTTCTTGGCTCGGGCATGCTTTGAATGGCCTTGATCTTTGATTGGTCTACTTCAATACCACGGTGCTTGACGATGAAGCTGAGGAATTTTCCAGAGGTGACGCCAAACGCACACTTTAACGGGTTCATCTTGAGGTTGTATTTTCGCAGCCTTTCGAACACTATTCGCAGATCCTTCAAGTGGTCTGATCTTTTCTTCGTCTTAACCACCACATCATCTACGTAACATTCTACGTTTTTGTGTAGCATGTCATTGAAGATTTTCTGCATTGCGCGTTGATACGTAGCTCCAGCGTTCTTTAGACCAAAGGGCATCACCTTGTAGCAATAAATACCTTTTGGAGTACGAAAGGCTGTTAGTTCCTCGTCTTCGAGGGCCATGCGAATTTGATTGTACCCAGAAGAGCCATCCATGAATGATAATGCCTCATGGCCAGTGGTTGCATCCACCATGATTTCAATGATTGGCAAGGGGAAGTCGTCCTTTAGGCAAGCATCGTTGAGGTCCCGGAAGTCTACGCAAACACGTATTTGTCCTGATTTCTTAAGGACAATGACGATGTTGGAGATCCACTTGGGGTATTGCACTTCTCGAATAAAGCCTGCTTCGATTAGCTTGTCGATCTCGACCTCGATTTGTGGGATAAGCTCAGATCGATAGCGTCTTTGAGTTTGCTTTATCGGTCGTGTTCCAGGCCTGACCGCAAGATGATGAACAGCGATGATAGGGTCCAGGCCGGGCATTTCTTTGTAGGTCCAGGCAAAGACGTCTTTGTACTCTAACAACAGCTGATAATACTCCTCTATCTCATCTGTACTTAATAATGCACTTACGAAGATAGGCTTTGGTTCCTTGCTTGTACCTAAGTTGAGTTCCTTGAGATCATCGACCGTGGCTTGCCCCCCGTCTTCGAGCTGTGGTGGTGCAGCAGTGACATCTTCCTCGGGGATTTCGTCTTCTTTACCTTCTTGAACCGTGATGTGGAAAACATCTTGGATCTCCTCTTCAGTGCTGTCTTCTCGAGCTTGTTGGCATAAGGATTGTCTGGTGTGGATGATAGTACGCCTTCTCACTTTCAGTGGTCCCTTTGTGTCGACCTCCAAGATTGCTTGGCGCTTCATCCTTGAAGGAATCAAGCTTCGAACGTCATCTTTTTCTCCTAACCCATCGAGCTTTTCTTCCTTTGGTGTTGTCTTCCTCTTTCCAAAAGGCTTCTCATTATCTTCAAATTTTTCTGAAGCTGATCGTCGCAGAGGAGAGATAACTGTGCTGCTTTGTTTCTTAAGCTTTAACAACCGTTCAAAAACAGAGTTTTGGGATGTTGGCGCGTTAAGTCTCTTGAAGACAGAGGTTTGGTCTTGACCACCAATGCGATTAAACACTGAAGTTCTGGAGCTTGAATGGCTCATCCTATCGAAGACCGACGTCCGAGGGGAGGGTTTAGGCTCTTCTTGGTCTTGTTCAATGCTCACGCTGATGTGTTGAGCGCTAGTGTTTTTTGCTTTGTTTGAAATCATCACAGGTGCATTTGGTGTGAAACCAAGTCCAGCTTTGTTGTTGTCAACTCCGTAACCATGCTCCTTCAACTTCTTTTGAGTTTTGGTAAGGTTACGTTCTTCGTCATTGACGGTGTTTGAAACCTTCTTTCCAGCTACCACAGAAGAAGTGAAGTCGTACCTGGCCTTTGACATGAGTTTGTAGGCGTTAGGGTCGAAACCTTCCTCGGTCCTTTTGGTTGGAAGAAAGCTTGATTCCACCTTCTTTGGTAGAGCTTTTATGAAGCCTTGTGGTAGTCTTGCGACCTTAGCACCCCCTAGCTGTGTCAAAGGTAAAACTGCATTTGTCTTGAGCAACTTCACATTATTCGCGTGCCACTGTGTGTCGGCTTTTCTTGTTTCAGTTTCGAATGGAGATTGACCATTCTTTCTTCTTGACATCGGGATATATCGAAATATGGGTGCGTTCGGTCCTTCTGACGGCGTCCTACTCCCTTTGGTTGTTGCAGGTTTAGCAAACTCGTCATCGTCTTTGCTTGAAGATGGCACAGTCTGCTCTTTTTGCTTTTTAGGCATGACTTGCCACTCCTGCTTTGTAGGTGCTGCTTTGCCCGTGGATCTGATATCTTCCGGCAGGGCTTCGGGTACCATGTCTTCATCCATGTAGAACTTGGCGTCTGCAAAGTGTGATTCGACTTCGGTGAATGGCTTGGTATCACCTTGGATCACCTTCACCCCTTCTCGGTAAAATTTTAGGCATTGGTGAAGGGTAGACGACACTACCCCATTTGCGTGGATCTAAGGTCTTCCTAAGAGCAAGCTGTAGGAAGTTCTTGCATCAATCACGTGGAATATCGTGCTTGATTTGAGCTCACCAATGGTCATCTCTACTCGGATCATGCCCATCGCCCTTTGTCCTCCTTGGTTAAAACCCTGGATCAGCAGACGGCTCAGGGATAGTTCATTCACCTTGATGCCGATTATGGTCATTGTTGATTTTGGCATGATGTTTATGGTCGACCCACCATCCACAAGCATGCGGTTGACTTTGTATTCCCTTACGTACCCTGAGATGAAGAGAGGACGGTTGTGAGGCTTTGATCCCAGCAGTAGGTCTTCGTCAGTGAAGTTAATTACGTCATGGGTGGCACAACATGTGGCACATTCATGTGGCTGAAGCTTCGAGCCTTCGTCGTTACTTTCTCGCACTTCGTGGTCGCCGGGACCTGCCAGGACTGCTGCTAGTGCTCTTCGTATCTTTTTTGGCAACGGTAGCGCTTCCTCGATGCTAAAGTGTGTTGGCAGACCTTCTTCAGGTGTGAGGGTCCTTTCTACCTCAGTGGCGATAGCTTTGCCTTTTAAGGGCTCTTCTATTTCTATTTCAACCATGTGACAGGCCATGGTAGTGCACTGTTGCAAAAAGTCATTCGGGAAGTACTCACGCAAGGAAACGGGAACGCGTGGCTCCTGCTCCATAGGTTCCCTAGCATATGTTGTTTTATTATGCTTTATGTTTCTTTTAGACTTCGTATTGTTGCGGCCGTGGTGATTTCTTCTTTGTTCCACATTTGGCTGTATGACTCGTGGTCTTGGTTTCCTTGTCTTTTTGTAGGTTACCAAAATCCATCCTTCTTCATCATCAGCATGTGCATCTTGGTCGCTTCTCTCCAGTGATGGTTGTGTAGGGGGTGCCGTGCAACTTGAGCATTCACGGGAACGGTCAGGTGTCGTTTGGAGAGGCACAGGATTAAACGATCCAAACGCAATTGTGGTGGTATGCGTTGCGGCCGTTTCCTCAAGATCGAGCTCAATTTGCCCTTGTTGTGCTAGCTTCATGATGAGTTCTTTAAGAACGAAGCACTTGCCAACAGGATGGCTCACAATACGATGGTACTTGCAGTACCTAGGATCGTTTGTGCGATTCATTTCTTCAGGACGCTTGCATTCAGGTAGTTCAATCACCTTTTTTTCCAGCAAGTCATCTAACATGGCAGCCATGTCAGAGTCAAGAAACGGGTACGTTTTCTGTTCCAACTCTCTCAAGGTGTTCTTGTATCTGTCTTGGGTGCGAGGAGGCTCACTTGTCTTTATCTCCTTCGCTTTCTTCTTGGAGGAGATCTTGATGGGCGCTGAGGAGGTCTTGATGGGCGCTGAGGAGGTCTTGATGGGGATAGTGTTGACGGTGAAAGCTTCCTTAGCGGGCTTCTTCCCGGTCTTGTCTACATTTGGGGCGAATACTTTATCCTTATTGAAGTTAGTAATCGGCTCCTTTTTCCCGTGATTAGCGATACTCAGCTCCATGTCGTGGGAACGAGTTGCTAGCTCTTCGAATGTTCTGGGTTTTATGCCTTGGAGGATATAATGTAACCCCCAGTGCATGCCTTGAACGCACATCTCAATGGCAGAGGTTTCAGAAAGCCGATCTTTGCAATCCAGACTTAAGGAGCGCCATCTATTTATGTAGTTGACGACAGGTTCATCTCTCCACTGTTTCGTACTGGTCAGCTCTAGCATGCTTACAGTACGACGAGTGCTGTAGAAACGGTTGAGGAATTCCCTTTCTAGCTGGTCCCAACTGTTGATAGACTCAGGTTCGAGGTCAGTGTACCAGTCAAAAGCGTTACTTTTCAGCGAACGCACGAACTGTTTGACGAGGTAGTCTCCCTCTGTCCCAGCATTGTTGCAAGTTTCAATGAAATGGGCGACATGTTGCTTCGGGTTGCCTTTTCCATCGAACTGCATGAATTTTGGGGGCTGATAACCCCTTGGCATCTTCAAAGCATCAATCTTCTTGGAGTAAGGCTTTGAGTACAGTACGGAGTCATGCGAGCTTCCTTCGTACTGTGTCTTGATAGTGCTTGCAATCATCTCCTGTAGTTGCTGGATAGAGAGAGATCCCATGGACGCCGTTGCTTGGTCTAGTTTCAGCTTCTCTTCGACTTTCTCTGCTGGAGGCTCCTCTTCTTCGTCGCCTTCTTTCTTTAATAGGCCAACAATTGGGTCGACTTTACGTCGGGCAACGCATCTAGTTGGTTGACAAGTGCGGCAATCTGCAAGTCCTTCTCTTCCACAGTTCGTGTGAGCTTTGCGATTGCTTCATTCATCTGAGCTAGCTGCTCCTCGATTGAAGTTGCTCCAGTGGTCATGACTTGCATGGTTGTACTGCCGCTCGAATCAGCGTCGGAGAGTAGGGACTCTGAGTATTTCCTCGGGCTTTCCCCCCTTGATGCCCTTAGCGAGGCTAGGGTGATCACAGGCTCGTACCTCAGGTGCTCTTGTTCCTTTGACAGAGTTAATGCAGGGGTAGAAGCCGCGGCAAAAAGATCTCTTGCCTTACTTCGGGTTATGATGCCCGAAATATCACCACTTGCGGCGATGATGTTCTTGTTCTTTGCTTTGATTGCAGGAACAGGTTGATCCTTTCTTGATGCCATTTGCGTTTTTTGATGATTTGAGGATAGAGATAGTCCCACTGGGCGTGCCAAATTTGTAAACACGAAAAATTCCTGAAACAAGAGACAAGAATACGTGTACAAAATATATATTTTTGTATTAATGATTTTGAGGTTACAATCTCTTTGTAATTTGGTCCTCTGATTCTATCTTCGTAGGGTGTAGGTTTGTGGATGAGTTGCTGATCCAAAGGGCCGTCGGGGGCTTGATCTGAGGATGAACAGTTGATGAATGAATCTTCAAGGGGCGTTAGGCTTGATCTTGAAGAATGGGTGTATGAGTTTGTTGAGGTTGTTGATCCAAAGGGCCGTTGGGGCTTGATCTTAGGATGAACGGATGATGAATGATGAACACTTTCTTCAAGGGGCCGTCGGGGCTTGATCTTGAGTTGGTGGGAGTTTTTCAAGGGCCGTCGGGGCTTGATCTTGAGTTGGTTGGATGAGCGGATCTTCAAGGGCTTTTGGGCTTAATCTTGAAGAACGATTGGATGTGTGGATTTGTTGAGGTTGTTGATCCAAAGGGTCGTTGGGGCTTGATCTTAGGATGAACGGATGATGAACGATGAACACTTTCTTCAAGGGCCGTCGGGGCTTGATCTTGAGTTGGTGGAAGTTCTTCAAGGGCCGTTGGGGCTTGATCTTGAAGGTTGATGGATGATGAACGATGAACGAAGAGTGCTTTCTTGATTCTTCGGGATTTGCTTGAGAGCTTTAGAGTTTCAAGGCTTCTTCCTTTCTTCCTTTCTTTCTTTCTTCCTTCTTTTTTTTCTTTCTTCCTTCCTCCCAAAATGAATGCGTTGGCTTCCTATTTATAGAATTCCAAAACTTGATTTTTGGATTTAAATAATCAGATGAAATAAATAATTTCTGCCAGGTATTGACACGTGTCCTATTTGATGACTTTTCCAATTTATTTCGATTTTTCGTTGAGTCACACGCTACATGTAAAATTTATGTGATATGTGAGCGTTGAAATTTTAATTTTTGGTCAACATTCATTTCACCGAAATTTTGATGTCTACAACTGTCATCACCACCACCTCCATCACCAACACAACAACATACTCTACCGACTCACCATCACCACCACGACATCCACAATCTCTGACACCAACATCTCCCACCACCATATCCTCCATTGTGATCTGCCTTGCCCCCATGGCCACCTCCATTGTTTCACCATCACCACATCAACACCACCACCACCGCCTCACCATGTCCACCACCACTACACCTCCGCAGCCACCACCGAGGAACTAAATTGGGGCAATGGAAGTGTTGAAATATCTTAATCAAATGGATGGTTGTTTCTAGAATGCATGGATTGCTTATAGAATTTTTTTAACCATACCAGTTACAGTTGCCTCTGCAAAAAGAAGTTTTTCAAAATTAAAGTTGATCGAATCTTTAGATTTAATGGATTAACTATTTCATAAATTGAAAAAATAAATGGTTAAAATTAGATTATTTAAACTTCATTAGTATATTTAAATCTAAAAATGCAAGATGTGCAATGTTTAAGTAATGTTTGTATATCTTTCTTCTTTTAATATTAAGATTTAATGAAATTTGATGTAGAAATAGACTTTTAATGTATTTAGCAAATTCTTTTTGGGTAAATCTCAGTTTACAACCCTAAAGTTTCTTGATTTTTAACATTTCATACATCAAGTTTTTTTCATCCCATTTGGTATTTAAATGTTGAAATGTACTGAAATGTTTAAAATTAAGAAATTTCAAGGTAGTAAACTGAGTTTTACCCAAAAAAGAGTTTGTTAACACGAAAAGTCTATTTTAACATTAGATATAAGATGGGGCAAGTGCAATGTTGTCTCTAACATAACCACCGTGTTTCGTCAGCCCAAGTCATCACAAGTTCCTTCATCAATGATTTATGGAATAAATGAGTTGTTTGTAAGATGAAATAATACTTAGAAGTTAAATCAGGATTTGTGTTTCATGTTTAGGCCTATGGGTTATGGAATAAATTTCAAGTTTTGATGTGCTATAAAACTGGGATAGAACAATTTCTGGTTCAAGTGTTCAATTTGCAGAAATTTGTGAAATTTTTTCCATGATGTGCATGCGGTATGCATGGCTACATCTTAATATGAGAAGCAGGAATGTTCACTAGTTATGATGCACGTCTATTGTGCCCTAGAATTTAGCGAGTATGACCACAACCTAGTTGGCCTTGGTGAAAAACAAAATTAAGAAGAATCTTAGAGGACGTTAAGGGTCATGCGTGTCCATAAAATAACGACAATGAGTATCATGTTTTCCATGTGTACGGTTAAGCGGTGGTCGATCTACGTAACAAGACTTTTCAAATTGTCACTGTAACCTTATATACGTAACAATTATGTTTTCATTGTATCCACTATACCAATATGTTGACGTTAAAGTTTCTCCCATTCTGTGCGTATCATGTGCATGTATTGTACATATTATGTGCATGTGGTGTGCATATAGTGTATATGGTGCATATTTACATCTTTAATACTCTTTGCATTAGCATAGTTTACTACTTTTTTCTTTGATTCAGAGGCAGGCCCTACAAATGCGAAAAAAAAAAACGAACGAGTTCCTAAAACAATTTCCTTTGATTCAGTTGGGTTCTTTCATGCCCATTCAAACTGCAATTTTCAAATCCTTGAAATATTTGATACCAAATTCAAATTAATGAATCTTCGATTCTTCATATAAAGTTTAGAGTCATTTTTCTGATTTCGAAGAGAGAGCTGTGAGCGATGGGTTGAGATCAGATCTATGAGCATAACATGTGCATGTCATGTACATACAGTGTATGAGCGAGCTTAATATGAAGAGAGCGAACAAGTACGCTAAACAATTTCGTCCATATCCTTTTCTCTTCCTTCTTTCCACTCTGATTTCTCTCTTTTTCCTCAAATTTGTCTCAAAACCAAAAGGCAACTAACCTTTAATACGTTTTGTCATTTAATTGCAACCAAGGCCAAACCCTATTTTAGTGCTTGTAAATTTGGATCAAGAGAGGGAACAGAGGGAGGGAGAAGACAAAAGAATGAAAACCCACATATAAATTAGAAAAATGATAAAAAAATAAAAATGGAATGATTTGGGTCTCCTCCAAGAAACACCAAATCAATCACTTTAACTCCAAAAATCCATCAATCAAAAAGAAAAATTATGCAAACCCAATTCACAAAACCTATAAATGAAAAGGTAAAAATTGAAATTAGGAAATTGACCCGCATGTCGCCGATTCCATCACCCTTCTCATAACCAACGACCTTTGTCAGACTCCCCGACAGTGTTTCTTCTTCTCTTTGAATATGTATTTTAAAATCAGTCCTAGTAGTTCAGCAGAGTGATAATAGCCTCTCAACATATCTAGTTCCACAAGAGTACTATAAGGGGGCATTTGTTTGTCCTCACTAAGCATCATAGGACTAGATTGGACTAACTATTAGTCTAGTCCTCTATTTGTTCAATACTGAGATTATGTTTAATGGGACTAAAGGGGACTCGCACGAACAAACTCCTTCGCTAAGAGTTCTTAACGAGACCCCCCAATAGCCATGGGATTGCTAAGACCTCCCCTTCCTTTGATTCGCTTCGCGTCCTTTATCTGCCCTCTGTTCTCACGAACACTGAGAGTTACCACTAGTTATAATCACCAACTTTGGCGAGATCACCACCAGACCACCACCACACTCTCATCGCCCGGAACCTTAACCGGAAAACCCAATCTCTCGTCGTCATCTCATTCGAACAAGACCTTAGAATCATCACCACTGTCTCGCCGTCGTTTGATTCACCTCTGATCCGCCTGGGCCCTCGTCGGAAGACAAAGTTGGAGAGCTTGATAGGCAACGGCCATGGCAAATATAGTTTTCTGAGAGTGAAGGATTTGATTTTTTTTGTGGGATTTTGGGTTTCAAAATCTCTTTTTGAACCGTAATTGACTTTGCGGTGGCCTAGTCTGAGCTTGCAAACTGGATCCAAGGTCAGGGTCGCGGGTTTTGGATCCGTTTGCTTCAGAATTTGAGGTTTTCAATTGAATTCTAAGTACTCGCCATTGACTAGAGGCTTTGAATCGAACTCGAACAAATTTTGCAAGTTCAAATTTGTGGATTTGGGAGTTGTGAGGTCGATTACTTGGGTGGGGAGAGAGAGAGAGAGAGCTTCAATGAAGAAGATGAGTGGGTTAGAGAGAGAGCTTGGATGAAGAAGATGGGTGGGTTAGAAAGAGAGCCCTTAGGTGAAGAAGTTGGGTGGGTTAGGGTTCTTTGAACTGGAATCGGGCGAGAGAGATTTTCTCTCTCCTCTCTCTCTATTTTTCTCTACAAAATGAGAAATGTGTGCTGAAATTTCTAGATAACCCATTTATATGGGAGGACAATTTAATCATTTCAAAGTGTAGAAAAAAAAAATCATATTTCTGCCATTTTTATGCATGGCATATGCATAATCGAAATGTCCTAAGATCAAGGAATTATCCTATTTCTAGATATTTCCCTTTTATTAAACAAAATATAATACAAAAATACACGCTGGCGGCTGGAGCTCTGCTCCTTCTTCCTCTTCATTACGTGACTCCGTCTTCCATTGTTGAATGCTAGCTACAGGTTAAGATCAAATTGGACCTTATCATCTCCTTCACCAGTAAACCGGACCCTATCATCTCCTCTACCAGTAAACCACCCACTCTGACCGTCCTTCGCCACAGTCAAGCTTCCGCCCTCCGATCGCCGCCAAGAGAGTATCAGATGCAGAAATTGGGAGATTTCAAGCTTCCCCAATTCTTCAATTACCCTCCATACTTCACACTCCAACCCGTCAGAGAGACCCGCAAGAAGCAGATACAACTATGGAATGACCTCATCCTCGACTACTGCAAAACCCATAGCATCTTCGTGATCGGATTGGAAGACCAAGACTTTCCACTCTTCTCAAACCCCGCGATCGAGCGATCTCTCACCCACGAAGCCCGGGAAGCCTTTCTCTCGACGTTGGTGGCGCAGGGCCGAGCGGAGTGGCTGGATAAGGGCCGCCGGAAGTGCCTTGTGCTCTGGCATCGGATTCAAGACTGGGCTAATATTGTCCTAGACTTCGTCAAGGACAATGGGTTGAAGGATAGTGTGATGACGGTTGAGGAAATCCGATCTGGGATTGAGTCTAGGGGGACGGAGCTTCATGGGATTGATCGGACGGTTCTGATGAGGGCTTTGAAACTGCTGGAGCAGAAGGGGAAGCTTGCAATCTTCAAGGGGACTACGGCGGATGACGAAGGCGTGAAGTTTTCGATTTGATTTTGGTACCCTTTTGACTCTTAATCCAGGATTAGGAAAAACCCCATTTGTAATATGTGCTGTTTGTTTTGATTAGATGAACTGGTACTTGTGTTCATCAGATGCTTGAGGCCTAATTTAAATGAGAATATGATTTTGAGCACTCTTATTTTTCTCTTAAATCTTTGCTGCATTATACATTGGTATGCTTTTATTTATAGGTAATATATAATGATGGTCATTTGCTATCGTTGCTGTAGATTATGGTTTTATATCAGTTTTCCGATTATAAATGCGTCAAAGCATGAACTTTGGATTCTGCTTTTTATCTGCATCAGCTGTTTGGTGGGCGTTGTTTCCTTCCCTGCAGATTTAGAGGATCAGTATGAGAAGGTGCCTGTGTCTAAAAACTAGTAATTATAACTGAGAAAATATGTGTTGTTTCTGCTCGCATTAGAAAACTGCATGCTTGTGCAACTTGAAATGGAATGCTTGTTTCTGTAATTTTCTGCGTATAGCAATAAATATGTATAGCTGTCTAAGCATATGAAAATATAAAATCTAGATGCATGCTAAGGTGCTGTTTCAAGTCTCTATATATTTTTCGTTTGCCGCATCACACTTTTGTTTACTGTTGCACAGCTTCTTGTTATTACAATTGTTTTTCCAGCAAACCCACTGGTCTGTTTGCATAACGATATGCTGCTTTTATGCTGTTTGACACCACATATGCTCTAGTGTTGAGTTGGCAATGCAGCATCCGTTTCGTTGTACTTTCTGAAGTATTACAAGAATGATAAAAAGTTAAAACTAAAGAAGAGCTAAGTTGAATTCTTAATATCATATACATTTCCACAATAATGGGTGTAGCCACATTGGTCAGAGCAGATATGCTCCCCTCTATGCACCCAAGTTTGAATCCATGTCCCTGCAATTTAGATTAGTTTAAAGTAGACCTTTATGACAGAGAATCCAAATATCAAGTTTTGCAGAACAGGAAACATCAACCTGTGGGCCCTGAGTTATGACTTTCTTTTATCATTTGAAGTTTTATGCATCCTTTTCATTAACCTTCTAAATGCATCGCTTATTTTTGTTTCATACCAGTTCGACTCAGCAGCATACTGAAAGGTCAGGTTTAAAGAAGGCCTTCCATTGATCTTCCAGTAAGATTCCCAAACATTATCTAGCTTTTTTTTTTTTTTTTTTTTTTTTAGGGAATAACATATCTAGCTGCAAGCATGTATTCTACCTGTATCAATCACTGATATAGTACTAGGACTCATGGTCTACTCCTAACAGTATTAGGACTAATCTACACTACTACAACAGAGAGGCGGACACAGACTCACTTTAAAGCCCTGCACCTTAAGATCTGTATGTTGGTCATTGAACTTTTCTTATGGACTCGCTATTAACATACATGCTTCAAGGACATAGTTGGAATCCATTTATATTCTTTAAATTTTTTCAAGGACGAGGTGTCGGGTTCAATATATTAATCTAATGGTTATAACTGAATTATCTCAAGCCTACTATTTCAACCTTATTTATCAACTGCTACTTGTTGCCCAGTCTAGTTGTGGTCCCTCCTTGAAGCTCAAGGAATTGAAGAATTCTTACAGATTGACCTACAGATACTTAGGCCAATTCTTAGACTGCCTTTGCTGAAGATAAGTCACCTTCCTATCATAGGATTTTACCTACGAAGTTACGTAATCTTGTTTAATCTCTGGGGTGCCACACCGTGTGCTATGAATGACCAGTTCCCATTAACATTGATTTATAATTTTATATGCACCATTGGTCTAGCAGAAGGAGCTCTTTTCTTATATTTAGTTATTCTAACTTCAAAGTCTTTGGAGAGTCATTTTGTCAACTTATGCCCTTTCAGAATGAGATCATGATTGCATATATTTGATCAGTTGCCTTCGTTTTCTGCTAAACATCGTGTGTCTGATATCTAGCACACTCGCATGCACCTTTGTGGGATTTCAGTTTTAGTATGTGAAAACGCACCGCAACATAACCCTTTCATTTCAATTCTCATGCGTGCAATTCTTTACTTTGCAGTACATGGTCCCGCTTGTGATTAACTTGCCTTGTTCTTGCAAAACCATAAAAGCCAAGATGCCTCGCAAAGAGTTGGCGGATGGGTTAAGGTGAATGAGATGACCGTATGTGTAGTCACGTTGCATGATCCCAACCCGAAGGCTTCATAGGGTGCTGAGAAGATGGTATTCCTTGCTTGTGTACCATTCATCCCCAGCAGCTCCATTGCTTTGTTTGTGAACTTGAAGCAGAACAAATTGCACATTGTAAGGCATTTTCTTTTGCGCCGTTCCAGCTTTGCAATAAACTATAAGCTTGATATTAAGTTGGGAGCGTATCTCTAAAGACTCTACAAACATATAAATGGTCTAACAAAAGGATGTGCTTAAATGTAAAACTTCCGTGATTTTGAGTATGACTTGTCTTCAAATGTCACATGCTAGCTTGAAATCGATCCTATAATTTGTGCATTTTATGTAGATGACCCATTTAACTTTCTATCTTAAGAGCCAATTGCTTAGTCTAATCCCAAATTATGTAATGTACAATATGGCCATCTTTACACAATTATTAATTAGGATAGGGATCAAACTACAACCAAATTAACGACTTCTATTTTATAAACAACCGTTTCAAGGGTACTTCATCAAATTCATCTAAATGTTTTTAGGAACTCAGATGTTTCCCAACTTGCTTGTTTTTCTTGCATGAAAAATTATAAGCACAAAGGATGATGGATATTTCCCATAGGATTCCTCCTTGGGCCAAATACTTTTATGCATACTGCCAAAATAGAGTTAATTTCTTGATATATTCATCTCCCAATCGGAGGATTTATATAGGAATACAAGCAATGATGATCAGGTATGAAACCAGTACAAGAAGTCATAAAAAAAACTGCTATGAAACTACTACCTGTATCTAAATTTATTGCTTACAACTACTCTATTAATTACAATGGATTTCATGTCTGATTTCCTAATTCTTTAGTCAACAATGGCTGCTTCAGTTAACACTCCTCCTCAAGTTGGTGCATAAATATCTCGAATGCCCAACTTGCTGAGTGAAAGATGGAAAATCCTACTTGACATTGCCTTTGTTAAAATATCTGCTAGCTGGTCATCACTCTTCAACCAACCTTTCCTTAATAAAGTGCCTATCCACTTCAACATGTTTAGTACGATCATGTTGAACTGGATTATGAGCAATGCTAATGGTAGCTTTGTTATCACAATAAAGATTTGATGGCTTTGTAGAATTGAAACCCAATTCTCTCAACAAAATCTTGAGCCATAACAATTCTAGCACACCGTGTGCCATACCTCTAAATTCAGCTTCATCATTGGATCTAGCCACTAATTGTTGCTTCTTACTACGCCAAGTAACTAGATTTCCTCCAACAAATGTAAAATATCCAGAAGTCAATCTGCGATCAGTTACTGACCCAGCCCAATCTGTGTAAGTGTATCCTTCAACTTCTTGAGGTCCATGATTGGAAAACATCAAGCCTTTTCCAGAAGCAGACTTCAAATACCTGAGAATGCGTTGTACAACATCCATGTGGGCTTCACTTGGCCTATGCATAAATTGACTCACCTTACTTACAGCATAGGCTATGTCAGGTCATGTCAACCTCCCAACTAATCTTTGGTATCTTTCCTTGTCAGCTGAAACTTGATCAGGATAGTCTCCCAATCTATGGTTTTGCTCAATTAGTGTGTCTGCAGGTTTACAAGCTAACATCCCAGTCTCAGTTAATAAGTCTATAACATATTTCTTTTGAGAAAGAAAAATGCCATGCTTTGATCTTGCAACTTCAATACCCAAGAAATATTTCAGAATACCCCAAGTCCTTCATTTCAAATTCCTTGGCTAGATACTTTTGAAGTTTTTGAATTTCCTCGACATCATTACCTATAACCACCATATCATCCACATAAACAATTAAAGCTGTAAGTTTACCTCTATCATGCTTAAGAAATAAGGTATGGTCAGCTTGAGTTTGCTTGAACCTATAATTTCTCATCGATTGAGCGAACCTGCCAAACCATGCCCTTGGTGATTGCTTCAATCCATACAAGGACTTTCTCAACCTGCATATTTTGCCAATATCGCAAGTGGTAGTGAATCCAGGAGGAAGATCCATGTATACCTCTTCATCCAAGTCTCCATGTAAAAATGCTTTTTTCACATCAAACTGTCCTAAAGGCCACCCTAGATTAGCTGCCAATGACATAAGAACCCTAATAGTGTTGATCTTCACTATCGGAGCAAATGTCTCCTGATAATCAATGTCATAGGTTTGAGTATAACCTTTGGCTACCAATCTAGCCTTGTACCTCTCCACTGAACCATTAACTTTATGCTTTACTATGAACACCCATCCACACCCAATAGGTTTCTTGTCTTCAAGAAGTTTAACCAGTTCCCAAGTGGAGTTTTTTCGAATAGCTTCCATCTCTTCAATCATAGCTTTTTTCCATTTTGGATTTTTAAGAGCATCCTGTAACTTATTAGGAATTGAGACTAATGACAATTGGTTTGCAAAAGCTATATAAGAGTTTGACAAGCGATGAGATGAAATAAAATTAGATATAGGATATTGAATACCCTTTGTAGAAGAATGACCATAACGAACAGGGGGTATCCGTCGATTTTCTCGAATAGGATAACGAGAACCCTGAGACTCATGATGTGGTTCATTTGAATCATTTGGATCAGCACTTAATGGAATCTCATGATTGGACTCATCAAATATAGTAGGCTGAAGAGAAGGAGAGTGAGTGGTTACCTCAGGATAATTCATATGAGTAGTAGCTGATTGGTCAGAGAGTTGGTCAATGAGGGGATTTATTTGTGGGTGGTCTATCTCATCATCCACTTTTTCTTTTTCTTTTCCTTTATCTCCCCTTTTTCTTGTCCTCTCATACACCTTCAATATTTTTCCACTCTTTGCATCATCATTAGGCAAATTTGCACCATCACCGGCATCAGACTAGTGTTCATCCAAAAAATGCATACCACCAATGTCAAGTGGCAACTGCTCTTCCTCCTTACTCCCTATCTCCCCCTGAAGAGAAGTGGCCGAATCTCCCTCTGAAAAATAAGCCTCTTGTTCTTGAAAGGTAACATCCATAGAGACAAAGATTTTCCCATTGGGAGGATAGTAACATCAATACCCTTTCTGAGTAGCAGAATAGCCAATAAACATACATTTGATGGCTCGAGGATCCAACTTATCACAATTTTGCATGTGGACGTGAACATAGCAGGCACAACCAAACACTTTTGGAGGAATATGAAGGAGTGAAGGAAGAGAATGATATTGGGAAAGGGTTTGGATAGGTGTTTGAAATTGTAGAACACGTGATGGCATTCGGTTGATAAGAATAACCGTTGTGTGAATGGCATCACCCCAAAAACATTTAGGAACATGCATAGATCGAGCCACATCCAAGAGGTGACGATTTTTACATTTTGCTATACCGTTCTGTTGAGGAGTATGTGGACAAGATGTTTGATGAATGGTACCTTGTTGTTGAAAAAATGTTCCAAGTCCATAATTCAAATACTCTTTCCCATTGTTAGATCGAACAACTTGAATTTTAGCATTAAATTGGGTTTGAATCATTTGATGAAAGATTGGAAAAATCGATATAACCACACTCTTACTTTTTAGTAAGTATACCCAAGAAACTCGAGTGTAGTCATCAATGGAAGAGACACGGTATTTAGCACCAGTATAAGTAGGATTATGAAATGGTCCCTAAACATCAGAATGAATGAGAGAGAAAGGAACATCACTTTTATTGGAACTTAAAGGAAATG
The DNA here is from genome assembly GCF_041283825.1 of Pyrus communis. Classification (NCBI taxonomy): domain Eukaryota; kingdom Viridiplantae; phylum Streptophyta; class Magnoliopsida; order Rosales; family Rosaceae; genus Pyrus; species Pyrus communis. The sequence continues at coordinate 3,130,406 of NC_142577.1, read as the reverse complement.
AGACATGATGATTTTTAGAAAAGATGCAAGTTTCACAATGGAAATTAGAAACCTTGACTTTAGAAAATAAAGAAGGGAATAGATATTGCAGGTACTGCAAGGAAGGATCTCCCAATCTTTTGTGCCATAACCAAATTTTTTCAGAAGCTTCAAATTGTTTAGCTTCCACTTGACAACTGTAACTTGTCTTCTCACAATTTGGTGGTAAGTCCAAGTAGTATAGACCTCCCCTTTCTCTACCATGACCAATCAATGCTTTCGTTCGAATATCCTGAAACCAACAATGAGTAGGAGAAAAGATGGCAAGACAGTTTAGTTGATTTGTAAGTTTACCAATGGAAAGCAAATTGTGAGAAAGATTATGAACATGTAAAACAAATGAGAGAGATAGGCATGGTGTTAATGAGATGGAGCCTGCTCCAAGCACTGGAGTGGAAATACCATTAGCAACTTTAACGGTATTTAAAGGTGGAGTAGTGTGAGAAGCAAACCATGAAGAGTTATTGGTCATATGGTTAGAAGCCCCTGAATCAATGATCCACGGTTTATTTGGAGCATCAAATGTGGTGTTCAAAGCAAAACCAAAGTTACATGAGTTGACTAAGGAGGTGGAAGCAGTAGTAAGAGAAATTGAGTGGGCAGATTGATCTACTCGAGGCACGAAAGGCGTTGGTGTAGTCAAGTGTGCTTGTGATCCAACAATGCTTTTCTTTTCATTTTCCTTCTTTTGAACCCACCAATCAGGATATCCATGCAACTTAAAACAAGTGTCTCTGGTATGCTTATCCTTGTCACAATGAGTACACTTCCTTGTATCAGTAACTTTAGATCCACTTGATCGAGAATTTGAGACTCCACGAGGAAATCGAGACGGAGCAGCTACCATGGCTGATCCTTCCACTTGTGGGCCAACCAACATAATGGTTTGCCTACTTGCTTCAGCATTCACAAGAGCATAAGCAGCACGAACAGATGGCAAAGGTGTTTGAGTCAAAACTTGACTATGAACATGATCTAAATGAGGATCAAGGCCAGCCAGAAAATCATACAATCTTTCTTCTGAAATTTCTGTCTCTCGAGCAGCAACATCATCAGCACATTTCAATTTTCCAGGACGCAAGAAATCTATTTCTTGCCATGTTTGATGAAGTTTAAGATAATATGCAAATAAAGGCTCACCATTCTGGCGAGTCGCGGGTGCTTGACGATGAAGTTCATATAATTTTGATGCATCTTTTTCAATCAAGTAAGTTTGGGTAACATCATACCAAACATCTTTTGCAATAGAGAGTCGGAGAAAAATGGCCCACAAATCTCTGGTCATGGAGTAGAGAAGCCAAGATTAAACCATGGCATTCTCTTCCTCCCATATAGCATACGATGCATCTGCTTCTGCTGGTGCTTTCTTTTTTCCACTGACATAAGACCATTTGCCTCTCACGAGGAATAGTTGGACCCATCCAACTTGTCTAGGGTGATATGCAGAGACATATCATTTTGTGTAACAGCAACTGAAACAGTGGTCTTGGAGTCACCCATTACTACTGCAATGAATTCTCTTTATTGAAACAAGAGAGAGCCAGTCTCACAGAGAGAGATGCAGGAACAAAATGCAAGGAGGAAGAGGCAACGACACGGGTTTGTTGGGTGATTCCAACAGGTATGGTTTATAGGGCATGGGGTAGTATTTAAATTTTTTTTTGTTTTTTGGAAAGTTTTATGGTTCGTGGAGATATTGCAAATGGACAGAAGATGGGTAGAGATGCAGCGTAATGTATATGGTTAACAAGCTCAATATGGGTAGTGATGTTGGCAGATATGGACAAAAAGAGAGATTGGATTGGTATGAAAGTAAAAGGCCTGCTATTCTGTAGGTCTTATGGGGTAGATGGCAGTAGTGCCAGTAGGTTAATCAGAATAGAAACTCTTCCTTTGGATTAGAATGGCTTTGATACCATGCCAAAATAGAGTTAATTTCTTGATATATTCATCTCCCAATCGGAGGATTTATATAGGTATACAAGCAATGATGATCAGGTATGAAACCAGTACAAGAAGTCATAAAAAACTGCTATGAAACTACTGCCTATATCTAAATTTACTGCTTACAACTACTCTGTTAATTACAAGGGATTTCATGTCTGATTTCCTAATTCTTTAGTCAACAGTGGCTGCTTCAGTTAACACATACCTCTTCTGGTTGATCTATACTGTACTCTATTCTCGTAAGATGATAAATGCAAAAATCCATAAAAATAAAAAAATCGATTAAATAAATTTCTTGTGGTTAATGTGTAGAGCAATTGCAAAAATCCATAGTCGATTTCCAAATACTTCTCTTTTGGCAACGCTCCTTGTTTTACTGTATAAGCTTGGAAGGGAAAGATCACTTCTCTCCTTAATGAAGCGCACAACTCTATGTTTGAACATGATTCTCTAGGCAGCTCAGCTTTTGGTTTTGGCTGTTTTGTAAGTGTCCTATTTGGTTTGCAAGGGAAGGGGCTACTTGGTCTATTCCATTAGACTATCCTATGTGAAACTCAAAACTATGGGCTTGAACTTTTGGTGCTTCCAAGTAGCCCAATCTTCCATAACCTTAGCTTCACGTAGTCCAATAAACTTCTGTAACCATTCAAACCACGATTCACTTTCAAGCCCTGATATATATATATATATATATATATATATATATATATATATATATATATGACTTGCGCCCCCTTTAGCAGGCGTGATTTATGTATGATGTTAATATCGTAACATGGCTTGGCATGATAAATATGGATAAATTTGCATGGACTTGGCTAAACTTTAGCTAGAAGCTCATATAGGTAGCCAACTTTTCAGAATGTTCCAAGTATGAAATGATTCGTTGTTTCAAGAAAAAGGAGTATGAAATGATTCTCAAGGACAAAATATAAGGTGGTCGTGTAACATGGATGACTTTGCAAAATCATGTGCAAGTAAAAAAGAAGTTGCAACCACAAGATTATGTGGATTAATAAAAAAGTTCCCCGTTGGTCATACAAATTAATCAACAATTTTGAACAAGAGGAGGGGGAAACTGAAGAAACTGTGGTAGAGGATCATCAGATTCGTTCAAGAAATAAAGTTTCTTTTTTCGAACAAAGGTTAATGTTGTGATTATAAATACAATTTGAATTATTTAGAAATCTTATTCTACAACTCTTAACTGAAATAAAGGGGACTCCAAACAGAAACCGGCCACTAAAACGGGCTCAACTGATCCCACCCTGTGATAATGTTACCCGGGATTAAGTATACAGGGATCTCTAGTTCAACTCGAATGGAAAAATAAAGAGATACCTTGCCCGCAAGAATGACGAAACAGCATTGGTACTGCACTTTACTCCCCGACAGTCAATCCAAACCCGAATTTGTAGTCTTTCTTTCTGTGATCAATCTGCAAGGCGTATATTTTAGTACTTGACAAAGAAGTGGCAAAAAAAAGTCCACCTAATTGAGAAGAGGAAGAAGGGCACACACAACATTGCTAAATCCTCACCTCTGCAGAAAGAACAAAATTAAGACCCATATTTAGTCGCTCTTCCAAAAATGCAGCTACGGTGCCATTGGAATCAATCTTTCCTCTAAGACGGCACTGCAACAATGATAAAAGTTAGCCAAGAACAGTCAATGCTTAAAAATTCATATTTGATTTACCAACACAAATTAGGTAAGCATACAATCCTCCTTGACGCCATCACGACAAAGGGCACAAACAAAATTCATGATGAGACATGAACTGGGTTTTGTATCAGTGCAATAGAACACCGAGGAAAAAAATCCATATATAGGTTTTCAAAAGACAAGGCAGCATTTTTTGTGTATTGCATGGATACACTGCGTATATACATAACAATCTTATGATGCCAGACTGAACCTGAATCTGGATCAAGGTCCGCACAGAATTAAACAGGCCACAATGTCCAAGAAATCATGTTTCATGAAACTGTTCACCTACTAGGTGGTAACATACTCCAGCAGCAATCCGATACCACTGGTTGTGTAACTTAAACCCTAAAATGTTCATCTACTAGTAAGATCACAACATAAGAAGAAAAAGAGATTGTCTATTTATTGCAATGAAATAGGAATCATTGATTTATACATCTCCCACTACACCATTATAATGATTCATGAATATTTGGACATTAAAATACGAAAGCTACCTGTCGAAGAATGTAATCATAACCAAAACTAGCCGTGACATCTCTTGACATGTAGTTGTACATGAAATCTGATGCAAGAGAAACCTACAAGAAAGAAAGACTGTAAGAAAGACTTCGGAGAAACCATAAAAAAGGAAAACTCCATCAAGATATCCAACAATATAAAAGGTTAAAATAGATAAACTTTTCTCACCTTATCAGACACCTTTTGTACATAGCTAAGAGCAACCATTCCGGTACTAGCGACTTGCCCTGTGGCAACCTGGGGGTGCAAAGAAAAGTTGGATTAGGGTATGAATCACTCAACAGTTACTTGAGTCAAAATCTCGTATGAAAACAAAACCCAGTACAGTTTGTTTTATAGTTGCCCAGTCATACAGAGGAGATCTCATATGAAAACAAAATCCAGCGGAATATGTTTTAGAGTTGCCCAGTCATACACAGGAAATCTCATATGAAAACAAATGTAGTGGAGTTTGTTTAAGAGTTGCCCGGTCATACAACGGTTACCATACTCCTTATGTTCAATAAGCTGAGGTTGACCTTTGAAGGTTCAACAGTTTGGGGCTTAATTTCCTATAACCCTATATCACCTTTGTTCATAGAACGGGCAGGTCTCGCTTGAAATAGTACCTAAGATGATTATGAAGACCATTCACAATGTTTTGTAACCCTTGCTTTCTGTTTTGCTTTGAAGCTTCCTCTAAGAATTAGGGAGTTACTGCAGTTATGAGGTTTTTTTTTCCTTCAGAAGTGGGCTACTTCTCTCCTGGTCCTGGATGAAGAGTTTATATTTATAATTTAAAAAAAAAAGATATTTCACTCAAGGAAAGCAGGACCCTCAGACCAAAAAAAGAAGGAAAGCAGGGCCCTGCGGTACTCAACCCTCAGACCAAAAAAGAAGGAAAGCTGCGGTACTCAAATGGTGGATCTAAGGTACATGAAAATAGTAGCATTAGTCCAATGTTTAATGTGGAGGATCTTAGCCACATATCCTCTACAATAGAGACAATGAGCCTGCAACCCCATCCAATTATTAGTAAGCAATTATTTGGTTTATTGAAAAAAAAAAAAAGTATTCCTCATTTCCAATTGTTCTGTCATATCATTAGTTTCCTTTATTTCCAATTATTTCAACATCATTTTTGAACCAACCCTTACAATGGTAAGAGTTTCATAAAATTAATTTCAAAAGGAAACATTGCAATAAATGTTCATGATGTTTTAACTCTACATCATGGGCCAAGACTTACTTCACCCTAAAATTGTGGCATGAAACAAGGTTTTTGAAAAAAGAAACAAGAGTGAGCAAGCATACAGCTAACTTTAGATACATTCTACATGCACAAATCTTGATGCCTTTCTGGTGCCATAGAATGCAACAAACAAACTAATATCTTGTTTCCATACAAGAATAAATGAGTGAACAACAGTCAGAAGCAATGAAACATTATGTCGGATAACCAGGAAGTTATAATTTAAGGCTTCAAGACTTTACCATCTTGTCTGTGTTATACCGAGCAGCATAGCCAATACCAGACTTCCGATGCTGACCAGCCCAGAAAACTTCACCACCCAAAGCCAGATGGGGCGTCACGCTCTGAAAAGTAATAAGCACTTTGAAGATTGGTAAAATGCGCTAGGTAAATCAATAGAGAGAACTAGGGCTCATTTGGAAGTGCTTTTAAAATGATTGAAACCGCTTTTAAAGAAAATGTTTTTGGGTTCCAAAAGCACTTGAAGTGCTTCCTGGAAGAAGCATGCACTTCAAGTGCTTTTCCAAGATTCGCTTACGTTTTTACAAAGGATTGGTTCCAAACACATTTTCACCAAAAGCTCTTTCGGTCATTTTAAATGCACTTCCAAATGATCCCCTGGGTGTGCCATTGACATAAAGGCAACAAAATATGCTTATCACTAGGAATTAAAATGGAACAATTAATTTCAGGGAAAAACAATGGAGAATACATAATAAATGCCAGTGTAACTCATAATACATGTCACTACTAATAGTAAGACGATAAATTTTGAGTCATTCCTGTAATTATATTATATACTTACTTTTATTGCTCCATTTACCTTTGGTTCATGCTCAAATAAAATCCAAGTGCTTTAACAGCTAAAAGAGTTTTGACAAAATCTTAGGAAACAGTTATTGGCACACTAGAAGTCATCCTTCACTTGAAGCAATTTCTTCCTTGGATTTATAAGCGAGGAGAGCAGGATGACCTTTATGGAGTGCCAATAACAGCTTCTACATCTTAATAGAATCATAGAAATGATAAAAGCTGGGAAAACGAAGGAAATGAAAAATAAATGCTGGAAAACAAGCAGTTAATAGTAATTGGCAAAAAGATATGGTCATCATATAGTTAAATTATATTTAGTATAATTAATACAGATTATACATTTCTGTCTTTTTGTATTAAGTGCTCTCCCAAAATGTTGTGAAATACGCAACACATGCAAAAATCAAAATAACTTTTTTCTTCATTAAGAGAAACATAAACTTTTGTAACTGAAAGAAAAGAACACAGAAATTTAGAGAAATGAAAAATATTACAGAAACCATGGAAAAGGCATCCACCGATGGCAAGCCCAAAAACAATTACAGAACAGCTCAGTCACCAACTGAAAAAAGCATTACATGAAACAAAACACAAAAACCCTATCAAATATTTAAACTATAGCATCTTTGCCAATTAACACATGACAAGAAAATAAGTTATCCAGAAATTCGAAGATACAGAAGCCTAGAAGGGAAGCAAATAATGAACCCTCTCACGTAAAGGAAACTTATAGAATCCATTTTGTGCTGATTAATACATGTAGAGTTAGAGTGTACAACAATAAGAATTATTGTGAAAAGAACTTTTCTTTTGTCATAAACTAATGAAAAGGTTAAACAGAGAATACGGTATCCAATATTTTACCTGAATGTAGTTTGCTCCAAACAATGCACCATTTCCTAGTTGAAACTGTGACCTGTAATCTTTGCCCTGTACAGAGGAAGTCAATGTTGGGTAAAGCCATATAAGTACAGAAAGATTATTAGAAAATTAATACCAAAGTGGTTAGCTCAAAATACAGAACAAAAAATAATAAATAATCATGTTATTTAAAAACAAATAAAAGAGCATTAACTCCATATACATTGGACAATGTTTTCAAATAGAAAGTACCACATCATTTGGTCACCCCCATGTGTATTGAGTTCCAGTTGTTGAAAAAATGAGGAAAAGTAAACAGATGGGAGGAGGAAAGGAAGTCTAAATCATTTCTTCTTAAAGCCCTTGCGCTTAATCCCTAAAGCAGATCAAAGGTCATTCCAATCAAATTCTAATAGCTATCCTTAAAATCCTGGTATTTTTTTAATACTGTGGAGAAGTCCAAATTGAAAGCAAAACACCAGACCTACTTTACTACATATAACTTGTAAAATTTAAATAAAACTAGATTAAGAAGCAACTAAGGCACAACTACCATCCAATCTAGAAGATGAGTAGAAAAGAACACCCCCTAAATTCAACTGAACAGATGACCAAATCAAATCCCAAAACCTAACTCTGTTCAATGGCGGATCCAGAATTTCAAGATCGGGGGGTCCCAACATAAAAGTTCAAAAAAAATCTTACACTAATTTGGTTCCATATCACTATTTCTATTAAATTTGGTAATTTTGGTTCATTGAATAAATCAAGATTAATCTCAAATGTAATAAAACCGTCGAATTCTCCTCAGCAACATAACACAATTAGTGACTCCACAAAGATAAAATTTGTTAATGTAACATATATATTATTAATTGGGTGTTGGGACTAGAGTCTAGTATTAAAAAACTTATATGAATTTGGAAGAAATAAAATTAGGCAGCTAAAGGGCAGTGGAACGACAACTGGTGGTGGGTGGTGGGGAATAGGGTAACTTGGGTTTAAAGTTGGAAGGTTGCGACGATTGGGGCTGGGAGTTGTTAAATATAATTTGGGGATACTGGAAAAGACTGGTTCTCGAGCCCTATAGAGAAAACAGAGATATTTTAGTTTTTAAATTTTTTATAATGACCTAGCTTAAAAACGCTGTTGTCTTGGCTAGGTCTTTTAAAACAAAAATTAAAAACCTCTTCGTCTTCTTTGTTATAAGCACTGCTGCCAGCACATCCATGGAGGCAACAAGCCTCTCCACTGCACTTGCCCAAATTGTTGGAGGGTCGCAAAGGTTGATCATAAGTGTTTCTTTGGGCTTCCGAAGGGTCCCGGGACCACCCGGGTCCCTATATGGATCCGCCATGGTCATTCACAAACCCCTATATACTCCTAGAACCTCCTTGACTTACCAGCACAATAAATTCTCAAAGGGCTTTAAGCCTTATCACTTAACAGCGGATAAAAACCTGCTGTAACCACCCGACTCACTGACCTCCCTGAATATATTCTGCAATAATCTTAGAGATACTGGACAGAGAACACGTATATCATCAGCACTCCTCACCCTGCTTATACAAAAATGAACCAATGAGAAGAAAATTGAAATACATCAATTTGCTTGTCTTTGAATTAAATTGCACATGTTAACCCTACCACGAGCAAAATCAGCTTCCCCTTCCTGCTGGTAGAAATTCTAGCATTGTGTCATAGTGAAACTAAGTTCCAAATAAGACATACAAGTAGGAAGCTGAAGATCCAGATTCAATCTTCTTGAATCTACTCTAGCATCCGAAACCTACCCTTTTGCAAAACAACCAGGAAAGAAGATAATTCCTCAACCTCCACCTCATGAAGTACCTCCTAAAAGTCTAAAACCAAAATCCCAATTCACCAGAATAGATATGTCAAATGAAGGCTAAATGGTTCCATTATGGTACCTGCCTACCTGGACAACAATAAAATTAACAACCAAGGAGACAAGCTTCTAAAATTAAATTCACCCACCCAAATTCTTCCCAAAATCTCATACTATCCACACTACCAACTACCAGACAGCAAGAAAATAAAAACTAATTCGACCCAATAAACCATCAAGCAACAATTTTTGAAACCAACCAACTAGCCATCCATATTACTGATTATTGTTCAAAAGTAAAAAGGGATTGATGAAATTAAATTAAAATTACAAGGAACTTAATGGTTCTCCACAAAAAGTTATTAAAGAGGGTAACTGCATCCACCATAAGATGTTTCTCTGCTATAAAGCCTACAACTTAATGGTTCTCCACAAAAAGTTCTTAGCTAGATTTAATACAACTGTCTCATTTTCTTTCACAAGCAGTTTTTAGCTTTTGCATGACCCAACAGGAAGTTTTCTTTTGAGTGCAGCAAAACATGGAAACACGAAAAAGCGCCTTTACTACAGAAAAACTTCTACATTGCTCAAAATGTTGTCCCAAACAGGTACTTAAAAGTTAAAATAGCTATATAAAAGTTCTTTCACAATGACTGCAATGCATGTAATTTGTTTCAGAGAGAAGTTTAACCTCTTCCTGGTTGGAACACCATTATATAAAAAGAAAAGTAACTGAAAGATATTCCAAAGTCAACGTCTTACCTTGTAATCAAAATTGACCATGCCATGTGACATGTGAGGCTCATTGGTAAGCTGGAAAGAAGCACAGAGAAGTTAACTAACTAGCTTAGACATTACAGATTATCTGCACAAACTCTGAAATTAAAAAAAGAGATAAAAGTTCTTCAACAGTCTTTTAAATCACCTGAGAATTGGCCTTCAAAGTAAGATTCTCAGATAAATCGCACTTTACTCTTGCATTAAGCCTTCCATCAGTCATCATTCTCCCAAAAAGCATCAACTGCATGACACCAAATATTTAAGTGAGAATTTAAATTCAGCTTGTCATAGAAAAGTTCCCAGATGACTAATATCATAAGACGGTTAGTTACCTTTGGATCTATAAAGTTGGCACCAAACTCATAGTGAGCAGTGGGAATTTTAATAGTTTCAGGAGATTGTGAAGGAATCTCCGTAGGTCCCATGAACACGCTGATGGCATAGGAGCGTTATGATTCAGATCAGTGTCTAAATACTAAGGATTAAATAGAATGATGATGGGAATGAATTGGAAGTCCGGTCAGACCTGTGACTGAGTGAGAATCTCTGATTGAGTCCTTTAGTAAAATCAAAGCGCATCCCTTCAAACAGTTCAGGCTTTAAAGACACTGCATACACACACAAATAATCTCGTCTTAAACCCAACAATGGAGCACTTCTTTATTGTCCAAGTAAACCCAAAAATAAAAAGCCATTCCATTCGATTTCTAAAATCGGGCTGTGTAACATGAGACACAAAAATGATAGTTACAAGACCTAATACATTCATATTTCTCCGAGAATTCATAATTCAAATATAAGTTATATAACATATTAATTCACAAGAATAAACACAAATCCACATACTTTTCAAATTAAAGAACAAATCAGTGTAAACTAGAGAGAGAAAAATGAAACAAAAAAGGGGGGAACAGAGAGAGAGACTGACTGAGAGCTTCACGGTGGATCTCCTCATAGGGAATAGGGCAAGGAAGATTCAAGTAATCCACTTTCTCATCCTCTTTCGGCTTCGGAATCGTATCAGCCGCGGTTGGAGGGGGAGGAACGAGGCCCGCCATTGTTAGTGCTGTTTATGCTCTGCCTTCGGTCGGCAACAAAACTCGGAGGGTATCGGGTGGAGAAGGGGGAAGAATGGCTCTCGACGATTCGGATCAAATAAGAGAGAAGAGCCTCTGCAGCAACTGGAGGGCTTCGAGCGGCAAAACCTCCAAAGTCCGGAACACTACGATGAAAAACTAATAGTCTAAAACCCTAGTGAGAGCAGCGGGTTGTTGGGTTGAGGAATCAAATGGGCCGTTGGTGCAATCCTATTACATTAGCGATGTGGTTGTCTAAATCCTAGTGTGTCTAAGGATATCTTGAAATATTATCTAGGATTAGATATTATCCTATTAGAGTTGTAATTCTATTAGGGTAAGGAATTAATCTTTCCTACTACTATAAATAAAGGCACAATGGATTGAGATAACATAGCTTACAATTATACATCTCTTTCTTCTCTATATGTGCCGCACCCCCTCTCTCTTTATGACCTCCATAATTGTTCAGTAAATTATGCCTATAACACATTATCAGCATACTATTGATGTTGCGCTAAAGAGAGTTTGATCTTCAATCAAAAGAGTATTACGTTTTAATCATTCTTTTTATGATTAATTTATTATTTTATTGAATTGATCTACATGTTATTGATTCAATTTAATTTTTCTTTGTTGAACGTGATACAACCCATTGGAGATGCAATTCCAGCTTTCAGAGAAGGAGTTTCTGTTAATTCAAAGGCTTAGTTGTTTTCTGCCAATCAAGTTCTTTTGAAATAAATTAAGATATTTGAAACGACCATGAAGTATGAAAACATTCTCATGATGCATGAACCCTCTATATTTATATTTACCTTCCGATATATATATTTCATATATTTGTCAATATATATATATACACACACATTCATGCATTACGCAATTTTTGCTATGTGGAATATGTGAGCCAAAGAATCAAAAGAAATTAGAAGCAATTAGGATTTTTCAAACCTATAAATTTTGAACAAGAATTTAAAATCCTTGGGAAATATTCGGATGAGCCACGGCCTGGGGTTTTGAAAGTTGATGGGCCTGTAGCCCTATAAAACAGCATACCAACATTTGTTTGCTAGGCTTTCTCATGGTCCATCCTGCACCAGACCAAGCCAGCCTATGCTAGGCTTGTCTGTGCCCTCGCCCCAAATTAGCCAGCAAGCCATTGCTTGCTGGGCTTGCATTGCGTCAACCAGAAGCCAGCGAAAGCTGGGCTTCCTTTCTCACCACTGCCCAAAGCTAGCAAGCCTATCGTTGTTGGGCTTTGCCCTCCTTCCCTGGCCCGCTAATTTGCAGTTAAGTTAGGCTGCTATGCAGTAATATAATGGAGCCCAAACGTATAGACTCAATTCGGCTAGAGTCTACCGAATGTGTCACATCCTAGTCCCGGTTCCGCCGTAGTATGATATTGTCCGTTTTGGGCCCTAGCCACACCCTCACGGTTTTGTTTCTAGGAATTCACGCGAGAACTTCCCAATAGGTAGAATGGTATCAGAGCCACTATGTCGTGTGGTGCGGGTGTGCCGCCAAGGACGTCGAGTCCCTAAAGGGGGTGGATTGTAACATCCCACATGGACCAACGAAGAGGGAGTGATGTGCCTTATATGTACATGTCCACCTCCATATAGCACAAGGCTTTTTATGAACTCACTGTGACACACCCCAACCCGAGATGTCCACTAGGACTTCGAATCAAGATGTGTTGGCTGACACCTGGAAGGTGACGAAACCATAAAGTGTATTCATGTGGAAGATGTGAACAAATTTAAACCTAAAAGTGCCTAAGTACAAGAGTGCACGGTGAGAGGGTGTGAACCCATTTCACACGTGATAACAAAGCATAAGTAGAGTATAATAAAATAGGGTGATAATTATATCATCGATGGTAATCGTCTACTCCAAGATTTGCCAATAATCCTCATCGATACGAAAACTGATACTAGAACCTAGAGGGGCGAAAAACAAGGGTGAGTGGGCCTGAAAATAAAGTTTTAATAAAAAACTTTTGAAAATGTTATAACCCCTCGCCGTAAAACCTGTATAGTTTCCAAAAAATAATAGTACTACGTAGGTATAAAAACCAATGCACAAGACCAGCGAAAATTGAGATATGTCATGTCATAATATTTCAGCACTAAAAGATGTAAACTAGATGTGCAACTAAAATAAAATAGTATGCCAATCGGAGTCACCTTACTTGACCTGTACGACTAGACTTATAGCTCATCAATCTAGGCTAGCACATGAGTTGGAGTCACCTAGTGTGACCTGTACGATAGGCTAGGTATAAATATGTACGCTCAAGTGCTACAATCACGTGAAAGCTATGCGATAATCACGATTCCACGAGTTGGAACCACCTATTATGGTTTGTACGAGAGGCTGGCACCAGAGTTGGATCCAAGGTGAGCATGTTGTGCGGGATGTGAACAATCACATAATGGCTGGCCCTGGTCCTGGGAGAAACACTAATACCGGGGTGCAACCATGATGAGCTCTAATGAATATATGCATATTCATATAATTCAACCATTTCAATCACATAATTCATAATTTTGTCACTTACAGCTAATTAATCCATGTGATGTTTGTAATGCTTCAAGCTAGAGATGATCAATGTCTTGTCAACTAAGCAAGTCGTAGTAGCTTAGTTGATGCTGGGACTATGGTTTTAAGTTACTTCGATCAACATTGCATCTTAATTAGAATAAAAAAGGATAATCTTCTTGCTTGTAGGGGTGAATTGTTTCTTTTGTTTTAGTTAAGATGGCATAGTATGGGTTTTATTTCACACGAGTTTGTGAAAGCTTCATCTTGCCCATAGGTGTTGAAGTACTAGAAACTAATTAATTTGCTTGCTCGCAGGTGTAAATTAACCTAGTTTAATGAAGTTTTATTGGGGGATTAAGTTTCATGCCTTCAGTTACAAATATTTCCACTGTGAGCCCCATAATAGGTTGTGGTTTTTAAGGCATGGAAATCGGTTGCATCATGACGTATTTTGGTGTCTCTTTATGAGACTTGTTGATGCAAAATATTGGACCCATGAAGGTTAATCAACGATTGCTAAGGTACGCATTGTTTAAGTCTTATGCTTGTAAATCTTTTTTATTTGAACTATAATGTCGATTTAGAGGATGAAATTTGACTACTAGAGTTTCCTTTGGACATCAAAATTGAAATGATATGAAATTGAATTTGTTATGGATGCACATAATTGTTTCTGGCATATTGCATGTCTTGATTTAAATTGGATGAATGACACGTCTAATGGTCACCAAAATGTACTATGTGTCTGCAAATTTTCGTAATTTTTTGCTATGTATTGTAATTATGGTGAACTTACTAGTAACCCATGCTTGTATAGACAGTTTTACTGGCAAATTGCATTGGTCTTTTGAGACATCACTTTAGACTACTATTATGACCCAAAACAGCTCTATAATTTTATTTTATGAAGATTAGTATGTCTATTTTGATCTGTATAATTTTGGTAGAAATTAGGCATATAAATTGATTATGATAAATTCTAAAGTAAGTGTAACTCATTGCTGAAATTCTGTTTGACAACTTTATGTTGGTTGTGATGTCTATTTTATTATGTCTAAAATATGAAGCAATTTTGTTTAGGTACATCCTTGAAAGAATGTATGAATGACTGTTTGCCCAATTGGGAGAATTAGTGAAAGAAAATTGGGCTTCAGACTCATTAACTTATTTGAATAAGTGTATAAACTCTAAAAGCTTAGTGAGGGTTGTTCTAAAGTTTTGAGCATTAAGTGGACTTGTATGAATCTATTAAAGTGTTATTCTATCTAGCATGAATATGTGTTTTGGTGGATGAAATTGGAATTACGTATGTCATGACTCGAATGACAATAATATGCTTAAGTTGCACGAATGAGTACTTGGTGTATGTGTATATTTTTACTTGTAATCATTTGGATGCCTTGTTGATTATTTGTTAATCTTTAGAAAGAATTTTGAAGCTCATGGGGACTTAGCATAAATATGGAATTATTAATACAAATAAGGTGGTTGTTGGATGCATAATTTTGTATAAACAGCGGTGAATGTCTTAGTTTTACCTTTCATTGAGATTATGCTATTTAAGGTGTTAAGGAAAGGTTAAAGAAAGACAATTTTGTAGTGATATGTATTCATTGACTAAGTAAGGGTGTTCCCACAAGCATATTTCAAAAGGTATGATTTAAGTATGGATTTGCAAATTAAGTGACAATGTTGTAGATTAGTGGGAGCTTGAATTTCATGTTAGTAATGGCTGATAGGAGCATATTTATACGACTTAGTTAGCTTGTTTTCTTGCATTTAATTAGCTAAACTATGTTAATTACAGTGTTTAAAGTTATTTTCGTGCAATTTCAGGTTTTAGTGTCAAAGTATGCAAAAAGAAGCAATTTGGAGCATTCTAGAGCATTTTTGGGCCAAGATTGGATAGTGCAAGCATGGAGGCATGAGGATGGACGAATTTGAAGGCTTGAATTCAGTTAGGGAGCTGCAAGGGGGCCTAAAAACCTTATTTCTAGAAGGCTTTATCTATTCACACATGGTGCCTAATTTCTGCCTAATTTCTGTATTAGAAGAACAAGCCGTCCTACCTTGTCTCCTACCTTGTCCAAGCCGTCCTACCTTGTCCAAGCTACACACTTGTATCCCTTAAGTGTTTCATGTATATATATCCTTGTAATCTTGTAGAGAAAGAAAAGGAGAAAAAACATTCTCTTCCATATTTTCCACATTCTGCCTAATTTCTGCCTAATTTCTGGTACAAAACCTTTTGGTTTCAACTAAGTTCTAAACCTTTCCTAGCCCTATAAATAAGGCTTTGCAGCAAGGCACTAGGGGGGATCACTCATTCACCCAATTTTCGTCCATTCATCTAGCCACACCACTCTACACATCCTAAAATCCTAGAAACACAATTCTAGCCACTTTTACCACCTTTGCCGTAACCTTCCATCCAAGCAACCATTCAACCACCATAACCACCTTGTGCCGCCACCATTAAAGGAGAGGAGGAGTAGTGCCGTGCAGTCCAAAGGAAGGAAGAAACCTTGCACATGCAATCTGCAACTATTGGAGTGTTTGGAGTTCTTTCTTCTTTTAGTTCTGTTTTCATGTTTAATTTAACTTGCTGTTCAATTATGTTAAACATGTGGAACTAATTTCTTTTTAGTTAGAGGCAAATTTGAAGCCATGGACATATGTTGGTTATGATTTGATTTACTCCAGTTATGAATTCATGAACTTTAGATGTGGTTTACTTTTCTGTTTTGATTAAGAACTTGTTTATGTATGTGGGTTGAGGGTCGACACTTAATTTGCATGCCTAAACTTGATGCTAGGATATAAGGGAATTTCACCTAATCATTATGAACTTATATTCATGAGTAGTAAAAATCGCTAGTCACGATTGTGTTTAAGTAAACCCTAGGCTGGATTAACATGCGTATTCCATAGTTATGAATGCCTAGTCGATGTTTATGATTTCCGTTGAACTTAATGATCTTTGTTGAATGTCTCTATCATGCGTATTCCATAGTTAGGGACTTTGATGAGGAATAATTTGGTTGTAATGCGTATTCCATTCAATCCAATGAATCTAGGGAAATCTGAAAGTTAATTTAAGCGGACCTAATTAACTTGGAGCATTGTCATTCATCGTTTGTTGAAGTCATAACTGGGAATCAAATTATATGCATATGTTCATGTGTGGATAAGGAACCCTCTAACTAGTTTCTCATTATTCTATTTCATCACAATCTGTTTTGTTTGAAGTTTGTTTACAAGTCTCTGTTTTAAATTCAATTTTGTCAAAATCAATCCCCCATTTATTTTGAAATGTTAGAATAGTTAGAAATCAAGTTAATTTGTGTTTTTAAGTGTCTTGAATCAAGTGACAACATGTTTTCGTCCAAACTAGTGTTTGTGCTCAAAACTGCCCAGAAAGTGATTTTAAGGCAGTTTTGAGTGCTTCTGTGTTGTTTTGAGTCTTTTGGTTTGTTTAAGTGTTTTAAACTCTAGTTTGGCATTCTTTGAGTCTAGTTTAGTGTTCTACATTATGTTTTTACGTTTTTGAGTCAAGTTCACATTGATTAGCATCCCTAGTTAATCCCCGGTCTAGAACGATCCCTACTTGCATCATTACTACAATTGTCATCAATAGGGTTTAATTTGTGTGTCAAGTAATTCTCACATCAATGGCTTACATTTGCAAATAACCTATAAGGTATGTATGGTTTTTTGAATCCATGTATTCAGTTTAATCTCCGGTTGGATTCATTGAGTCACATATTTATGTGTTGGTCAATTATCAGATGATGATATATTTGATATCCAGTTAATCAAATTGCATTTTAAATCACAATGGAAGAGTTAATATGTAACATCCCACATCGCCTAAGGGAGTGGATCCTCTAAGCCTTATATGTATATTCCCATCTCTACCTAGCATGAGGCCTTTTGGGAGATCACTGGCTTCGGGTTCCATCGGAACTCTGAAGTTAAGCGAGTAGCGCGCGAGAGCACTCCCATGATGGGTGACTCACTAGGAAGTTCTCGTGTGAGTTCCCAGAAACAAAACCGTGAGGGCGTGGTCAGGGCCCAAAGCGGACAATATCGTGCTACAGTGGGGGCTCGGGCCAGGATGTGACAATTTGGTATCAAAGCTTAACCCTAGCCGTGTATGCCGATAAGGACGTCAGGCCCCTAAGAGGGTGGATTGTAACATCCCACATCACCCAGGGGAATGGATCATCTAAGCCTTATATGTATATTCCCATTTCTACCTAGCACGAGGCCCTTTGGGAGCTCACTGGCTTCGGGTTCCATCGAAACCTCGAAGTTAAGCGAGTAGTGCGCGAGAGCACTCCTATGGTGGGTGACCTACTGGGAAGTTCTCGTGTGAGTTCCCAAAGACAAAACCATAAGGGCGTGGTTGGGGCCCAAAGCGTACAATATCGTGCTACGGTGGAGTTAAGCCCGAGATGTGGTAGGGTCACCGGGAAGTTCGCGTGTGAGTTCCCAGAGACAAAACCATGAGGGCGTGGTTGGGGCCCAAAGCGGACAATATCGTGCTACGATGGAGTTGAGCCCGAGATGTGGTGGGGTCACCGGGAAGTTCGCGTGTGAGTTCCCAGAGACAAAACCATGAGGGCGTAGTTGACAAAACCATGAGGGCGTAGTTGGGGCCCAAAGCGAACAATATCGTGCTACGGTGGAGTCGAGCCCGAGATGTGGTGGGGTCACCGGGAAGTTCGCGTGTGAGTTCCCAGAGACAAAACCATGAGGGCGTAGTTGGGGCCCAAAGCGAACAATATCTTACTACGGTGGAGTCAAGCCCGAGATGTGGTGGGGGCCCGGGCTGGGATGTGACATAATCTTTTCTTGCTCATATGTGTGGATTAAATCTTTTGGTTCGACTTACAATGGCATGACTTGATTTATATGTTGTATTAGTTGTGAAGGTTTTTTTTCTTCATCTTGCTTGTAAGTGTTGAAAATTTTTCACAAAAGTAATTGATATGATGTATGAACCAGTGTAAAAAACATGTTAATTCATCTTGCTCGTGGGTGTTGAATTAATTATGTTTTATGAAGTTTGCAACTGCATTAGAAGTTTGCATTATAAAGAGGACATGAGGTGATAAAAGTTGAGACACATCCAGGTAATTAAAGTTCATCTCTGCAATCATAATTTGACGGTGTTTTCATATGAATGAGGATTTTAGCATTTGTGATTATGAAGGTTTTAGGTTGTGTCAACCTTAAAACCTAGTTAGTTCCATGTTGAAAGATTTATTTGACAGAAACTTGTATCAAGGATAAGATGTTATCACAACTACATGCCCATTAAAGTGACACTAGTTTCCCCAATCTCAAGTGTAAACATAAATATTATATTTGTAGACTAGTGGGAGAATGTTGGATTTATTCCAACGTAAATCAACCTTAAATAGTCTACAACATATAATAGGAATGTGATTTTGGAGACTAATGTAGATATTGTGATTTGATCTCCTAAAGAAATCGATCTTATATTAGGTGTCTTGTAATACAAGTAAGATTGACAAAGTCCTTGATTTTATGTGGTTATGATACCTAATTGATAGGCTAAAAAAGTGGGATTTGGGATTCCTTTATGGACAAAACCTTAATGCCTTAGCGAGTATAAATACTAAGGTCCCTATAAACCCTAGATACACAACAAATGCTCCCCATAAAGTAGTTGTGTCCGACTAGGTGCTTTGTAGAAGACTTTGGTGTTGTCGTGTCCTACATCATCTCCGCTTGGTCTCCAATGACTATTGCTTCACGATCAGGTTAGCCAACTCCTTGTTTGTATTTTAATTATATAACCACATAAAGTTTACAATGCAATCAATCTTTCAAACCCTAATTTAAGTTCTTTCAGTTACTGCATGTTATTGAGTTGGCTAATACTCATCTTAGTCAGCCACTTGAAAAAACCAGATCCCTAATTTACATCTCACTCATTAGAGTATAACTTAAATATGTATCTCCCAAAAATATAAATGGAAAGTACGTAAATGTAAATGTATGTTTATGTCTCAAAAGTATTAATGAGTGTCAGTATAAGTATTATCCCCAAAATTATTTTTTAGGGTTAATCTGAGTTTACTACCTTGAAGTTTCTTCGTTTTCAACATTTGGTACATGAAGTTTTTTTCATCCTAGAGTGATACCTAAAGTCATAATTTTGGGACACTTTCATACATTTGTTAAGTTTTCTGTCAGAAACTCCATTAACTGGTGACACGGTCCACATGGACAATGACATGGGCACCCAGTCATTGTAAACTGAGATTTACCCTAGTTTTTAATTTTTTTAATTTTTTAATATTTTTAATATCCACGTGGCATCATATTGACACTTGGCATCCAGTCATTGTCCACATGGGTGCCACGTCCAGTGGCGGATCCATAAAGGAACCTAGGAGGTCCCAGGACCGCTCGAAGACCCCTGAATCGTTGCTTGAAATTTTGCAGGGACCCATCGCACTTGAATGAAGGTTGTGCAGCTGCATCAATAGCGTCCTCACAGGGAAGATGAATGCGCGGAGGAAGAAAGAAAATTTTGCCCTTTTCAACCTTGGCCCAAAATGCACATTTTAGCCAACTGATTAAAACCTTTTTTAGCCAACTGGTTTTTAGTGTTCAAAAAAAAAAAAAAAAAAAAAAGAAAAACCTTTTTTAAAAATAAAAATATTAGACAATGGCAAAACGCTGTTGTTTGCTTCCTTTTTGTTTTTAAGTCCCTAAGACCCCCGTCACTCTTCCCGACTCCCCATACCTTACTCATCCCTTAGAGCATCCCCACCGTAGCAAATTGCTCGGGGGACTGTCTCCAGAACAAAGGCCCGAGGGCCGGTGGATGGCCTCCAGCGTGAGGCAGGCCGGGGGATGGGGGAGGCCCGAGGGCCAGGCCCGTGAGGGATTGCCAGGCCTTGAGCCCGAGGTGGGGATGACGCCATGCTGACGCCAGGGTGGCGTCAGCGTATTATTTAATTTTTTTTGTGTCAGGCGCGTGCACCCCACCCGCGCGTGGGGGCGCGTCCTGACACAATAATCAGAAAAAAAAAAAATTTTGTCTGTTACCGTTGGGAAGCCACGTGGCTTCCCACGGTACGTTAGATCCTAACGGTCACTTAATGTGGACCGTTAGATCTCAACGGTAAAAAAAAAAAAAAGTGTCAGATTTAATATCCACCGTTCGATCTGAGATCAACGGTGGATATTAAAATGCTTTGTAAATTAAAAAATAAATGAAAAAATAGTTTAAAAAATCTGAAAAGTTACCGTTGTGACATGTGGCACAATCTGGAGCGTTGGAATTCAAATTTTTTTATATCCAACGGCAGAGATTAATTAATTGAATAAAAATTTAAAAAAAATTGTAAAAAATTCAAAAAAATTCAAAAAAAAATCTGAAAAAAATTGTAAAAAAAATTGTTTTTACTTTTCTATAAATACCTTCTCATTATCATCTACCTTCACAACAATTTCATATTTTCTCAACTACTTTCAATCACATTCCTTTCTTTGTCTAAAAGTTTGAATCCATTTTTTTTCAACAAAATGACCACTGGTGCAGGTACGAATTGGTCGCTTATTGAAGATGTTGTGTTGTGTACTAGCTGGGTTGAAGTTACTCATAGTTCGCTTACGGGTAATGAGATGCAGTTGCGAGAAATGTGGAGTCTTATTCATACCAATTATCTTGAGAAAATTGGTGGGAAAAGAACCAAAGAATCGATGTCCAGTCGTTGGAAATTACTTTGCCAATCGTTTAGTACGTGGAGAGACGCTTTGGCACAAGCTAGTAGTAATATTCGAAGTGGGGAAAATTACTCGGATATTGTAACAAGATATTATTATTTATTGTTTGTATTATTTATTTGTTACGTTCAAAATTTATTATTTATTGTTACTTATTTGTTACATTATAATTATGTTGTTTGTTACATTATAATTATGTTGTTTGTATTATTTATTTGTTACTTATTTTCATTAAAATTAATGTATAATATCACTTACATTAAGAAAAAAAAATGTGTATATTTAAGGTTAAAATTATTTACTAAACTTGGAACTCTAGCCCCATGTTATGATTAACATGACATATATATATATATATATATATATATATTTGCTTGTTAACATGACATATATATATATATTTATTTGTTAATTATTTTCATTATTTACTAAACTTGAAGCCTTCTTACTTATTTTCATTATCTTTGTTACTTATATATATATATGTATATATTTGCTAGTTACTTAATTTCATTATAATTATTTATTTGTATTATTTATTTGTTACTTATTTTTATTGTGTAGGAACTTCAAGCACAAGCTTGGTACGCTGCCAAAACCAAAAGCAAAAATAAATCATTCAACCGGTGGGAATGTTGGAATATTGTCAAAGATTGTCCTAAATTTAGAGTTGTGCCAGTTGGTCCAGAAGTGCACATGAACAGCACCCCTCTACACTCTACACCCGATCATGAGAGAGCAGATGATGCAGAAGAAGTGCCCGAAACGCCCCTCCCTGAACAAGCGTCGGGTTCGACCCGTTTTCCAATTAGGCCTCAAGGTAAGAAGGCTTCAAAGAGAAAAGGGAGTGCTTCCAAGAACGATTATGAAAAGTTCATGGAAGAACTTACTTGCCAAGGTGAATTGACTTTGGCGAGGGAACTGGCGAAAGATGAGGCTGATAAGGCTGATAAGGCATCAAAAGCAGCAGCTGTTGAGAGAGAATTTTATGCTAATGAGAGAGAAAGAGAGCTACTTAGGCAAGAAAGGGAACATGTTAGAGAAGAAAGACGAGCTCAACAAGATCGTGAGATTATGAACATGTCTTTAGAAGGGAAGTCTCCAAATTCTAAATTTTTTTGGAAGTCAGAGAAAGCGGACGTGGTGCGAAGGAGGCGTGCAAGAGAAACAATAGCAAGCCAAGGTGGTTCTAGCACCGCAAGAGAAGATCATCCTAGCACCACAAATTGGTTAAGTGATGATGAATAGAGTACTTTTTGTAATCGGAGCCCATAATTTTCCAATCACTTTGGGTTGTAATTTATTATTTATTGTTTGTATTATTTATGTTGTTTCCATGTTCATGAATATTTATTCAAATTAATTTGGTAAGTTATTTATATTAAGAATTAATTTGGTAAGTTATTTAATTTGGTAAGTTATTTATGTTGTTAAAAGTCCATGACCATGACCATCGTTCTAATTAAAAGTCCTTGCATAAGAATTACATAAACATAAACATACTAAATAAACATACTAAGAATTACATAAACATAAACATAAACATACTAAGAATTACATAAACATAAACATAAAAAAATTACATAAACATACCAAATAATAAAACACACCAAATAAAATAACATAAACATACCAAATTCAAAATAACACACTAAAATGAACTTAATTATCTTTAGCTTGTTTCAATGCCCACTGGTGCTCTATCAAGTCAATTTGTCGGGCATTGTGCATGTCTGGCATTTGAAATGCAGTATATCGTTGAATGAGCCTTTCATTGTAACGTCCATCCCTTTGTAATGGCTCATGTTGCACGGGGTCATCGGTGGCGTCATGAGCACAATATATACGTGTTCTTGAATTGTTCATCAGGTCTGGCTCATATTCATCAACAGCTTCATAATCGTACTCATCTTCCACAATCATGTTGTGAAGAATGATGCACGTCATCATGATGGATCGAAGCGACTCTACATCAAACAATCTGGCAGCACCCCTGACGATCGCCCAGCGAGCTTGGAGGATACCAAAACAACGCTCCACATCCTTCCTGCACCCCTCTTGACAGCTTGCAAAGTGTTTTTCCTTCGCACTCCGCAGACGTGGCACTGTTTTGACAAATGTTGACCAGCGCGGGTAGATGCCGTCAGCTAGGTAGTATGGCCCGTCGTACATACGTCCGTTGACCTCATATGTAACTTTTGGTGCCTTTCCTTGCAGGACATCGTTGAACACTGGGGATTGGGCAAGGACGTTGATGTCATTTTGAGCTCCCGGGACCCCGAAAAAGGCGTGCCAAATCCATGTATCAAAAGATGCCACCGCCTCTAGAATGATACTTTTTGCCCCTTTTCTGTCTCCGTAAGCGCCTTGCCATGCACTTGGACAGTTTTTCCATGTCCAGTGCATACAATCAATGCTTCCAATCATCCCAGGAAAGCCACGCATCTCCGCCTTCTTCAACAGCCACTCCAAGTCCATGTGTGTGGGTTTGCGGAGGTACTCAACGGTGTAGATAGATTCGATTGCTCCGCAAAACCTCATCAGGGACTCAAGAATGGTTGATTGCCCCATCCTCGTTATCTCATCCACTTGGTCTGCAGATGCTCCATATGCAAGCATCCGCAAGGCAGCAGTAATTTTTTGCTCCGGCAGTAGACCCATAGCACCAAAAGCATCTTTTTTTTGCACAAAATAAGAATCATGGTTGCAAACAGCAATCATGATTTTGTTACACAAATGTCGTTCCATTCTAAAACGACGTCTAAAGTACGTATCAGGGAATGCACTATTAGGAACAAAATAATCATCCAAGAGTTCCATACCTCGTCGTTGCCTGCTTCTATCAAGGTTTCCGGAACGCCTGGGCCTGCAGATCTGAGCTGCAGCTTGGATGACTCGACGGGAATGTGAGGCTCTGCCCCTTCTTATGTCGTCATCTCTCATTTGACGCTCCTCATCTTCTTCCCTCTCATTTCTTACCCCCTGGTGATTGAACATTGATTCTGATTGGTTAAACAAGTCTTCCTCTTCCTGATTCAATTCCCACATCATCCTTGAGGAAGAAGAAGAAGACATTGAAAGAAAGAAACAGAAACTATGAATATTGAAACTGATTTTTGTGAATAAGGAAGCAGAAATTATGAATAATGATAGAGATCTTGAGAATTTTGGTGTGAGATTTGTGAAGATGGATGGTGGATTATATAGAGGATTCAGAAAGGATTAGGTTCTACATAATGCCACGTGGCATGCCGTCATTCGTTAAAAATCTGATGGAAATCTATCATCAAAGATTGTTAACAGATTATGACACGTGGCATGCCGTCATTCGTTTAAAATCTGATGGAAATCTATCCTCAAAGATTGTGAACCGATTATGACACGTGGCGCGACGTGATTGGTTAATAATCTTATCAGAAATCCATCACCAATAATTGTATTATAATTATTTATTTTGTATTATTTAATAATACTTAGGATAATGACACGTGGCGCAACGAGAACGATTAAAAATCTTATTCGATATTACATTTAAAATTATTTTGTATTAATTTTATAAATAAAAAAAATACTAATATTTTATTGCCTATTGCCAGGGCTACTTACTGTTCATTAAGGGCAATTACTGTTCATTAGGTGGATTGAATAGTGTATTGCCAGGGGGAGGGCTCCAACGCTGGAGTTGCTCTTACCTCTACCAAAACCTGAAACCCCCCATTTTCACATATCCAATCCTTA
This sequence comes from Pyrus communis, assembly GCF_041283825.1. NCBI lineage: Eukaryota > Viridiplantae > Streptophyta > Magnoliopsida > Rosales > Rosaceae > Pyrus > Pyrus communis. The sequence goes on along the minus strand of NC_142577.1, from coordinate 3,105,523 downwards.
ATTTCCCAATTCTCAGAACCCTAAAATCCTAAATTCCCACCCAAACTCATATTTTAATTTTACTCGAATATCATATCTCAATTTGTTTCAAATATCCACACCACCACCATTTGGTTCAAGATTCAAATAAGATTTTTTAGTATTCTAATCTAATCTCAACTAAATTATATTATTTATTGATGGAGATTTATAATCTATTATTGATATGATTATAAATATATTTTATGTTTGTATACTCATTTAATTACTGGAATTTTGTTTATTGATTAACTGATATATGTTTTTTGTGTTTTTTTCTTAATGTGTAGTGTAGAGATAAGAAATATGGAAAGGTTTTTCAAGCCAAAGAGCATACTTGCAAATGGAACATTTTCAAACTATGAATGTCACATCCCGGCCTAGGCCCCACCACATCTGGGCTCGACTCCACCGAAGCATGATATTGTCCGCTTTGGGCCCCGACCACGCCCTCACGGTTTTGTTTCTGGTAACTCACACGAGAACTTCTCAATGGGTCACCCATCATGAGAGTGCTCTCGTGCGAACTCGCTTAACTTCGGAGTTCCGATGTGAAGGATTATTTTGGAAGATGACATGTTCATTTAAGCAACATCATTAGCATGCAATTAACAAATTAAAGGCGGAATCATGCTAGCATACACTTAAAAACAAAACATTACCCATGAATGTTCAAAGCCTAGTAAAATGGTGAACCAATAATCAACTCAAAACAAAGTGAGTTGAAATATATACCTTTGTAGATTCCTCTTTGTATTTAAACAAAGGCTAATCACCCAAAGAGAGGGCCTTCATTCCTTGCATCTTAGATCTATGGATTTGGATGGATGAAAAAGGTTTCTCCAAAGTTCCCAAAATTGAGAACCTCTAATGATTCATCACCAAGGCATAATGAAGAAGAAATGAGTGACCTTGGAAGAGTTTGATTGCTAGATGATCCCTCCAAGGTGGCCGAAATTTTAGAGAGAAAGGAGAGCTTGTGTTCTCATCCTTTCCCCAAAAACAACCCTTAATGAATTTTAGGCTATAAAGTCCTTTATATAGTCCCTTCAAATAAGTGACCTAATGGACCAAAATCCCTATTCTTCTAACATGGCCGGCCTATAGGGTTTATTGGGCTTTCAAGCCCTTTGTTTATTCAAGTTGTCATACAACTTGAGTTAATGGGCTTGACATTCAAATCCCATTGGGCCTTGCAGCCCAAAACTAACCCGAGGTCTTTAACGAACTTATTCGTTTGATTAATTAACATATTAATTAATCCTAGCCTTAGATAAATAATTAAACCATTTAATTATTCTTACTCATCTCCGTTGTTTCTTCAAACTCTACCTTACTCGGTGAACGATCCATTAGGTTCCTTTTAGCGAGGCAGTGGGCGATTAAAACTCTTTCTAATCGATTGTGAATTGAAACTTACTTTCAATTCTCCCGTTAGTGATAATACACTTTTAGGGCTTCCACAAACCATGGTTGACGCCTAGCAGCATGTCATGGTTACCCAAGCTAATCAGAAGAGGTGGAGAACCTATTCAGTTTTAGGATTACAAATGCAATACGGTCTTTCTCTAATACAATACTCTTGACCACATTGTTTGGTTTGATAGTTTATTCATGTCTACTATCTAATGTGAGTCTTGTGCTTATATGATTACCTTGAATGTGATTTGGAACACATTCCTAAATCTCATTCATACTTTGGCCAAAGATTCTTAATCATATCATAGAGTATTATCCCTCAAACAGTTTGAAGGTTAGAGATCCCTTGTTGCGCATTCACTTGCCTCCATGGCTAAGTGGCTTAACCCCAACGATGCCGTGGACACCCTCCTGATGGAGTGACTTTGACATAATCAAAGATTAAGGACCTAACCACAAGACAACTGTGATGCCTCAGGTCAAAAGACTAATTTGCATTATCCCAACCATGAGTTCTCATGTGACATGAATATGAGAACTCTTCGTTGATCGTGTTCAGTGAACTCATTCTCTATTGAGCACCTACGTACTTGTCTTGATGTCACACGCACCAATGACTCGAGACTAGTCACTCTCCCTGAGAGAAGACATAGCACGTACTGATCTTAACGGACTGTCAATGCCCAATTGACAATCTTATGATCAGGAACGTTTAGGATGTGTCAACGAAAGAATGGTCTCATGAATCTAACTTCTTTAGATCGCATTCTTCCAATCACATATTCCTTGGACTTATCGTTTAAGCATATAACATTTATATGAGACGGCTCAAACAATAATCTTTGCCCTTTACATTTAAACTACATTAGTTTGAAATGTCCGTAAAGTATCATCATATGATTGGTTTTAGGGCACATTTCCAACACGATGGAACCCAAAACCAGTGAGCTCCCAAAATGCCTCGTACTAGGTAGAGATGAGTGTTGGAAATGTGCCCTAAAACCAATCATATGATGATACTTTACGGACATTTCAAACTAATGTAGTTTAAATGTAAAGGGCAAAGATTATTGTTTGAGCCGTCTCATATAAATGTTATATGCTTAAACGATAAGTCCAAGGAATATGTGATTGGAAGAATGCGATCTAAAGAAGTTAGATTCATGAGACCATTCTTTCGTTGACACATCCTAAACGTTCTTGATCATAGGATTGTCAATTGGGCATTGACAGTCCGTTAAGATCAGTACGTGCTATGTCTTCTCTCAGGGAGAGTGACTAGTCTCGAGTCATTGGTGTGTGTGACATCAAGACAAGTACGTAGGTGCTCAATAGAGAATGAGTTCACTGAACACGATCAACGAAGAGTTCTCATATTCATGTCACATGAGAACTCATGGTTGGGATAATGCAAATTAGTCTTTTGACCTGAGGCATCACAGTTGTCTTGTGGTTAGGTCCTTAATCTTTGATTATGTCAAAGTCACTCCATCAGGAGGGTGTCTACGGCATCGTTGGGGTTAAGCCACTTAGCCATGGAGGCAAGTGAATGCGCAACAAGGGATCTCTAACCTTCAAACTGTTTGAGGGAGAATACTCTATGATATGATTAAGAATCTTTGGCCAAAGTATGAATGAGATTTAGGAATGTGTTCCAAATCACATTCAAGGTAATCATATAAGCACAAGACTCACATTGGATAGTAGACATGAATAAACTATCAAACCAAACAATGTGGTCAAGAGTATTGTATTAGAGAAAGACCGTATTGCATTTGTAATCCTAAAACTGAATAGGTTCTCCACCTCTTCTGATTAGCTTGGGTAACCATGACATGCTGCTAGGCGTCAACCATGGTTTGTGGAAGCCCTAAAAGTGTATTATCACTAACGGGAGAATTGAAAGTAAGTTTCAATTTACAATCGATTAGAAAGAGTTTTAATCGCCCACTGCCTCGCTAAAAGGAACCTAATGGATCGTACACCGTGTAAGGTAGAGATTGAAGATTCAACGGAGATGAGTAAGAATAATTAAATGGTTTAATTATTTATGGCAAGGATTAATTAATATGATTATTAATCAAACGAATAAGTTCGTTGAAGACCACGGGATAGTTTTGGACCTTAAGGCCCAATGGGCTTCGAACGTCAAGTCCATTGACTTAAGTTGTGTGACAACTTAATGAATAATGATTCACAAAGGCCCAAATAGCCCAATGAATACCCTAAGGCCGGCCATGTTAGAGAAGGAGTGGTTTTGGACTTATTTACAAGTTTGCCACTCAAATGAATTAAGGAATAAGTATGACTTAATAGCCAAAATTCATTAAGGGTTGTTTTTGGGGAAATTGGAGAAACACAAACTCTCCTTTCTCTCTAGAAATGGCCGGCCACCCTTGAGGAAAACATCTAGCAATCTTACTTCCTCAAGATCACTCATTTCTTCTCCAATCTTACCTTGGTGTGGAGACTTAGAGGTTCTCAATTTTGGGAACTTGGAGAAACCTTTTCATCCATCCAAATCCATGGATCTAAATGCAAGGAATGAAGGCCCTCTCTTTGGGTGATTAGCCTTTGCTTATGCAAAGAGGAATCTACAAAGGTATTGATTTCTCAACTCACTTTGTTTTGAGTTGAGTCTTGGTTCACCTATCTACTAGGCTTTGAAGTTCATGGGTTAAGTTTTGTTTTTGAGTGCATATAAACATGATTCCGCCTTTTAATTGTTAATTGCATGTTGTTGATGTTGCTCAAATGAACTTGTTTTTCACAAATCTTCCTTCAAGTGGTATCAGAGCCTAAGTCTAGTAGTTGGTGAATCCTTTTGGGTTTTGTAGTTCATAGTTTGTGATTTGAATGTTGTAATTGTTACAAGCTTTATTCTTGCTTCTTTGAATGTAAATTTTGTTAGAAAATTTGCCATCTCAAATGTTGTAGATGTAGTTCATATGAGCATGAATTTTGGAGCCAAAATTTGGTGCCATGTTTATGGGGAAATTCGGCCAAATCCAAAGGGTGGATTTTTGGGTTCTTGTTTGACTTGTTAAAAGTGTTTTAAAGTGACTTTTGGAACCCCTATGTACCCTAGTATGGGTGTATGTTATTTCCCTTAAGTTTGAGTGGTTTTGGTATTTTTTTGGGTGAAGAATGTTCATGGAGCTCTTATGGGTTTTCATGGATGTTCTTCATTGTTCTTGATATGTTCTTGCCAAGAACAAAAGGTTTGGTGTTTTGATTCAAAGTTTTGATTTATTTCATAAAGTTTTTGTTTTGAAATATTTCTTATGTTTAAATATCTTAGATATTTGTTTTGAAAAATTAAAGAAATTTTAGTGGGTAGGTGTGTAATGATTTATTCCATTACACACACCCCACTTACAAAAACTTTGAAATTTTTTTTTATTACTTTGCTTCAAAACCGGCCACCCTACTCAATTAGGGTCCTTGTGGGGCTTTTATGCAATTACATAAAGTTTTGATACTTTTGTGTATTTGTACTTTGACCCAAAAGTTTACGTTTTTACGTAAAGGTCCAAAATCACTAAAAGGACAAATTGTTTTGCTCCTTTAATGAAGTTTTAGCTTTTGTGGAAATTTTTGGGTTCTAGTTGTAATTATATGAAGTAGTGGACTTTTGTGTTTTTACAAAGTGACCGCAAAAGTTTAAGTTTTGCAAAATGGCCCAAAAGTTGAGGTCATAGCATTTTGGCCCAAATTAGGTGGAGAACAAAATTGTTTTGTCTCTTTAAATGAGAATTGGATTTTCATTTCATTTAGCTCCATTTAAATCAATTCTATGGATACAAAAACCAAATGAAAATGTTGCATTCAAGTTTAATTAGTTAAAGCGTTAATTAATTAAAGAAAGGGTGATTATGAACCTAAGCCTACTATAATTGAGCTATGTGAAAGGCCGTTTCAAATTTGTTTGAACCATGGGAATGTGTAGATTAAATTTTGGTTGTAATTTGATATGATCAATTGTTGTAAAAGAGCATAAGCTCTTCTTTACTTTAAAGTAATTTGATTTGATCAATTGTTGTAAAAGAGCATAAGCTCTTATTTACTTTGAAGTACTCCTTTCTTGTTTTATTCGATATGCATGAAATTGGAATAGTTGGGTCCAACGCCCAAATAAGACAACACGCCTTAATGTGATTAAACGCGTAACTAAAATCAATCACCATCCCTAGACCGAGATTCAACACTAGGCTCGTGTTGAATCGAATCAAAGGTTCATAGTCATCCTAAGGCCCTAAGGCAACTATATAGTCCATCAATGAATGCAAATCTTATGTTAGTAGTACCATATAGTCTTGCTTTAAAAACCGTTTTAAAAGCATAGTGGGAGTATTATATACTACTAAATCAATCATATGGACCAATAGTTGTAATAGGACCAAAATGTTTTAATTGGATTAAAATGTATGTTTATATGTGATGAGACCTAAAAACCCTCAACCAAATCAATATTAAGTTGATAAGCGAGAGATGCTTTGAATATCTCTTCGTGGCCTTCCACCGTGGTAGGCTCCAATCGTTTGTGACTTGTACACCGGCTTCACCCTATCATGGGGGAGTACAAAGTGCATGCTTACACTCAGGAGGAGTCTATACGCATATGATGAGGTGAGTGTAGGCAACGAGGATGGCCAATATCATATCATTGTGAGGCTATTCTTGAACCCCTTCATGAACTAAGCATGGTGGGAATAACTTAACTAAGTGCAATGGCGCCGATATCATATCATTGTGAGGCAACATTCTCTAGAGGCCAAATAAGATGGGTACTTGCAAGAGATGCAAATGAGTAAGCGTACTCTCTCATTATTATTAATGCTAGCCGATATCGTATCATCGTGAGGTGGGCTTGGTAATAGTGAGCCTCCCATACCCTACTAAGAGTTTCCTCCAAAACTCTCGAATTCCGATGAGGGATATGGAATTTGCTAAAAATAGTGGGTGGTGCTATTTTGATTTAAAGACCCGGATCAAATAGCTTAAAATCAATCAATTTATATTCGTTATGTATTTGTTTACCAATATATTTGCAAACGCTATCCAAAACTTGACAAAGAAAAACCGAATGCTTTAATTTCCGGACTTAGTTCTACAATCCCATAGATTGTCTTTAATGGCTTGTAGATGTAACTAAGTAGTCTCATCCTCACAATCTTCCTATTGATAATGTATCATTGGAAGAATATGTTAGATAAGTCTAACATGAGAAGGACAACACTTTTAATGTCATAATTCTTCAAATACAAATTGTTGTATGAAGAAATAAGAGTTGCTTTGAACAACCCTTAATCAACACAAACTTTAGTGCTTGTTTCTTTGTTACATAAACAAGGAACTTGAGAAGTAAGCACAAGGGCATGGACACTTTATGTGCCATGATTCTTCACTTACAAATTGTTGTATGAAGAAATGAGAGTTGCCTTGAACAACTCTTGAAAGTTTGTTATTATGTTTAGAACATAATGGTTGGTTGACAAAAATAGTCCATTTATATGGACTTATGATGATTTTGAATCATTGAGTGTTGAAGTGTTAAACCACTTAACGAGACGGAAACTAGGCAAGGACTTCACCTTTGTGTCCCTATCCTAATGGTTCACTAAGTTTATTGTAAACTATATAGTGAACAATAACCGCACGCTCTCCAAATCGTTTGATGTGTATAACACATTTGAAATAAATTTCAAGAGAGATAGTGGGAGTTTAGGGACCATGACTATTGTAATCAAAAGGGAAGTCAAATGAAGAAGGCAAAATAACTCCAAGGGAACAAACTTTCTTTATCAAAGGATGGACATTGGAAGGGGTATTTGCAAGAAATGTCTTGCAAGTGTCAAGAACACACCTTTTGAAGGTGTTGTAATATGTTCTTGAAATAGTTCAAAACAGTTGGTTCTTCTACTTGAATGCTTGATTCCGTATTAGTAACTATGTTTTACAATTGTTGTAAAAGTGTGCTAATAAAGAGTAGAAGATTAATGAGAGAAGAGAAAGTACTTCACATTCGGAAAGTGAATAAAATATAGATCTCTGCGAAAGCGGATTGTACTTACTTCCTCATATGAACTACCAAAGAAATTGGAAAATACTAAAGATTGTCTTTACATTCCAATTTTAAGGAACTTAAATCCGTCACTATAGTAGAGATGGATGAATATTTTGTTTGACAAAACATTGTTCTTTATTAATCAATAATTAGATTATTGTAATTTAATTGATTGTCTCTATAGTAGAGATGATGTGGTAGTGTTAACTGTTTAAGAATATAACGATGCTTAAAACCCAAAAGGTTGCAAGGTAGTGACTAATCACAACTAAGTTGTGATACCTCTAAAACATAAGTTATGAGTTGGTCATAGATGGATGCTTTGGATCGTTAGATCCGGATCCAATACCTTCTTGTTAAAATTGTATAGAGGCGAAATGTTCGAATCTTTATTCTTTTGGAAAGAAGAAAGAATCACAAAGTTGTTGAGGTTAATTCACTTAGATGTTAGTGGCACTTGTCCACAACATAATACTACTCATGTTGTATGACATTCACCGAAGATCACTCTCGGTTGGACTATAGTTTATTTTGAATAAACACAAGTCCGAATACTTTGCAAAAGGTTTCAAAGAATTCAAGAAATGTAAGTAGATGAGTAAGACGTCTAAAGTATTTACCTCCTTAGATTTGATCCAAGGAAAAAGTAACACTTTAGATTAATTTCCTTGAAAAATATCAAGGAAAGTAGCATCGTAAGATAATGAATTTCTCCATTAGGAGAAGAATGAACATAAATAAGATTTAGTTCGTTGGACATTATCAATTACCCATATATATATGATATATACTTCTAAGACATGTTAGTTGTAGAGATCCATCCATCATGGATCTTAGCAAGCTAGTGGGAGCTATAAGCGTCTTATGAGAAAAGATCAATTGTTTGATTTCTCATAAAGATGTAAATGAATCTTTTGTTTACTAGGTTTACAAAAGATTAGTGGGAGTTGATCATATTCCTAAATTTGAATATATATATACATGATATATATTAATTTTGAAAATGAAAGGAATTCTTCATCGTTAAAGTTATGACTTTAAACATTCTATAATGATAGAATGTATATGGGAGACATAGTCTATATACATGGGATGGAAATCTATAATGATAGATTTCAAGATATAATTGGATTATATCAATCCCTAAAATAGACAATGAGATGCTAGGAAGTTTCTCATATGATGATAAACTTCAATTAGAATGACAATTCTAGTGAGACTAGGAAGTTGTTCTTCTCAAAGGGAATGTACCCTTTGACTCCCAAAGAAATAATGCGTAAATAGAATCCTTTATGCATACGCAGAAAGGTGATTTATGTATTACATATTGTATGAAAACATTGATATAAATTGTACCTAGAACGGTACAAGATGATATCAGTGCAAGCCCAGGATCAGAACCATGGCAACTGTCAAGTGAATCCTTAGGTATTTAAGAAATACTAAGGATGGATTCCTCAAGAATGAGGAAGAATTAGAGTAACGTAATGGAAGCGTAAATGTATTAGATTATGAATCTAATCCATCATAGAATATCTCTTCATTATGAATGAAGTGATAATGAGATATCTCTTTATTATGACTAAAGAGATATTTGGGTGGAAACGTTAAAAGTAAATGACTTTAATGTGTTCCATCATGTATGCAAAATATATTGCCATATAGAGGCTTACAACATTGTTGTTTGGATGGGAAAGTTCATTCATGAACTCTCCATTCGGTTCCAACCAGAAAGTGTATGACACTAATGGGGCGATAGCTCAAGCCAGGGAATCAAGGTCTCATCAAGGTCCGAACTCAAATGAGAGACTGAACCACATGATTGAGAATCATGTATAATGGTGACGTCGTTATTCTCAAGGTTGCTTCTATGGATAACATATAGATATCCATTGTTTAGGCCTACTACTCAGCCATTTATGAAATGAATTACAAAAGAGGTATCATCAATGATGACTAAGCTGATTGGCTCTAGTACAAGTGGGAGATTGTTGGAAATGTGCCCTAAAACCAATCATATGATGATACTTTACGGACATTTCAAACTAATGTAGTTTAAATGTAAAGGGCAAAGATTATTGTTTGAGCCGTCTCATATAAATGTTATATGCTTAAACGATAAGTCCAAGGAATATGTGATTGGAAGAATGCGATCTAAAGAAGTTAGATTCATGAGATCATTCTTTCGTTGACACATCCTAAACGTTCTTGATCATAGGATTGTCAATTGGGCATTGACAGTCCGTTAAGATCAGTACGTGCTATGTCTTCTCTCAGGGAGAGTGACTAGTCTCGAGTCATTGGTGTGTGTGACATCAAGACAAGTACGTAGGTGCTCAATAGAGAATGAGTTCACTGAACACGATCAACGAAGAGTTCTCATATTCATGTCACATGAGAACTCATGGTTGGGATAATGCAAATTAGTCTTTTGACCTGAGGCATCACAGTTGTCTTGTGGTTAGGTCCTTAATCTTTGATTATGTCAAAGTCACTCCATCAGGAGGGTGTCTACGGCATCGTTGGGGTTAAGCCACTTAGCCATGGAGGCAAGTGAATGCGCAACAAGGGATCTCTAACCTTCAAACTGTTTGAGGGAGAATACTCTATGATATGATTAAGAATCTTTGGCCAAAGTATGAATGAGATTTAGGAATGTGTTCCAAATCACATTCAAGGTAATCATATAAGCACAAGACTCACATTGGATAGTAGACATGAATAAACTATCAAACCAAACAATGTGGTCAAGAGTATTGTATTAGAGAAAGACCGTATTGCATTTGTAATCCTAAAACTGAATAGGTTCTCCACCTCTTCTGATTAGCTTGGGTAACCATGACATGCTGCTAGGCGTCAACCATGGTTTGTGGAAGCCCTAAAAGTGTATTATCACTAACGGGAGAATTGAAAGTAAGTTTCAATTTACAATCGATTTGAAAGAGTTTTAATCGCCCACTGCCTCGCTAAAAGGAACCTAATGGATCGTACACCGTGTAAGGTAGAGATTGAAGATTCAACGGAGATGAGTAAGAATAATTAAATGGTTTAATTATTTATGGCAAGGATTAATTAATATGATTATTAATCAAACGAATAAGTTCGTTGAAGACCACGGGATAGTTTTGGACCTTAAGGCCCAATGGGCTTCGAACGTCAAGTCCATTGACTTAAGTTGTGTGACAACTTAATGAATAATGATTCACAAAGGCCCAAATAGCCCAATGAATACCCTAAGGCCGGCCATGTTAGAGAAGGAATGGTTTTGGACTTATTTACAAGTTTGCCACTCAAATGAATTAAGGAATAAGTATGACTTAATAGCCAAAATTCATTAAGGGTTGTTTTTGGGGAAATTGGAGAAACACAAACTCTCCTTTCTCTCTAGAAATGGCCGGCCACCCTTGAGGAAAACATCTAGCAATCTTACTTCCTCAAGATCACTCATTTCTTCTCCAATCTTACCTTGGTGTGGAGACTTAGAGGTTCTCAATTTTGGGAACTTGGAGAAACCTTTTCATCCATCCAAATCCATGGATCTAAATGCAAGGAATGAAGGCCCTCTCTTTGGGTGATTAGCCTTTGCTTATGCAAAGAGGAATCTACAAAGGTATTGATTTCTCAACTCACTTTGTTTTGAGTTGAGTCTTGGTTCACCTATCTACTAGGCTTTGAAGTTCATGGGTTAAGTTTTGTTTTTGAGTGTATATAAACATGATTCCGCCTTTTAATTGTTAATTGCATGTTGTTGATGTTGCTCAAATGAACTTGTTTTTCACAAATCTTCCTTCAAGTATGAGAATATACATATAAGGCTTACAGGATCCACTCCCCTAAGCGATGTGGGATGTCACAATGAAACATCGTCGTAGACGCTTGTAATATTGTTTGCATATGATTCATGAATAAAATGTATTATAATTTCACTTTTAAATGTTATTTTTATCTATAAATTTTGTTTACCTTTGTTATTGGGACTCCCCGAGTTTAAAATTCTGGATCCGTCACTGGCCACGTCACCAGTTAACAGAGGTTCTAATGGAAAACTTAACGGATATATGAAAGTGTCCCAAAATTATGACTTATCTGGAATGAAAAAAACTTCATGTATCAAATGTTGAAAATCAATAAATTTTAGGGTAGTAAACTAAGATTAACCCTAAATTTAATTCATGCATGAAAGATTCTCTTGTCATGTTGGGCTCTACAACTAGAAATATGAGCAAAAGAAGAAACACGAAATTAAAACGTTGACCATCCTTTATTAGCATCACCTCTATTAATTATGGATATCGACTTCAAAAAAAGGTGGACCAAAAGAAGAAAAGAAAGAAGAGTAATGCTACAATTACCACATATTTGTACAATCATTTGTATCATCTTTTTAATAGAACTAGGTGACTGCATTTGGATGCTTGAATGGATTCTCCAAAAGCCACCGAAGTCGGAGACCTCTAAATTTCGACACCAATGATGATTGAGGAAGAAAATGAGTGATATGAGAGCAAGAAAATGCTAGCAATCTTTTCCCATGTGGCCGACCTCCTAGAGAGAGAGAGAGCTTGTGTTTTTCTCTCATTTCCTCTTAGACACGTTCATGAGGGATGAGGCTATAATACCTCTTTATACTCACCAACTTTTGTGAGCAACTTGGAACAAAAGGCCCTTCTTCTCTCTAGGCTGACCAAAGCTTGTTAGGTGGCCTTGTTCTCTTTTGTGTTTTAGTTGTCATACAACTTAAGCTAATGGATTTGACCATCGAATGACCTTTTGGGCCATGAGGCTCAAAAATAACCCAAGATTTATAACGGACTTGTTGGTTTCATTAACGAACACATTAATTCATCCTAACCATAAACAATTAAACTATTTAATTGTCTTTACTCAATTATGTTATATCCTTTAATCATTGCCTTACACGGTGTGCAATTGTTTGTGTTGTGTCATTCACATCAACGACTCGAGATCACTCTCCATGGAAAAAGACATAATATGTGCTGATGTAACCAGATTGTCAATGCCCAATTGACAATCCTATAATCAAGAATATTTAGGATATGTGTATGAAAGAGAAAGGTCTCGTGAACCTAACTTCTTTAGATTACATTCTCTTAGTTTCATATTCCTTGAAAGTTTAACCAAAATCTCTCTATAATCCTTCTGCAAAGCAAATTTAGAGCATCTCGCAAAGCAACCTGTCCCAGGAATACTAGAGCTCTTCCTAAGTTTCTGGCTCCGGCAATGAGAGCGTTCCCACATCATTCCTAATAACAAATCTCGACGCCGCACTCTTTAATCACTAAACCGACCAAAAATGGGGAGGATTAGAATGGATATGTTTTCTTCTGGAGCAACGCATCTCATATACCAAAAGACGCCTAAATATTAGTTAACCACGTTTTGCCAGCACTCCAGTAAAATAGTCGAAAAGCAGGATAAGTTGACAAATTTGATCATAAAATACAATTGTAATCCTACAATGAGTAGATTGTCTTCCACACCAGAAAATTGAGCCTTGAGCTTTTGCAAAACACCAGGTTATTTTGATGCATCTAGGGTCCTTAGTGGGTGGTACACAAACCCCATCAAAACATTCCATGCATCGCAACGGCAGCTGCACAGCATTCCGTCTTGCAAACAAGTTATATAGTTAGCCTTGGTCATTTCCCCAAGTGTGTCAAAATTCGACTAATCAAAGCTTCCTTCTTCCCAGCAAGCGGAAGATTATTTGCCGTCAGATAGTACTTCAACTGTGTCACTGTCATATCCTTTAACTGCACAACATGGACCACAGTACAAGTGATTAGCATCCTCAAAATTATTAACCTACACTACATTAAAACTACCATGACCAAGGTTCTTAAAATTACACACTACTTTTTCTCTGATATTTTTCCCTTCGAGGGAAGAGAAGCATTTGGGTTGTTCAGGTTTACACTAATGGGAAGGAGGTGGTATTCACATAAACCCTTGACCAAATCTAGACAGCGGGTTCATCATTTTATCGTTCATAATCCTTCTGGATCCGTACACAATCAAGCTTTACGAAGAATCCTTTTACAAAACACGTGCAAGAATGCTTCAGTACCTGTCAAATAGATAGCCTCAAAACAGAATTATTCCTTTCCTCCAATTAGGTCTCAAACAAATTCTCCCTGACAATAATTGGTCCACTTAAACAAACCAAAATTTTCTGCTAATCAATTAATTTCCCTTCTGCTTTTATGGGAACGATCTAATCAATTAATTTCCTTTCTGCTTTTATGGGAACGATTTTGAGGCCAATCCAATCAGCCCTTTACCTCCTAAAGCTTACTAAAAGGTTACCGCTTTTATTGGGAAAACAAAAACTCACATGAGTTCAAGAATAGCAAAGCAGTTTCAGTTTCACCTTTCCATTGTCTGCAAGGCCACCCCAATCATAGTTAGCACACTCTTTGACTGCATTTTCAGCAACAGCTTTTCGTTTTTTGGAGGTCTCACTTTCTTTTCCATTTCCCACTGCATTTTCCTCGTCATAATTGTCCCCATAGACAGACAGCTTAAATTCTTCTAATGCACTAACAAATGTGGGTCTGCAAGCCACGTGCGCAAAGATATCGAGTTAGGAAGTTCATGCAGGAGGAATAAGCAAAGGCAAATGTTATTCAGTTCTTGCAAAGCAAGAGAAACACGAGCAGACAAAGATGCATGTGTACACTTTTCCTTACCTAGACATTCCTTCCTCATCAGGCACTGTTTCATCCTTGGTTTCTGGTATTTCATCTTCCTCCAGCGCTAGGGCCTGCAGTACTGCATAGTGTCTCTGCAAGGCTGAAAAGAATCTTTGTTACATACTAATACACATGACAGCATAAGTAAAAGATTGGTGCCTTTGGTGCGGTCAACAGCCACAATTTGAGAAGATGGGCAAGAGCTCACCAAGATATCAACTTCTGAAAGTCCAAACGCCACACACTAGTACATGTATCTTCTTACTTACAGACATTAATACGATGCATTTGGAGGTGTATTTTCCCCAAAGCATCCAAAGAGGCATTCAACAAGAATTCTTAAAGTTTAAGTTGTACTGACATATTCCATTTTCCAAAACAAGACGTGAGTAATTTGAGTCACATTTGTACCGAATCATTTACAATATTAACGAAAAAAGACAAATCAGCAAGAATATTAATACTGGTTGTTGACCTCTGGGAACTGATTCATTACGATATTTGACTCATGTTTGTACTGATTCAATTCCTAGAGCATCTGTCTCTCCTAACACCACTTGCACAGGGATTCAGTTTAAAAATCCAGTCAGAGAACACTGCTTTTACAATATTAATACTAGTCATCGACCTCTAGTTGACTTAAGGATAGACTAATGGCTAAGCATACAATAAGCAACCAGCACAAACAAAATGCAGAAAAATGAATCGAATAATGACAATATACTTTCAATGAAGGATTTTCAACATGACATACCAGGGTTGGCAAATTGGAATACTGAGAAATCTTTCAAGTCAAAACGTTTGATTAAAGCAGCAGCTTTTCTGATTTGATCATCATTTGCACGAGGTGGTGCATCATTTGAAGCTGTATGAAGCTGCAAATTGTCACAAGCACAACATTTGTTAAATAACTATGGTAAGAAATACTTTATGTTACAGATTCAATTATATCCCTCGCCTCTTCAGTGTTTCTAATGTCCTCGGAGTACGGAAGATATATCATATGCATTCCCGGTGGCTCAACCTGACCACCAGCACTAATTATTTCATCCTGTGATTTGTCAAAAGAGATAAGTGAGTTTGTGTAAGACAAATTTCGGCAAGGATATTTGTGATCTTTAATATCATAAAAACTGAACACAGTAAATTCACGACAATGTACGAAAACCACTAATCAGAAAACCACTAATCATCTTTTGTTAAAACTTTTATGTCAGCTCAGTTCAGTCACGTATTTAGCAGTTTGAATAGGTATTTTGCCATTGAAATGAGCAAGCACCATTAAGCAGATTTCTCTTTTACAAATCTATAACATACAGGCCTTGTTTGTCACGCCGTATAGGACACCAGAGAGGACCATTTTATACGAATCCGGTTAGGTCCAGGTACGCTCCACGACCTACTAATAATCCATTCGAAATGCCATGTATAATTTAGTCGGGCTCAAAAATACACAGAACACCAGAACCACGCCTCACATCATCATCCTCTTCATGCTGCCAGTTGGTTCATCATCTTCTACACAGGCATCTCATCATCCTTTGAACCCATTCCGAGAAGCCCATATCAGAGCATCTAGGTCTGCACTCACTGATCGATTCCGTGATTCCATATCAGACCAAGTTTTGATGACTCGATCTGAGTTCTCCCGTTTCCACCCTTCAGACTCATCAAAGAGGCAGCCTCGCCACTGCTTCAAGGTTCGATTTGATCCCCAACAACTCCGGCGAGCTCTCTAGCTCTAGCGAGAGCAGTCCCATAGTCGCCGAGAGGGTCTGATCTGACAAGCCCAACCCTCCTCGTCCATTCGCCGACCCCTACCGACCCCTTTCCCATCTACCCACCCCCTTCCTTGTTCTCTCCCTTCTATCGACCCCTTCGTTTTCTAAATTTTCTTTTTTAATGTAATTTATTTATTTAAGTATATTTATGGTTTTTAGAATATTAAGTTATTTATAGAAGGTAATAAAATTGTATTATCTAAGGTATAATTTTTGGGACTTTATGGCAAAAGTAGTTCCGAAGTCCTCTTGTCCGTGCAGTATAAAGCACTCGGTCTTTAGTCCAATACAACACCAAACACTAGACATTAGGAATAGAAAGACCTGGGCTGCTAGTGAGTGCAATGGGGAAAGTTTTCTCTATTCATAGTAGGTATGAAGACCCTAGCAGACCCTCCCAACATTCGAATACGTAACATGATCTCCTTCAACCCACTTTTCTGCCTATGGCAAAGTCATAAACTATACATATCATGGTGGAACTCTCAGAAAGCACTTTTCTAAGAACTGAGACCTAGAGCCTTCTTTCCCATCATTAAAAATACACTTTGTATATAGTCATTTTTATCCAATGCACAGATTAGTCTAAGTCAAATAGTCAATAGAGTATGACGTACCAAACGAGGCCACAATGGATAAAAAAAATTGACCTTTAGATTTTCAATTTTGGTTTATCTACATTTTCTGTTCTTAGTAAAAAAATTCAAATTCTTGCTTTACTAGTATTTTGTAATTTGTATATAATTAACTTGGTTATCCAACATCAACAATGAAAATGGCATTTCTTTTAAGAAGAGCTCACATGACCACAATGTTAACCAATGACAATGATACAACTTATATTTTCTTTTCACCAAATGCCACAAGGGACTTTGTGCAAAGCATAAAATTGAAAAAAAATTAGAGCAGCCACTTGCCTTGCTTAACAACAAACAACCACTAAAAAACCATTTGTAAACACTAGAACTATTTCAGAGATGGTGACTCAGTGTAGATAATCAAACAAAATCACACCCTTCTTGTCATTTCATTCAGTCACATGTATAAAAACACCCAAAAGAAAATACATAAGACATATACATACACATATATTTGTGGATGTAACAAACTCTTATGTATTAAACCATAACTTATTAGTGAATGTTTATAAAATCTTACTTGGGCAACAAGAGCAACCAATTGAGGACGAGATGAACTCCCATAAAATGCAACTGCGAAACTGAAAAATAATAATAGTAAATCAGAAATAGAATAAAAAAATATCCCCCGACAACTATAAGTTTTATACAAAAACACCTCAAGTGCTCAACTGAAGGGAGAGAAAGGGAGGGAAAAAAAAAAAAAAAAAAAAAAAAAAAAAAAAAAACCCCCATCTATCCAGCCTTGATGTGATGTCTAATTGATTCTTAATTGTGAAATTCCTCCCCCAATATCAAGTCAATGGTGTTTTTTTTTTTTTTTGTTGCACCCATCTTATGTAGCACAAGCCATAGGCTTGACACCTCCATCAAACAGGGACCATCTCGTGCCTCAAACCGGATAGGTCTATTCCTAGGGAAGGGCCTATTCTTTTTCTTCAATCCAAACTTGATTTTTTTTGTTCTTACAATTAAGTGTAATGTTTATATTAGAAAATCATAATAACATCATTAATAAAAGATCATTTGTTTTCTTATTATTAACACGAAGTAAGAATACAAGGAAACTGTATACTATATGCACTAACCGGTTTAGCCTTAGCATGGATCTATGAAGGGCAATGAAAATAGATGTGCTACCAATCAGTTCCTGCAATGAAGAACCAGAAAACATCAGGTATATTGTTACAACTTCTGTAACTTCAGAAGTGGGGACAGAAGTTTGTACAAATGAAGCCAACTTAATGATAAAGAGGGAAAAACACCATCATTCATTTATTGCATTAGCGCAGCATTAGAACAGTAGTGTTTCTACTGAATCCTTAATTCGAAGTAGTTATCCAATGAAGATTCAAATTACATTACAACTTTCAACCTATGATTTCTGAGCAGAATTTGGAAGTTATGCAAAAATATCATTTTCAAGTAATGACCAAAATGTAGGGGAATGGAGATGGAAACACTGAGTGACCAACAACGTACAGGAACAATCTACACGTTCTAGAATCCCGAGGCCCCAAAACAGATGCTACTAAAAGTTAAAAAACAGAATGGGAAAAAAGGGCCTGATTGTTGAACCTTAAACCCATTATATAATCTCCCTTCCCTCCTCATTCTGCATATATAACTCATCTGTAACTCTAATCGTGTTATACGCACAATCAATAAAATCCTAGAAGTCATAAATCATTTGTAGATAAACAAGTGAAGGATATACACTGATGAATTTAAACAGTTGAGATCTATCCTGGGTCCACATTTACAGAATATTTTAACCATATATAAATAGTATTCATTCGTTATTAAAATTGATACAAATTCATCTCATGTAAGCCTTAACAATAACGGATCTAGGATCTTTCGTTTATACTTAGTGCTATCATAGCGAGAGAGAGAGAGAGAGAGAGAGAGAGAGAGAGAGAGAGAGAGAGAGAGAGAGAGCAGTTAAATTAATCCCAAAAGCAGATTAAAAATGAAAGAAATAGTGATCGCCTAAATGTTCAAAATATAACTAGTGTGATAAAACTATGAAAAATATAGTCTATGCTAAAGCTTAAAAATAACAAAAACATGGCTGCAGAGAAATAAGATTTTCAGTTCTAAAGAAGGATTAAAGAAGCAACCTCATCAGTAGGAAAAACAAATGTTGACGGCCTCAAGTTGTGAAACTCTTTTAAGCAATTTAATGGCTTGAAACCAAGAAGACGAAGATGTCCAGCTGAAAATCTTTTAATCTCCGAAAGCTCCTCCACCGAAAACTTTATATTTTCGCTACAAAGTAAATAAAACAATCAGACAAAATTCTCAAGAAGCCAACTAACAGTACACTATCTAAACATAGAAGTGAAACCTTAAGACTGATAAGATGATGTGATAATGACACTACTGAAACCAGTATAGAGGCAGCTGCCAAAAGAATCTGCAGCTAGTTCCCATGCCCAATTATGTATCTCATTCATGACAATCACATCTTTGTCCCACGCAACATGGAACTTTGTATGAATAAAACCATGGTACAAGAAGAATAACGAAGTAGAAATGAAAGTTTAAAAAGTTACTTGCCAATTTGAAAGATGATTAGGGTGATGTCAACTTCGTGTAAGTAATATGAAAATAACTAAATAAACAAGAAGAAGCAAACAAAAATAAATAACGAAATAAATAAAATTGGGGAGAGAGAGAGAGAGAGAGAGAGAGAGAGAGAGAGAGAGAGAGAGAGAGAGAGGGAGAGAGATCAAGAAGAAAAAAGTCTGTCTACAAAATAAAAATAAACTTCCCAATGTTGCTTCACTTGGTTAAGGTTAAGCTGGATTGGGCTACAACTATCCCAACTATTGCAGGAAAAAAATAAAAAGAAGCTAGGAACAACTATGGCATAAAAAGCAGCACAACATGCTTACCTCTTGTAAGGTTGAAAACGTTTAGCAGATTCTTGCACCAATGCCCCAGTATCAGCACAGATGAAAGATCTTTCAGCCTGCACAATACACACACAGAAACTGATCAAGATCTCGTTTGAATGGCTTCAGTAACCAATTTATCGGAAACAATAATTAGACAGGGATATGTAGAGTAGTAATGCAGTATCACCTTCAGAGGACGATTAGTCACAGAATCAAGCCAGGTTATCGCTCCTATTATCAAAAGGCAATGTAACAAAATTCTCAGCCCAAACTGATAGGCAGAAGATGACTTGTAGTGAAACCACAAGTAATTGGATAAATGGCTATACAAATACCTGGAAGAGTGGGCCGAATTAAAGCATATGAATTCAGTTGAATTGATAATCCATTGGCAATTGAGAAAGTGATTTTTCTAACTAGGCGCTTCTTGAACATTTTCTTTCTAAGCTGATCCTTCATATCTTCCAATCTGAATTTAGAGTGGATAGTTACAAAATAAAATAGGTAAACTAGGAAAAGAGCGAGATTTAATTATTGTGCATTAAAAGACTAAGAGCAGAGTAAGTATTTCAGATTTGTTGCCATAGGACACAACCTAATAGATAATTGCATCTAGTTTAATCATTGCCTCTTAATACAAAAAAATGCCACATAAACCATAGAATTTAAATTCAAGATAACAAGGGTCTGATGCTAGCTAATGCCGGAGAAAGTTTAGGCATCAACACTATAATTACCTTCAGCAGGTATATACAACTTATAAGGGACAAAATTAGCGAATGACGTAGAGAAAGAGTATCCCTCTCACTATTTTGGATGGCAACGCTATGCAACGACAAGAGTATTCTCTACATAAGTAGAGCACGCATAAGCATCAAAGTTCATATATTTACACTGAAAGATTATTTGAACATTTATAAAACATATGAATTAGTAAACATAAGATTTTTATTATGTTACATTAAAGCTGTGGTAGATAGCTAATAGAAAATCCAGTTTACCACGTCTGTATTTCTAATTGTATTTCTTTTTTTCTGGAACAGTGTACCAAGTCATTATATCTTTTAGTAACATAAAAATTGTGGGGTAAACAAACGGCCACTTTGTCTAGGCACGCCCTTTTCCTCTCACATGTTGCAGTTGGGTAGATTGTTATATGTGGGACGACCTTTTCAACTTCTCCGACGAAATCATACTGGATATTTTTAAGAAGTCAGATGTGGTCCAGTAACGTAATAATTGGTGGATACTTTTCAATAAATATAAGTCTAGGTATGCTCTCCATATGAAATAAGATAAGCCATATTCCACCTCAGCTTTAACTCTAAGCCTCCTCTAAAAGTATTTCACCAATCCCAATCTCAAAATTACTTAGATTTCCAAACATTTCCATTAACTTTTTGTGATAATCAAATCATAAAATCTCAAGTCTGCATTAAGGACCTACTACTCTATTGGGGAGAGCTTGGAGCACATATCAATCTTTGAGACCATATTAAGCACCCCGTACATGTGAAAGAAAAACCACAATAGCTGCACCCATGTTGGATGCTTATCGTCCACATACCAATCAGAGGGCTACCAGATTCTTGAACAACAGGTAAGATCGTACATTATTCGTATATTATTTCATATTTGTCTTTTAAGAACATACTTGATTTAAAGCTTATGTATTTAACTCAATGCATGGTTTCCCTAATATCATGGACGGTCTTATTTTTACATCATCATCTTCCAATATTCACTCCACTTGTACAAGCAATAATCTTCTAAAGATGTGGAAGATCAATAGGCTGAGATTTTTAGCTATGACAAGTCTGTAAGGAAACAACTGGTTGCCCCAATTCCAATGTTACATGCCTCCTTACAAATGCACAAAAGAAATAATATATAAAAGAACAAAGGGAGCAATTGTTTGCACAAATTGAACATACTAAAAATAACAATGACTGTGCAACCGATAATTAATACTGAAAAGAGAAGGTTACTTTTCTCCTGCTGCGGGCATAAATCGAGCAAGATCATCACTTTTGAGTCCAAGTAAATCCTGAAACACATAAAAGTAGAGAAGCAAGTAGTACGATGAATGTAACAATCCCAGAAGCATATAATAAATAAAAATAATGAGAATAAAGGGTATTGTCATACAGAGTAGAAAGTAGAAACATTGAAATCACTGTCAGGTCGACTCAATGGAAGAAGTTCAATTGAGATGCCAAGATCTTGTGCATCCTGGAAGAAATGGGTAAAGGTTAGACTTCTTATTACAGTGAATTTTCAATATACCATTGAACTACAAAGAAGTGCAAATCAATACTCTAGCCCGCTGCAATGTGGTCCTCATCATATCTGTCTTTATCACTCCCGTAATGTTGCCAAATGGATTGTCTTCATTTGTAAATAAAAGAACACGCTTTTCGGCTGTCTTCAAAGATCTGAGAAAGTAGTTTGCTAGTAAAGAGTCCACAGAGACAGTTTAATTCTACCAACATAAAAATAGGACAGAAAATGATTTAAAAGGAGAATGAAATGCAGTAACACTTTTCCCCTTTTTAGAGAATGCCAAACTTGATAACACTTTACACTTACCCTTTACGCAACAGTGCTTGGGCCACCCAGAGGGCATTGTAAAGAGAATTTTCTCGGGACCCAGAGACAATACCATACTGACTCCCGATTTTGCTCATAAATGATTCTGCAATTAAAAACAAAGGAGGAAACAGTTGACTTTAACAGTCCAAAGAGGCGTTTAATCAAAAGGAAGAATTCAGCTCACACACAAAAGCAACATGTGTTGTCTTAAGTTTACATCCATAACCGGAAGCTATTTAATGTTATATATTTCATAGGTAAGACAAGCAATTTCTGCAGATCATAACATATCTAAACATATATGTCAAACATAAGAGCTTAAAGCTAACAGAGCTATATCACCTGAGAGTTAGATATTAAATCCAGTTAAGACATCAACATGGCCCTTTTGTTGTAGGGTATTACCATACTCTAAGAGGTTCAACATAAATAAAGCATAGCTAACACAATATGGAAAGGATTTCATTTTAAACATCCTTTAAAATGATTAGGTTACAAGCTATGTCTTGGAAAAGAAGAGTGAAAAGATAAGTAGACTTAATTACAATACAAAATACAAAGAGCTCCACAAAGCATATAAACGAAGTGACAACTTTACAAGATAAAATATAATTTTCTATAAATACTTCCTCAGTATATTTTTGGGTAGATTCAAATAAAATACAGCGTCACAGTCCATGGCGGATCCATATAGGGACCCGGGTGGTCCCGGGACCCTTCGGAAGCCCAAAGAAACACTTATGATCAACCTTTGCGACCCTCCAACAATTTGGGCAAGTGCAGTGGAGAGGCTTGTTGCCTCCATGGATGTGCTGGCAGCAGTGCTTATAACAAAGAAGACGAAGAGGTTTTTAATTTTTGTTTTAAAAGACCTAGCCAAGACAACAGCGTTTTTAAGCTAGGTCATTATAAAAAATTTAAAAACTAAAATATCTCTGTTTTCTCTATAGGGCTCGAGAACCAGTCTTTTCCAGTATCCCCAAATTATATTTAACAACTCCCAGCCCCAATCGTCGCAACCTTCCAACTTTAAACCCAAGTTACCCTATTCCCCACCACCCACCACCAGTTGTCGTTCCACTGCCCTTTAGCTGCCTAATTTTATTTCTTCCAAATTCATATAAGTTTTTTAATACTAGACTCTAGTCCCAACACCCAATTAATAATATATATGTTACATTAACAAATTTTATCTTTGTGGAGTCACTAATTGTGTTATGTTGCTGAGGAGAATTCGACGGTTTTATTACATTTGAGATTAATCTTGATTTATTCAATGAACCAAAATTACCAAATTTAATAGAAATAGTGATATGGAACCAAATTAGTGTAAGATTTTTTTTGAACTTTTATGTTGGGACCCCCCGATCTTGAAATTCTGGATCCGCCATTGGTCACAGTCACACCCACATAGAACACCCCTCTTCAGTTACACACACAAAAGGCACAAAAAAGTGCTACCTGACTTTATACACTTCTACTAAACTTCTGCCTGAAATTTTTTGTTAGTGCCAGTGAAGCTATAATATCTTGATTTTAAAATAAAAATGAAAAAAAAAAAAAAAAAGAGTAAAATTTCAAAGTGGACACTGTTTGTTAAATTATAACATTTGGAATTGATTCTAACTAAACAATATCGTTTCACTAAGGAATACCTTCTACGCTATCAATTTCTTTAATTAGCCTTGCTGTTGGCCTGTCTAGATACTCTTGTTCAGCAACGTTAAACACATAAACACCATTTAAATCTTGCAAGTTCCATTTTTCCCTCTGCACATGCACACATAAGCTTAACATGAGAATGACTCATACTATAACTAAGAATAAAAGTCTTTCTAGAAAATAAGACAATTTCAAATCCAGCAGAATACATATTGTTCAGCCTCCAGGAAGTCCTTTCGGAAAACAATCCAATAAAAAACATCATTAGATGATCCCTTATAGAAATAGGAACTATATCTTTTTTCTTTTCATAACTCATATTGTTATCATAAAGATAGGATCACTCAAAGTATGCAGGAACGTCTCATTATCCACAGAGAACTACAATATGAGTACAAAAAGTAAAAGTTGTGTTTCAGGTGGAACAAAGGCATTTTGGTACTAAGGTCGATAATGTTGAACAAAAGATAAATTTCAAGAAATAATGAACTGGTGTAAGGGGGTACAGTGAGCAAAAAAAGGGTCTAGATCTCTACATTTAAAATAAATAAAAAATAAAAAATAAAAAAAAGCAGCCCCATATACTACACAAAACTGCACACTCCTTTGTGCCTGATGTTTTTCCCATCTTAGTTTCCATTACATTTTCCTTCCATATCCTCGGAAAGTACCACATCACAAATTATTCTCTTCTTTAAGATCCCCCTTCTCTTACATTCTCTCTCCTTTTCGTCTCTTTCTTTCTTCTAAAATATAACAGTTTCTTCATGCAAAACAAAATAAATCAATAAAACAAATAAAATCCCAAGTTAAAGGCAAATTATTCTTTATGCTGGTATACATTATCGTTAAACAGCAACACATGCAACATCAAGATATTCTTGGATGAAAACAAATATAATATATACGCACACGCATGTACAAAACAAAAATACTAGAAAGAAACCGAACGAAAAAAATGTAAGCATCAAGTAATAACAAGAAATATTTGAAACAAATGTAACATCCTTTAGCTTAATCAAGCCTCCATCTTACAGTGTTAAAGAAGCATATGGCAACTTCATCATATGCATTATTAATGATTTGTGTCTTCAGAGACTGTGCGATACAACTCACAGCAACATGAAAATGAGTTTCGTCCTTATCGTCCCCCTGTCAACTTGCAAAACAAAGAATCCTCCATCAAATCAGCGAAATCAGTACTGTTGAAGCTTGAAGCACATTTTGCGTCCATCACAATGGAATGCAAAGCCATACATAATTTCTTCGACAGTGTCGCATCATGAGTGTAGTACTTCGAAAAATTAAGCTCCACCAAAGTTAATATGGTACCCATTATGCAAATTTAACAGGAATATAAGAAATTATATACGCAAAATTGAAAAAAAAGGAATTATGGATGAATAACTATTTATTAAGCAAACAATTAAGTAGATTTCTTGAAAAAAAAAAAGAAAAAAACAAACAGAGAAGAAAAACAAGAAGAAGCTCACGGATGGGCAAGTAGTGCTAAACATTTTGGGGGAAGCATCAACCAAGTACACCACAAGCTCCTTCGTCGACTCCCTTCCCTGAATTACCAAAATTAAATTACATTATTTTAAAAAAAAATGAAAGAAAACGGAGATATCAACCGGAAACACACCAAAAACAGTGGGGAAAAAGAGAGAGAAAGAACCTGGAAGAGTTCATTGTCTGCGTCGTCGTCGTCGTCTCTGAAAAGGTCATCGGGGTCTATTTCCATTTCCATAGAGGATCAATTAAGATTTATTCACTGCACTGAAATTTTGGGGGAGAGAGAGGGAGGGAATCGAAGATTGCAGAGTCGAGTTTTGAATTCCAGAAGAAAAAGAAGAAGAGTCTCCTGCAAGCGGAAGCGGGGAAATGGCCAAGATCGTCTGCGGCGCGCTAGACTCACATTTTAGAAGTTCGTGCCGGACCAGCCTAGTTTGATACTGAAGTAATTGTGAAAAAAGCTGATATAAAAAAATGTTAGAAGCTGTTTTTGTGTTTGGTAAACATTTAGTTTCAACTTTTTTTCACAGTTTTAGATGAAAAAAGCCAAAAACAAGAAGCTGCAAAATCCAGCTTTGAAAAACCGGCTTTTTTTCACATCTATTTTACATAAAAGTTTACCAAACACTATAATACTGCTTTTTTTTTTCAAAAGCACTTTTACAAAAATGTTTACCAAACACTTTGCTCTTTATTTAACAGCTGTTTATTCTCACAACACAGCAGAAACAACTTTTTTTCAAAGCATAGTAATACCAAACCAACCCTAACGGTTTAGATTGCAAAATGATTTGACACTTAAAAAGGAAAAAAACCTTTGATCCTCTCGTATAACGAAATATAAAGTACCAACCGTATTCTAAACACGTAAAAATTTCACTCGACGCCATGAGTGCTTTTCAGATAGATCGAATTGTATTACATATTTTGTGGTATATAAAGTGTAATATTAACATAAAAAATGAACAAAATGTATCAAAGCCTAATAAAGTATAAATATTGATTACACAAAAAAGGCGTGTTTACCAAACAGGAATGGAATGGAAAGAAACGGAATCGCATTCCTACCGAAGCATTTCGCGTTTACTAACATGTAGGGAATGAAAAATAAGTGAGACCCACTTAAAATCCGGAATCGAATTCCTTAATCTTCCAGAATTCAATTACGTACATCCATGTAGGTAATTGAATTCCCGAAGGAAGCCTTCTTCTGGAATCAAACATTTCTACCCAAAATACCCTTGTACCTTCCACCAGTAGCACACCCTTTCCTTCGTTTCTCCTCCGCCGACTCCTTACACCTTGACCACCACCACGACACTGCCCTTACACACTACAGACTCGGGCTGAGTCATGTTCTTCCGAAACGAGTCCTGGAACGGCAAACCCTTCTTTATGCGAATGTTGCAGACCAATTTGGGGCTACGAGTCAAAAATTGATTGCTTGGATTGGTGTGAACAGCAAACCCTTATTCCCTAAGGCGTTCGTCAGCGAGGATTTGGTGAATAGCCACGAACAGCAGGGAAGAAAGATGAGAGATAACGTGGTTGGCGATGAGGAGAGTCTTGTGGATGAGGGGGAGTGAGGTGAGGTGGTGGAGGGTGGGAGAGAAGAGGATGGGGGAGGAGAGTGGTGGTGGTGATGGTTATTGGAGAGGATGGTGTGTGTGATAGCATTTTGGTCAAGTGGGAGCGGCTGCTGAGAAAGACTGAGGAGAGGGGGAAAGAGAGCAGATGAAATAAATTAGGGTGATTAAGAATCTTCTCAAATATGTAGAAGCAAATAAAAAATATTCTTTCATATTAAACTTGTACTAAAAGTTTTACTAAAAAAAAAATTCTCTAAAAAAAAAATGAAAGAGTAAAAGTTTTACCAAAAATAGATTAGTTAAGCAGGGGTACTTTAGTAATTATATTATATTTTATACCTATTCATATGAATTAGTAAACAGTTTATATAGATCAATATCATTTCTACTCCGATTTCAGACAGTTCTGGTAAACAACTTCAACATGAATATAATTATAATTTCAGCTCATTCCAATTCCCCCTTAATTCAATTCCCTTCAATCTGATTACAGATTAGTAAATGCGCCATAAGAGATGTAGATGTGTGTGTGTGATATCAAATCGATGAGGGCTTCGATATCCACACCCTCATACCTCGCACGATTTCATTTCCTTCATTTCCTGAGCAGCAACAAATCTATTGTGCGTGTGCTCTTCTGCAAGGGATGTTGTCCCCCTTTTTAACTTTCTTTATTGCAAAATTACCCTTTTATTCTCCAAATTAAAACATGCAACTTCTTTGTTAAAACTCCAATTTGTGCACTATCTATGCTTAGAGCAAGTCCATCGGGAGCTCTTAGGCCGGCACCCAGCTGATTCCCTCCAACCCAATCCAATAGGGCAGTTGACAGCCCAAGCCATCATAAGGGCCGGCCTATATGACATCATGCTTATACCATCATGACGTCACAAGCCAATTTAAATTTTTTTTTTGCGTCAAGGCACGCGTCCCCTACAAGAAAACGTGGATGGGGGCCGCATGCGTGGACGCACTTACAGTTCCGATGGAGAGGCCACGTGGCTCATTCTGGGCTGTTGGATTTCCAGCGGTAAAAAAAAATTTAATTTGAAAACCAACGGCTAGTAACGTGGTGTAATCTAGGTCGTCTGATCCAAAGATCAACGATCCACGTTTTTCTCCCCAAAAATTAAAAAGAAAGAAAGGCACAAGAGTCAGAATTATAACCGTTGGCCACATGTCAACATATGGGCTGTTGGATTTGAATCTTTTTCAAATCCAACAGTCCAGATTAATTAACTAAATTAAAATTAATAAAAAATTATTAAAAATTGTTAAAAAATACATAAAAAATTTAAAAAAAACTATAAATACCTAACCCTCATCTTCCACCTTACACCACATTTCAATATTTTCAACACTTTCTACCAAAGCTTTCACATACTTTTTATGTGAAAAAAAATGGCTATGTGGAAGCTCATCGAAGATCTTAAGTTGTGTGAATGCTGGGTTCACATTACTCATGACCCGATTACGGGTAATGAATTGGAGTTGCGAGAAATGTGGAGTAGAATTACAGAAGCATTTTGCTCTAGGCATGGAAAAAACACCAGAAGTAGTCAAGGTCTTCAAGGGCGTTGGAAAAAACTCAACATATCCTTCACTTGTTGGAAAAACGCTCTCTTGATTGCTTCCAATAATTTACGTAGTGGGACAAGTTTAGCAGATCAGGTGGCTATATTTTTGTTTATTTATATGTATTCCACAAACATCAATATTTTAATTTATTTATTTGTGTTACACCTGCATTTTATAATATTGTCTTAACCCACATTTTGTATAATTTTGTATTTATTTGTACTACTTTATTTAATTTCGTCTTAATTTTTAGTTTTTTTCTTTTTGATAGAAAAAGAAAATATTATAGCGAAAAACCTCTTACATTGCCAGTACTAATACAGTCAAATTGAAAAGCCAAGTGAGCATCCACAGGGAGACAAGCATCCCAAATACAAAAATTTGAACTATTAAGACCAATAGACACCAAAGCATCCGCTACGAAGTTTGCCTCCTTGAAGATGTAGCTCCATCTAATGTCATGAAAGCTGCTGGCACGCCACCTGATGTCTTCAATAGGTTTTAGGTTCCAGGGCACATCATAAGCTCCACAAATAGCATCCAAGACAAGCTTTGAGTCGCCTTCCACCAAGACATGTTTCCAATTCCTTCTCTTTGCCCAGATTAGCGCTTCATGAAAAGCCAAAGCCTCGGCAACATTGATGCTCATAAAGCCGAATTTCATTGCACCAACAAGGATAGGTTTACCATCCCAATTCCTAACCACGAACCCTCTAGCAGCCAAAGAGTGAGAAATAGATCCATCAAAGTTTATTTTAACATAATTAGGTGGAGGGGGCTGCCACTTAATCAAATTATCTTGACAACCAACCTCAGGGTTCTTTTCATGACTAGTATTCTCTTTAAAGAACTCTTTAGTCGTTGTCAGGGCGCGAATAACATACTGGTACGGTATAGGATTCTCATTTTTTTTAATATAATTGCATTTCTATCATTCCAGATTTGCCAACAATTGGACAAAGCTTTACTTAAATAGCTAACTTCAAATTTTCAATCATGTGGCAAGATACTTAGCTACTCATTTACCTTAGGATTATTTGCAATATTGCAAAAATAAGGTTCATTCGAACAGGTCCAGACTTGCACAGTGTAATAGCAGTGAAGAAAAAGATGGTCCTTGTCTTCCTCATGATTATGGCACATCTGGCATTGATTAGTTACATTGGGTAAAAACTTGTTGAGATGTTTACTAGTTTGTAACCTTCCTTTGACAAAAGTCCAAGCAAATAATTTAACCTTAGGAGGCAGAGTCTGCTTCCAGATCCTATTAATCAGCATTTGTGTTGGGGATGTATTTAAATTCTCGACTTGGAGCTAAGTTGCAGATTTCACTGAAAACTTTCCATTAGGATTAGGACCCCAAATAGCAGAGTTAGAGGTATTATTAATAGGAAGAGGAATGTCACAAATCTTATTAACAATATTAGTATCTATAACATTCTCAAGCTTGTTTCTATCCTACTGACCATTAACTATAAACTCAGCAACTTTTATATCCCACTTAATACAATGGAATTGGTTTCTAGTATAAGATGAAAAATGGGACGAGGAAAAACCTAGTTGTGGGTCCAAAACAAGATGTCCTTGCCATCATTGACCACCTATCGCATACCCCTTGAAATTATATCCCTTGATCCCAGTATTCTTTTCCAAGCAACCAAATGATGTTGCTTTACTTTACTATCCAAAAAGTTCTCATTCCTAAGGTATTTCCTTCTAACTATATTTGCCCACCAGTTATCCTTATCAAATAAAATTTTCCATCCCAACTTAGCAAGGCAAGCTCTATTGAAGTGATCAATGTTTCTAATACCTAAGCCACCCGCTTGTTTAGGTCTACAGACTTCCTTCCAACTTACTGGATTGCACTTGTGGGTATTACCCCAGAAAAATTGTCTAGAGTATTTATTTAGTTGATTAGTTAACTTCTTAGGGCACTTGAAACAAGACATTATATGATTAGGCATACCTGAGAGGTTCGCTTGAACAAGAGTGAGCCTACCCACCTTAGATAGAGAATTAGCTTTCCAACCCACTAGTTTTTGCTTCACTCTTCTAATTAGCTCACTTCCATTCAAAGGATCCTTCCAAAAAACAATGTTGTGAATTCCAAGGTATTTTCCAATGGTAGATTTATGTTGAATGTGAAGAATATTTACAACCTCATTTCTAGTTTGGCTATTAGTATTTGAAGAAAAATAAAGAGAAGATTTATTAAAATTAATTTGCTATCCCGAAGCAATGGCAAACTTACTTAGAACATCCATAGCATTTCTAGCACCCTTAGTAGTAGCTTTAATAAAAATGAGACTGTCATCCACAAAAATAAGATTTGAAACTTTATAGCCAAATGGAGAGGTGAGTAAACCAATATGAGATTTAGGAAAAATTGCTAAGGCATTTAATTGTCTGATTAAAGGTTCCATACAAAGGATGAAAATATACAGAGAAACAGGGTCACCTTGTCTTATACCTCTGCTTGCATTAAAATATCTATGAGGTTCACCATTAATATTGATAGAAAAATAAGCCGAGGAAATACAGTTCATCACTAGGTTAACCCACCTTTGACAAAATCCAAAACTTTCCAAAACACACTTGATGTAATCCCAATTAAGTAAATCATAAGCCTTTTTCCAAGTCAAGCTTAATGGCAAGATCCCTTATTCTTCCCTTCTTCCTATTAAAACTTGTGAATAGTTCATGAGCAATGAAAATATTATCTTGAATAGATCTTCCCGACGTAAACGCTCCCTGGTTAGGGGATATGCAAATAGGAATAATGGATTTTAGCCTGGCACATAAAACCTTAGTTATAATTTTGTAGCTCACATTGCAAAGACTTATCAGATGATAATTATTTACGGTCTCTAGGAACTCCACTTTCGGGATTAAAGCAATATTTGTATGGTTAATCAAATGAAGGTTAGTACAATTAACAAAACAATCATTGACCATGTTGCACATAGAAGGTCCAACCATACTCTAACACTCCTGATAAAAGCTAGCATGGATCCCATTAGGACCTAGGGCTTTGAGAGCTCCAATACTTTTAACAACATTCTAGATCTCACTATCCATGGGAATAACAGTTAGTTTACAATTTTGTTCACTTGTTATACAAGGCTCAATGATGTGGGTAACCAACTTAATCTGGTCAATGGAGGGATTTTTCCCTTGTGCAAATCTCATTTTAAATTCATTAACAAAAACCTGCTCCATCCCCTCTCCTTTAGACCATCAATTGCCATCTTGAAATTTGTTGATTTCATTCCATTTTTTCCTTATTATTGCACTCAATTGAAAGAACCTTGTATTTTTGTCACCATTTTTAAGCCAGTTGGCTTTAGCTTTTTGAGCCCACATTACTTTTTCCTCCTTGAGAACCCAAGAGAGTTGATCATTTATTTGCACTTTTAGTTTAATTTTATCCTGTAGAGTATTATAAACATTAGCATTGCTATTCAATGACATAATTTCCTGTTGGATTTTGCTAGGATCATTTCGGAGCTTCTGGTTTCTTTCTTTAACTGACCTAAACACCACACGATTCCAATTTCTCACAAGGAAAGAAAACTTACCTAAACAACCCCTAAAATAGTCCAATGGGGATAATCTCTCGTCGTAGCTCCAAGTCTCCTTCACAAAATTTTTAAAATCTGAATGTAAATTCCACATAGCGTCAAACTTAAAGGTCTTCCTTCTTTGACTAACATGAGGTCCGACCGTATCCAAGAAAATAGGATTATGGTTAGAACCCAAAATAGGATAGTTATGAAGGAAATAGTTAGGATAGGCTTCAAGCCAGTAGGAGTTTGCTACTACTCTATCAAGTCTCTCAAAAATGAGAGTTTCATCTTTATGGTTGTTAGTCCAAGTAAAAGGAACCCAGATGCATGTAAAGAAATAAGATCAGTTTTGTTCAAAAAGTTCACAAAATTTGTCATATAGCAATTCTTATTTTGATTGCCCGCCGCCCCCCCCCCCCCACCATTTTTCCTGAGTGTTTATGATACAGTTAAAATCCCCTACCATCATCCAAAGCTTATGACTAGGGTTGAGGGTAAGTAACTCCTGCCACATACTCTCTTGAAGGGTTTTCTAAGGGTAAACGTAAACAAAAGTAGTAAAAATTTCAACATTCAGCACCACATCCCTAATAGAAGCATGAATAAAACGCGAAGAAACAAAGATAACATTAATATATAACATGCTAGAATTCCAACATAGAAATACTCCCCTGGACCTCCCCTCGGAGTTACATCCAAAAAACTGATCAAAATGTCTCACAAAATAACTAGTATGGGTTTTCTCCACAGCGGACTTGGTTTCAACAAAGCAAAAGAAATCTAACTTAGACAAACTACGAAGATAATTGAAATTAGATATGAACATTGGTCTTCCCATACCCTTACAGTTCCACACCATACCCTTCATTAATCTAACTCGTCAAGATAAGCAGATGGACCTACCTCCTCGACATTTTCCTCTTGGATACGCTTCCTAGGACTCAGCGTTCCCACCGTAGGTCGTAGAAGTCATCTCAGTTGCATGTGAAGCAGCAACAAAGTCCCCAGCGTGCTCTCTAGCTCCAAACTCATTGTCTTGCACATATGGCATCATAACATCCTGATTTTGTTCCAGTATAGACATGGCATAAAAAAAATTCAATTTCCTAGTCTAAGTCCACTAGAATTATAAGACTCAGATTGAAGCCATATCCTTATAGGACCTACCCTCCTTTGAGCTTTCATTAGAAATTCTTTTCTCACCTCTCCTCCTCCACTTGGGAATGACCGTAGTCCAGCCCTCTTCATCCGGTATGCTAACCTCCACTCGTTGGCCCGATTCCTTGCACTCTATATAATCATCCTCCACATTAGCAGCCTTAAGAAAACATAGCATCACATCGTCTTGAAGACAAGCTGTTATATTTTCATCAACAACTACATCTTCTCGGTAAACAGTTGGTTCATCCTTAAAAGCTTTATCAATCATGAAACAACCATCATCAATCTCAAACTCCGCACAACTATGTCTTTTAAGACGTCTTTGTTCGCAATAGAAGCAAACCTCAAATAATTTCTCATAGCTAATTAGAATAGGTGAACCTTATCGTGGTTTATAATTAAAACACGCTTTAGAGGGAAACGTAAGTCCACCTCCAACAAAACTTTCACGAACAGCCCGTTCAACCCCAAAGTTACTTCATCAACCCTAATCACTTTCCCGATTGGTTGAGTGATGTCCCTGATAATTTGTTCTTCTTTGTACTGCACCGGGACATGCGACAATCTTGCCCACACCACCAGCTTAGTAATAATATCAGTATCCTTGAAGTTTTGTGTCCATCATTCTATATGGAAAATTTGGCCCTGGACATACCATGGCCTATTGTTTAGGACATACTTCAAGTCGTCTTCATCTGTGAACTCAAGAGCAAACCATTTCCTTCCAAAATGGTCCAGATAAAAGGTACTTTTCACCTTGTTTTTCCACAAGAGACCCAGCTTCCATTTAATCAGATAAGCATCAAGGGGTTGATCAAACATCTTCCCCATAAGAACCCTAGAGAGCATGTGGTCAACATTGATAGAGGAAGCAAGGTGGGTAGTGACCCTAGTTACACTTCTTTCCATAGTGAATGTGCTCATCACTTTCTCGACGATCATCGGGTCTTGACCGGGCTCGAGAACAGGAAAAGGGTTCTCCCATCTGGGGATGCAGCCCTCTGAGTAGATATGAGGTGTACGGGCAGAGGACGAGCAAAAGGCAGCAAGTTGAGGGTTGGTCATCTTGAGAGAGAAATGAAAGGAAATGCTTGAGAGTATTAGGGTTAGTTGATGAGTGAATTATACGCACACAAATTAAACCCTCTTTTTGTCAATTGTAGTAAGTATGTAAGTAGGGATCGTTCTGGACCGGGGATTAGGAGGGATTGTTAATCACTTGGATTTGACTTCAAAAACGTAAAAACAAGTTTAAAACACTATACTAGACTCAAAGAATGCAAAACTCAAAATAAGATAGATTAAGACTAAGACTAAACAAATATGGGGGGGATTGCGGTTTTGACGAATTTAAACTAAAATGAATAGAATGTAAAGAAGACAAATTGTAAATACGAATTTGACGGAAATGAATGGATGGGAAGCTAGCTAAGGGGTTCATCTCCACACATGTTATACTTGCATACAAAACGATTTCTAATTGCTTTTCAATAAACCATTAATTCTCAACACCCCGGGTTAATTAGGTCCGCTTAAATTAACCGTCAAGTTTTCCTTAAGTTAATGAATTGGATGATTGCATACGACAACCCAAAGCATTCCCCACAAGTTCCCTACATGAATTGCATGATAGAGATACAAGCAAGAATCATTAAGTTCTTTGAAAACTATAAGTGTTGACGAGGCATTCGTTACTATGATTGCATGAAACTTATGCCAAGAATTTATTTAACGCGATTGTTTATAAGCAACCTCCACTACTTGTGAATATAAGTTCATAACTAATAGGTGAAACTCACTTATATTCTAGCGTCATATTCATGCATGAAAATTAAGCGTGCACTCTCAATAAACATACATAAATAGGTTATCAATCAAATAGTTAAACAAATTGAATTCACAACTTATGAAACGCAATTAGAAGTAATCAAATCATATTGCAAGCATAAACATGTATTTCGAATCCCCCCCTAGCCAAGGGGGGTTTAGTTCCTCATACGTACAAGACAAAGAGAATTGAAATTAAACATTGGAATCGAGGAAAAGCAACACCTAAAAATTCCAACAACTTAAACTTGAATTGTATGAACGTTTAGGCAATCTTCTCCTCCTCTTCGTTGTAGCATAAGGTCTAAGGATAGTGTTTTGGAGGGATGGAAGTGTGGAATGGAGTGGGGAGTTATGGAAATGGAAGTGGAGGAGAGAATGATGCAGAAAATGGATGGGGAGCTCACGGCAACAAGGTTGCTTGTTGTGTTGTGGTGTGTTGTGTATGGAATTGAGATGTTTTAATGAATGGGAATGCAAGGGTTTTTATATGAGGAATGGAGGTGCATATGGCTGTTTGTTTAGAATGCATGTGGCTTGTTAATGATGGAAAACAGCTAGGAAAGCATGTGAAAGCTGGAAATGGCATGTGTGTGCACGGCAAGACTTGTTGTTGGTGCTGGAATTGCATGTGTTAGCATGTGAAAGCTGGAAATGGGATGGGTAGCCACGGCATTGAGTGTGGATGAGCTGATTTGTGGTGAAATGATGAAGAGTTGCATGTGGAATGGCTCCAATGATGAAGAATGAAAGCTGGAAAGCTGCAGCAAAGTGTTTGAATGCTGGAATTGATGGAAAGGCACGGCAAGACTTGTTTTGGGGTTGTGATGCATGTGAATGCATGTGAATGGATGAAGTGGGGAGTTGCTGCAATTTGAAAGGGAAGGCACGACTACAAGTGGAAGTGTTTTTAATGGGAAGATTGTGTGTAAATGGGAATGTACAATGGAATGATAATGCTAGAAAATGGAAATGTCCCTCAATGCACGGCTTTGGGGGAAGTTGTTGATTATTTAAAATGTGGATGCATGATGATGAGTTAATAAATAATGCATGTAGGGTTAGGAAATAAAATCATAACTTAAAGGGGGGATGATTAAAGGGTGTGGCTAGGTTGGAAAGGTGTGGAAGATGGATGGAATTAGGGGGAATGCACGGGTTAGGCTTTGTATTGGTGCTTGAAATGCATGTGAATGCATGTGAGTGCATGTGTGTGTGAATGGTGGTAGCTAGGGTGAATTATGATGAATGCATGTGGAATAAAGAGGGAGAAGGTGGTGTAATGATGAAGTGGAATGGCTGAAAATGCAAGGGGGAGTGCAAGGCACGGCAATGGGTGTTTCTTGATGGTTTTGGGGTTGTGATGCATGTGAATGCATGTGGCTAAGGGTTGTTGATTGGGCTAGAGGTTTTGCATAGCTCAAAGGATTGTTTGATTGGGCTAGGCCCTTTGTTTTATGTCCAAAGTGCATACAAGGCTTTCAAATTCGTCCAACACTTTGGCTCCAAGCATATGCTATCCATTCCAAGCCCAATTTTGCTCCAAAATGCTCCAAAATGCATCTTTTTGCTTCCTTAGCCATATGAACCTAAAAACACATGAAAATGGCTTAAACTACTAAAACAACTATGAATTAACAACATAGATGCACGAAAACAAGCTAAGTAAGTCGCCTAAATATGCTCCTATCATTAGTGGGTTGAGCAGAAAACCTAAGTGAAGATTTATAGGGAGCCAATTAGGAGGAAACCAACCGTCAAAACAAACTAACAAATATCATGATTATCCCAAGCCACCAATTGTTGGGATCAAAGCCCTAATAAAACACAACTAGATTGAACAGTCTAAAACCAATCACAACAAAGCAAACCAAGTAGGGGAAGATTAAACGTTCCTAAAGCCAAGAAAAGCAAAACTATCCCAAAGCCCCATGAAACACCAGTAAAGATGGGATCTACACCCAAACAACAAAACCCGGAGGAGCCAAAAGTCCCAATAAATAGAAGAGAGAACGCGAGGCCCTCAAAAACAAAACCATAGAGACCATACAGACAACTAATAAATTAGACTAATTAAAGAAAAACTCACACCATAAACAACCAAAAAACTAACGAGTAAAGAGCAAATAGCTAGGTAATCAAATAAACCTAAAAAAACACACGAAATAAAATTACATAACCTCACCAAATAAACTTAAAAATACACACGAAATAAAATTACATAAACTCACAAAATAAACTTAAAAAAAAAAACGAAATAAAATTACATAAACTCACCAAATAAACTTAAAAAAAAATACACTAAATAAACCAAGAACTTTATTTGTGACAGCCCGTCCCATAAATATTACAACGTATGTGTGAAAAGACAAGATTGCCCCTAGTTCGATTTCTTTACGTTTATTTGTTGTTTTTGAGTTTGGTTGGCATGTTGGGAGCCACACACACCTTCCCACACCCCACAGCCTTTTTCCCCCTGTTTCCTGCACTGTCCCGAGTCCCCATTCCTTCCATTTCCTTTGAAAACGTACGGACACACCCACAAACCTATCAAACCTCCACAAATCGAAGAAACTAAGGCCATATTCGAGCTCGTGAGGCTTGTAGGAGTCCAACTATACCATTTTCAGGTAAGAACACCATCGTTTTCACGTCGAATCCACGATGTCCGATTTTGAGTATTGTTCATGCACACGTGATTTCTCACGTTTTAGGGAATTTCAAGCTTGTAGGTAGCTTGGTGGGGTCCCTAGGAGGCTCGGGGTGGTTCGTTTGAAGGATTTGGACGTCGGGATCACTAGATTCGAAGTTGGCCGGAGTTGGGTTGTTTTTTCAGGTGAGATTTTGTGGATTTTAGCCCTTGAAAGTGGTATGATTGTGTTCCTCTAGTTCTAAGCTTCATTTTGGTACCAATTTTGTGAAATTTGGGTGAAAAACGAAGAAGATATCGAAGTTTAAAGTTTTCCCGATTTTCCGGCGCTGGAGGCTCGCCGAAGAAGATGACGGAATATTTCGTCAAGTCTGACGGAATATTCCTGACGCCGTTGACGGAATCTGTTAAAACTGACGGAATATTCCCTACGGCGTCAGTTGACACCGTTAGCGTGCCAGGCACGTGCCTGCGCGTGGCCGACGCGTATGGCCGTGCCTTGGCTGGCGCATAGGGGCGCGTGCGGCGGTGAAAAATTATTTTAAAAATTTGGGGATGTTCCTGAGGTTGAGTAGATCGCGTTGGTGTATTCATACACCCCATTTGAGCATTGTATGAGAAGTTATTTCAAAAGTTTGGTTATGTGCTTTAAAAATTAACGTTTTTATAGTTATTTCGCATATAGGTGAGACGTATCCCGAGGACGAGCGTGGTCACTCGAGGCAGGGGGGTTACGACCCTTCCACTTACCAGTGAGTGGGCTTTTAGTTTTCCGTACATACCTATATACTTATATTTTCACAGAAATCGATTTGAATTGTCATTTGCCATATGCCATGCATTAGATTATCGTTATTTATGCATCGTTAGTTGCATTATTAGTGGTATATATATATACATATGCGTATTGGGTGCTGCGGACGCACAGGTAAGTGACAGGTAAGTGTTATTTATGTTTACATTCAGTAGTGATTCGAGATGCTTAGAGAGCTCATAACCTGCACCCCCTGTGTTAGTGCTCCCGCCCAGAGTAGGGCATAGTCCTTCACGTGTTGTTCACCTCCCGCACCACACGCTCAGCTTGGATCCAAGTTAGGTGCATAGTCCTGTCGTACAAACCACTTTAGGTGGTTCCAACTCGTAGGTGACCCGCGATCATTCGCACAGCTTTCACGTGATCGTAGCACTAGAGCGTTTATATGTATTACACACAGGCCTGTCGTACAGACCACTTTAGGTGGTTCCGACTCGTGGGCAGGTTTAGTTATTGATATTGAGATTTGAGCTCTAGATGCAGCCGTACAGGTCACGCTAAGTGACTCCGGCTGCCAGATTATATGTTATTGATATGATTTATACCTGAGCACTTGCATTTCATTATGAGGTTCCGACATGGCATATTCTTGAGCATGATTGGCATATCTATATATATGTACATATGTTTATTTTCTGGGAAGTATACAGGTTTTACGGCGAGGGGTTAGAACTTATTTGTTAAAATGGTTTTAGAAAAGCTTTGTTTTTGCCCACTCACGCTTTTTTTTTTGCGCCCTTCTAGGTTCTAGTTGTCTAGCAGGTTCGGTGGTTTCCCAGAGGGCTTCCCGGCATTTCTGACAGACGATCACCAGCGTAGGGCCACCTTCGGGTGTACTGTTGTCTCGTCATTTTTCATTTGGACTGCTATAGGCTTATTGCTCTGAACTCGTGTCTCACTTACGCTAGCACTTGTTTTTATTACCTATTGTATGCTAGTTTTTATTCATTCGTACTATTTACTTTACTATTTTATTAGCTTCCGCACTGTGCACGTGGCTA
This sequence comes from Pyrus communis, assembly GCF_041283825.1. NCBI lineage: Eukaryota > Viridiplantae > Streptophyta > Magnoliopsida > Rosales > Rosaceae > Pyrus > Pyrus communis. The sequence continues at coordinate 3,066,026 of NC_142577.1, read as the reverse complement.
CGTCACTTTCACGTGACTACGTCACTTTCACGTGACAGCCAGCATGCCCTGATCTCGGTCAAGGTGTGTCATTATTCTTCCACCACAAACTCCTTTTAATTATCTTCACCTTGTTGCAATCCCCACTGGTACTTAATCAAGTCACTTTGACGACTACAATGCCAGTATGGCTTTTGCATTAAAGTGTACCGCTCAACGATCAATTGATTGTAACGTCCATCCTATTCCAATGGCTCGTGTTGCACGGGATCTTAGATGGCGTCATGAGCACAATAGATACATGTTCTTGAGTTGTTCATTATGTCTGGCTTGTATTCATTGACAGCATCATAATCATACTCATCTTCAACAATCATGTTGTGGAGAACAAAGAACTTTGTCTACCTTGGGTAAATGCCCTTTACAAGGTAGTACAGTCCTTCGTATCTATAGCCATTGACCCAATATGTGTGACTCTAGGTACTTTTCCTTGTAGCACTTCGTGGAAGACTGGAGATTGGGCAAGGACATTTAGGTCATTCTGAGTTCCTGGAACAACAAAAATTGTATGCCAAATCCATGAATCAAATGAAGCCACCGCTTCCAAAATGATAATTTTGGCTTAGTTGCCATAAGCTCCTTGCCATGCACTTGGACAATTTTTCCAGGTCTAGTGCATGCAGTCAATGCTTCCAATCATGCCAGGGAAGCCTCGCATCTCACCCTTCCTTAGTGGCCTTCACATGTCCCTTGTGTGGGGGTTTGGAGGTACTCATTGGTATAGAGGGATTCGATTGTGGAGCAAAATTGCATCAGGGACTCCAGAACAGTTGATTTTCCCATCCTCGTTATCTCATCCACTTGATCTGTAGATGGTCCATATGCAAGCATCCGCAAGTCAGCAGTAATTTTTTGCTCAGGAAGAAGACCTTGAACATGAAAAGCATCCCTTTTTTGCACAAAGTATGGATCATGGTTGCAAGTAGCACTCATGATTTTATCGAACAAACTTTGTTGCATTCTAAAACAACGTCTACAAACATGATCAGGGAATACATAGTTAGGGATAAAATAATCTTCCAAAAGACCTTTACCTCGTTTTTCCCTCTTTCTATCCAAGTTTGCAGCACGTCTGGGTTTGGATATTTAACCCACAGCTTCCATGACATGGCGAGAATGTGAGGCCCTCTGCCTTTTATGTTCATCATCCTCATCCTCCTCCATTGCGAAAGCCCTATCTCCACCTTTCTCGAGATTGAACAATTCTTCCTGTTGTGCCAACGATCTTTTCTATTGCTCCTCAAATTGTTTGGACAATCTCCTTGAACAAGACATTGTAAGAACTCAAGATTTAAAAATGATGAAGAAAGATTCTGAGCTAAAGAAAAGGATTGAGTTTGGTGTGTGAATGATGATGGATGTAGGGATGTAGGGTTTAGATGGACAAAAAAAGAAAGGATAAGGTTCTGGATAATGCCATGTGGCACTTCGTGATTGGTAGAAAATCTTATCGAAATCTTGACTAAATTATTCTACACAGATAGTGACATGTGGCGCGTCCAAATTGGATGAAAATCTAATTAGAAATCTAACCACAAAATAGTATGTTTGGATAAAGACACATGGCGTGACAAGATTGGTTGAAAATCTTATCGAAATCTTAGCTAAATTATTGTAAACAGATAGTGACACGTGGCACGTCGGGATTGGTTGTGTAGCAAGTGATAGGAGCATATTCATGCGACTTAAATGGCTTGTTCTCGTGCATTTACATTATGTTTCTTTAGTTATTTTAGTCCTTTATGCTTCTTTTGTGTGTTTTCAGGTTCTAAGGGCAAAGTATGCAAAAGGGTGCATTTTGGTGCATTTTGGAGTAGTTTGGGGCGTTAAATGGATTGCATATACTTGAAGCCAAGTAGATGGACGAAATTGAAGACCAAAGGAGGCCCTTTGTACCAGAAATTCACACCAACACATCCCATTTCAGATTGCATTCCAATCATTCCAGCCAAGCCACATGCACTCCCTTTAATTTATTCAACCTAGCTGTCAAAGCACATGCACATTCACCCTAATCATTCACATACACAATCTGCCATCATTCACACATTCATTCCACATGCATTCATCAACATATCTAGCTGTCACTCACATGCATTCCCTTCATATAAATCAGCCACATGCACCCATAATCATTCAACCAACTTTGCACATGCATTCATCATCATAACCTAGCTGTCATTACCCTTTAATCACATGCATAAATCAGCCACATGCATCTCCCATCACCATTCCAGATTTCCACCAAGTTCCTAGCTGTCATATTCCCTCATTTTCACCTATAAATAAGCATCCATTGCAGCCACAATTCATTCATTCCCATTCATACACAATTCACTCTTCCATATTCAGAATGTAGACCATCAAACCACCCTTGCCGTGCCCTCCCTACCAATCCAAACACCACCAGAAATCATCCCATTGCCGTGGCCTCCCTCATCCATTTCCATAATTCCCCAATCCATTCAACACACCAAAACTCTCCTTAGACCTTGTGCTACAACGAAGAGGAGGAGAAGAGTGCCTAAACGTTCATACAATTCAAGTTTGAGTTGTTGGAATGTTTAGGTGTTTCTTTTCCTCGATTCCAATGTTTAATTTCAATTCTCTTTGTTTTGTACGTATGAGGAACTAAACCCCCCCTTGGCTAGGGGGGGATTCGAAATATATGTTTATGCTTACAATATGATTTGATTACTTCTAATTACGTTTCATAAGTTGTGAATTCAATTTGTTTAACTGTTTGATTGATAACTTATTTATGTATGTTTATTGAGAGTGCACGCTTAATTTTCATGCATAAATATGACGCTAGAATATAAGTGAGTTTCACCTAATAGTTATGAACTTATATTCACAAGTAGTGGAGGTTGCTTATAAACAATCGCGTTAAATGAATTCTTGGCAAGAGTATCATGCATTCATAGTTACAATTGCCTCGTCAACACTTATAATTTTCATAGAACTTAATGATCTCTCATTGTATCTCTTCTATGCATTCATGTTGAGAACCATCGGAGAATGATTTGAATTGTCGCATGCATCATCCAATTCAATAACATAAGGAAAATTTGAGAGTTAATTAGTGCATCACGGTTAACTTGGGGTGTTGAGAATTAATGGTTTATTGAAACGCAATTGGAAATCATTTTATTATGCAAGTGTAACATGTATGGAGATGAACCCCTTAGCTAGCAATCCATCACATTCATACTTACAATCTGTTTTAATTAGAATTTGTGCAATTAGTTTAATTTCGTCCAAAACTCAATCCCCCCTTACTTTAGTGTCCAACTTAGTTAGAAAGTGTCTTAGTTTGTGTTTCTAAGTGTTTTGATTCATTTTATTACCCAATTTCGTCCAAAGTAGTCAAAGTGCTCAAAACTGCCCAGAAAGTGTTTTTAAGGCAGTTTTGAGTGTTTTGGGTGCTGTTTGAGTCTTTTGGTTTGTTTTAGTGTTTTAAGTGTTTAGTTTTGCATTCTTTGAGTCTAGTTTAGTGTTAAAGTGTCTTAGTTTGTGTTTATAAGTGTTTTGATTCAATTTATTACACACATTCGTCCAAATTCACCAAAGTGCTCAAAACTGCCCAGATTGTGTTTTTAAGGCAGTTTTGAGTGTTTTGGGGCTGTTTTGAGTCCTTTCGTTTGTTTTAGTGTTTTAAATGTTTAGTTTTGCATTCTTTGAGTCTAGTTTAGTGTTTTAAACTTTATTTTACGTTTTTGAGTCAGTTTCCAAGTGATTTTGCAATCCCTCCTAATCCCCGGTTAAGAACAATCCCTACTTATACTTATACTACAATTGATAAAAAGAGGGTTTAATTTGTGTGCGTATAATTCTCGCATCAGCAAGTAACACAACACTTTAGAAATTAGTGTGAACCCAAAGGGTTGTTCTGCGCGAGGCAGTGTATATGCGTGCTAGTATGTTAACCTTTCACAAAATTGTGCAGTTGTATAGGTTTAGGCAGCTAACTGCTCGAAGTGTATACCGTAGGCAATCTTCCAAAAACCGTAGGCTGATCGTTGAATTCGTAGCAACTTTAGGCTTCCAGGGATCTTCTAGAAATCGTAGGCTGCTCGTTAAATTCGCAGTGACTTTAGGTTTTCAGGGATCTTTTAGAAACCATAGGCTACTCGTTAAATTGGCAGCGACTTTATGTTTCCAAGGATATGCAAAGATCATAAGTTGGTCACATACAAGATATTCAGCTACTTATGCTAGTTAGTTACATCAAGGATACTCAACCGTATAAACCCTATGCGTGTAGTTGGAGCTAGAATTCCATATCCTCGCAGAGATTGCTTATGTATTACACCAGGAATGCTTAACTGCGAATGCTAGTTGGTTACATTATGGAGCCCAAAATGGATGTCCCTTTAATGGGTAGAGGGACTATTATTCTGTAATATGAAGATCGCTAGTTGGTTACATACAGAATGGTCAGTTGAGGTTGCTAGCAGCTAGTCACATCAAGGATGTTGAACTATGGTCTATCTTCGTGGGCAGTCGTCCAAAGAGTGAGTTGTGCAGCGTGCCTTCTCTATCTCTGAGACTCAGCTCCCCGCGAATCAAACCAAGGACTAAAGTCTTTTGGTTTAGCTAGGCTTTGAAAAAGACCATTGTGGCAAATACCATCATGCTCTATTTACACCACGACAGCCCAACCTATCCACGTCTGGATATTCAGAGTGCATAGTTTTCCCTTTTCTAGAGGAAATCATGGTTGGTCCACAAGGGGGGGCATAATTCTTGCAGTAGGTCCCTAATTGGGCGAGATCTTCAATGAGAGCAGGAGTAAACAGTTGTTGCAAATACGTAGTTGAGCTAAGTGATGAATAACTTTAGAAATCTTCATTGAAAAACGAGATGAAGGATATTAAACTTAGCTGAAAGGTAGAAACTGCATAATAACTGGAATGTCCTCAGCTTGCGAAGTAGTGCCCATCAAGTTGCTCGAGCCTTCGAGCTTTATTTCGTCTGACCGGAGTTAAGGGTGAAGTGGGAGGTTATGCGTAGTACTTCCGCAGGTTGTAGGCATTCCACTGCTTGTCGATTTCTTTGTCGTTCATGGTAGGGAAGGTGTAGCTACCCTTGCCGCCTGCTCTGCTGACTTTGTACGAACCTTCCTAGATATGATTTATTTTATCGAAGCCCTCTCTTTGGCCAGTGATGAATGTTTTTCTTAAGACTAGATATCTAAGCTAAAACTGCTGGGTATTTGCCTTTTTGTTGTAGCTAGAGATGAGTTGGTGCTGGTAGGTTGCAATGCAGGTGATAACCTTCTCGCATTCCTCCTCTGCTAGATTTAGATTTGTGGCCATCTACTTTCTATTTTGCTTCAGAGTTGGCAGTATAGTGTTGATGCTCGGCACGATGACATTAGAAGGGATGATGCTTTTGAACCAAATGCCAAAGAGAAAGGAGTTTTGCCAGTTGCTCACCATTTGGTTGTGAGATACACGTATAAAACACCAGGAAGTTCGTCTGGCCATTTTCCCTGCTTGTTTGTGAAGGATTTCTTAATGCTGTCCAGGATTATCTTGTTGGATGCCTCCGCCTGCTCATTGCCTTGGGGATATCTAGGTGTGGACATATGCTGCTTGATGCCATATTTTTGGAAGAACTTTGCCAAGTATTTGCCCACGAATTGTGGGTCGTTGTCGGTGACGATAGATTATAGGATGCCAAATCAGCACATGATGTTCGTCCATATGAAGCGCTCTATGCCTGATTGAGTAGTGGTGGTCATGGGCTCGGCTTTTACCCACTTGGTGAAGTAGTCAGTGGCCACGATCATCATGCCTCTGCCCCTAGTAGCGGGCATCATAGGCCTTACCAGGTCGATTGCCTACTACATGAATGACCATGGGCTTGTCTACGGGTGAAGTTCGCTAGCAAGAAGTGCTGGTACAGGCTTGAAGTGTTGGCAGCTATCACACTTTTGAACAAATTCCTTAGCATCTTAATGCACGATAGGCCAGTAGTAGTCGGCATTAAAGATCTTATGTGCTAAGGATCGGCCTTTGAGTGGTTTCCACAAACTTTTTCATGGATCAAACTCAAAACTTTCAAGTCGTTGGGAGGCGCTAGGCAGCAGAGATGTGGGCTTGAAAAGGATATTTGGATGAGAATTCCGTTCCACATGTAGTAGTGTGCTTCCTTTATTTGGAGCTTCCTAGCTTCCAATCTTTCTGTAGGGAGTGTCTCATTAACTAGGTATTCGAGGATGGGTTCTTGCCAGCTTGGACCTCGATTGCCGATTCTTTTTCTATGCTCGACTTTTCAAAATACTCGATCGGGATGAAACATCTAAACTGGTAGTCTAAAGCGGAGCATAAGGTTACCAGGACGTCTGCATGAGTGTTGTCGACCCATGACACCTGTGTAAGGGTGTAAGTCTAAAATGCCTTAGGCTGTTTTCATACCTTCTCGAGGTATAGTGTCATCTTTGGATGCTTAGCTGCATATTCCCCGGTAGTCTGGCTAATGATGAGTTGAGAATCAGAATGGATTATAAGCTTCTTAACTACCATATCTTGTGCCATTTGGAGGCCTGCCAATAAGGTTGCGTACTTTGCTTCATTTTTTTATGCTTTGAAGCCTAGAGTGATTACCTGCTCGAGCATCGAGCCATCAGGGGTGATGAGAACCAAGCCGGCTCTAAAACCTTTATAGTTGGATGAACCGTCGACATGTAGGCCTAAAAGTCTTTGTCAAAAAGAGCTAGTTCGGCCAAGGCATGCTCGAAGGCATCTTTAGGCTATGTTGCTTCATCTTCCAGGCCGGTTATGAACTCTGTTGTGAAGTCTGCCAAGGCCTCAGCTTTTATCGCCGTGTAAGGTTGGTAAACTAAGTCATATTGGTCGAGTTCCAACGCCCACTTCATCACTCGTTGAGAAGCGTATAAACCATGTAGGATAGATCATAGAGGATACTGAGTTATGACGACGACCGTATTAGCCTAAAAATATGGTCTGAGCTTTCAAGTTGCAACAATTAGTGCCAAAATTAGCTTTTCAATCCTCAGGGATCTTGTTTTAGCATTGAGGAGAGCTTTAGAAGTGTAAAACACTGGGAATTAGACCCCTAACTCTTCTCATATGAAGGTAGAGCTTATTGCTACGTCTGAGAGTACCAAGTAGATGTATAATTCCTTGGCTGCCTCCGGCTTGGATAGTAGTGGAAAGGATGTCAAATATCTCTTCAAGTCTTGAAATGCTTTCTCGCACTTATCGTCCCACTTGTCTTTTTGCGCCTTTTTGATGGCCTTGAAAAGAGGGCTTGCATCGATCTGTTAAGCGCGAGAGGAAACGGTTGAGAACGGCTGATCGTCCTGTCAAACTTTGGATCTCCTTCAAAGTGGTGGAGGATTTCATCTCCAAGATTGCTTTGATTTATTTGGGATGTACCTTGATTCCTCGCTAGGTTACGAGGTACCCCAAAAATCAATTTGAGGAGACTCCAAATGTGCATTTAGTAGGGTTGAGCTTTATCTTGTACTCCCTAAGGATACTGAATGTCTCTGCCAAGTTTCTAAGGTGGTCTGATCGTTGCTTTCCTTTTACCATGATGTTGTAGATAGACTTCCATGGTAACCCAAATCTGCTTGTTAAACATTATGTTTACTAACCCTTGATAGGTAGCTTATGCATTCTTGGTCACAAATGTAGTTTTCTCTTTGTCGGGCTCGAACATGGCAATCTGATTGTAGCTGGAATATTCGTCCAAGAAGCTAAGCAGTTGGTTCCTAGCGATTGAGTCCATCAAAAATCTATTCGGAGGACAGGGAACGGATCTTTCGGGCAAGCCTCGTTGAGGTCAGTGTAGTCTACACATATTCTCCAATTGCCCTTCTCTTTCTTCATTACCAACATGACGTTGGCTAGCCATGCTGAATGCGCCACTCCCTTGATGAATCTAGCTTCTAGTAACTTGTCTATCTCTGCCTTAATGATTGCTACTTGTTTTGGAGCGGAGTGTTTTTTCTCTGGATCATCGGTTTGGCAGCGGAGTCGACATGTAGATTATGGCAGGCTATCTTGGGATCAATGTTGGGCATGTCAAAGGGTGACCATGCAAAAACATCATGGTTTTCCTTAAGAAAGACCGTGAACTCTTGCTTTTCCTTTGGGCTCAGTCGTGAGCTGATTCTAACCATCTTCTTTGGTTGCTCGAGATCAAGAATGATGTATTTGGCGTCCTTTTCTGGCTTTCAACCTTTTTCCACTGTTGGTGTGTCCTCCTGAATACCATCATCTTGATCTGTCTGCTGTAGTTGTTATTTGGTAGTAGGCTTGTCTTTCTGAACCTCGATAGCTTCTACGGGGGTAAAGGACTTCTTCTTTTACTCTTTCAGCATTTACACCGTGCATTGTCGAGATGTGGCCTGGTCAGACTTGATCTCTCTAACTCTTCCTCTTGAGATGGGGAATCAGATTTTCTAGTACTCGACAGAGGTTATGGTGCCCAGTTTCACTAGCCAGGGTCTTCCTAGGATCTCGTTATAAAGAGACGAGTATGTATGCTTTGAGACTACTAGTGGTGTTCTCACATCGAGTGTTATGTTGCCAATAACAGTTGAGGTGTATCCGTTAAATCTGGTAAATACCTCAACTCGGTGTTATATCGTACTTTCCATGTCTATCTTCTGAATGACGGATAACTGAAGTAGATTTATTGTGCTGCCGTTGTCCACCATCATTATGTTGACTATAGCGTGTGCCAGTTGAACGGACACTACCAGAGCATCATCGTGTGGGAAGTCAACTCCTCGAACATCTTGCTCGATGAAACCAACAATAGGTTCAAGTTGGTGTCGGTTACCTGAACTTAGGAGATTGCTATAGCCTGCTGGATCTTCCTCTTCTTGGAATTGTTTGTGGCCCCCAAGTATTTGGACTCGATGAAGATGTTGATTTTGAAGGTCTTAGCAGACGGCTTCTCGTCTTTGTCTGTGTTCTTCCTTAGTTACGCAGCACGCTTGTTCATGTATATGTCCTATTCACCCTCATTCTCCAACTTCTTTAGGTAGTCCTTCCAGGTATAGCAATTGTCGGTCGTGTGACCAGGACCTCGATGGAGAGCACAGTACTTGGTATGATCTAGCTTGGAGGTGTTTCATTTGGGTTGTCTTGGTAGCTTGAACCAAGGCTCACTCTTAAGGTCGCAGAGGATTTGGTTTATTAGGATTGAGAACTTGGTATAGTTCTTGGTAGCCTTACCTTCTCTTACTGGGGACCGGTTTGTGCATTTGGCCCTTTGCTTGCTTCAATCGTTGGACTGCTTCTTGTCAACCTTCTTTTGAGTTGTGTTAGACTTCTTCTGAGGTTGCGAAGCTACTTTTTCGGATTATTCTTGATGTTGAAGAGATGGCCGGACTTCTTCTTGATCGAGCGGTAGGATGAGTATTCCTTAACGAAAACTATGAAAAGCTTGTCGAAACTCTAGATGGACCGTGGAGGCAGGGTATGGAACCAATCATGTGCCTTGCCCTGCAAACTAGGGGTGCACATAAAAGCGTCGTTGGCTCTGTAGAGGATTATCGCGTTGCGATAATGCTTCAAGTGCCTTTCCAAGTCTCTGTCTCCCTTAAATAGGATGAAATCCAGCATATTAAACTTACGCGAGGGCTTTGTTTGCTCGATCTCATTTGTGAAACGTGATTTGCCCATGTGTGCCACGTCTTTGTGAAGGGCCTCGTTTATGGTTTCAATTGCTAGAATCCATGCAATCGCTTAGTGAGCAGTCTCTCTACTTCTTCTTGAATTTGCCCCTGCAGGGCAGTGGGGCTTCCAGCTACCCCTAGTCACGACCTACTAGTTTGAGCTACTCTTCCCTATGTTCGGCTCATCTATGCCACAGTTACGATGTATGTGGTAAGTTCCTGGCAGATGAACGGATTACTTGTAGGTTGTCGATTAAACTTGAGCCGGATTAAGCGACTGTTTCTCTCTGTCCGTCGTGCTGCCTACTTTGATGTGAGGTGGAAGATTGTCCATGTTGATTATTGGAATGTGGCCTAATTGCGAATGAACACTTAGCCTGGAAAGTTATCCATGTTGATTATTGGAATGTGGCCCCAACCGTGAATGTATGCTTGTTCGTGGGCTTAACCGAGAGCGCACACTCCTCCACATGTTAAGATGAGAGTGTACGCTATCTCGAAGGCCCAGGAGGGAGCGTACACTACCAGAACGCTCGGTTCGTGGCTGGTCGAGAGGTTGCTTGCCAGGATGCAGCTGGAGAGAAACTTCATCGCCTGTCTTTGTCCTACTTTAGGACACCTCGTCTGGGGCACGCTGCATCTTGGTGCACTATAGGAGCTGATTCACGAAGGTAGTCTGCTGCGTGAGGGCGCTTGTCAGTTCAATGACCTGTCAGGATAGGTGTTGTTCGTCATTTAAAGTGAAAGAGCTGGGACGGTAAACGTATGCTTGAGTTGTGGAAGTGTAGTGGACTCCGGGTAAAAAGCTTGAGCCAAGATGGGTCAGATTTGCAGAAAGGTAGGGTGAAAATACCCTTGGTTCAACCGTCGGCCTCGAAATTTGGATTTGGGCTGGTTGAACTGGTCTGAGACCATGCTGGACCGTCTTATGAGCTGCGGGAGTAGGTTGGGTGCATGGGCTTTAGGCCGCCTCGGCTTGTCCTGTATGGCCTTTAGCTGGAGTTGCATTGGGCTACAGCTTGCATTGCGGTTGGCGCCGCTTAGGCTGCCTTAGTTTGGCACTTGTGTCCAAGTGAAGGTGGTAGGTGCCAATGGCTACTGCTGAGGGCAAGCAGTTGCATGGGTCTGCACCTGCTAATGCTTGGGTTGTGGGCATCCTGCCTTAGGGTTTCCTTGCAATGAATAGAGGTTGCCCCATGGGCCATTACAGAGATGGCTGCCATTGCTGGCATGGCCACAGTACCTCATGGTGGCAAAGGAGTGGTCTTTGCAGAGGTAAGCCTCGAGGAGCGATGGCGTGGAGCCACGTTGCGTTCTCCATTGGTTGGTCCTTGTCCTTCAACGTAAGGGGTCCCATTGTTGTAGTTTTTGAATTTCCTGCCATTGTCTTCGTAGATCTACGAAGGAAGTTGAAGGTGAGAGTCTATGGATCAGAGCTCTCAATGAAAGCACGAATTTGTGGATGCGAATTTTCGCCGTCTCTTCCTTTGACGAAAATACACCTACAAAATAATAACACCTAAGATTAAGGCCAAAAACCTCACGCACCCACTATGAATGGGGGGTGGGTTCAGAAAAAAACAGGGTAAAATTGGAATTTTGTAAGAATTTGTTTTTAATGTGGGGTGTGAATAAAACTACCCTTTGATTTAGTCAAATAACCTTTGATTGCTGGAGTTAAGCCTCATGCTTCTTCCAATGTGCTCTTAGAGGAAGCACGTCTTGGCCTTATGCAAAAGTGGGACATAAAAATATTCTTGTTCAAGGGGACTCATAAATCCTTATGGATTGCACCAATGGTGTTTATTCCGTTCCTTGAAAGCTTAGATGGTTCGTTGGCTATCTATTGTTATCCATGCATGTACTCTATGCCTGCTGATTCAATAAACCACCTTATAACAATACAAAAACACAACAACAGATTAAATAAAATAAACAACGCACAAGTCAAGGAAATAACTAGAAATCCACCATTTCCAATTAACCAATCTGTTAAAAAATAGGTTCATCACACTTCTACAATAAGCAGCAAAGCAACCCTCGGAGCTCTCTCTCTCTGAATTCATGTCAAAACTCCCAACCCAATAAATCGACACCACTGATTTTCTTTTTACTCTATATACCAAAAAATGATGAGAAGAAAGGGGGAAAATTGCAGACTTAACAAAAATTTATCAATACAGCCATCAAATAACCCCCCATATAATGGCCACACAAAAATATTACACTCGGGGTGAAAGGAACCCTCGCTGGTATGCACAATGAAAACCTAAGCGATCCAAATCAACAATACCCTGTAGAAGAGAATCTCGACCTGAATAAATGGTATGCCTATACCACAGGAGACTCTTGGACACGAAAAACAAGAACAAAAATAGGAAAAATGACAACACAAACAGTCGGATCAAGGCGTATCCTTCCACAGAATGACCTGACTCACCAGACAATGACTGAAAACCAAACCCAGAATTGATGTGCCAGCTCCAGAGTTCCCCAAAATTTTGCATATTGTTGCAACTCATCAGACAACCGCTCCAAGTACTTCAAACTGAAACGTCCTTGGGGCTCACCGACAACTGTGACCACCAAAGCAACCAAATACTCTGAATGGACCGTTCTCTATATTCCCATTACTACATGAAGGGAAAAGGCAAAGAAGAGCAAGGCAAAATTGAAGCCACAACAAGTGAAGCAAAATCATGAAGCTGTGGCAGCTGCTGCCTTCTCCATCTTCTCTTTTTCAATTTCTGCTCTCCTCTGTTCAGCATGCTGTGCAACACCATTTGCAAGAGCCTGATAGTGGAAGTCCAGAGTCTGCGTAAGGCTCCGAAACCTCAACTGATCCGATGCTTGCATGCCTTCACAAGAAAAGCATAGGAAATAAGGCAACATGCCAGACATGCCATAAATTCAAAAAGTTATTAAACAGATAGCATGGGAAAGACTGTACTCATACCTTTGACCGCATCAACAAAATAGATAAAAGGGTCCACATCATCAATTGGTGACTGTAACTCCTCATCATCACTGAAATCTTCGTCCGAGTCTGAGTCATACTCATCACTAGGCCGGAAAGACTTTGACTGTAGCACCCCCAAATGATAATTAATGTTCCGTCAAAGGATGCATAGCAAGAAAGACTAAGGCGAAAAACGTGGTAAAAGAAAATATAATTACTTGAACTGAAAATAAAGAAGCTAGCGACAATCCCTCGAGGGAAGGGATGCACGGAACTATGCGCTGCATAAATTGCATGCCTAAATGGTCTTATGGGACTGTTAGGCATCTTTATTGACTTGGTACCGGGCAAGCACCAGGCTGGCCTTTCACAGCACACGTCACAAGGACTACAATAATTTAAAGGAACTGAACTTGAACAGAAGTACAGCGTCGAGAATTACCAGAAAGCCTGACTAACTTGTCACGATGTAATTTTAGTCTCATAAAGGAAAAAAGGGAAAAGAGATTCAAAATTTGGGATGAGCTAGAAGGGTGAATTGTTCAGTCAATACTAGGCATCACAAACCAGTATAAAGTGACAACACTACACATTGCGTGTTTAACTTCACCCTTAGTCTGAAAAAGATCATAAAATATAACCACCATAGGATAACAAGTATTCTCTCTAAAAAAAATTCTAATAAGAAAACAGGGCACACCTGTGCAGCTAACTTTTGAAGTTTAACACTATCAGCTTCATCACCATCCTCGGTATCAAGTCCCATTTCCTTGTCAGATCCATCACCATATTCATCATCATCATCAGTTTGGAAACCATCCATTTCATCGTCATCTTCTGGTTCTTCCTCCTTTGCAGCTTCTGCCAAAACAACATTGATAAGTCTCTAAAACTGATAATAAAAAACTTATTTATATAAGTGTGTGAGCCATGCTAAAAAAAGTTTTAAATTAAAATGTAAAAGTAACATATTTTCCTAGCTACATTGAAATGCATAAATATTCTCATTTCTAAATATAATTCACATTATAAATCTAAATATTCTCATTCATCAAATTAAATCACTGCCACACATTCCTCTCATGCTTTATTGTGGACAAGTCCAAGAAAGAAAAATAGAGGATTAAAAGATATTTAGTGCATATAAAGTACAAAAGCACACAACAAAAGAATGGAGGCCTGTATTAGTATATAATCTATATGGTTAAGGGGGAAAACATACCTGCAACTTGCTCCTTGTACGCAACCAGGAGATCGAGGGCAGCCCTGAAAACACGGCCCAACGCCTCCCCAGGCAACTGTTCAGCTGGGAGTGTCATTAATGATGTCAAACCCAGACAGCATACTTTTTTATCATGTTCCCTGCAATGAAAAACTCAATCACGCTCTACATCAAACACTTCCTCAAGGAGCAATACCAATGTGAGCATTGACATACAAGGCAGGTACGCACAGGGAAACAAACTCAGTTCATGGGGCAACACCAATGTGAAACCAAATTCACGAATTACCTCTTAAAATTGGCACGCACACCACTTTTCTTGATCTGTTGCAGCATCTGGAACCAAAGATTAAAGATCTCTGTTGCAACACCCAGCTTCTGCAATATGCTGAGTGCCAAAGCTGCATTATAGTATAGTGCATCGGCAATCTGCCAACAGGAAAGAGAAAACAATTAAAAACATATCAAGTAATCATACAAATTTGGCAAAAAAAAAAAAAAAAAGTAATCGTACAAAGGGTCCAACAGTTGTCATTATAAAATCTTTAAATGGTCAGTTTATAATGTCACATATACTAGAAAGTTCTGAACGGGTCACCATTGCTTCTGGCATTGCAGTCATACAGTAAAAGGAAAAGGCTACAACTTGCTTGTGTAGGAACTGCAGAGGAGTTGACTTTTAATTATGTCGATTTGTTAAGCAATTTTTTTAGAGACAGTAAAGCCAATGAAACATTGTCCGATGACAATTAAAAAACACTTTCTGTAGACGTCCATATTGTGAGCACAATATATATCATGTCAGATTTCAACCAACATTCAGTGACTTCACTATTTTAATGGACTAATATAAGAGTTTCTAGGTACATGATAATATAAATCCACGTTCCTATGTGGCCAAAAGCACCAATTTCATCGAACTAATTAACTGGGTCCAGGGGAAAAAATGATATGGCTAATAGCTATGATGACATAAATATTCTACAATGTTTAGTTTCCTCTAAGGCACAGATCCACTAGGCAGACATAAGACTTTAAGAGAAGATTTAAAATGAGAAATACATGAGTTGATGTCTGGCTACTTACCACTCCAATGAGAAGACATTTCAAGTATGACTTCTCTGATCGGCGTAACCGCTCAACTGTAATTCTAAGATATGGTTCAACCCATTGATCAACCTGCCCTCTGCAGTTCTGAAAAACTACTTGAATGAGCTTTGGAGCAGGCTCAATATCACTGTCTTCCATATTTTTATCCGACATGATCTGAACAGAAGAAGAAGGATGCACATCTCATCAACAAGAGCAAAGAGACCGTATTACCATAAATTTCAATCACCATAGATATTAAGGGTCTGCTTGGTTGCCATTGCAATAAATATCTATTTGACCAACTGAAACTCAATTTAGGATCTAACCATATGAAGTGACTAACTTAATTATCACATAACTCAAGCAACTCACCAAAGTCAACCACGAGCTGTCCCAATTAAGAAGATATTCGGTCTTTAGTTCTGTCCAATTGACTTTAGTGAGTTGCTTGAGTTCATGTGATAATTGAGTTAGTGTTATTATTCATGAATTGTTCCATTCAGTAGGGGTTGCTTAAATAATATAGAAATAAAGGGCACGAGTCATATCCTATATGCATTCTTTAGTCTAACAAGAATATAAGAAATTGGTAACATAGAAGTAACTCACAGCTGCAATCATATTCCAAAGGCTTTGCTGGTAGTCTGGTTCTTTACAAGCGAGGAACTGTGCAGTCCCCCTGGATATGTAGTTATCCAAAGGAACCAGAATATCTACAAAGGAACAAATAATACAAGTACATGAGTGCATAATTGCATGAACCATCAAAATTTCCAATTACGAAATGATTTTTGCTGTTTCCCCCAAATCAATTTTGTGCAATCATGTTAAGCATTAGGTACAGTGCATTGTACCATTTTACAAGTTCAAGTGTACCAAGGGCTGAACACAGATACAACCAGGTGCTGGGTTTGTTTCAATCCTAAGGTTTATTTGGATTGGATTTTTATTGTTTGCATCAAGAGAAAATGGAAGGTTACTAGTTATACGCTAACAATAGGTTCTACCCAGAATATCCTAAGTTGAGATAATTATCACAAAAATTAACAAAAGTAGAGAACATGAAGCAGGGAATCATGGAATGATACTATTTTTCATGTGCTTGTTTCATGTAAAATTGAAGTTTAAACCACAGATATTAAAATATGGGACTAACTTGGGAAGAAATCAATAGCCCATTCTGCCAATGCGTCCATCATTAATGGCCAAAGACTCCACATATCCAAAGATATTGTTGGAGAGAAAAATGTCATATATGATACGATTTCCAACACTTCTTCAAAAACCTCTGCAAGGGAAATTACAAGAGGGGTGTAGATCTGTTAGCCTTAATCAGCAATGTGTATAACACCAAGGAAAGAAATCAGGTATCTTAACCTAAGATCTTACTATTGTTTTGAACTCTAATATAACAAAGATCATTAAACTAATTTGCAAAGGTACATTGTAAGTTTCTTGAATTGCAAAATTTTTTCAAAGTAGTATAAATCAAGTTGGGCATCAGAGAAAAAAAGTTTCTTTTTCTGACTTGAGGGGATTTTAAAGGAACAAAAATACCCAAGAGTTTTTTTTTTTTTTTTTCCTATTATTAAAAACTGCCATATAAAGAATTGATGATGTTCAGGATGGAGGATACACCCATCAAGCAATGTTCTCTTTTATATAACAGTGACCTCGATCCTGGTGAAAGGAGTGAAACATTCTTTTATATAACAGTGACCTTGACCCTAGAGAAAGCAGTAAAACATACCACTTTTTGAACTGGACTAAACAGAAGTACTAGATAGTAGATATACGACACAAAGGAATACAAGTGTCATTCAAACCTTGGCCGTCAGTTGTCAACATCCTGCGCATTATAGGAAGCAAAGTCGGTTCAACTTGGACAAAAAGGTGATGAAGCCGGCTCACTGATTCAAGAATGGTGCTAATAGCACGCAAACAACCAACTGCTGCCAAAGCACCAGGGTCATCAACGTCATCATCAGCTTCAGCTGTATTCATACACCTCCAAAATGCAGCTGCCTACAAACAAGTAAACAACAGAATTATGCAAGCATATTTGAAAATGAAGCAGAAGTACTCTCAAAAAAACTGAAAAGTAAATATTACCAGATTTTGGCACAAACCAAGAGCATAAGGTGCCATTTCTTCCCCGAACTTGTCTACTATTGTCTCCAGAGTAAAGACAAGATCCTCATTCTCAACCTCATTCATGAGCTTGAAAAACTCTGCACAGAAAAATGTACACATTGGGTAAGTCTCATGATGATTGTTAATGATGCATAACAAGTTTTCTATCCACATACCATCAAGAAGCTGAGGAAGAATTGGCCGGATCTCATTCAAATCTGCACAGCATACAAAAAAAATTTACACACGGAAAAAGACTACATGAATGCAAGAGAGAGAGAGAGAGATGTAGCTATGTACCACTGCAAGCTTCAACGAAAGAGCGCAATGCAAAAACTGAGTCTACTCGAACAGGAAGTTCTGGGTCTCGCATCCCCGCAACAACACTATGCAATGCTTTACGGAAATTGTTCGAATCCGAAAATTTAATATGAGCATACTGTCCCGCGACCCAGGCTGCCTAATATTCATTTCATAATGAAGGATAAGAATGCCTTTTTAATAAAAAAATAAAAAAAAAATAAAAAATAAAAAAAAAAGGTATAATGAATACAATACATAAGAAAACTCTACAAAAGGGAAGAAGAATAAAGTACATATTATATTTAAAACTGCTGTCAAGTGTAAGAATGAATAAAAACAGAACTTCTACTCTCCTCCATTAATTTACAAAGGGTTCAATAAAACACTAAGAACACTTGCGAAAATTCAACAATGAAAACCAAAGACTATTGCACAGAAATTATCATGACTGAAGATTATTGTTATTAAGCAACAGTTGTTACTGACAAGCATCAGGAAAAGCTTTATTCCTTTTATCTTGGAATCCAATGAAGTTCATTAATACTATTATTGAAAGCTCACTCTCCCTTGCTGGACAAAGAGGCTGTCCAACATTTCACCACAAACATTTGATAATAGATTGAGGAAAAGAGGATGTTCTATGGTTCATTTAAAATCGACTTACTATTTTTACTTTGATTTTTCCAACCCATACTCCTTGCATACAGGCCCTCTCTTTCTACCAATAATTCCCACTATGGTGCACGTGCACTGTATCTATCTAATATATTTAGTCTGCGAGGGCGTACATTTCGAGTTTCTTCTAGACAAAGTTGCAAGTGATGACAGATTCCTGACTGTCGTGTAGCAAGCATGCGCCAATTTGTAAGACCAAGAGGGCTTCTTTTGAGATTGTATGGATAAAGTGAGATAAAAGATTCTTGATTATGGAAAGATCAGATATCCTTTCAAGGATCTTTAGGGTCGGTGTTCCAAGTTGATTGTAACTTAATTCTTGTACTGCTTTGGTGGTCAACCAGTCATGTAATGCTTGTTTGCATACTACCAATTCTTGGAATCTCAAGACTACCCTCTTGTCACCGTCCACCTCATTATTCATATGCAATACTTTCTTGGATGGGGGCAACAAGTCGAAAGTCTTAATAGAGATCTATAGAATACCACGGGGGTGCAACATAACCGAAAAAATACGAACAATTACTGTAAGAAATACAGAAAAGGAATTTCATGTAGCAAACCTTAGCTCTAAGATGACCAACAGGACTGCTAAACTCTGGGAATACATGTTGCACCAACATACGCTCAAGTTCAGACTTGTAGGGTTCGGTTTGTTTCAGTTTGTCGCAAAGTGCTCCAATAGCAAGAAGAGCACCATCTTTCTGTCGATACGGCTTATATTCCACTGGTGCTTCATCATACCTGCATCAGGAAATAAAAATTTTAAGAGGAAAAAAAGTCAATGTTGAATCACCAATACACACGTATCATTTTCAAAAGATCACGAAAAGCTACCTCTTAAAAATTTCCACAATGAATTGAATGAACTTATGAAGATTTTCCTTTCCACGTTTTCTAACCAACTCACTCACCAAATCCATGGAAGCCGTCCTTGGACTGTATAAGTCTTCAATGATATCTGCACCAGCAAGAAAACGAATAAACCACCAATGAACAGTTATCTTCAAGTGATAAAACAAGAGTTTGAAAACTGACCATAACCCTTCCTCACATATTCATGCGGGTCTTCATCCCAAAGCCTTAGATCATTGTCATTGAAACACATAAGGGGAAAAACAATCTCAAAAAGAAGAACATTAAGTCGAGGTTGC
The DNA here is from genome assembly GCF_041283825.1 of Pyrus communis. NCBI lineage: Eukaryota > Viridiplantae > Streptophyta > Magnoliopsida > Rosales > Rosaceae > Pyrus > Pyrus communis. The sequence goes on along the minus strand of NC_142577.1, from coordinate 3,046,785 downwards.
AGCAGATTATACATGCTATTCTTTGATATACTGCATATATAAACAAATGAAAGGAGGTTAGGCAAATCATAAGTTAATTAACACAAAAAAACAACATGGTTGTATACAGAGACTTCATATTGAAGGTTGACAGATCCAATACAACAGAAACCACTCAACAACATAAGTTTAACAAATTTTTTTCTTTAGGGATTACAACATTATTGATTAGTCACATGAAATAAGTTCACTTCAAAAACAAGGATTTCTTTCTCAGGGGAACTACATGAAAAGTCAAGTACATTTAATATTCATAGGATCACAGTAATTTTAAAATTGAAAGGAGATAATAAAATGGAAAAGTAACAATCACGTCAAACTTTCAGAATATTCATGAATAATATGCTGAACCGCATCACGGAATAGTAACAAATGAGGTGGTGCTAAGGTTCTTCAGGCTAAAAGAACCATCAGGACCTATTAGCACAGCTTTGAAGTTTTAGATAACATTATGGAACCATGCTCACAAAAATCTGGTACATCAAATATTCTAATTTTGACATGAAAAATTATCTTAGTCAAGAGATACCAGTCCTTATGGAGTTTCATTGAATTTATATTGGACAGACAAAAGCACTCAATTTTCCAAAAATATTCAGAGATGTACCACAAAACAATAATTTTACCGAAAACAAGTAACTTTTCCACATCATACATCTTAAAACCCATGCTAGACAACGCAGAGTTGAATTTAAAGCATTGTCAGAACTACTATTGTTCTCCCTTGTGCATGATTTCTCCGTGTCCAATAGATATTCATTAGACATTTGGGACCATATGAATCACAAAAAAATAATTCGGCAACACCATTTAAGTTTAGGCCACCTTACCATCGATTAAATGAAATTTAACAAAAAAGATCATTAATAAAAGAATAAATACAGCACCAGACAAACAAAATGCAGTCAAATAGAAGGGTTTAACCCATGAAAAAAAAATTGCCCACCTATTGCTTAAATACTGAAGAATGAGATTGATAACTCTGTCAGGTAAGTAGCCACCAGTTCGGATCACATTCAACAAATTTAAGTGACACTCCAGAATCTTCCCTGCATAATTCCTCTGAAACATTTGAGCAAATGCTTTGTTTTCTGGCAGTTGAATTTTTAAATCTCCAAACCTAGAAATAAAAATATTAAATGGGACAAAATGTCAGATATATGCCTAGTTCTTGTTCATTGTTAATTTGATCTAAAAGTTATTCTAAAAAAAACCCTTATCTAAATCTTTACCGAGTGTACAGCCGATTTAAAATGTGGACAGTCCATTTCTTCACTTTCCACCACCCCCATGCTTTTCTAAGATCGGGATCTGAAGGCTGGCCTTCAGAAGGAACAGGTCTCTCCAATATGTTTAAGAAAAGCATCATCCAAGCATTGAACACATTTCCATCAAATAGTTGCTTTGGAATCTCTAGCTGAAAGAGGCACCAAAAAATGATACATATAAAAGTTTGTCTAATATTAATTTATACTACTGAACAATAATCATGATTCCTTCGACCTCTATGTCCAGAACATACATATATGGATGACCAGAAAATTTTACAGATAAGCTTGATCAAATCTGCTACTTCAAGTGATGGGTTGGGTATTTGGACAAGCCTGTTGAATATATTAAGCAGAGGTGGAAATGTCTCCTCAACGATGCGATAAACTGGTGTCCTCTCCTCATCAGTTTTGAACCTAAGATTTAAAATAACAAGTTAAACTTCGGAAGATACATATTACACAAATATAGAAACGTAAGGCTTTCTGAAAGTTATTTCAACACTTGGAAATACTAGAAAGATGACAACTTAATCAAAACAACAATTGTCTATGAAGATGCCATGTTGCGTAAAACTACAGATCATTTTGAAGGTTTATACTTACAGACGCACAGTGGGTTCAAGTCTCAACTACCCATTACACAAACTAGGTTAAGAATACAACTTCAACATAGAAATAATTAAAAAAAAGCTTAAAAAGTGAGAACTTGTGAATTTTTCAGCAGTTCTGATCTGCATAGCAAGTATTAGAATTCTGCACTGCATAAAATATATGCAACTTTGATACTCATTCTATTCATTTTGAGCGAATCAAATTAGCAATATAAACTGCGGGTGCGTGTAAAACAATAGAAAAAGAAATATAATAGAGAAGTAATGATATAGTAACTTGATACTGTACTTCATAAAGGTGATGACATTGATCATATTTATAGTCTTGATGATGTAATGAAAGCTGAATTAGTATTTAGTAGTGATAGGCAATGCTCTGAATTTGGAATGAAATAATATTGGCCTACAGATATACATAAACCCTAACCAACATGCACGCGTAATCCTATATTTTAATTTGGGTGGACTGAATCAACCCCACACTTTCACCACTGCAATGACAATTTCACAATGTCCGATAGTCAGTTTGCATGTCTAGATACATGAATAGACCACACACACACACACACACCCACACACACACACACACACACACACACAAAGATGGTTACAAGCACAAAAGGGTATTTATAAAATCTATTCAACATGTAAGTTGTAACTTGTAACTAAGTAAATTTGGGGAAATTTGAATCCTATAGTTTTCCAATGAATAGTAGATAGGAAGCACTTCATATAAGAGAACATATGTCGTCAATTATATAAGTCAGACTCACAAACCAACTACAGATTCAAAATCATTAGCATGCATCAGATATAAAACTAGCTAGGCTTGTAGCTTTAGCAGAAGGCAATGCAGCTGTACATAATAGCCACTATTCTAGGAATTATTTTAAAATTAGCACAAATAACATAGCGTACTCATATTTTCTAGAGAGAATCCGCAAAACAAACAAAGCTCCATAGACTTGTTGATCTTGTAAGTTATGCTTCACCCAGTCTAAAAGGCGTGGCCACTGCTCAGGGTAATCAGCATGAATAATTGTCTTCAGGCACTCACCTAGCTGTACCCTGTACAACATGACATTTGAAATTTGACATTGCCAGCAAATAAGAAGAAAAACAAAACATTATTACACAACACATAAAATTATAAAAAGCTAACAAACTAAAACTACTGAGAATGTTTATGTCTGCATTCGCAGCCATAGTGGTTTCATCTACCTAGCTATGCACACATCTCAACTAAAGTAACTGAAAACAGTGAACAAAATAGCAAGTACCTTAACAATGGGGGAACCTGTGTGACAAAGACTAAAATGTGATCCCTCACGACGTCTTTATCACTCTGTGATATCTTCTGCTGCTCATCTACATCAACACGCAAAGAATAAGCAACTGCCAACTGGAATCACCAGTGGGCTTTCGATACTAGATAAATTCTACACAATCATTGAATACCAGGATCAAGAGGTGACCAGTTCTTGGCAATGAAATTCTTGAAATGGATGCTGCCAACTTGCCGCACAGCCATGTCACAATTGCTGTCCACTATAATTTGCAACATTCTCACCAAATGCTGTGGTGTATACTGAAACTGCAATAAACAAAAACCCCATATTGACGACTCCGTCAAAGGAAATAAAGTTGTAAGTTAGAAGAAAAAAAACCTCCTCAACCATCCACTTGTCATGTTCTAGTTGATATTTAGTAGTGAAATTTCGTTGGAGAGACTAAAAAAAAGAGTTTTTCCAAATATTGGGATTGAAGTGTATCCATTAATATTATAATACGGAAAAAAGAAGAAAACCGAAAGACACACACAAAGAAAGTCAACCACAAAAACAAGTAAAGCTATCAAATTGCACAATCAAGGTCATATCCAACCATAAAAAGCCCAATTTTGCATCAAAATTACCACCACTTAATAAAAAAAAAATGGCGAAACAGCTTCGGTACAAGGCATTGCTGAACGAATTTAAGCAAACCGAAGGATGTATGCACCTGATTGAGGCTCTGCTCGGCGGCGTTGCGCTCATCGGGATTGGTACTGAGAGCAGCCTGTAGTATCACAGCGACGCTAGGAAGATCCATAGCTGACGATCGGAGCTCCAATTCGGATCAAAACTCGACGATCGGAATTTGATGCGAATCAATCCAAAACCCACGAAGGGGAAAAGGCATATGATTGCGAATGGAATTGGGAGGAGGGAGAGACAGTAGTGACTACTTGCTAGGGTTTTTAGACAAAAGTTGAGGAGAGAGACAGCTAGGGACTGTGTTGCTATTTAAAGCACTAGGGTTTACGGTTGTTGAACTAATATCGTTTCTGGAGGAGGGGTCACATACCAAAATATGAAAATGGTATTTGATTTAGGGTAGTGTTTGTAGATGCAAATTTTCATCTTCTTCTTGGATAAAATTGGACTTACAAAACAACTAAGATGGGTCAAGGTCAAAAGCCTCACACGTTCATGATGGATGGGGGCTTTAGCCGAAGAACCTCCAATGCCAAAGTTAAAATTTTGAGAGAAAAATGTTTGAAAAATTTAAAGAATTTTGCAAGAAAGTACGAATTGAGTTTTGGAGAAAATGAGATGATACTTATAGAGGCATGGCCGGCCCTTTGGGAGGATGGGGACTGGCCACTTAGATGGTTTTTTTCGGTGAGATTCATGATTTGTTAGCTAATTAATAAATTAATTGGATAATAAATCAATTAACTAGCTAATTAATATAATTAGAAATGAATGATTTGAGGGTTACCTTGTGAAGAAGATTTGATGAGAATTGATAAAATAGGTTTTGAGAGCAGTTCCACTGGGGAACTGATAAGCCAGCACCCAGCCAAAAAAATGGCCCGGCACCCAGGCTTTCCCCTCCAACCCAGCAGATAGGCTGGCACTCAGCCTAAGCCAGGCAAGAGACTGGCTCAAAATTGACAGACCCAAATGCCGGGCTATCTGACATCAGCCGGGCCAACCGTGACAACCTCCGATTCCAACAGAACAATGATAAACAAACCCAGAAAGCAACCCGGCAAACCAAGAAAAACCCATATCACAATTTGCAATACCAAGCTCAAGAAATTAATTTTCTAAAAAATTGGATAGAAAAAGGCCACCTTCCAATAGAACCCATGAGGAAAAACTGGTTTTTGTGAGATTTGTTGGCTGTTTGGTTGATTTTCCGGGAAAAACCAGCTGAGGATGGAAAAGGTGGGTCGAGGAACCTTACTGCTGCTGCAGTGTTTCATTTTTTTGTGGGGAAGACCGGAAGAGCTCCTTAAATCCGAATGGGGGGAGAGAGAGAGAGAGAGAGAGATGCAGAGGGAGGTTCCAGGGAACGGCGCGACAGGTGAGGTTTTGAGGGGGAGTGGGAGTGATGGATTGGGGTTTAATAAAATTGATAATATTTTAATAAATTAAATTATTATTTTATAATAAAAATTAATAATATTTTATTAAAATTGACTAGGCTATTAAGTTTTAGGGGTGGAGATGCTCTTGGCCTATTACTGTTTATTGGGGTCTATCACTGTTCACTGAGTGAATAAATGCGCTAGGTGCTGGCGCAAAGTCTTTAGGAGTGGAATTGCTCTGAATAAATACCTATTTTGGGCTCTTTTGACTTGATTGATGGATGATTGCCGACTACTTGAGCGTAGAAATCTCGGTGTGCCTCGAGGGTAACTTTGTCCTCTTGACCTAAAAATCCACTTGTCGCCTCCATATTCTTCTTGATTATTTTTGTGCTCCACAAATGCCCCCACACCTGTTAGGTTGCTTGCGGGAAGAGGCAGCAGGTGTAGTGATCTTCTTGCTTTAGGAAACATATGATTGTTTCCTATTTTGATGTAGATTCCCTCTTTAATTGGAAATTAGATCCTTCTAGGAAAGGGAAATAAATCACTTCTAAAGTCTATTTAAGTCTACCTTAAGTAGATGATTAAATCAACTTTAGAAAGCAATTTATTCTACCCTACAAGAGAGAGAAAGTTGGAAGATATTTGTTCCCCCTCCCTGTGCAAAGGATCGTCTTTCGTTGCTTTCTTCATCTTCTCCGCACCGCATCGAGGTAAGAAAAATTTAATTTTCGTTATCTTCTTCTTAGATAATGCTGTTGCGGGGCAGCCGTAGGGGTGGTGCGCCATGTCGGCTAGCAAGGGCGAGAAGTCGGCTCGGCATGGGTCGAGAATGTGTTGTGGCAGGGACCATTGCTTGGGATGCTTGGCTTGGCGAAAGCCAAGGGCAGTTCGTGCGATTGGGGCCTCGGATTGAGGAGTTAGGGTGCAGTGCTAGGCGAGCCGCATGGCTCATGTCCTTTGGGCTTTTGGACCTAATGTTGGCCAAGCCGACAATTGAGAAAAATGAGGAGGTCGCGAGCCTCATGGGCTGCTGGAATGCTGGGCATGCAGGCCTCCTGCTTATTGGTCTAAGAGAAAAAAATGAGGGAAAAACCAGTATGGGTTGAGCTCCATTACTGAGTACTGTGAATAGAGTTGGCTGCTTAGTCCTCTTCACCAGGAGAAAAGTGGGCTGCTCACGAGAAAGGAGGTAAAGAAGATCAAGGCGGATGCATTGGCTCGTTTGATCGCTGTCATTGAGCCTATTGTGAATAAAGGTGGAAGGAAGAGATTTTACCCACCTACTCAAGAGATGCCGTTGAGAAAAAACTGAAGACTTCCTCCACTGCTCGTGAAGGTCCAGCCTGCTGCCGAAAGGCCTGTGATTGACATGACTTTTTTCAATGGGAAAAAAAATAAGGTTGCTAGATCTGAGCCTGTGGCACCTGCCATGTCAAGAATGGCTAGTACGATTGTTGATGTAATTGCTCAACGTAGAGGTCCTGTCATGCCCGTAGTGTCGAAATCTATACCAAGACGTCCGTTGGGAGCTAAGTCCAGTTCACCTTTGGAGAGGCTTGCTATTATGAAGAGCGATAAGGTAGACTCTGCTGCTAAAGTGGCGCCCTGGCCCACTTCTCCTGCTGTTAAGATTGATTTGCCTGCTGGGAAGGAAAAGAATGCTCGCGTGGGCAGCTGTGAGAAATCCACTAATCCTGCTTCTGGGGAGGCTGTTGAGATCTGTGCGCTTTTGAAACCAGATCTACTTGAAGACATGGATGCTTGTGCCAAGTTTGTCGATGGCCTTAAAGGGGTTGTTTGCCCAAGTTCCTTTGCGAAACATACGACCGAGTATAGGAAGATTGCCCTACTTGCCATGATGCAGAAGACGGCTATTCTGGTAGCCGAGTCTATGCTTCTTGACCAAAAGGATACCAAGGCTGCCAAAGAGGTGGCAAAGGCTGTGTTGGCCGAAGCTTATTCTTGTGTTGAGAAGATTAAGAGGTTGGAATTTGAGCTCGTCAATTTGAAGGGGTTTCATGCCTCTACCCTCATTTCTCTGCAACTTGAGACCGTTTGCCAAGAGATTGTTGACTTGAAGACTAGGCTTGACGCGATCTAAGTTAAGTATGAAAATGCAGAGAAAGAGATCGGGTGTTACATACCTTAGATTCAAGATCTTGAGCGTGCCGTTTCTGAGCTTCGTTTCACTACTTAGGCAAAGGATGAAGAGTTGATTGCTACTTATAACCAAGTAATCCACTTTAAGAAGGTCGTTGATAGGCTTGAACCCCAAGTGTTAGAACTCCAAGATGTGTTGGAGATTAACAAAAGTTTGAAGAAAGAAGTGGATGAGGTGCAGCACTTCCGTACGGCCAAAAGGTAAAAAGGTTGGGTTCGAGGCTCCATTTGTTCAGAGTCAGGCTGATTTCTACAAGTTGGGTTATGTAGATAATCTCTTTGGTAGGCCGTTTGACTTTGAGTTTGCTGGGAGAGACTTCGAAACCTTTTCTATTTCTCCAGAAGACTTGCTTGCCTTTAATTTTGAGGCCTCTATTGGTGAAGTAGTCAAAGAAGTTGGTGCAACCAGGGATGAAGCACTAGATGGTGTCGTTGCTGAGGGTGCCGCGACTGCTGAAGGTGTGGCGACCGAGTAGTTGTGAAGCGTTTAAACTATTGAGGAGTAATCTTCTATGTAGGCTTTAGGATTTTCTTTGTTTTCCTTGTTGTTTTTGCTTTGCTTGAACTCTTTCAGTCTTTACTAATTGTTTATCAATTTTGCTAGAAAATTTAATAAACTTGCTTCCTTCGTTTTTCCCCATTTTTGCTTCTTTTGCACATGCCCTAACCAGTGGCAGGCGTGTTACTTTTCTATAAAGACAGGCCCGCGTAGCCTATGCAGTCGTAGGTGTTGGTGTAGAACTTTGCAAAGTTGTTAGCTATAAGGGCGGCAGCTGGACGCCTTACTTACAGAAGCAGACAAGTTCGCGTGACCACTAGGCTGTTAACATTGGCTTTCTCCAATTCCGTAGGTTGCGTAACAAGTATCACAATACTTTAGGACTTGGTGTAGTCGTTCTGGTCTTAGCAGAGGGGAAGCTTATCGACTACGTAGCATGTTGGCAGTGGATAAAGCTTTGTATATTCACGTTAGCTTGTTTACAAAAATGTGTTGTTATATAAGTCTAGCGCGGCTTAACTGCTCGAAGGGCAAGCTATATGTAGTCTTCCAGAAATCGTAGGCTACCTTAGTGCACTCGGTAGTAGCTTTAGGGTTCCAGGGTAGCTGTCCATAGGGCGTATTGCATAATGTGCCTCATCTATCTCCGAGGCCCGATTCCCTACAGATTAGGCCAAGAGACCTAAAATCCTTCAGTTAGGTAAGCCTTGAAAAAGACCATTGTGGCTACTTCTAGGCATCCAGCACAAGCCATTATGCACCTAGTTATACCAGGGCAGCCTGACTCATCCATGTCTAGATATTCGGAGTATAAGTTTATCCTCTCGCCTTGGAGAGCAGACGCATGTGAGTGTAGGGGAATTGGTTTACCCTTTCACACTGGAGAGCAATTAGTTTATCCTTTCGCACTAGAGAGCAGACCTAGATGGGTGTCGGGGAATTGGTTTACCCTATCGCACTGCAGTGCATGATTGGTCCTTCGGAGGGCGCAATTCCTACGATGAGTCCCTAAGAATGGCGTGGTTTTCTTTTGAAGTGCAGGAATGATCAGTTGTTGTAAGCATGCAGCCGAGCCAAGTTGTAGATTACTTATGAATTCCTGATTGAAAAATGAATGAAACGAACGAGAACTTAGCTGTAAGGTAGGAACTGCATAACAACTGGATAGTCCTCAGTTTGCGATGTGGTGCCCGTCGAGCTGCTTGAATCTTCGGGCTTTGATGTGGTAGGAGGTCACACATGGTACTTCCTCATATTGTATGTGTTCCACTGCTTTTTGATCTCTTTGTCATTCATGGTGGTGAAGGTGTAATTACCCTTGCCGCCTACTTTGCTGATCTTGTATGGACCTTCCCAAATAGGATATCTTTTTTAAGCTTTCTCTGTGTGCAATGATGAAGGCTTTTCTTAAGGCTAGATCTTCGGGTTGGAACTACCGAATCTTGACCCTTTTGTTGTAGCTAGAGATGAGCTGCTGCTGGTAGGCTGTGATGCAGGTGATGATCTGTTCGCATTTCTCCTCTACCAGGTTTAAGCCTGTGGCCATCTCCTTATTGTTATGCTTAATGCTTGGAAGTAGAGTGCTGATACTTGGCACAATGACATTTAGGAAGAATGATTACTTCTGAACCAAATGCCAAAGAGAAAATAGTCTCACCGGTTGCTAGTCTTTTGGTGGTGCGATATGCCCATAGACATCCAGCGAGTTCGTCAGGTCATTTTCCCTTATTGTCGGATAGGGACTTGAAGCAATCGAGGATCATCTTGTTGGATGCTTTGGCCTGCCCATTGCTTTGAGGATATCTTGGCGTGGACATGTGCTGCTTGAAGCCATACTTTTGGAAGAACTTCACCAAATCTTTGCCCATGAATTGCATGCCATTGTCAGTGACGATGGACTAAGGAATGCCAAATCAGCAAATGATGTTCCTTCATATGAAACGCTCTATGTCTGTCTAAGTCATGGTTGTTATAGGCTCTGCTTCTACCTATTTAGTGAAGTAATCGATTGCCATGATCATCATGCCTCTACCCCCAGTAGCCGGTGGCATTAGCCCACTGCATGAACGACCAAGGACTTATCTGCGAGTGTAGTTTGCTGGCAGGTAGTGCTGGTACCGACTTGTAGCATTGGCAACGATTACACTTTTGTATGAATTCCTTAGCGTCTTGGTGCATGGTAGGTCAGTAGTAGCCTGCGTTAAGAGCCCTCTGTGCTAAGGATTGGCCTCTGGAGTGATTTCCACAAACACCTTCGTGGATTGAGCTTAGAACCTTTAGGTTGTCGGGATGCACTAGGCAGCGGAGATGTGGTTCAGTGTAGGATCTTCGGGTGAGAATGTCGTTCCACATGTAATAATGTGCTGACTTTATTTAGAGCTTTCTAGACTCCAACCTTTCCGTAGAGAGTGTGTTATTGACCAGGTAGTCTATAATAGAACTTTGCCAGTTTGGAGTTGTACTAACTTGTGAAACTTCGGCTGTCGGCTTCGCCTTTATGCTTGGCTTGTCTAGATATTCCACTGGGATAAAGCGTTTGAGTTGGTGGTCAAGGACAGAGCTTAGGCTGGCTGATGCATCCGCGTGGGCATTGTCTGCCCGCAGAACTTGAGTGAGGGTGTAAGTCTGAAATGCCTCAAGTCACTTGTGTACTTTCTCTAAATATTGCGTCGTCCTTGGATGTTTTGTAATGTACTCCCCAGTAGTCTGGTTGGTGATTAGCTGGAAAGCAGAATGAATTGTAAGCTTTTTCACTGCCAAGTCTTTTGCCATTCGGAGGCCTGCTAATAGGGCTTCGTACTTTACTTTGTTGTTGGATACCTTGAAGCCTAGAGTAATCGCCTGCTCGAGCATCGAATCGTTTAGGGTGACAAAAAACTATGCCAGCTTCCGAGCCTTTGTAGTTTGATGCGTCGTCGATGTGCAAATGCCAGAAGTCTCCATCGAGCGAAGTAGGTATAACTAGGGCGTGCTCGGCTGCCTTTGAAGCGTCATTGGGTCGCTCTGTTGTGTCGCCTAGGCTAGGCATAAAAGTGCGGTAGGGAGCTGTGGAGCTGGGACCATGTTACATGCAATAGGAGATGCTCAACTGCCGGTATTGGGCAACTCTAAAGATGAATTATGGAGCAAGGGTCGGCTATTTAAATGCGCAGCAGGAGGTGATGCTCAACTTGCTGGTACATGTTGTTCCTATGTAAAACCTTTTGGGGTGATAAGGACAAAACTTGCTTTCGAGTGTCCTTCCAGTGTTCATCTACCTTTGGCATGCCTTTTGAGCTGAGTTGTTGCATTCGTCAAAAAACTTTGCCCCGCCAGTGCCTGCAACTTTATCGTCCTGCGTTTGGATTGGGCGGAATAGTGCATCATGAGGATGACTGCGTGCGTCTGAAGATATAACTTGAGCTTCCGGGTTGCAACAATTGTGGCCAAAGTTAGCTTTTGAATTTATGGTAGCTGGTTTCAGCATCGATGAAAGCTTTTAAATTGTAGAATACAGGTAGTTGGGCCCTCAGCACTTCTCATATAAGGGTAGAGTTTATTGCTGCTTTAGATGCGGCTGCTCATCCAGTCAGACCTTGAATCTCCTTCAGAGTAGTGGGGGACTTCATATTCAAGATCGCTTGGATTTCCCTTGAATGTGCATCGGCAAACCTTGTCCCAAAGTGCATGCTTCTCTGCCAAAGCGAAAAAGTCTGCTAAAGTTAGATCTTCTTTCATGATCAATTCTTCGAACAACGGATAGTCTACCGGGAGTCCTTTTTGGAAGGTTGCTCTAGCTATTGAGTCATTGCATGCAACTATCTTTGCATTCTCTATTTTGAACCTTTCACATAGTCGTGAAACGACTCCTTTAGGTTCTTTTTGACGTTGAACAAGTGGTAGGACTTTTTCTTGATTGAGTGATAGGATGAATATTCTTTGGTGAATACCAAAAAAAATTCGTCGAAACTCTAGATAGATTATGGTGGCATAGTGCAGAACCAATCTTGCGCCTCACCTTGTAGAGTGATGGCGAATATCTTGCATACGAGATCGTCGTTGTTTCGATTAAGGATCATTGGGTTTCGGTAGTGTGTTAGGTGTCTATTCGGGTTTCCATCCCCTTTGAAGGATGTGAAATTTAACATGCTGAACTTGCATGGAAGCTCTGCCTTCTCGATCTCGTCTGTGAAGGGTGACCTGCTTATGTTAGTCATGTCCCATTGTAATGCCTCGTTAGTGACCTTGTTGCGTTGGAAATCGCGTAATTGCTTGGTTATGAGCCTTACTACTTCTTCCTGAATTTGCCTTTGTTAGGGGTAACGAAGCTCTCGGCTACTCTTGGTAGTGACCTACTGGTCTATGCTGTGGCTATGATACATGTGGTTCATTCTTAGTAAGCGAGGGAATTCTTCGCAGGCTGCTGGTTGGGCTTGAGCTGGACTGAGTGACTGCTTCTTTCCGTCCTTCATGCTGCTTACTAGGATGTAAGATGGAAGATGCTCCTTGCGGGCCTAACCACGAATGAACACTTCGCCTGGAAGGTTGCTCATGTGGACTATCGGAATGTGGCCCCAATCGTGAATGTATGCTCATCCTTGGGCCTAGTCGAGAGTGTACACTCCTCGGCGCGTTAAAACAGGAGTATACGCAATCTCAAGGGCCCTATCGGAAGTGTACATTGCCCGAATGCTCCGTACGTGGCCGATCCAGTGGCAACTTGCCAGGACGCTGCTGGAGAGCGTCTTTGTTTGCCTTTGTCCTACTTTGGGACACCTCGTCTGGGGCACGTTGCATCTTGGTGAGCTGCAAGAGCTGATTCACCAAAGTCGTCTGCTTGACAAAGGCGCTCGTCAATTCTATGACAAGTCGAGACAAGTGTTGTTCTCTATTTGGGTTGGAAGAGCTTGGAAGGAATGCGTCTTCTTGAGCAGCGGAAGTGTGGGAGACTTCGTGCTCGAGATTTGAGTTGGGAAATGCCAAATCCGTTGAGAAATGTGGTGAAAATGCCCCCGATTTAATCGTAGGCCCAAAAATTTGAAGCCGGGACGATTGAACTAATCTTGGACCGATTTGGTTTGCTTGGAAGGCCATGGGAACAAGCTGGGCCACTGGAGCAGGTTGGGCCATGAGAGTAGGCTGCTCGGCATGTGGTGTAAGTGGGTGTGAGGCTAAGGCTTGGCTCGGCAACGCGTTGGGTTTGCGTCGGGCTTGAGTGGCTCGGGCCGTCTTGCCTTGGGCTTGGGCTCGTGTGGGCTTGAATGGCACGACTTAGGCCGTGGTTATGGCGCTGTGGGCCTTGCTGAGGGTGGTTGTCGTGGTGCCTGGTGAGGGTAGTGCCGCTCCATTCATCGTTGTGTTGGGCCTCGTAGATCGCCGTAGTCTTAATCCTTGAACGTTAGAATTTCCGTTCATCAAGGTTTCCAAATCTCTTGCCATTGTACTTTTCTTTTAAGTTTTATTGAAGAATTTTTAAAAATAAAAATTCCAAGAATAAGAATGTATGAAAAATCTACAAGTGAATTAAAAAAACGAAAAACCTTGAATGCGAGAGTCTTTTACGAGCGTTTGATCAAGACTCTCAATGAAAGCACCAATTGTGGATGCAAATTTCCGTCTTCTTCTTCTTGGACAAAATTGCACCTATAAAACAAATAACACCTTAGGTCAAGGCTAAGAGCCTCACACGCCCACGATGAATGTGGGGGCTTTGGCCGAAGAATCTCCGATGCCAAAGTTAGAATTTTCAGGGAAAAGTGTTTGGATAATTTAGAGAATTTTGCAAGAGAGTTCGAATTGAGTTTTGGAGAAAATGAGATGGTATTTATAGGGGTGTGGCTGGCCTTTTTGGGAGGATGGGGACTGGCCACTTGGATGGTTTTTTTCAGTGAGATTCATGATTTGTTAGCTAATTAATCAATTAATTAGGTAATAAATCAATTAATTAGCTAATTAATATAATTCGAAAGGAATGATTTGGGGGTTACCTTGTGGAGAATATTTGATGATGATGAATGAAATAGGTTTTGAATAAATACCTATTTTGGGCAGTTTTGACTTGATTGAGGGATGATTGCCCACTTCTTGCGCATAGAAATCCCAGTGTGCCTCGAGGGTAATTTTGTCCTTTTAACCCAAAAATCCACGTGTGTCCTTCATATTCTTCTTGATTATTTTTGGCTCCACAATATTCACACTCATTTTTACTTTTCACACTTTTTTTAATTTTCGTCAGTTAGATCGAATGAATTGATGAAGATTAATAACCAAAAATCAACAAGGTATGTGCAAGTAAAAATGGGTGTGTGAATAACACTATCCTTGATTTGGTTGAAAGCCTCTTTTGGGTTGAAAATAACAACTGAAAATATAAAAATAAATAAATAAACGTAGCTGTTAAGTTTGAATTTCATGAGTAACGAGTTTTTGTTTTTTTTGTTAAAGCGTGAGTATCGAGTTTGATAGTAATTTAATTTTTCATTTTTAGTGTAAATATATCATTGTATAAATTGCTTCCAATGTGCTTTAAGACTAATTAATTGTAAAGTTGTAGTTTTAACTATGCTAAAAAAAGTAGTCACATTGTTTGCTTAATTTGGATGTAAAATGAACATGATGTTACACGTTTTTTTGCACTAAACAATCTCGTGAAAAAATGTATTAACTTGCATAGCATACATAGTGGTGGGTTAGGGTGTGGGTGATGGCAACGACAAAGATGGTAGGGAGTTGTGGTTGGCAATGGTTATGGGTGGTTGGTGGCGGTTATAATTGTAATAACCAAAACTTTAAACTACATTAAAATGACATAAGGCCAACAAATTTAAAAAGGGTTTTAGTTACACTGCTTTATTGACACACCCCGACCGAGATCAGGGCATGCTGGCCATCACGAGAGAGTGACGTAACCATGTGCACAGTGTGGAAGCTAAGAATAATAATAAAAGTACGAATAAATAAAAACCAAGCTATACACTAAGTAGAACATACATGTGCAAGCGTAAGTGTGAAAAAACAATACTTAGAGCATGGAAGACCTAGTGTAGTCTGGGAGAACAAACACTAAATAAACACACCCAAAGATGGTCCTACACTGGTGATAATCTGTCAGATATGCCGAGAATTCCTCTGGGGAGCCACCAAAAGTGCTATCCAAACTAGAATCTGGAGGGGCGCAAAACAGAAAGCGTGAGTGGGCAAAAACAAAGCTTTTCAAAATCATTTCAATAACAAAGTTCTAACCCCTCGCCGTAAAACCTGTATACTTCCCAAAAAAATAGAACATATACAAGTACGCGATTGTATGGAATTTTGTGGGCAAAGGTCCGAGAGAACACCTTGCTCTTTATGTAATCAATTTTGTAGGAACACCTTGCTCTTTATGTAATCAATTTTGTAGGTTACGTAGCATGTCGGCAGTGGATAGAGCTTCATATATGCATGCTAACTGTTTAACCTTTCACAAAAATGTGCGGTTGTATAAGTTTAACGTGGCTTATTGCTCGAAGGGCAAGTCATAGGCAGCTTTCTGGAAACCGTAGCCTACCTTAGTGCATTCACTAGCAGCTTTAGGGTTTCAAGGTAGCTATCCGTAGAGCGTATTGTGTAATGTGCCTCCTCCGCCTCTAAGGCCCGGTTCCCCGCGAATTAGACCAAAAGACCAAAAATCCTTCAATTAGCTAAGCCTTTAAAAAGACCATTGTGGCTACTTCTAGGAATCTCAGCGTGGGCCATCGTGCACCTAGTTACACCAGGGCAACCCGACCCATCCACGTTTGGATATTCAGAGTGTATAGTTTACACTCTCTTGCACTTGAGAACATGATTGGTCCCCAAGAGGGTGCGATTCCTACGATAAGTCCCAAAAAAATGGCACGATCTTCAATGAGAAGCAAGAGTGATCAGTTGTTGTAGGCTTACAGTCGAGCCAAGCTTGTGAATGACTTCTTCAATCGTCAAAGAAATGTATCAACTTTGCTGAAAAGTAGAAACTGCATAACAATTGGATAGTCCTCGGCTTGCGAGGTGGTTCTCGTCAAGCTGCTTGAGTCTTTGAGCTTTAATGTTGGGGAGGTCAGGCATGGTACTTCTTTAGATTGTAGGCGTTCCATTATTTTTTGATCTCTTTGTCGTTCATGGTGGCGAGGTACTTCTAAGTTTGTGGTCATCTTCTTTCTATTCTGCTCGATGCTTGGCAGTAAATTGCTAATACTTGGCACGATGACATTGGGAGAACCAAATGTCAAGGAGAAATGAGTCTCACTGGTTGTGGCTGTGCGATATGCCCATAGATATCCAGGAAGTTCGTTTGGCCATTTTCCCTTCTTGTCGGAGAGGGATTTCGTGAGGCAATCGAGAATCGTCTTGTTGGATGCTTCGAACTGCCTATTGCCTTGCAGAGAAACTTGTTGCGAAAATTATATAACTGAAATTAGCCTCATTAAGTCTCAAATTTTTGTGCTCGCAAGTGTACGAATCAAATGATAGTATAGTATATAAGCACGAATATCGTCCCATAGAGATTAAATTGATTCTATAAATTTTACTAACTAAATCGAAACAAATTAAAGTGAAGAAGCTTTAACGGAAAAGATATGAAATTTTGAAATTAAACTAAAATAAAATAAAATGCATGTAAATTATAAATTAAAACATAAGAAAATAATACCTAGGGCATCCGAGTTCACCGTAACCATTTCTACTTAATTCCCGTAATATGTTATGCTCAAGTAGTTCTCCAATACTGATGTTCGATTTTCCCTAAATTATTCAATGGCCATGGCATCTGGTTGCATCAAAAGTATCTTTACATGTTAACCCTCTATGGCATCTAGATGGATTTAAACAAGTAAGAACCCATTAAGCTCTATGAAAATCATTGGAAAATCACATAAACCCTAATTATATGACATCTACAAAGAGGTGTTTATGGTATCAATTGCAAGAAGCTAAACCCAAGTTAAGTATGGCATCTACTCTAACTTGCATCAAATCAACTCATTTAAAACCTAGATGGTGATCGCACATCAAAATAAAAATCAAGCGCATTACGAATAACAAAAGATACTTAATATAGAAGAAAAAACTTGATAATAACAATGCCCCAAGGCAATTAAGTATTCATGACCAGGCTACATCGTAGCCCTAGTAAAGGAAAAAAAAAAACTAGAAAAGCTCTGCCCTCTTCCCTTCCTTGCTGTAGGCCCCCTTTGAATATGAATTGTGTTTTGTGGCTCCTAACTAAAAACAAAGGAGAATGAATCTCCTTTTAAAACCTCATGGCCTGAGTTGGAAATAACAAGTAGAAATGGTCAAATAAATGACCACTAATCCTAGCTCTAATGGACTTTTAAGTCCTTATTAAACAAAATGAAAAATAAACGGAAATAATAAAAACTAGTAATTATGTCTAAAGTCATTGAATAGCATTCCTATGTCCATTTGTTCTCCAAAACAGCTCGGTTTCCACTTCTTATTGTAATGCATATGCCTTGGTGCAGTTAATTCGCTCTGTGCTCCATTGGAATTACTATAGACGCCCAAAAAGCTTGTTTTCCTCTTCTTGTCATGTAACTCCAGTATTGAATGCCTATAAAATAAAATAATATAATTTAGTGCATTTAACCCATTCAAATATACAAAATCCAAAGGAAATATGAGATAAAAATATATGAAAATATGCACCCATCAGATGCCTCAGCGTGGACATGTGCTGTTTGATGCCATATTTCTGGAAAAACATCGCTAAATCTTTGTCTACGAATTGTGGGCCATTGTCTGTGACGATGGATTGGGGGATGCCAAATCGGCAGATGATGTTCCTCCATTTAATGCGCTCTATGTTCGTCTAAGTTGTGGTTGTCATGGGCTTTGCTTCCACCCACTTGGTGAAGTAGTCAGTTGCCACGATCATCATGCCCCTAGCAGGCAACATTGTCCCTACCATGCCGATTGTCCACTACATGTACTGTAACACCCTGCCAAATTATTTCGGAATTTACATTTAGTGGTAGGCATAAAATGCCATTACAACCTTTTGTTAATAACCATTCTAATATTTCTTTCTTTGATGAATTCCCACTAAAATTTAATCTCGTTTATTTGATAGCTGCATCTAACTTCTTGTTAGACTGCCTACGTACCCTTTTGAGGGATTAGGCAATTGTAGTTCACAATCCATTTTTAATTCACTTCCAAAAATATTCAAATCATTCTCTAACCAATGTAGGCCCATTAGACTTCACTTGGTATCTTGTAGTACTAATTTTAGTATTTAGAATGTTTTGAGACATGTTAACCAAAAGTCAACTCTCGGTCAATGGTAGGGTCCATAACTCTCCTTAATTCGATCCAGAAGATCTACATATCCAATTTTGGATCCGTAACTTCCTAAGGTTCTCACTATGCTCATTGAACAGTATACTAGAATCTTACCACGATCCGACGGTCAGATCTCCGCCATTCATAATTTTCAGAGGCAGTCAACGTTTTATTTTACGAACTTACAAATCCAATTCGGCAAGATTCGTATATCAGATTCCAGTTTTGTAAGTTTATATGGTCCTTAAATATTATGTAGTATAATGTATCAAAGTTTGGTGAAGATCTAATGGTCAAATCGTCGATTGTTATAATATTCAAGTGTCGGACCTTAACAAAATTATGCTCAAACGATGGAATTTCATTAATCAGATGTCAAATATGGAATCAAGGCATCAAAATTTAGCTTAGGGTGGTTAGGGGGTACCTCGACCCACGCGCCGCCACATGGCGGTTGATCGCTCCGACTTGCCGAAAAATTCAACTAACTCCAAAAATTATAAAATTTTACAAAAATGTATATCTTAATGAGTAGAGCATGTTTCATACATGTGACCAAGGCCAATATGGCCAGGAAAGGCCCCAATTTCACTTGAAATCACCGGAAACTTTAGAAATGGGTGGCTTCAATTCGTCACCTCCGGTGCTTCGCCACCCCTATAGTTGTTTGGGCTTTGTTCCAAACCCCATGAGGAGTAGTTTGACGGTGGTGGTTGACTGTACTACCTTAAAAAATGGAGGAATTTAGCCGTACACCTGACGAACATGCCAGTGAGTTTATCACAAAATCAAACCAATTTAACTCAGTTTTTTGATGAAATTGGAAGAGGAAGGGGTGCTAGGTTAATTCCAAGTGGTGTGTGGCTTCTAATCGCTAGAGAAATTGCCTGAAAAGACGTCGAAAACCATGGCTTTCGCCAGGTCAGGCTGTTGGTCAAGGGATGGCCTAGTTTGGTTGGGTTGCTACCCCCCGGTTCCTCAACTTTTCTTCCCTCTCATTTCTCTCCTTTCTCCTCTCTGTCATTGGTCCCTCAATCTTCTCTTTCTCCCTATCTGGGCAGCCTCCCTCCTTCTTCCTTCTCCCATTTTTTCTTCTTTTCTCCTCGTTCCTCTCCTTTTCTTTTTATTTATATTTCTTTTTCTAATTGGTCCCTTCCCACTTTAATGGGAACTCAAAAATATTAAATTTCTATTTTATTTAAGAACTTCTAACATCCGTAACTTTTTGTTTCTCGTTCCAATGGACGTACGGTTTTTGCCTACATGCTTTTAGGTCGTCCTCTATCCAAATATATCAATAATATGATAAAATATGTGAGGATAAAATACGTCCTCGTATAATTACATTGAGCCAACTAGGGCATTTTCGCCTTTTCATTTATCGAACAAATATCCGTCGTAAATATAAATATGTTGTAACCACTAATACGACTACAAAATACTTAATTTAATAATCAAAATTAGGAATGGGATTTCACATTTCCCCACTAAAATATTCTTAACCATTTAGTGATTCATTTCCCTACTTTGCCCATATATTCATGAATATGAATATCAATTTCATATACTTAATTTTTTTCAGGATATTACATGTACGGCCAATAACTTGTCTGTGGGTGTAGTTCGTTGGCAGGCAGTGCTGGTACTGGCTTGAGGCATTGGCAGCTGTTGCACTTTTGTACTAGTTCTTTAACATCTTGATGTAGAGCAGGTCAGTAGTAGCTTGCATTAAGAGCCTTTTGTGCTAAGGATCGGCCTCCCCAGTGGTTTCCACAAATGCCTTCGTGGGTTGAACTTAGAACCTTGAGGTCATTGAGAGGCGTTAGGCAAAAAAGATGGTCCAGTGTAAGATCTTCGGCAAGAATGTCGTTCACATGTTGTAGCGTGCTACCTTTGTTTGGAGTTTTCTATATTCCAATCTTTCTGTGGGAAGTGTGCTATTGACCAGGTAGTCTATAATCGAATCTTGCCAGTTCAGAGTTGTACTAACCTATGACACCTCAGTTGCCGGCTCCACCTCCCTGCTTGGTTTTTTTAGATATTCCATCGGAATAGAGCGTTTGAGTTGATGGTTGAGGGCGGAGTCTAGGCTAGTTAAGGTGTATGCGTGGGCATTGTCTGCCCTGGGGAACTTGAGTAAAGGTGTAAGTCTGAAACACCTCAAGTTGCTTTCAGACTTTCTCTAGGTATTGCGCTATCCTTGGATGCTTTGATGTGCACTCCCTAGTAGTTTGGCTAGTGATTAGCTGAAAATCAGAATGAATTGTGAGTTTTTCCATTGCCAAGTCTTTCGTCATCTAGAGGCATGTTGGTAAAGCCTCATATTCTGCTCCATTGTTGGATGCTTTGAAAAGCCTAAAGAGCCTCGAACATAATCGCAAGGAGCTACGAAGTATGATTCTCACGGTCGGGAACTGTGATGCAAGATAGACACGACAGGGAGTCGCAGAGCTAGGGCCAGGGAGTCGCAGAGCTAGGGCCATGTTATGCGCAATAAGAGGCAATGCTTAACTATCGTCATTGGGCAATTCTAAAGCTGAGTTGCGGAGCAAGGGTCGGTTAGGGTCGTGTGACACGCAACAAGATGTGGTGCTCAACTGCTGGTATAGGTTGCTCATATGTAGAATCTTTTGAGGCAACGCGGATAAAACTTGCTTCCGATTGCATCCTTTTAGTGTTCGCCTATCCCCGACGCGTCTTTCGGGCTGAAATGGTGCGTTCATCAAATAATTTTGTGTCCGCCAGTGTCTGCGCATTTATCATCGTACGTCTAGATTGGGTGAAAATAATGCGTCATGAGGATAACTGCGTGTGTCTGAAGGTATAACTTGAGCTTTCAGGTTGCAACAACTGTCGCCAAAGTTAGCTTTTGAATTTTTGGTAACTAGTTTCCACATAAAGGAAAGCTTTTGAACTATGGAATACAGGTAGTCAGGCCCCCAGCTTTTTTCTTATGAGGGTAAAGCTTATTGTTGCTTCAAATACCGCCAACCATGTAAATAAGTCCTCCGCTGCTTCTGGATTGGATAGTATAGAGGTGATGTCAAGTACTTCTTTAAGTCTTTGAATGCTTTCTAGCACTCGTTATCCTATTTATCTTATTCCTCCTTTTTGATTGAGTAAAAAAAAAGGCTCACCTTGATCGATGTTTCGCATGGGTAAACGGTTAAATACAATTGCTTGTCTGGTCAGACCTTGAATCTCCTTCAGAGTAGTGGGGGACATCATATCCAAGATCGCTCGGATCTGCCTTGGATGTGCATACGACGGGGTTGAGGTTCGTCGACTCAGCCAAGTTGTTAATGTGGTCTGATCGCTGCTTTGAGTCAAGAAAGATGTGGTTGGCATCTTCTTAACTCATCTATTGTAATTGCTATTTGGTAGCTTCGTTGTCCCTTTGAACTTTGGTAACCTCTATGGGGGTAAAGGTCTTCTTCTTTGACTCTTTTTATACTTGCATAATGTATCATTGAGATGTGACCTAGTTAGACTTGATTTCTTCGACTCTTCCTTTTGGGATGTGGAATTGGATTTTTGATACTTGACAGAGGTTACGACATCCAGTTTTATCAACCAAGGTTACCCTAGAATCCTATTGTAGGGTGACGGGTCGTTTACTATCGTGAATGTCTGCTTTGAGACAACTAGTGGTGTTCTCACGTCAAGTGTAATGTTATCGATGGCAATTGAGATGTGTCTATTAAATCTGGGGAGTACCTCCGCTCGACGTATGATTGTGTTTTCTAGGCCCATCTTTTGAATTACTAAGAGTTGAAGTAGGTTGACCGCACTTTTGTTATCAACCATCATTCTGTCAACTATAGCATAGGCTAGTTGGACAAATATCATCGTGAAGTAGGTTGATTGCACTTCCATTATCAACCATCATCGTGTGGAAAGTCGACACCTTCGGCATCCTGCTCGTTGAAGCCAACGATAAGTCCAGGTTGGGTGTTGACTGCTTGGACCTAAGAGATCAATAGAGCTTGCTGGATCTTCTTTTCTCAAAGTTGTTGGAAGCCTCCAAGTGCTTGGATTCGGCAAAAATGTCATTGATCCAAATTGTCTTGGTTGGCAGTTATTCGTCAGCGTCTGATTTCCTTCTAGGCTACGCAGTTGGCTTGTCCAAGTATTTGTCGACCTTGCCTTCTTTCACTAGCTTTTATAGGTAGTTCCTCCAAATGAAGCAGTCGTCGGTTGTGTGATTGGGACATTGATGGAATGCGCAGTACTTAGGATGGTCTAACTTGGAGGTATCTCCCTTTGATTGTTTTGGCAGCTTGAACCATGGTTCGTTCTTGATGTCATAGAGGATTTGGTGGATTGGAATCGAGAACTTAAAAATAGTTCTTGGGCGTCAGGCCTCCTTTAGTCAGGGATCGGGCCCCTGCACTTGGCCTTTTGCCTACTTTTGTTGTTGTATTGCTTCTTGTCCTCATTATTTTAAGCTACTGCCAATTTTTTTCGAGGTTGCTCGGGTGCCTTGTATGCTTGCCGAGCTTCGTCCCAAAGTGCATGCTTCTCTGTCATAGAGTGAATAAGTCTGCCAGAGTTAGATCTTCTTTCTTGATCAATTATTCGAATAACAGGTGGTCTACTAGGAGTCCTTTATGGAAGGCTGTGTTAGCTATCGAGTCGTTGCATTTGACTATCTTTGCCTTCTTTGCTTTGAACCTCTTCACATAATCACAGAGCGATTCTTTTGGGTTATTCTTCACGTTGAACAAGTGGTCAGACTTTTTCATGATCGAGCGATAAGATGAATATTTGTTGGTGAAAACCAAAGAAAGCTTATTAAAACTCCAGTTGGATTATGGCGACAGGGTGTAGAACCAATCTTGCACCTCGCATTGTAAAGTGGTGGTGAATATCTTGCACAGAAGGCATCGTTGGTTTGATAAAGGATCATTGCCCTATGGTAATGCTTTAGGTGTCTCTCCAGGTCTCCATCTCCTTTTAAGGATGTGAAATGTGGCATGTTGAACTTGTGTGGTGGCTCTATCTGCTCGATCTCATCCGTGAAGGGTAACCTGTTTATGTTGGTCATATTTCATCGAAGTGCCTCGTCCATAACTTCGTTGCGTTGGAAGTCGCACAATCATTCAATCACGAGTCTTTCTACTTCATCTTGAATTTGCCTTTGCAGGGGTAGCGGAGCTTCTGGCTGCCCCTGGTCATGACATGCTGGTCTAGGTTGTTCTTCTCTATGCTCATCTTGTTTATGCCACGGTTGCGGTGCATGTGGTACGTTCCTCGTAGACGAGTGAATTACTCGTAAACTGTCGGTTGAACTTGAGCCGGATTGAGCGACTGCTTCTATCTGAATCCGTCGTGCTACCTACTTCGATATGAGGTGGAGGATACTCCTTATGGGCCTAGCTGCAAATGAACACTTCGTTTGGAAGGTTTCTCAAGTTGATTATTGGAGTGTGGCCCTAACCGTTAATGTATGCTCGTCCATGGGCCTAAACGAAAGTGCATGCTCATTCACGCACTAAGACAAGAGTAGATGCTATATCGATACGCTGCAAGAGCTAATTCACCAAGGTTGCCTACTGCGTAAGGGTGCTTGTCAATTCTTTGACTTATCGAGATAAGTGTTGTTCGCCATTTGGGATGGAAGAGCTTGGACGGTATGCGTCTTCTTGAGTAGTTTAAGTAAAATGGACTCGGACCGAGATTTGAGTTGGAATATGTCAAATATGTGGAGAAATGGGGTGAAATTACCCCCAGTTCCATCGTCGATCCAGAAATCTAAAGTTAGTACGGTTGAACTGATCTTAGACTAGTTGGGATTGCAAGGTGGGCCACAGGAGTGGGCTAGACCATGGGTTGGACTATGGGAGTGGGTCAGGCCGGCGGCGTGGGTTAGGACGCTAGAATTCCCGTGCGCTAGGTCTCTTTTCTTCTCGACGAAGCTAGGGTCAGGTGCTATGCAGCGCAGGCTTAGGCTTGGCGCTATTCTGTGGTGTGGGCTTAGGCATGTTAGGCCGTTGAGGTGGCAGCAAGCTGGGCTACCTTTAGGGCTTGTGCCTCTTGGGCCGTGGCCTAATGGTCCATTTACCATGAAGCTGACCCATACCCTTCTACCATGGTGGTCCCTGTGGTTGTCATAGTGGTGGTGCTTTGTGGTGGCAAAGTTGATCCTCTTGCCATCTCGTTGAGCCTTATGGATCGTCGTGGTAAGGCTACATCTCGTCCTCCATCATTCGATTCGGATCTTTAAACGTAGGAAGTTCCCTTTCGTCGTGGTTTCTGAATTTCCAACCATTGTATTTTTTCTTACCTCTATTTGAAGAATTAAAAAAATTCTGGGATTAAGAAAGTATGACAAATTTACAAACGAACGAGAAATGAGAAACTTTGATTGCGAGAGTCTTCTTCGAGCGCGTGAATCAAACTCTCAATGAAAGCACTAATTTGCGGAAGCAAATTTCCACCATCTCTTCCTTTGACGAAAATGCACCTACAAAATAATAACACCTTCGATTAAGGCCAAAAGCCTCACGTGCCCTTGATGAATGGGGGAGGGGCTTTGGCCGAAGAATCTCTGATGCCAAAGTTAGAATTTTGAAAAGAATGTGTTTAGCAGTTTGTGGGTAGCACATGACTTAGCATTTTAGTGGGTTAAGTGAGGTATTTATAGGAGGGTGGCCGAATCTATTGGTGGAGAACTGACCGACCATATATGGTGGTAATTGGAGAATAATTGCAAGATATTGTGTGAAATAATATCTTGCAATTAACATGGCAATTATTCCTAAATTAAATAGGAAGTTTTCGGAGTTACCTTCTGAATAAAATCAATAAGGGATTTGAATAAACATCGTATTGATCACCTTTGAGTTTTCCTTGATTGAGCTGTTATTGTTTGCTGCATGCATGTGGGAATCCTGGTGTGCCTCAAGGGTAATTTTGTCATTCTCACCCAAAAGTCCACGTGTCACGTCCATAATTTTTTGGATTATTTTTAGCTCCACAATGGTTATGCTAAGAACATGTAAAACAACCAAGCAAGTTTACATCGAAATAAAATAAACATAAACAAAATACATATCTTTAACAAGACATTTATAAGGTATTAATCATTGATAATTAAAAACATGAGAAGTGCATGAACATGTTCATAGCATACTACTAAACAAGATTACAAGCGGAAGAAAATATTATTAAAAATGTACAATTACAAAGAAAGAGATCTTACATAGAGGGGATGACTCAAAGCTACTGATACAGGAATTACTCAACGCTGGGGTCGTATGCCTTGTTTCTAGGTCTTGAAGGAGGTGCAAAACAAAGGGTGAGTAGACCAAAGTTTATAATAATAATAATAAGTAAAACCACTTTTCTTTCAACACATTGACCCCTTGTTTTGGAAAACTCATATAGTATAGTACGCAGGAGGTTTTTCTGAAAACTATAGCATGCCATAAAATATTCGTATATCATATAACAATGTACTTAAATAGTGGTATCATAGTCACCTAAAGGCAAATCCGTAAGACACTGGGTTACGCCAGTAAAGAAATATTGTAGGTTTCATCATCTGAAGGTGAAAAAGTATCAAAGGCCAAGCTAGTGCCACTTGACAATAGATGAGATAGGTAGTTATATGAAGATTGTTATAAGTTGTTAAGATTCTAGTTAGTTGAGATAAGGAGGTTAGGCAATGTATTAGTTTCTATTACAAGCTTTATACAAGATGTAGATATAAAGTTCTTATTGTAAAACATTAACTTGACAATCAAGAAAAGCATTTCCACAAACTCTCGAGCTCTCTTTCTCTTTAAGTTCTTCTTTATTTCTTCAATTCTCACATGGTATTCTCACCAAGGGACAATTCGGCGCTTTAGCATTCTCTCTGAAAACCTCTATTTTCTTTTCTTCTCAACCCTCTAGTTTGCAAGATTTTTGAGATGAATTGGGCAAATCCCATCATCCAATTCACAAGAAAATTGGCGTTTTTCGTCAAGCAGATCAACTGTTTGATTTAAAGTGTCAGTGGGCAAATTCCTCTACTTTCTCAAAGACGGTTATAGCAACACAACTATAGATTGTTCAATCGCCAATCACTAGCCTCGTACTAACTATTTTAACAGCGGTTACAATAAAATTAGACGATATCAACTACTTAACATGGTGTTTTCAGATAAAACTACTTTTTGAAGGCCATTGAATTCTGGGATTCGTGGATGGTACCAAGAAATGTCCACCAAGATTCTTGGATGATCTGAATGTCGAACGAGTGGAAACAGATGCCTACCAAGTTTGGAAAATGCACGATCATGCACTTATGCAACTCATTGCAGAAACTCTGTCATCCACTGCTAGTGTTCTAAAAATTGGCATAGACGGTACCTGAGCGCTGCGCTGTGGTCAGCCGCTGAGATTAAGCCCAAGTTGGAAGGCAAATCGAGGAAGAAATTAGGTGGGTGACTATGGCATCTAGGCATGTGCCTAAGGTTCTAGGCAGGCGCTGAGAAGCCTAGGCGATCTAGGCATGGTTCAAAAGTCGGAGAAGTGAGTTAGAATTGCAATTTTTTATTTTTTTGGCTTAATCTACAATATGAGGAGCTTTGTGTTCCAATGAAGAAGATGATGCAGAGGCAAAGCCTCATTTCCTTTCTCCCATTCCACGTGCCTTCTTTTGTAAAAGTGTATCCAATAAGGCTCCATCACATATCATCTTAATTAATAAATACTTATGAATTAGGCGGTGGTACAGATCTCGAAAAAAGATTGGGAGGTGTGGTGCCTCCACATGTCTTATATGTCTCCACCACTCACCCAAAAAATCTGTGTTCAAACTATTTTTTATTTTACTTTTCAAATTTACCATAAATTTATAAGAACTCTCAAAAACATTTCAGGAAGAATTATGGACTCATAATCTGTGACATCCCGTCCTGGAATTATCGAAACGTACATGTGAAATGACCATTTTGCCCCTAGTTAGTTTGGTTGTGTTATTGGTTATTTGTGTGCCTTGTTGGCATGCTTGGGGATCACACACATACCCTCATTGTCCCTATCCATTTCTCAGTCTCTTTCCCTGTCTCTCTCTCTCTCCCGAGTCTCTATCCTTCTTCTTCTCCTTCAAACTCGTACGGACACACACACAACTACACTAAAACATCACAGATCGAGGGAACCAAGACCACCCTCGTGCTTGTGAGGCTGAGAGGAGTCCAGTGGTGCCATTTTCAGGTGAGAAACCAGTCGTTTTCACGTCGATTTCGTAAGCTCCGTTTTGAACACTGTTCATGCAAATTTATTCTAGCTTGTTTTTGGGATTTTGAAGCTTGTAGTTGTGTTTGTGAGGTTCCTAGGAGTCTCGGAGTAGCTCGTTTGGTGGATTTGGACGTCAGGATCGTTGGATGTGGAGTTGGTCGAGTTTTGGAGATTTGGACAGGTATAATCTTGTAGTTTTAGGCCTTAAAACTTGTAGGATCGTGTTCTACTAGTCCTAAGCTTCATTTTGGTGCAAGAAACGTGAAAAATGGTGGAAAATGAGCGAGAAAACCCAAGTTGCAGGTTTCCGGCGACGGCGCCGGAGTCTCGCCGGAGAAGGTGACGGAATATTTCGTCAGGATTCTGACGGAATATTCCGTCAGGATTCTAACGGAATATTCCTGACGCCGTTAATGGAATCTGTCAGTTTTGACGGAATATTCCTAACGGCGTCAGTTGACGCCGTCAGTGTGCGCCACACGTGCCTGCGCGTGGCCGGCGAGTGTGGCCGTGCCTTGGCCGGCGCGTGGCGGCGCGTGCGGCGGAGGAAAATTTTTCTAAAAATATGGTTGTGATCCTGAGGTTGTGTAGAGCACGTTGATATATTCATTTGTCCATTTTGAGCAATGTATGAGAAGTTATTTTGAACGGAAGGTTATGTGCTTTAAAATTAACGTTTTTATAGTTAATTCGCATATAGGTGATTCCTATCCCGAGGACGAGCGTGCACACTCGAGACAGGGGGGCTACGACCCTTCCACATACCAGTGAGTGGGCTTTTGGTTTTCCGTATATACCTATATACATATAATTCCCAGAAGTTAGTATAAATGCTTATTCGTTATATGCCGTTTCTTTTAAATAATTGGTGGTTATGCATGATTAGTTGCATCTACGTTTATTTATAAATTTAGTTAGGTGTATGTATATATATATAATGGTGCTGTGGAGGCACAGGTAAGTGCCAGGTAAGCGTTATTTCATATATGCATTCAATAGTGATTAGAGATGCTTAGAGAGCTCATAACCTGCACCCCCGGTGTTAGTGCTCCCGCCTAGAGTAGGGCACAGTCCTTCACGTGTTGTTCACCTCCCGCACCACACGCTCAGCTTGGATCCAAGTTAGGTGCACAGTCCTGTCGTACAGACCACTATAGGTGGTTCCGACTCGAATGTGACCCCCGATTATTCGCACAGCCTTCACGTGATCGTAGCACTAGAGCGTTTATATGTATTACACCCAGGCTTGTCGTACAGACCACTATAGGTGGTTCCGACTCGTGGGTAGGTTTAGTTGTTGAGATTGAGATTTGAGCTCTAGATTCAGCCCTACAGGTCACTTTAGGTGACTCCGGCTGCCAGTGATAAGTTATTGACACGGTTTATACCTGAGCACTTGCATATTATTATGAGGCTTTGAGCATGATGGCATACCTTTGAGCATGATGGCATACCCTTGAGCATATTTGGCATATTTATACCTACGTACATATGTTTATTTTTTGGGAAGTATACAGGTTTTACGGCGAGGGATTAGAATGTATTTTATGAAATGGTTTTCAAAGAATTTGTTTTGCCCACTCACGCTTTTGTTTTGCGCCCCTCCAGGTTCTAGTAGCTTAGCAGGTTTGGTGGTTTTCCCAGAGGACGTCCCGGCATTTCTGACAGACACTCACCGATGTAGGGTCACCTTCGGGTGCACTATTGTTGTATCTTTTCCTTTGGACTGCTGTAGACTTTAGGCTCTGAATTCAGCGTCTCACTTACGCTAGCACATACTTTATCACATTATATATGCTAGTTTTTAAATTATTCGTACTTTTATATATTTTCCTTTAGCTTCTGCACTGTGCACATGGCTACGTCACTTTCACGTGACGGCCAGCATGCCCTGATCTCGGTTGGGGTGTGTCATAATCACTTGAATTTTCATCTTATACCATCAAATTACTAAGATACTAAAGTAAAAAGTTTGATATTTTGTATGTTGTATGTTAAATCATAAACTTAATTAAAATAATAAACCAAAATTTCTAATATAAGTACATTTTTACGTGTAAATAAGCACTTGTTTATATAATAATATTATAATTTTACTTAAATCCGCCTAGGCTCCCACTTAGACACTTTTGCGCTAGGCCCCAACCCGCCGCCTGACTAGCACCCTGCATTTTTTTGAACCATGTCCACTGCAGTATCTTGCATCATTAATAGTACAAGGTTCACGTCTGTGACTAAAGCTAGTATCTTCAGTTGAAGACTGAGCTGCAGAACATTAAAAAGGGTCTAATTTGGTTTCTAAGTATATGCAGAAACTTAAAGATGAAAGGGACCATCTTGCAGGAGTTGGAGTTGTTTTCAAAGATGATATAATCATTCTCTCTCAAGGGACTCACTGTAGAATATAACACCTTTAGATGTGTTATCAGAGGAAGAGAAAATAGTATATCCATTAAAGATTTTCGTTCTCAATTGCTTGCTGAAGAAGCAACTATTAATCAGTCTTTGGAAACTGCTATGCCTTTTGGCACTGCCATAAATAATTACATTCTCTAGCCTCATATATAATTTGACCGCATCCCGTCTACCCTTTTTACTACTTAGTTCGTAATCCTACATAACAATAGAGGGGTGAGCTTCGGGAGCTCAATAGAGACATTACCTTGTCACAGTAAAATGACAATATTAGATTGAGTGTAATGACATCATATAATCAAGTATCAAATCGTTACTAATAATGATGTAGAGTGAAATGCTTCTTCATTTATACCCGTTAATCTGTATAACTAAACACCCATACCTCGTACGTCCCATTTCGTAATTATACCACTTGGTCCTGAGTGACTAATTATACAAACTAACCCCTGTAACTCAATCATTCACATTTCCCTTTTTTGTTAGTCATCTTGCCAAAACACTACGTTGTCAATCCCGAATTACCCCAAAAGAAATTGTACGTGCATTGTGGGCTCGCTTGAGACTTGGTACCTACTAAAAGTTTGGCTCAACTACACAAAATATCATTTTCAACTACTCTATTTCTAGATTTCCAATCTCAACATTGAAGTTCCAACCACATCTTACAACATGAGTGATGCACAAATATGTCATTTCATCTTTCACATGTATCACACTATATTTTCAATGAATAGCATTTCACAAGTACAACCAAGAGAAGCATTTATCCAATTAGCATCAAATCACATTAATCAACCAATGAGATGAATAAATAGCATTCCACAAAATTCAATATAATCAATCTCCGTAAAGGTCTGTCTATTTCCCCTACCTAAATTCCAAAGCATGCATAGCTCGCTCACTGTCCACCATTGTGACCAACTCCTATTCACAATTACAAGCCATCACTAAGAAGCTTGACATACAGCCTCACTCTAGTCAAATAACTTGGTATTGCTAATTGAACACCAATCAATTCAAATATCATTTTGGTTGTCTAGGATAACATAGGCTTTGGCTATAAATCTCTTTGGAAAATAGGTGCATATGTATAGCTCACTATAATACCAGTACATCAACCAGAACACTTTAACTTATATAGTTATATAAAATCTTTATTATATGTAATCTGAGTAATCTTTTGCAACTCTAAAACATATACGTTTTATTTCATAAGTATAGCTGAAACCATGTATAGTAACATATATGTTTGGAAGTTGTGAAATCTGGTTTGGTTAATTAGTTCAAGCATATATACATATGTATTACATACAACAAAATGACAAACTGATACACACACACATGTATGTACACGCATAACCTTTTGTACATCAACTTTTATAGCAGAGCAGCCAAACCAAATTGATAAACTGAGGACACACATATAGCTGTTTGCACAACTTTTAAAATTAAACATGCCGTAGAAAAGGATACCCAAATAAGCATATCAACATTTATACTTGCTTAAGCCTTGAATTACTTTCGGTGTAAGCCTCTATATTACTTTAACTCTCAATAACAACCTCAAAAGAAATAACTATGGGAGGAAAGAAGTTCTGGGAATAAGTACCAGAAGGTGCAGGTCAACAGGATTTGAAATCATAAACCCAAAGTTCTTCGGCAACTCCGCTCTCCCTTTTCGCATCCTCTCTCTCCATAATTCCCTTTTTCTTCCCGTAAGAACCCTAATAATATTTCTTCCTCAATTTTCGTCATCTCTCTCTAATCGAACTCTCTTGCCCTCTCTCTCTCTCGAACTCGACAAGGTTATATATAGGCATCCCGATCTTCCTAATTTGCACCGCCTGCAACTTCCTGTTTCTTTGGATCCGATCATGACTAGGGATGGGCAACGGTTACAAAGTTACAAACGGCAGGTAATTGAGGTTATTTACCCATAATCGTCTATATTCATACCCGCATAACCGTTTACCCGTTGAGTAATTGCATAAACTATTATACCCATACCTATAACCGTTTCTAAACGGTTAACCATACCCATAACCGTGTACCCATTTAACCATAATCGTTTACCCGTTTATCCTTTTTTTTACCCATTTACCCATTTTTTCACCTGCTTACATGTTTTTTTTTTTTACAACTTGAAAATTACAAAAGAAAAATTTGTCATAATTTTCGTTTTCTGACAATTAAACACCGTTATAGGTACGTTTTGGCATGCATTTCCCTATTTTAATCATTTAAGTCCTCATACAATTCCAATAATTGAAATAATAGTTTACGAACGATATTTTTCTATTACACCCAAGCAAATATTTAATTATAATCCATATGATTACAAAGTAAAACTTCTAAAAACAAAAAGTGGTCATTATCTTAAATACTAGATTATTCAAAGCTCCAAAATATTATGAAATTAAACACTTTCGAACACTAATGCTTTAGCACATTCAATCACAAAGTCTCATCGACTCGTTGTCACCAAAAGAGGCCTACAAAAGAAATGTATAAATTGAATTAATATCCCATTTAGGAACACCAACACCAATTGTGCGGCTGTAGTTGGTTTCCTTCCTCCATTTTGGTATTGACTTCATTTTTCTCTACAAATATATGTCGTTGATTTTGGGCGAGAATGACTCTCTTTTGTTTAACGTTGTGTAATTGTAGTAAGAAATACTCTTTCTTTTTCTGCTTTCATTAGATTTCATCATCAAAATCATTCAACTTTCCTGGATCAATTTGACAACATTACAGTTGTGCTCTTAAATTATGTTTTTATCTTTTTTTTTTTGGATACTTTGCATTATCTGTTGTTTATAATTGAAAGTTTTAATCTGCGAAGGTTTGAGCGTATGTCAAAGACGGCATCATGGCTTGGACTTATGCTTCAAGAAAACTCATGATTCAATTGTAATCGAAAAATTTAGGGTTTTTAATGTTTATTATATTTAAATTTTACATATATTAAATTAAATGGATAAATGGATACCCATTATAACAGCGGGTAATACTCATAACCAATGGATATCCATTATAACCGCAGGTAATACCCATAACTGCCCATTTAAATTTCACGGATAAACGATTATACCCATAACCGTTTGTTCGTCTAAACGGTTACCCATAACCGTAACCATGAACTTTAAATGGACAGGTAACCGCGGTTACCTAAACTCATGGGTATTTTGCCCATCCCAAATCATGACTTTCTGTCACATCCCGGCTCGGGCCCCCACTATGACATCCCGTCCCGGAAATTTTAAAAACGTACGCGTGAAAAGACAATTTTGCCCCTAGTGCGATTTCTTACGTTGTGTGGTTGTTTGAGTTGGTGTGGCTGGCTGTGGACCACACACACACTCCCATAATCTCCCTCACCCTTTCCCCCTATCCCTGCACCTGTCCCGAGTTCCCTTTCCCTTCCCATTTTTCATACAACGTACGGACACACACACAAACCCATCAAACCTTCACAGATCGAAGAAACAAAATACATATCTATGCTCGTGAGGCCCGTAAGAGTCCAACCATACCCATTTTAGGTAGGGTTACCTTCGTTTTCACATCGAACTCGTGATGTCTGATTTTTGGTATTGTTCATGCACACGTGATTTCTCATGTTTTAGGGAATTTCAAGCTTGTAGGAAGCTTGGTGAGGTCCCTAGGAGGCTCGGGGTGGTTCGTTTGAAGGTTTTGGATGTCGGGATAGTAAGTTTCGAGGTTGGCTGGAATTGGTGGAGTTTTCCAGGTGAGATTTCGTGGATTTTAGCACTTGAAAGTGGTATGATTTTGTTCCTCTCGTTGTAAGCTTCAATTTGGTACCAATTTTGTGAAATTTGGGTGAAAAACGAAGAAGATATCACAATTTGAATTTTTCCCGATTTTCTGGCGCCGGAGCCTCGCCGGAGAAGATGACGGAATATTCCGTCAAAACTGACGGAATATTCCTAACGCCGTTGACGGTTACCGTTAGGGATAATGGAATATTCGTGACGGCGTCAACTAACGCCGTCAGCGTGCCAGGCACGTGCCTGCGAGTGGCCGGCGCGTAGGGGCGCGTGCGGCGGTGGAAAATTTTTCTAAAAATATGGGGTTGTTCCTGAGGTTGAGTAGATCACGTTGGTGTATTCATACACCCCATTTGAGCAATGTATGAGAAGTTATTTCTTAAAGTTGGTTATGTGCTTTAAAATTAACGTTTTTATAGTTGTTTCGCATATAGGTGAGACCTATCCCGAGGACGAGCGTGGTCACTCGAGGCAAGGGGGTTACGACCCTTCTACTTACCAGTGAGTGGGCTTTTGGTTTTCTGTATATACCTATATACTTATATGTTTCCTAGAAAATGAATTAAAATGTTTTTACATTATTATGCCATGGTTATTGGTTGCCATTCGTTTATGCATTATTGGATATATATATATATATATATATAGATATACATGTGTATTGGTGCCGTGGACGCACAGGTAAGTGCTAGGTGAGTATAATTTATATTTACGTTCAGTAGTGATTCTAGAGACTTAGAGAGCTCGTAACCTGCACCCCGGTGTTAGTGCTCCCGCCCAGAGTCGGGCACAGTCATTCACGTGATGTTCACCTCCCGCACCACACGCTCATCTTGGATCCAAGTTAGGTGCACAGGCTTGTCGTACAGACCACTTTAGGTGGATTCGACTCGTAGGTGACCCGCGATTATTCGCCCAGCCTTCACGTGATCGTAGCACTAGAGCGTACTTATATTACACCCAGGCCTGTCGTACAAACCACTTTAGGTGGTTTCGACTCGTGTGCAGGTATAGTTAGTGAGATGGAGATTCGAGCTCTAGATTCAGCCGCGCAGGTCACGTTAGGTGACTCCGGCTGACAGTTTACATGGTATTGATTTGATGTTTCCTAAGCACTGGCATATTACTTCGATACGTATTGCATGGCACGTTTTTCGAGCATGACTTATATTTATATATTTTATTTTCTGGGAAGTATATAGGTTTTACGGCGAGGGGTTAGAACTTATTTATTAAATGGTTTTCGAAAAGCTTTGTTTTTGCCCACTCACGCTTTTGTTTTGCGCCCCTCCAGGTTCTAGTTGGCTAGCGTGTTTGGTGGCTTCCCTGAGGATTTCCCCGGCATATCTGACAGACCACCACCTGTGTAGGACCACCTTTGGGTGTGCTTTTGTTGTGTCGTTTCCTTTTGGACTGCATTAGGCTTTATGCTCTGAACTTAGTGTTGCACCTACGCTTGCACTTGTTGTTATTACTTGGTGTAAATCTAGTTTTTATTTATTCGTACCATTTATCTTATTATTTCATTAGCTTCCGCATTGTGCACATTGTTACGTCACTTCCACGTGACGGCCAGCATGCCCTGATCTCGATCGGGGTGTGTCACCCACCACATCCCGGGCTCGAGTCCACTGAAGCACGATATTGTCTGCTTTGGTGGTGAGGGCCCGGGCCGGGATCTGACACTTTCCATGTAAATTGCCACTAACCTAATCAGAACAACCCCCTTGCTGTCTAACATGGAAATATCTTATGATTCATATGGTCTAATATGTAAATATCTTATAATTCGTCCAAGTTTCGAAAAGTAATACAAAAAATGCTACGGAATCGTAATAACGTCCACTATCTTTTCATGAATGAATTCTTAATAAATCTAAACATATTTTTCCAAATATTTCTCTTTTTTGATAATAAATTCTTGGGATCTCACAATTACCCTATTCCTTTTCATATACAAAAGAAGGTGTTGTCTGCATCATCTCAGCAACATGCATGCTATCTTGCAAAGCCAGTGCATACAGCTTTGTGGCATACGCGACTAGGACATTCATCCAAGATAATTACTTCTGTTATTTTGCACAATAATTAAGTTCATGCATCACAAGATACTACATCCAACATTTGTACACCTTGTTTTGAAGGAAAATTTACCAAATTACATTTATTGTCTCCTTTAAATAAGTCTATACAATCATTAAGTTTCTGCATCACAGTGATGTTTGGGGACCTGCCTGTTTGTTATCTATTGAAGATTTTAAATATTATGTAAGTTTCATAGATGAATGTACTCTATATACATGGATTTTTCCATTACATAATAAAACAAAAGTTTTCCTAATATTTGTCCAATTCAATGCTTATTTGTGTACTCAATATTTTGCACAAATGAAAGTATTTCAAAGTGATGGTGGTTGTAAGGACCCGTCCCCAAAAATTACAGTCTTTATAATTTTTAAATGTGAATTTACAAAAATGCCCTTCAAGGCAAAGACGTTGACTTTTGTTGAACATCTTGTCATGTCACGGAAGGTTCATTTTCTTGGCGTATCATTTTAGTACTTGTCGCTACGAATGTGTGGGCGCAAACGGAATGTAATTTGGAGTTATAACGACGGAGTTATTAACAAATGAAGTCGAGGGAAAATTGTAAATTTATTATTTTTTGGAATGCTCTAGATTTTTGGAGCAAAATCTGGAAACCCACATGTGTGGCCCAGATTAAAAGGAAGAAAAGTTGGGTGGTGGAGATGAAAGATAAAAGAGAGGAAGGAGGATGGGTGCTGCCTAATAGAGAGAAGAGAGAGAAGTGAGTGGCCAATGGGAAGAGAGACCAAGAAGGGAAATGAGGGAAAAAGAGATGGAGGGAATCGGTCGGGTTTTTCTTGACCTGCGCGATGACCCAACTTCCTTGGAGTTTTTCGACAGTTTTTGTCCAATTTTCCAGCCTTCTTCAGCCTTCCATCACCACCAAGCCTCACCATAACACCCTATCACCTAATTCTAACCAAACCCGACCAATTTTAGCCTCGATGTGGTGAGAAAACCCACCGATGGGTCTGGGTGGGTCTCAGCCTTGAATCACCATTTGTGAAATGATTTCTGTCGATCTCTACCACCATTAGACTCTCCTTGAACCTAGGAACAAACCACAACCATCCATAGAGATGGGGGAGCACTGGAGGAGTCAAATCAATGCACACGCAAATTCAAGTGTCCCAGCAGGTTCGTGGCGATTTGAAGCTTTTCTTAGCCAAATTGGACTTGGCCACAGGTATAAAACTTGCTCTACCCTAAACCCTTTTAAGACGTGATTTGATAATTGTTCTAGGTGTTGATCATTCATAATGCTTCAATATTCGTGCTAGGGAGTTGTAGCGTAGACTTTAGGTGAGTGGGTCTTGTTTTTTCCTTTTTATAGTGTGTGTGTGTATATATATATATATATGTATACCTTACGATTTTCCAGAAATGTTTTAAATTGATTATGCATAGCATGTCATGATTTAAATATGTCATATTTAAATATTGCATTGTGGTGAGATTTATGGTTATGCCAAATGATCCTACGGAGGCGCAGGTAAGTTCAGGTGAGTTATTATGTGATTGAAATGGTTGAATTGTATGAGCATGCATATATTCATTTAGAGCTCATCATTGCTGCACCCCGGTGTTAGTGCTTCCGCCCCGGGCTAGGGCATGACCTTCACGTGATTGTTCACCTCCTGCACCGCACGCTCGCCTTGGATCCAAGTTAGGTGTTAGCCTGTTGTATAGGTTGCATTAGGCGGCTCTGACTCGTAGGTGACTCGTGCATAGCGCTAGCTTTCACGTGATCGTAGCACTAGAGCGTACATATTACAACCAACCTGTCATACAGGTCACACTAGGTGACTCTGACTCATGTGCTAGCATAAATTGATGAGCAATAAGTCTAATCGTACAGGTCACATTAAGGTGACTCCAACTGCCATGCTAGTTTAGACTTATCTCACACCTGACTTATATTTATTATTGCTGAGATAGTATGGCATGGCATGCTTCTGTTTTTACTGCACCTGTGCTTTCATTTTTTGTACCTACGTAGTATTACTTTCTGAAAACTATATGGTTTTTATAGCGAAGGGTTATAACGTTTTCCAAATGTTTTTATTAAAACTCTATTTTTAGGCCCACTCACCCTTGTTTTTCACCCTTCCAGGTTCTAGTAGCAGAGTTTTCGTATCGACGAGGATTATTGACAAATCTTGGGGTAGACGATTACCATCGATGGTATAATTCTCACCCTATTTTACTGTACTGTACTGTACTTATGCGCAGTCATCACGTGTGAAATGGGTTCAAACCCGCTCACCACACTCTCTTGTACTTCGGCACTTTTAGGTTTAAATTTACTCACATCTTTCACATCAATACACTTTATGGTTTCGTTACCTTCTAGGTGTCGGCCAACACAGCTCGATTCGGAGTCCTAGTGGACATCCCGGGTCGGGGTGTGACGGTTTGGTATCAGAGCATAAGTTGGGCAGTATTGCATTCATCACACGCATGATGTAAGAATTCTCAATTCTTGAGCCTAATGTTCGAATCTTGCCACCTCATCGAATACAAAAAAGTATGTTGTCTTTTCCTAAGCTTTGGGCAGTTTTGT
Source organism: Pyrus communis (assembly GCF_041283825.1). Classification (NCBI taxonomy): domain Eukaryota; kingdom Viridiplantae; phylum Streptophyta; class Magnoliopsida; order Rosales; family Rosaceae; genus Pyrus; species Pyrus communis. The sequence continues at coordinate 3,008,451 of NC_142577.1, read as the reverse complement.
CGACTTGTCGGCATTTTAGAAGGTCACTTTGGCAAACGCTTTTAGACTTAGAGCGAAGAACTTCCCTACCAAGGAAAGATGTAGATTTGAGACAAGTTGTTGGCCCTAAAGCAGGGCTAATGTATTGATAATAGTATATCACCAAGGAACTATAAATCAATCCCATCATTATTTTCACGCTATCATTATCAACCTTTTCGAGATAGGAAACCAGAACTGATTTTGATTCCTTGGTAGTACTTGTTAGCATACCTTTTATTAGGATTCCTATGAAGTTTACTTCGTCAAGATTCCAAAATTGTCTTGAGTGACAACCTGGTGCTAAAGTGGTAGCACTCGACGAAAGAAACATTTAGGGGACAGTCACTTTGGTCCCTGATAGTACTAATCTTCTTAAACGCACTAGGTATCATTTCAGATCTTCAAGAGAAAGATCGACTTCCGTTTAAGCCCATTCTAAAGTAGATTATTAGTAAATTCCTCTTTTTGGCTTTGGGACATCTTAACCAATACTAGTTTCCAAATTTCTTTTGGTGATGTACTCGTCATTTCAATGAGTATAGGCACCAAAGTACGAGTTGTTATACCTATGATTAGTATAAAATCTTCGAAGTAATGAGTATTTCCCCTAGAACTATGGAAACCCCTCACAGGACTAGTTCCTTATCAATCTTCCAAAAACCATCCACCTTAGCGTGCTCTAGTCTGTAGTTAGCCTATGATGGCACTACTAATTGACAATATTGTCTGATATCCAGGAACTGTCGACGAGTATTATCTGATATCAAAATGTCATAGATCGGTTAATTAATGCGCGACTAATAGACTGATTAACAGTGACTACTAGAGCCGAAGAAACTAAATCTCGTAAAGTTAAGAGCAAGCTTTGTATTAGGACAGTAAGCTCATAGTTGTTTTTACCTTATCACCTATCTAGATAAACATAACCTCTTCGACTAGCCACATTTTCGATCACTTCCACATGTAGATCGTAAAAGCGAAGTACGAGTTAATTTCTCATTGTTAGAGTGAATTAAGTATTGAGAAAGCGGTGAAGACCTATTAGCACGTGGCGTAGTGAAAAGAACTATTATGGTACGTTTTGAGGACATACATTTAGGCGTCATATTCCAAAGTCTTATCTGAGATATTATCATCGATCCACTTTCTTATACTACACTAATTTCCTTGCATCTTTTTGAGCACCTCCTACCGTTTGGAAAAACTTAGTTACTAAAGCTTACTGATTAGGAATTTGTTCAACCAAACCCCTTAGTTAGGGAACTTCGAACCTTAGGATCATACCTAGATTTTAGCAACTTCCTCGAGTGACGATTAAAAACCGTTATCCCCTACTTCGAGCTGATGATCTAGCTGACCCACCCTTTCAAACTCGAGTGTTCTTCCATAACTCGACAACTTCGTAGTAGTCTTTTCAACGACTTTCTCATCTGCTTTAGCAGTGAGAAAAAATTTCTCAAACATTAGTTTTGTTTAGATTGGTACTTATCACATGAGACGTAATTTTTGTAGACGATATTCTTTCCTTTTTCCAAAAAAGAGTTTAGAGGAAGAAAGTTAAAATTCTCACAAAGTGTTGTGAGATTTGAGATATCCTTAGTCTTGTCGAGTTTATCGACAATTGATTAGCGCTTTTCGGCTATAGTTTTTATCCTCACTTATCGGCCAAGGAAAGTTAGTTAAGTTTGAGGTGTTGATTATAGATAAAGTTTCTAACAACCAAACTGTTGTTCTCACCTCACCATCGCTTTACACTTTTTGATGACGTTGATCATTTTGGAAATCCATGATGATGTGTTCCTTGGACAGTATGATGGAGTATCGCTTACATTTTCCAACAGTAGAACCGTTCAAAATGAACCATCATATATATGACCTAGAGTCAACATTTTTCATTTTCATTTGAAAACCAAATGGTACTTCTCTGTGGAGAAATATGTCCAAATCTTTATTAACCTTAGAACTTCCCAATTTCACTTACTTTTGGAAAAAGCTAAGTTTCTGACACCAGCATTGGAAGAACTAAATCAATGTTTATGATTGCATTATCGTGGATCATCCCGGTTGTGCAAACGTAATTATTAAGCACTGTAGTAAGAGTTGTTTCTACCCCTAATCATTTTCAGTCATCCTTATCCCATTCCAGTTGAACTTCATGAGTATCGATATGATGTAGGGGTGGGTTCAAAAAATCGAAAACCGAAAAAAACCGAAAACCAAACCGGACCGAGGCCGAAAAAAACCGAACCGAAAAAAATCGAACCAAAACTCTCAACTGAACCGAACCGAACCGATATATATATATATATTTGATTATTTTTTCAATGTTTATAAATAGTTTAGTTATACAATTATAACAAGATAGAACTTGTTGTGAAGTTGGTTTTAGTGAAACTTTCCAAGCTAGTGGAGCGCATGGGTTCGAACCCTCTTTATGCCTCCCAGATTTTGGAGATTTTTTTTAAAATTTTTATGACCAAATCAAAAAAACCCTAGTGCAGCCACACTTTTACTATTTTTCATTCCCCTCTTCTCTCTCTCTTGTCCCCTGCCTTCCTCCATGTCCATTTCTCCATTCTTCTCCATAACCCGCATCCTCCTTTCTATTCCAAGCTTTATATTTGTGAGACCCTCCATGTCCATGCCTCCAATTTCTCCCTCTTCTCTCTCAGTCCTTATTCTGGCTCCAGTACCCATCCCCATGGTTGCGAGCATGCTGACCCTACGACATCCCCTCTTCTCTCTCAATCAAAAGGTATTTAGTTTTAGGGATTTAGGAAGAGTAACTTAGGGTTTTCTAGATTTAGGGATTTTGGGTTATTGATTTGCTGTTAGTGTATGAGATTCAATATTGATTTTGTGCAGATTTTGTGTGCTACAGATTTTGTGCAGATTTTGTGTGATGCAAATTTTGTGTGAATGAGATTTTGTAGTGTATGAGATTCAATATCTGTGTTTGTTTCTTTCCATCTGATTCAATCCAAGTTTATTTTATTTTATTTTTCTTGTGTTGGATAAAAGATTCATGTTCTGACCAAAAAAATTAGCTTTTCCCCTCTTCGTATTTTGCTGCATCAATAGCAGCCCACAAATCCTGCAAACCCTAAATGAATATAATTGTTGTTGTGATTTGTAGATGAAGATAGTGGTTTGATCAATACCAATATCCAGATTTACAAAAAAAAAAAAATCATGGTAAAAACCGAACTGGGCTGAAACCGAATCGAAATTTTGGTTCAGTTTCGGTTTTGGCAAAAAACCGAACCGTTTCAAACTGAACCCAGCCCTAATATGACGTTACCTTTAACCTATCAAGAAATCGTTTAAATGGTTATAATCACTTTTTGTATCCAAATGCAAATGTGAAATATTACCATAAGCTCCTGGTACGAGGTATCTTGTACATGTGGAGATTATGATGATGTTTCGATGTTTATAGATCGATTTGACAAGTCAACCCATTTTTCATTGGTTAAGAGGGACTATATTTTGGACCAGTTGGTAAAATTACCCATTATTGAATTTATCGGATTTTCTGGCATTTCGATCAACATCTTTTCTGACTATGACTCCATATTCATTCACTTGTGCTGGAAAGACGTTCTAGTCAACTTTGGTTATGTGTCTACTCGACTGCAGTCGTATTATTTCGAAGACAAGTAGCATGTTCAAAAGAATTGCTTGGATAGGAATTCACAATAGGTCGACTTGGCGGATGCGTGCGCCAGTTTCATATCGATGCTAGTAGGAACCATTGGAGTATAATCTTCTTGTGACTTTACCAGACTTACCAAGAAAAACTCCAAGTGGCTTTGAGGATTGAGCACTATTTCAGCATGGTATTGGTGAAGGTATGAACCTAGGTTATGAGCTTGGCGATTGTGGCGTTAATTTTCAAGTGTGGCTCGAAACTACAACTGTCATTCAAAGAATGTCGTCAGAGATATGGTTTCTCTAATTTAAGCTTTCGGATCTTATACCCTTCGATTTGGAGAGCAACTCTAGTGATTAGTCATGAAGGAAGCTTTTCGCAATATGTGTTTGTCTCTACGTATATTTCCACTGCTTCACTCCAAGGTCTTATTGTTGTGGGAACGTGGACGTCGAAACACTTCTAGCAACTAGTTTGGTGCACTCTAGGACAGTACAGTATCGCGATCGAGGCATGAATCGGACGATCTAGGCACACATGAGGAGCAAAATGATATTTGGCATCCTCGGGAACTTCTCACTGGCTTATTGAGACAATGATGAGTTATTGGCATTACAGGCTGCAAATTGTAATATCGATGGCTTAATTGTTGGGTTCACTAAGCAAGTGGGCAAGAAGGCTCATCTATGGCAACACTTACTAGTTAGCTATGGTTCAGACTCATTCTCAAAGTTCATGACACGACGAATGTTTGCGCGAGGTTCATTTTCATTTTGGGTTTTGATTTTTCATGCAAATATTTTTTTTACTACATTATTTTATTTATATGGGTATTTCTGCCATTACAAATTTTAGGTGAGTTATTTCCACTCTTGGTTTTAAACTCAATAAAAGTATTTGAATCGTACACTTATATATATATATATATATATATATATATATATATATATATATAAGGAAGAAGGTATGAGCTTGGAGGCATGAAAGAGGAATAATTGCAATCCAATCGCGGCGGAATGGCATTCTCTTTTATGCAGCCACTCTAAGGGCTGGTTTGGTATTGCTGTGCTTTGAAAAAAAGCTGCTGTGAGAATAAGCGGCTGTGCTGTGAAAATAAGCGGCTGTGAAATAAAGCAGCAAAGTGTTTGGCAAACTTTTTTGTAAAAGTGCTTTTGGAAAAAAAAAAAGCAGTATGATAGTGTTTGGTAAACTTTTTTGTAAAACAGCTGTGACTGTGTGAAATGACCAAAAAGGGTATAATACTAGATGTGCTATTAATTTAATTTTCTTAACAAATAAAAATGAATTACTAAATATATTTTATTTTTAGAAGAAAAATATTTATAAACTTTATCTTAAATATTAATTAGTATGACAAACTACTTTAATAGAAATATTTTAGAGTGAATAGCTAGGATTCATTAGTACAATATTGTTAATGTACTTGAAAGTAGTCTAATTAGATGCATTCATCAAACTTGTTGCTATTCTATTTCTTAATGTCTCTATCTTATGTGATCCTTCAACTTGATAATTTTGATATTCATCATCATCATCATCACTACTATCGCTTTCTTCGCAAAAGTCCCTGGGGTCATCAAAATGACGATCACGTTCAGAATACCTCCGTATGTAGTTATGAAGAGCCATTGTAGCAATGACAATCTTCACTTGCTTATTGAACGGGTAATTAGGCATATCCCTTAAAATTGCCCATCTTTTCTTCCATACCCCAAAAGTTCGTTCAATGATGCTCCTAAGAGAAGAATGCCTGTGGTTGAATACCTCTTTGTGACCCGTTGGTTCGACACCCCTACGAAAGTCCGGGAGGTGATATCTTTCACCTTTATATGGTCCCAAATAACCTCTCATTTGTGGGTACCCCGCATCTACCAAGTAATATTTTCCTGACAATTGAAAATTTGTTTTGTATTGTAATAATTATACAAAGCAAGTATGTAAAATGTTATAATAAAAGTATGAAGATTACAATTTGGAGGCTCAGAAAAGTTTAAATTTGGATTCCCTAGCACAGATAGAAAAACCCTTGTTTCATGTGCAGTGCCTTCCCATCCGGCACAAGCAAATGTGAATTGCATGTCAAAATTACATGCAGCCATAACATTTTGAGTCGGTATTCCTTTCCTACCAATGTATGGAACTTGATCCGGAGGTGGTATTGAAGCCTCAACATGCACTCCGTCTATGGCACCAATACAATCCTAAAAATAATAATATAGAAGAAAACCGTCAACCTACACTTATAGTTTGCAAATAAGTTAAAAGACGAGTCAAACTTTACCTTAAAATAAGGCATGTATCTTGTATCTCTCCTTATTTCTGGGGGAATGCCACGAAACTCCGAATCCATTGGTTTGATAATATCTATTGCCATCTTACATACGATATCCAACATAGCACCAAAATATCTACTAACAGTCTCACCAGAATGTTGAAATCTCTCTTGAGCTAATCTATTTTTCACACCATGTCCCAACATATGCAAGAACATTCCTAATATTTCAGTTGCATTCATTTTCCTTGAACCTTTCAATCCATAATTAGTTTGCAAGTCATTGGATAATCTATAAAAGACATCTTTGTTCATCCTAAACATTCTATAGCATCGCACATCATTTCCTTGCAGTACTTCCATCAACCAAATATTACTTGTATGGGAAGAATTCATACATGGAGTTTTGTGGACATATTTTAAATAATATGTTTCAACAGCTCTCGCTACAGCGCATATAATTAGACCATCCCCCAACTCCTCAACATCATCATCAGAGGTGTTCATATTGAATATACCTTTAACCTAACACATAAATCAACATTCCACAAGTCATAATCTAACAATCACTAAGAAGTCATAATCCGACATTCAAGAACAAGTCAATCCAACGTTTAACAAGAAATCATAATCCAACATTCAATAAACACAAAATACAAGCAACATTCAACACATAGTCTTAATGCAAAGTACAAACTCCACAAAGTCCTAATTCATAGTTATAGCTTCTTATTGTTCTTTGTTGAACATATATTTCAACCAAGTCAGCTGGACTTCAGGATCTTGTATCGTGGTAAACACCTCTCGCTTCTCTGCAGAACAAAATAAACATGTAGCAAACAACCATAACTCGCTAGGTGGCTCACAACCAGGCAATTGTGCAACAACCGCTAACACTTCCAGAATACTACTACCTATATGCAGTGACCTCATCAATGAGTTTGCAGAACTCCTAGTTTCACAAGCTTCAACAAGACGGTCAATTTGACCACAAAGTTTTGCAGCACCTCCAATTTTTTTCCCTTTCTTATCAACCTTCTTCTTTTGCAATTCTCCTTGGTTAGCCGCTCTTTTTTTTCCCTTCCTACTTGCTTGCCTTAGATCCTGCATAGTCTCAATTTCTTCCTCATCATATGAATCAATTTGTCCTACAGATTCCTCTCTTGACTCTGGTGGTAGTACTCCAGATGAAGGTGCCCAGGCATGTTCACCGGTAGCAATTGTACTCAAGAACATCCTATCTAACTTGTCCTCCATCTCAGGACTAATGCCTTTTTTTCGCAATTTTCCATATTCTTTGTTTATCTACAAGTAAGAAAGAATATGGTTAATACATATTGCATGATATCATAATACATATTAAAAGATAAATACACAAACCTGAATTTTATTGTTCCACCACTCCTCAGAGGCATCAACGGTACCCTTGCTTGAATTCCACCCTAGGCCAGTTTCTTTACCAACTAGCTCTTTCCACAACTTCCACTCATTTTTAAGTGCATCCCACTTATTTTTCAGTTGTTTTTTTTTCATAATCATGCCCTATCTCTGCCTTGAAGTTAGCTCTAATATTTGCATATCCTTCTTTGTCAAAGTGAGTGCCCGGACGATGTCCGGCCTCAACCTCCTTGATGCAAACATCACAAAATATTGATATATTGTGCGCATTCCATGTAGCTACAGGATTTGACGAAGATGCCCCCTTTTTTGCCATCGATACCAACTACTGATTTGTATATATACATATATATATATATATTAAAACACAAAAAAATGATATTGTAATATAACCAAGAAATAATCAATAAATGATGACTCACTTGATGACTCGACTTCGGTGCAGTTTGGGATAGAGGTGATTAAAAAAAAAGCTACTATGAAAAAAAGCTATGAAAATTTTTGGTGTTTGGTAAACTTTGAAAAGCAGCTTTGTTTCAAAGTTTGGGGTGAAAAAAAGCCCAAAACCTGAAGCTGACAAGAAGCTGCAAATAGCAGCTTCCAAAAAACAGCTTATTTTCAAAACACACGGGTGAACAGTGTACGTTTAATGAAATATTGAATAACCCAAAACTGCCCTCCTTTCCCTTCACCTACGCTCTCACCTTTCAGAGCTCTCGCACATAACCCGAACCAGGAGTTTCTCCACTTTCTTGTTCGCTCGTTCTCTCGTTCCAAAAACTAGCGATCTCTCTCGTTCTCTCGTTCTCCAGGTTTCTCCAGGTAAGCTTCTCTTGTAAAAATTTGTTATTTATTTGTTTGGATTTTTCAAATTGGGGATGGGGAGATTAGGGAAAGAGGGGTGGGAAGAGCAAAGGGATGAGGGTATGGGTGTCGGGAAAAACAATTGGGGATGGAGGGTGGGGAAAAATTAATTGGGGAAGGTGATATGGTTTGTGGAAAAAATTAATTGGGGAAAAAAAATTAGGGTTTGTGATGGAAACAAAAAAAATTGAGAGAGAAGTTTGATTACTTCTGTATTCGTTTTTTTAAAGAAGGTCTGCTTCTGATTTGGGTTAATGAAAGGGATAAGTTGTTTTGCTCTGCTTCTAATCTGTGAACTGTGCTTCTGATTTGTCATGTGTTTTTTGGGTCAAAATATTCCTCAGAAGTTCCGGGTTTATGTTGCAGGTGACACATTAGAAGATCCCAGGATTGAAGATCGCAGCCAAGAAGTAACCAATAAATGATTACATCACAGTTTGGGTTATTGATATAATATCAAACCAAAAGGAGGTTTAGGCTCTGAATGAGTGGAGAGTTATTTTTAGCTTACTGCTCATTGTCAATCGTGGCTTTTACACTTTAAAAGATATCTATTCACAGAGATGGGGAGCTAGACAAATGCTGTGATTGATGACTATATGGAAGGAAGTTAGGAACTTAGTGCTGTAAATTTTTCTGGAGTCACCATGAACTTTAAATGCCTTCTAACTTTTGAACCTCGTTCAAATAGTTATTAGGCCTTTATGGGCCACTGGATTTCATTTTGATTAATGTTTGTGAAATGTTATAAGAATTACAACGATATAATGTAAAGGACGATATGCACCCTAAAATTTATGTTTATTTCTATCTCAAATGCTCCTTTGAGTAGTTAGACAAGTTAATAATCATTCATAGATAACGTTCTAAATGTCCTTGCAAGTATTTTCTTACTTTTGCATTTAGGTGGAGAGAGAGAGAGAGAGCTTAGTTCGAAGTTCTTTTAGGCCTGCTAGCCAAGTAAACATGATCACTTTTGTTTCACATACAGTATAGAAGTCAACAGTTGTAGGCTGCATGCAGCGCACAACTGCTGAAAGATCCATTTGTATCCTTTATGTCTTGCTCTGTGGGTGGCTGAGTCCCCAAAGAACATACTAATGTGGTACATAATTTGACAAAAAATTGACTTTTATGTAGTGCCGAGTCCAAGGCAAAGATGCGTTCTTCACTTAGACGTGTTTGGGGACAACGTTTGAAGTGGAAACAGTTAAGGGAGAAGATTTTTCTTTCATGGGTAGAAAGCATAGCAGAGGAAGCTATCCCTTGATCATTGGTATCATCTATCCCTTGATCATTGCCTATGGTAGTATGCGTGCACGTACCCTCACGTACACTTACAGTTTGTAATACATATACATACATATACATACAAAAGATTACATCACAGTTTTGGTTCACAATTTGTATATATAGATACATATAAATACATATACATACATAACCAATAAATGATTACATCACAGTTTGGGTTCTATAAATTTATGGTGTGGGCCAACTCAAAGTTTTGTCTCAAGCAGCTTAAAGACATACATAACCAATAAATGATTACATCACAGTTTTGTCTCAAGCAGCTTAAAGACATTTTCCTGAAATAGAAACCAATAGTAGTTTGGAGAACATACTATTCGCTCGTTAGAAAAAGATCAATTTTGGCAAAAACCAATCAAACACAGACAGAAGTAGCATTACCCATGTATCTTCACTTCACAGGTTTTCTAAATAATGAAGAAAGAATCTGATCTCATTTCTAAGAAAACCCTCTTTGTTAAATCAAATGTCTTGAAGCACACAGATATACTCATCATAAACAGAAACACGGGTTTGACAGACTAACTGTGAAATTGAGGCAAACTATGACAGTGGAACCGCGAATCCAATTTACATTTTCCCCAATGATTGAGAGCATGTAGCCAGCAAAGTTGAGCGAATTATAAATATAACCGAAAGAGAATAACAAAAGTGACCTGAATCGTAAAATTCACCAAAAATAGCTCGTGCAACCAAAACACGTGAAAATTTCTAGATCCAAAGTGGACACCCAAAACTAAGTTGTATCAAAATTTCATTGATTTTCGAGTTCGGGAAGTGTAAGAAAATTTAAAACTAAAACAGGTATGCAGCTGTGTTTAAATGCTCCTGTAAAAACAATTTTAGCAGCACCAAATTACATACATACATACATATATATACATACATATATAAATGATCCCTTACTGCAGTTGTGTTTAAATGCTTTAGCTATAGCTCGGGACTCCTTAAGGTGATTAAAAAAAAAGCTACTATGAAAAAAAGCTATGAGAATTCTTGGAATAAGTTTAGTTCAAATTCTTTCCACATATTTGAGTGATTTGTTAGTCATACCCTGAAAATAACGCCCACATGAAAAAATACAAAACTGGATTCCTGTTATTTCAGCAATGATATTATCATAAGACTACAAGCTTTAATGTATCCACTATTTTCTTTTGTTTAATATTAGTTGGGTCCAGTAACCCTTCCAACCCATCTTCCCTATAATTTCCTGTAACTAAATTAATCTGCGTATGGTGTATCTGTGGATTATGAAAATCTAGACATTATATTCACAATTTGAGTGTTAAACAATGTATAAATTGGTATCTCAAATAAAATGTACAGAATACCATCCAGAAAATAAAGATGCATACCAATTCATATACAAGCATTCCCCTTTTATCTCTATATGGTATATATAAAGTTAGAAGGCAAAACGGGTGAAACATTCATAATGCCTAAAATTGCCCTTCCCTAACTTGAAATCCAAATGATAGACAATTTAAAAAAATAAAAAATAAAAACAAACAAAAACAAACAAAAAAAATCTAATGTGAGCTGCAACTTAATTTCATACTCAGTTTGGAAACTCATCTATTCCTGATCAAGTTCGTATTATCTCTAATATGAACAAAATCATGAACAGATAAACAAAACCTAGAGGTGATAATCACATAAACCTAAGAATTTCTTGTTCCCTTTTCTATTTATTTCCTCTTTCTGTTTCCAATAATCAAAGGACAAAAGAAATTGAAACAAAAGCTGTTTCAAATTCTTCTTCCGGATTTATTTTGATATTTTCCCAGTCTAGACTTATGAAAATTCTTGGACTCAATTTGTGTCATTAGTGAAAGGGAAAATACAATGGCATCATGTAAAAAAAAATTAAGCTTTCCAGCAAAAACCAAAGAGAGTTAAGAGTGTCCATGCTTAAAACTCAGAATCTTTTAATAATAAAATTTATTGTAACTTGTGCATATCAAGGAAAACAAACCAGAATTTTGGAGAATATAAACCCTCTGACTTCTTGGCTGCGATCTTCAATCCTGGGATCTTCTAATGTGTCACCTGCAACATAAACCCGGAACTTCTGAGGAATATTTTGACCCAAAAAACACATGACAAATCAGAAGCACAGTTCACAGATTAGAAGTAGAGCAAAGCAAATTATCCCTTACATAAACCCAAATCAGAAGCAGACCTTCTTTAAAAAAACGAATACAGAAGTAATCAAACTTCTCTCTCAATTTTTTTTGTTTCCTCCACAAACCCTAATTTTTTTCCCCAATTAATTTTTTCCCAATTAATTTTTTCCACAAACCATATCACCTTCCCCAATTAATTTTTCCCCACCCTCCATCCCCAATTGTTTTTCCCAACACCCATACCCTCATCCCTTTGCTCTTCCCACCCCTCTTTCCCTAATCTCCCCATCCCCAATTTGAAAAATCCAAACAAATAAATAACAAATTTTTACAAGAGAAGCTTACCTGGAGAAACCTGGAGAACGAGAGAACGAGAGAGATCGCTAGTTTTTGGAACGAGAGAATGAGCGAACAAGAAAGTGGAGAAACTCCTGGTTCGGGTTATGTGCGAGAGCTCTGAAAGGTGAGAGCGTAGGTGAAGGGAAAGGAGGGCAGTTTTGGGTTATTCAATATTTCATTAAACGTACACTGTTCACCCGTGTGTTTTGAAAATAAGCTGTTTTTTGGAAGCTGCTATTTGCAGCTTCTTGTCAGCTTCAGGTTTTGGGCTTTTTTTCACCCCAAACTTTGAAACAAAGCTGTTTTCAAAGTTTACCAAACACCAAAAATTTTCATAGCTTTTTTTCATAGTAGCTTTTTTTTTAATCACCTCTATCCCAAACTGCACCGAAGTCGAGTCATCAAGTGAGTCATCATTTATTGATTATTTCTTGGTTATATTACAATATCATTTGTTTGTGTTTTAATATATATATATATGTATATATACAAATCAGTAGTTGGTATCGATGGCAAAGAAGGGGGCATCTTCGTCAAATCCTGTAGCTACATGGAATGCGCACAAGATATCAATATTTTGTGATGTTTGCATCAAGGAGGTTGAGGCCGGACATCGTCCGGGCACTCACTTTGACAAAGAAGGATATGCAAATATTAGAGCTAACTTCAAGGCAGAGATAGGGCATGATTATGAAAAAAAAACAACTGAAAAATAAGTGGGATGCACTTAAAAATGAGTGGAAGTTGTGGAAAGAGCTAGTTGGTAAAGAAACTGGCCTAGGGTGGAATTCAAGCAAGGGTACCGTTGATGCCTCTAAGGAGTGGTGGAACAATAAAATTCAGGTTTGTGTATTTATCTTTTAATATGTATTATGATATCATGCAATATGTATTAACCATATTCTTTCTTACTTGTAGATAAACAAAGAATATGGAAAATTGTGAAAAAAAGGCATTAGTCCTGAGATGGAGGACAAGTTAGATAGGATGTTCTTGAGTACAATTGCTACCGGTGAACATGCCTGGGCACCTTCATCTGGAGTGCTACCACCAGAGTCAAGAGAGGAATCTGTAGGACAAATTGATTCATATGATGAGGAAGAAACTGAGACTATGCAGGATCTAAGGCAAGCAAGTAGGAAGGGAAAAAAAAGAGCGGCTAACCAAGGAGAATTGCAAAAGAAGAAGGTTGATAAGAAAGGGAAAAAAATTGGAGGTGCTGCAAAACTTTGTGGTCAAATTGACCGTCTTGTTGAAGCTTGTGAAACTAGGAGTTCTGCAAACTCATTGATCAGGTCGCTGCATATAGGTAGTAGTATTCCGGAAGTGTTAGCGGTTGTTGCACAATTGCCTGGTTGTGAGCCACCTAGTGAGTTGTGGTTGTTTGCTACATGTTTATTTTGTTCTGCAGAGAAGCGAGAGGTGTTTACCACGATACAAGATCCTGAAGTCCAGCTGACTTGGTTGAAATATATGTTCAACAAAGAACAATAAGAAGCTATAACTATGAATTAGGACTTTGTGTAGTTTGTACTTTGCATTAAGACTATGTGTTGAATGTTGCTTGTATTTTGTGTTTATTGAATGTTGGATTATGATTTCTTGTTAAACGTTGGATTGACTTGTTCTTGAATGTCGGATTATGACTTCTTAGTGATTGTTGGATTATGACTTGTGGAATGTTGAATTATGTGTTAGGTTAAAGGTATATGCAATATGAACACCTCTGATGATGATGTTGAGGAGTTGGGGGATGGTCTAATTATATGCGCTGTAGCGAGAGCTGTTGAAACATATTATTTAAAATATGTCCACAAAACTCCATGTATGAATTCTTCCCATACAGGTAATATTTGGTTGATGGAAGTACTGCAAGGAAATGATGTGCGATGCTATAGAATGTTTAGGATGAACAAAGATATCTTTTATAGATTATCCAATGACTTGCAAACTAATTATGGATTGAAAGGTTCAAGGCAAATGAATGCAACTGAAATATTAGGAATGTTCTTGCATATGTTGGGACATGGTGTGACAAATAGATTAGCTCAAGAGAGATTTCAACATTCTGGTAAGACTGTTAGTAGATATTTTGGTGCTATGTTGGATATCGTATGTAAGATGGCAATAGATATTATCAAACCAATGGATTCGGAGCTTCGTGGCATTCCCCCAGAAATAAGGAGAGATACAAGATACATGCCTTATTTTAAGGTAAAGTTTGACTCGTCTTCTAACTTATTTGCAAACTATAAGTGTAGGTTGACGGTTTTCTTCTATATTATTATTATTTTTAGGATTGTATTGGTGCCATAGATGGAGTGCATGTTGAGGCTTCAATACCACCTCCGGATCATGTTCTATACATTGGTAGGAAAGGAATACCGACTCAAAATGTTATGGCTGCATGTAATTTTGACATGCAATTCACATTTGCTTGTGCCGGATGGGAAGGCACTGCACATGATACAAGGGTTTTTCTATCCGTGCTAGGGAATCCAAATTTAAACTTTTCTGAGCCTCCAAATGGTAATCTTCATACTTTTATTATAACATTTTACATACTTGCTTTGTATAATTATTACAATACAAAACAAATTTTCAATTGTCAGGAAATATTACTTGGTAGATGCGGGGTACCCACAAATGAGAGGTTATTTGGGACCATATAAAGGTGAAAGATATCACCTCCTGGACTTTCGTAGGGGTGCCGAACCAACGAGTCACAAAGAGGTATTCAACCACAGGCATTATTCTCTTAGGAGCATCATTGAACGAACTTTTGGGGTATGGAAGAAAAGATGGGCAATTTTAAGGGATATGCCTAATTACCCGTTCAATAAGCAAGTGAAGATTGTCATTGCTACAATGGCTCTTCATAACTACATACGGAGGTATTCTGAACGTGATCGTCATTTTGATGACCCCAGGGACTTTTGCGAAGAAAGCGATAGTAGTGATGATGATGATGATGATGAATATCAAAATTATCAAGTTGAAGGATCACATGAGATAGAGGCATTAAGAAATAGAATAGCAACAAGTTTGATGAATGCATCTAATTAGACTACTTTCAAGTACATTAACAATACTGTACTGATGAATCCTAGCTATTCACTCTAAAATATTTCTATTAAAGTAGTTTGTCATAGTAATTAATATTTAAGATAAAGTTTATAAATATTTTTCTTCTAAAAATAAAATATATTTAGTAATTCACTTTTATTTGTTAAGAAAATTAAATTAATAGCACATCTAGTATTATACCCTTTTTGGTCATTTCACACAGTCACAGTTGTTTTACAAAAAAGTTTACCAAACACTATCATACTGCTTTTTTCTTCCAAAAGCACTTTTACAAAAAAGTTTACCAAACACTTTGCTGCTTTATTTCACAGCTGCTTATTCTCACAGCAGTTTTTTTTCAAAGCACAGCAATACCAAACCAGCCCTTCCTTGGAGTTTTTCGACAGTTTTTCATCCAATTTTCTGACCTTCTTCAACCTTCCATCACCACCAAACCTCACCACAACATCCTATCACCTAATTTTAACCAAACCTGACGAATTTTAGCCCCGATGCGGTGAGAAAACCCACCGACGATTCCGGGTGGGTCTTGGCCTTGAATCACCATTTGTGAAACGATTTCTGTCGATCTATACCACCATTAAACTTTCCTTGAACCCAAGAACAAACCCAACCAACCATAGAGGTGGCGGAGCACCGGAGGAGTCGAATTAATGCACACCTAAATTCTAGAGTCCCGGCTGGTTCGTGGCGATTTAAAGCTTTTCCCGGCCAAATTGGACTTGGCTACTCGGCAAGTCGGGGAGCCGATCACTATGTACAACAGTGCGTGGGCCAAGGCATCCCCTGACCTTCCTAGGCTAAATTTGATTCTCCAATTCCGTACATGAAGTCGGATTGACGAATTTCCGTCGTTTGAACTTAGTTCCATTAAGGTCTGCCGCTTGATTATTATAGCAATCAACAATCCGACCGTTGGATCGTCACCAAACTTTGATATGTTATAGTACGTAATATTTGAGGATATTATAAACTTATGAATCGGGAATCCGACGTATGGATCTTCCCGAATAGGATACGTAAGTTACGTGTTCTATTGATAAGAATTTTGAGACATGATTTGATAATTGTTCTAGGCGCCGATCATTCGTGACACCTTGATATTCGTGCTAGGAAGTTGTAGCGTGGACCTCAGGTGAGTGGATCTTTTTTTTTTCCTTTTTATAGTGTGTGTGTGTGTGTGTGTACACCTTACGGTTTTCCAGAAATGTTTTAAATTGATTATGCATAGCATGCCATGATTTAAATGTGTTATATTTAAATATTAAATTGTGATAAGATTTGTGGTTATGCCAAATGATCCTACAGAGGCACAGGTAAGTTATTATGTAATTGAAATGGTTGAATTGTATGAGCATGCATATATTCATTTATAACTCATCATTGTTGCACCCTGATGTTTGTGCTCCCACCCTGGGCCAGAGCACAACCTTCACGTGATTGTTCAGCTCCCTCACCGCACACTCGCCTTGGATCTAAGTTAGGTGCTAGCTTGTCGTATAGGTCGCATTAGGCGACTCCGACTCGTAGGTGACTCACGCATAGCTCTAGCTTTCATGTGATCATAGCACTAGAGCATACATATTTACACCCAGCCTGTCATATAGGTCACACTAGGTGCTCCGACTCGTGTGCTAGCATAGACTGATGAGCAATAAGTCCATTCATACAGGTCACATTAAGGTGACTTCGACTGGCTTGTTAGTTTAAACTCATCTCACACCTGGCTTACATTTATTATTGCTGAGATAGTGTGGCATGGCATGTTTCTGTTTTTACTGGACCTGTGCATTCATTTTCCGTACCTACGTAGTAATATTTTCTAGAAACTATATAGGTTTTACGGCGAGGGGTTATAACGCTTTCAAAAGGTTTTTATTAAAACTCTATTTTCAGGCCCACTTACCCTTGTTTTTTGCCCCTTCAAGTTCTAGTAGCAGAGTTTTGGTATTGACAAGGATTATTGGCAAGTCGTGGGGTAGACTATTACCATCGATGGTATAATTCTCACCCTATTTTACTATATTGTACTTAGACACTTTTAGGTTTAAATTTATTCACATCTTCCACATCAATACACTTTATGGCTTCGTCACCTTCCAGGTGTCAGCCAACACAGCTTGATTTGGAGTCCTAGTGGACATCCTAGGTTGGGGTGTGTCAATGGTGGTGACTACTTAAGCAACACATTTAAAAGCTATCTTCTTGATCATCGTACATCAAATCTCTTGGCCATATACTCCAAAATAGAATGGTGTTGCAGAAAGAAAACACAAACACATTATAGAGAATGTTGTCACATTTCTACAAACAGCACATCTTCCTTCCAAGTTCGGGTTTTATGCTTGCGCCACTGCAAGTTATTTGATAAATAGAATGGATTGTGCTACATTAAAAATGAAATTTCCATATTTGTTGTAGTATGGTCAAATTTCTGGCATAACTCATCTTAAAACTTTTTGTTGTGCTTGTTTTCCATTAATCAAACCTTACAACACAGACAAATTTTCAACAAAAAATCAAAATGTGTATATTTTTGGGGTATGCAAGACATTGTAAAGGGTTTATTAGTTTCAATCTTGAAATAAACAAAACTTATGACACACCCTGATCCCAATGTCCGGGGGACAGCAGGATGGCCATGTGTTGGCCGACACTCGAGGGTGACACAAGCCATTTAATGAATGTATATGCTGATAACATGTGAACATGCATAAAAATTTTGTGCGAACTACTCAATGTAATATTCAAATACAAACCTTACTAAAATAATAAAATAATATTCAACCATCAATAAAAATTATAGTGATGATGCATGACATATTCAGAGCATACATCTAATTCAGAATATAAGTGGAATGTGCTATTACAAGTGATGTCAAAGCGGAATGTGCTATTACAAGTGATATCACTAGTAGGGGAATGCCTCGTAGCTCGGATCATATGCCTTGTTCCTATGTCATGAGGGGGTGCAAAACAAACATGAGTGGACCAAGTTGATATATAAGTAGTACTAACATAGTTATTCAACAACGTACTAACCCCCAAAGTTTATGAAAACTCAATAGTATAATATGTAATAGGTTTTCCAAAAACCCTAGCATGCCATAAATGTCACATCTCGGCCCGGGGCGGATCACTTCCCGGGCTCGCTCCACCACCATAGCACGATATTGTCCGCTTTGGGCTTACCATTCCCTCACGGTTTTGTTTTTGGGAACTCACGAGCAACTTCCCAGTGGGTCACCCATCTTAGGATTGCTCTAGCCCCCTTCTCGCTTAACTTCGGAGTTCCTACGAAACCTGAAGCCAGTGAGCTCCCAAAAGGCCTCGTGCTAGGTAGGGATGAGAATATACATTTAAGGATCACTCCCCTGGGCGATGTGGGATGTCACAATAAAACCTTCGTAAAACATATATCATATAGTGTGCTTAATAGTGGTATCATATATCAGTATCTTATGGCCGAAGCCACAAAACCTACGCCCGACCGAAGCCAATACGAGTATCATCACCCGTAGGCAAAATAGTGACCATTAGATAAGCGCAAAAATCATTAAACATAATCTTTCCAACATAAGTACATATAGCTCAAACATCATATCTTAAAACATCTTCATAGTATATAGCCATCCATCATATATACTACAAAGAACAAAAAAAATCGATAAAGTATGGTATTCCAAAATATTCTCAATAAAGCATGATATATCAATACTGTAAACGTTTCATAAAACGTAACCATTAAATCATGTTTTTCATTTATGCATTTCTAATAGTAAAATCATGCACTTTAGAAGGGGTCCACTCACAGATACTTCGTCGTTGAAGAGCCGTGCGAAAAAGGAGGGACAGAAACGCCGATAATAATCGTACCTAAGCACATAAAGGGTCCAATTAATAAAACTCTACCATAACGATTGAATTTCAAAAAAACGAACGTCATAAATGGATTCAGGACGTCGAAAAACATAAGGGGGATCTCAGGTACCTACACGTGCTGCCATGATCTCCGTCGTGGACGATGGTGAAGCATAATACCTCCTGAGGAAGCATGTGTGCTCCACGCGTCGGCACAAGCGGCCCTTCACTCGCGCCCACGCTCAAACCCATGCCTCACTCATGCGCGGCCTGGGTTTAGGGTTGGGCCAATCCAATTCTGAGTTTTGGGCTGATTCTATTTGGGTTTGGATTAGTTTCTGGGCTTGGATTCAAAGGGTTTGGGCCGAGGGTTTAATGGGCTGAAGGCCCGAGTCACCACGGCCCAAAAGCTTGGTTTAGGGTTTCAGGTTCAATGGATTGGGTTTGGGGTTCTAACAGGCTTTGGGCTTGCCTAGCCTAAAGCTCTGGGTTAGAGGACCTGGTTTGCAGAGGTTTAGGTTGGGTTTGACTGAGTTTCAGCAAGGGAGAAGACCAAAGCTTTCCGAGCTTCGATCGACTCCGATAGATCACTAGGCTTGACGATCTACCCCTAGAAATGAAGCTATAAGGGAGAAGAAGAGGTTCGTATCTTTGTGGTTCCTCGTCGTGGCCGGAGCTGGTCGGAGTTTAGCTTAAAAGCCACGGGGCTCATCGAAGAGCTTCTTGGGTTCTTTGTGCTTCACAGATGAGGAGGGAGAAATAGAGCTCAGAGTGAGGTGATGGTGGAGGGTGGTGTCGTCGCCTTTATGGGTGGGTGTGTCCTCGGGGAAGAGAGAAAAGTGAGAAAGATCTACGAAAGGGAGAGAGTGTGAGCTAAGAAAAAGTGTACTCGAGGGGAGAAAAAAGAGAATGAGAGAAAGAAAAGGGGGATAGGGAGTTGCCACGTGGCAGCCAAAGAGAGAATAAGAGTTAGGAGGAAATCCAAAAAGGGAGAGGGAATCCAGATTGGGTAGGAGATAGGGGACAAAATGGTAATCTCATAAATCTGTTAATATGAAACTACACTAAATTTGGGATGGGGTTTCATAACTTATGTCTTTAGGAATGCTCATTTTGATGAAACACAATTTCCATATAACACTACAATTCCAAAATCATTAAATTCAAAATTTGTGCATACACTAGTACGTACATAGTTCACTCCATTACCAGCATTTTATTGCATAACCAAGCATTGTCACCCTTATATCATTTACATTCATCATCATCATTATCTTCACAATCTGTGGAAATCAATTCATCTAAAGCCTCATAGTCTTTGTCTGCATCATCATCTAGAGCCTCAGATTCCTTGCAAATAGAGGCATCTAGAGCCTCAGAATCTGTTCTAAACCCTACAAATAACGCGATCATTTTACAGTTTCCAAGTTTAACCACAGAGATCAATTCCTCTATACAGTCACCTATCCTTATAAATCCCGATTTCCAAGATGAACAACTCACTATTGTTCTTCCTATATCAATGAATTTGCATCCAATGCAAACAAGATAAAAAAATGGGATTATAAAAAAGAAAGCTTTATCTGCAATTGTTGAATCAACATTAGTTATATTGGAATCAAAGACATGTAAAGAAGCCAATAAAGTCCCATAATGGAAATCTGCAATACAAGAGGAAATTAAAGCTCTTCATTCTCAGCAAACATGGTATCTCGTTCCCTTACCACCAACAAAGAATCTAGTGGGACGCAAATGGGTTTACAGAATCAAGAAGAATGTAGATGGTTCAATAGCCAGATATAAAGTTGGATTAGTGGCTAAAGGTTACAGTTAAGAAGAAGGTACAAATTATTGTGAAACCTTCAGTCTAGTTGTCAAACCAACAACTTAGACTTATTCTTGCATTGACTGCTCAGCTTAAATGGTCTCTTAGATAATTAGATGTCAAAATGTTGCATTCTTCAGGAGGGAGTTTATATGGAACAACCTCTAGGTTTTATCAGTGATCAACATCCATCTAATTTTGTCTGCAAGCTACAAAAGTCTCTCTATCTGCTTAAACAGGCTCAAAGAATGAAATGAAAGGTTTACAAGTTTTTTACCTGGTTTGGGGTTCAAAAGTCAAGGGTTAATCCATCATTCTTTGTTAAGCATTGATCATTTGGTACTGTGGTACTACTGTTATATGTAGATGATGTGATTTTAACAAGAAGCAATCCACAACTCATATTAGCAATCATCAAATACCTCACTGCAGAGTTTGACATGAAAGACTTAGGCTAGTTGAATTATTTCTTAGGCTTATAAATTAGTTATACTGAAGAAGGGCTCTTTGTATCTCAGACCAAGTATATCTCAGAATTGATAGGCAAGGTTGATCTGCAGGATTGTAAGCTTTGTCCTACACCATGCTTACCATAACACCTTATCATAGCCCTGAACAATATAGAAGCATTGTGGGTGCACTCCAGTATCCTACATCACAAGGCCTGAGCTAGCCATTCTCTGTCAATCATGTATGTCAGTTCATGCACAATCCAATGGAATCTCATGTTATTACAATTACAAGGATTCTATTATATCTCAAAGGTACTTTTGATTTTGAAATGCACTTTAAACCAAGACCATTTCATTTATAGTCATACAATAATGTTGATTGGGCTGGTGATCCCAATGACAGAAGATCAATTTCTGGTTTTGTTATTTTTTCTTGCAACTAATCCTATCTCATGGGCTTCAAAGAAACAACATACATTGTCACGTTCTTCTACAAAGGTTGAATACCGAGCATTGGCAATCACAGTAGCTGAACTTGCCTGGATAAGACATCTTTTTTTGTGATTTACATGTCCTACTTCTCATATCTCCAATGTTGTGTTGTGATAACATCTCAACAATAGTTTTATAAACAAATCTTATCTTCCATTGAAAGTCAAAGCATATCAGATAAACTACCACTTTGATTGAGAAAAAGTCACAAGAGGTGATCTACATGTCCAACATGTGTCTTCTGCAAAGTAATTTGCAGATATCTTAACCCTAGGACTGTCATCATCATTATTTCATCAACATTGTGGCAACCTCATGTTCAATTTTGTGAAGCATGAGCTTGAGGGGGGGATGTAAGAATAAAAAGGGCAAAGTTAGTGATCTAAGTGATGATCCAAAGCTAGTGCCACTTGTCAATGGATAAGGTAGGTAGTTATATGAAGGTTGTTATAAGCTGTTAAGATTGTGGTTAGTTGAGATAAGGAGGATAGGCAACTTGACAATCAAGAAAAACATTTCACACAAACTCTCGAGCTCTCTTTCTCTATAAGTTCTTCTGCATTTCTTCAATTCTCACACATATCACACCGACACTAGCCTTGATTAATGAAGCTGTCAAACATTGGTTTCACCAGTGAAGCTCAAAGTATGTCATAAAGTACCTTAATACGCGTAAACTGGGTCATATGGTCATAAACAGGTACATACTCATCTTGTGTGTATGTGTTGTATGATTACCAACTAATTAAGTACAGAAAACATAAATATAATCTTTCACACCATAGCATAGGAGCTCAATAGCTCAAACATGAGCTCAATAGTTAGAAACATCATATCATAAAAGCATAGGAGCCTTCTAGCTCAAAACGTCATCATAAATCATAAACATTTTAATAAACTTAAATTCAATAAATCATAACATTTCATAAAAGCTAAATTCAATAAATGATAAATATTTCATAAACCTAAATTCAATAAATCTTAAATATTTCATGAAACGTAAAATCTTGAAATCATGCTTTTTATGAATTTTCTTTAGTACTATATTTATAAAATCATGCAATTGAGAAGGGGTCTACTCACAAATACTCCATCACCGAAGAGCCGCTCAAGTTAGGGAGGATAGGGTAAATTCTAACAAACGCACCTATGCACATAAATGGGCCAATTAGTAAAACTTTACTAAAATGATTGAATTTCGAAAAACAGAGGGCAAATTCAGGTTCGGCACATCAAGAAACCTAAGGAAAGACCTTAAAATCCACCACGCACCGCCACAAGGTGGTTGCACAAGTAGCCATGCGCCGCACGTGCCAAGCACGCTGGCCACCCACATGCGCTCACGCATTACAAGTATTAGTGTACTCACATTCTCCACAAAGTCATGCAGATTTGCAGGTTGTAAAATTGGTTTCCAGATCTCCTTTTAAGCTCAATTCTCCACCAAAATCGACACAATTTATATGTTTATGAAGCTTGAAATGAGGAAGGTTTGAGGAATCCCAAGCTTCACAAAATGATATTCAAGGTTATAAATAGGATTAGATTGATATTAAAGGAAGGTTTAAGGAGTCCCAAGGCTTACCTTCGTCAGAAACAGTGAGAACTCATTGGGGGGAAACGTGAATAATGGCAGGACCACTGCACAGGGAGTGAGAGAAAAACCTCATCCTAGGTTTTGGGGTTTATGAGTTCACCTTCGATCACTACAAAAAGTGGTTAGTGAAGGTGGTGTGTTGGGTTTTGCATCTCAAAATTAGGTATGCATACCTATTTCATTTTAGTGTCTTATTTGGGTTTGCATTTTGACTTCTTGGTCGGTTTCCTAGCTTGGTGGAGAGATTTTGTTAATTACCTATTTGGTTAGGATTTAGATTTACTTCCTATTAGGATTCATATGTAAACCTAAGTCCTATGCTTTATAAATAGGAACTTAGGGTTAGTTTATTTTGTATGGTTCATTCACGATTTGATGAGAGTCAATTTGTGAGTTTATGAGTTAGGGAGTAATTTAGGAGAATCTTATCCATTTGTTTTGGGTTCTCTACTTGTTTGGTTATGGGTTTGAAATTTATGGAATTTGGGTTGTGAGAGTTTAAACACTTTTTTGTAATCTTCATTTGTTTAGTGAAATTCATCGTTGTGCTTTACCCGTGGACATAGGCTTTGCACCGAACCACATTAAATCTCCTTTGTTCTTATTTTTGAGATTGTTAGTTTCTGCGCTTTCGTATACAACGTTGATATTTGGTACTTTGTTTGAATTTGCTTTTGTTTGCACATGAAAGTACAAGAAGAGGTATCAAAGCCAAGGTTTTGGCTTGGGTTTTGTTTGCCAGTCACTATGAAGCATTTTGTATTGTCGTTGAAAGTTTATATCGAAAAGTTTGACAACAATGACTTTAGTATTTGGCAATTGAAGATGTGTGCTTTGTTAGTTCAACAAGGGCTTTTGAAACGCTAAAGGGTGTGAAAGCTTTACCGAATTTGTGGACTAATGAGAAAAAGGAAGACGTTATGGAGTGGGCACTTGGAGCAATCATGCTGACTTTATCTAATGAAGTCTTGCATGAAGTTGGTAACATCAAATCTGCACTCGAGTTGTGGCTCAAATTGGAGAGCTTGTATATGACCAAATCCTTAGCTAAATGGTTGTATTTGAAGAAAAGTTTGCATACTCTTCACATGGAAGAAGGTACGTCAATTCATAAACATGTTGATGAATTCAATAAACTTATGATGGATTTGAAAAGTGTTGAAAACCAAATCAGTGATGAGGATTTATCTCATTCGTATGAACACTTTGTCGTGTTCTTTATCTCCTTTGTATGAACACTTTTGTCGATACCATGCTATTTGGTAGAAAAAGTCTTAGTTTGGAAGATGTTAAAGCCACTTTGAATTCTAAAGAGCTAAAGAACAAATTGTCTGACACACAAGATGGAGCTTCGATAGTTCAAGGAAGGAATAAGGAAAGGGGCAAACTTGGAAAAAACATTTGTAACTATTGTCATAAGGAAGGTCATTGGAAAGTAGATTGCCTTAAACTGAAAGGCAACAAGAAACCATTTGATAAGTCATTTGCTAGTGTTGAGGCAAACATTGCAGAAGAGGTTATGTAAAGAGGTGGAGCTTGGTACTCAAGCTCTTTTGGTCGAGTGCAATTCGAACTTTTGGTTCGTATGTTCAAGCTTTTGTTTGGATTTTGTTTCATATTTGTTAGTTTCTATAATGGAATTTGTTGGAGAAGGTGTTGGAGGAAATTTCAAGTTTGAAGACTTTTGGATTTTTTGAGTCTAGGTGGAGATATGTTCTTTGAAGAATTTAGTGATCACTTTTGCGTTTGTGTTTTTTGGTATCTCAGTTTGAAGTTTGTTTTTTTGGAAGTTAATTAATTTCTCGCCGAGGTGGAATTGTTGGGTTTTGCATCTCGAAATTAGTTATGTGTTACCTATTTTGTTTTAGTGTCCTATTTAGGTTTGGATTTTAACTTCTTGATTGGTTTCCTCGCTTGGTGGAGAGATTTTGTTAATTACCTATTTGATTAGGATTTGGATTTACTTCCTATTAGGATTCCTATGTAAACCTAAGTCCTATGCTTTATATATAGGACCTTAGGGTTAGTTTATTTTGTGTGGCTCATACGGGTGACGATTTGGTGAAAGTCAATTTGTGAGTTTGTGAGTTAGGGAGCAATTTGGGAGAATCTTCTCCGTTTGTTTTGGGTTCTCTACTCTTTTGGTTTAGGGTTTGTAATTTGTCGGATTTGGGTTGTGAGAGTTTAAACACTCTTTTGTAATCTCCATTTGTTTAGTGAAATTCCTCACCGTGTTTCGCCTGTAGAAGTAGGCTTTACATCGAACCACGTTAAATCTCCCATGTTCTTATTTTTGAGATTGTTTGTTTCTTCGCTTTCACCTACGACGTTGATATTTGGTACTTTGTTAGAATTCGCTTCCGTTTGCGCATAAAAGTACAACAGGGTGGTGGCACTATGTAATCACATGGATGAACGAAAGGGATGAAGAAGAGAGAAATGAGAGTTTGAGAGTCAAAGACAAAGAAAGTGAAAGGAAAGAGAGAGTCAAGAGAAGGAGCACTGGTTTGGTTTAGCTTAACTTAAAAGAAAAAAAAAAAAGTGGATATGAAAGAAGTTGTAGCATTTTAGGTGTTTGATAAACACTTCAAATCAGCTTTCTTTTCAAAATTATGGATGAACTAAAAACCCAAAATTTGAAAAAACAGTTAAAAAGAAAAAAAAAAAAAAAAAAAAGCTTGTTTTGGAGAAACACAGGTGAATAGTAATAAATAAATGAACTTTCCAATTTTTCAATCCTGCCCCTGCTTTCTCTCTATCATCAGTCTTGCCATTCGCTTGCATAAACCAATTTCCAGGTCGCGATCTCTCTCGTTCGTTCCCTCCTCTTAAGTTTACTCGCTTAATCTCCTTTCTCTCCCCCTCCCAAAGTCCTCCTCCCACAGATCATTACCCATTGCCTTTACCCTCACCAACTACCTTCAACTGCAATCCTTCAACACTTTCTCCGCCGTCCCTCGACTGTTGCTGCTTTTTCACATTCTCTGTCCACCGCGATCTGGTTTGTCTAATTCCTCAGTTTCACTTGATATTTATGTGTTTAATTTGTTGCTTGTTGATTTTGTTTAATTATGGTAAGGATTAAATTAGGTCGGATAATTTGGGATCTTTGTTTCTTTCTTATTTGATTTGTTGATTGGTTAGGTTGTGTGAATCTCTAGCCTCCCCCTCTCATCTGCCAGCCACAAACTCCAAGTTTAGTGCCTCTCTCTCTATCTTCTTTGTTTATCTCTGTCTAAGTGCAATATTGTTGTAATTGCCTAGGGATTTCGTTTACTCTGTCAATCTTAAATCCTTCTAGGGTTTTCATTTACTATCTTAAAACTAAGGCCTTCTAGATTTCAGTATTCGTGAAGGAATTTAAAAATTTATAACCGAATTTTAGTTTTAGATTTATTGCCTCACTGAACAGTTTATGTGTTGCTTTCTTCTCCAATTGAAGTTCTTGGTTGTGTAAGAACATAATGAATTAGTTATTAAGGGGATAACAAAACAACACACAAAAGGCAAGATAGCATAATGATAAAACTTGTACTAAAACCATAAGACAATAAAAAAAACTCAAACAGAAAGTTGGATCTCCAAAGGTTGGTGGGACGGAGTAGTTGATGCTACATCAGTGTTTGAACCAAGGGTGAGCATGTAGTTCTCTTAAAATTTGTTCCAAGTACAAAGCCTGCCAATTTAAATAGAAACGCTAGTCATATTTAAAAGGTCAGGAGAAAACATGTTTATAGTTGTTGTGACACATCCCGACCCGGAAAGTTCACTTGGACTCCAAATCGAGTCGTGTTGCTCGACAACTAGAGGGTGACGAAGCCATAAAGTGTAGTGATGTGGAAAATGTGAATAAATTTAAATCTAAAAGTGCCTAATTACGAAATTGCGCGGTGAGCGGGAATGAACCCATTTCACATGTAATGTTAGAGCCTACGTAAAGTACAGTAGAGTGGATTAAAAAGCATACCATCGAAGGTAATCTCCAATACCAAGACTTGTCACAAATCCTCGTCGATACGAAAACTCTGCCTCTAGAACCTGGAGGGATAAAAACAAGAGTGAGTGGGCCTGAATATAAAGCTTTAATAAAGACCTTTTAAACGATATAACCCCTCACTGTAATACCTGTATAGCTTCCAGGAAATCATACTACACATAAGTATGAAGTTAGATGTAAATCAACATTAAATCCAAGAATATTCCAAATCACCACTTATTGGCAACAACATAATAAATCAAGTTTTCAGCAATCTATGATAACCCATGAGTCGGAGTTGCCTAACACAACCTGTACGACTCATAAATCAATCCATGATAACACCTGAGTCGGAGTTGCCTAATGCAACATGTATGACTCATAGACAACCTGTACGACAACGTCGGAGTTGCCTATCATTGCAACTTGTGCGACAGTGTCGGAGTTACCTATCATTGCAACCTGTATGACAGTGTCAGCGTTGCTTATCATTGCAACATGTACGACAATGTCGGAGTTGCCTATCATTGCAACCTGTACGATAATGTCGGAGTTGCTGATCATTGCAACCTGCACAAAAATGTCGAAGTTACTTATCATTGCAATTTGTACGACAGTGTCAGAGTTGCCTATCATTGCAGCCTATATGACATTTATCATTGCAACATGTACGACAATGTCAGAGTTACTTATCACTGCAACCTGTACAACAATGTCAAAGTTGCCTATCACACAAATCTAGTCATGCCATAACCCAATCATTTCATATAACACAATAAACTTACCTGAACTTACCTGCACGTCCACCGTTCACTTTAGCACTTGAAAGCATTCATAGTAATTATATGTAGGTAATATGCATATGAATATGCCGCGATGCAATCTAAAACTCAACCATATCATAGTACTTTAGAATATATAAATATATATGACATGGCATAAAATGCATAAATCAATTTAACAGCATTTGTGAAATTATCAATCATATATATATATATATGATAAAAATGAGAAGACCCATTCACCTGAGATCTGCGCTACGACTCCCTAGCATGAATATCGAGACATCACGAACGATCCTCACCTAGAACAATTATTCAGTCACGTCTCAAAACTCTTATCAATATAACATATAACTTAGATAAAACACATCCCAAGGATGTTCTAGAATGATTTGAGACCCATTGACTAAAAGCCAACCGTCGGTCAAAGGTTGACAGTAGGGTCCACAACCCTACGTAATTCGATCCGGAAGATCCGTACTTCAGATTTCTGATTCGTAACTTCCAAATATCCACATTAAGCTTCTAGAACATCCTAAAGTTTCGGGAACGATCCAACGGTCGAATTTTTGCCAATTGCTAAAATTAAGTGGCAGACGACGTTTTATTTTACAAACTTACAAATCCCATTCAGGAAGATTCGTCAATTCCTAATATCCTTAAATATTACGTACTATCAAGTACTAAGGTTTGGTGATGATCCAACGGTCGAATCGTGAATTCATGCAAGAACCCTGTGACGGCCAATTAGGTGGTCAACTACAAAACTACATTAAAACATCGTAATTTCACTAAACGGATGTCAATTATGAAACCAAAGCATCCAAATTAGCCTAGGAAAGACAAGTGGGGTCTTGGCCCACGTGCTGCCACAAGCGTAGCCACGGTTTGCCAGAAAATTCCACTATTTCTAAAAATTCTCAAATTTCACAAAAATGAAGATCTCAAAGAGGGGAACAACTTTCATACCTTCCACAAAGTCCAAAAGTGGACGCAAGATGGTCAATTTTGCCCACAAAGCCGACGGATGCCTAAAGCTTCCTGACGTCAATTCGTCATCTACGGTGGTCCAACGGGGTCAAGGTTGGCCAGGATTTGCTCCTGGGACAATGGGATACAAAGCCCAAGTGGTGGCATCGGCCATTGCTTTGCCGATTTACCGAACATTTGAAAAGAGTGGCCGGAGCAATGTTGATTTTTGTTGACTTTCGTGGCCTCAAACAGCCATATACCGTGGTTAATCAAGGTGGTTCTTGGGTGGGTTTTGTAGAGGGGAATGAGAGCTTTAAGATGGTGATGGTGGCATCAAAAATCTCCACCGGAGTTGGCCAGAATCGGCCTTGGAAAATAAGAGGTCGCGGAGGTTTGGGTGACGGGGAAGCTGGGAGCTTTCTCCCTTTTTTTTTTTTTTTTTTTTTTTCTAATTGGCTGAAGTCTTTCTTTTCTTTTATGTGATTGGTCCTTTGTGCCTAAAATCTAATTGGGCTTCTTCCTTGAAAGATTTAAATTAAATTACCAACTGAAATATAAATAACCAAGTTCAAACGTCTGTAATTATACCTGTGACAGCCCGTTCTAGATTTTCGAACCGTAAGGGTGAAATGACGATTTTGCCCCTAGCATGGTTGTTTCGTTGTGTGGTTGTTTTTGGGATTTTTGTTGGCAGGTTCTGGGCCACACACACTCTTCCACACCCCTCACCCTTTTCCCTGTCCCTACACCCCTATCCCGAGTCCCCTCTCTCTCCCATTTCCATCCAATACGTACGGACACACTCACAAACACACTAAATCTTCACAGATCGAGGAAAAAAAGTACATATTCATGCTTGTGAGGTCAGTAGAAGTTCAACCATACCCATTTCAGGTAAGGATACCTTCGTTTTCATGTCGAACTCGGGATACCCCGATTTTTTCACTCTTCATGCACACGTCAACTCTTGTGTTTTTGGGAATTTCAAGCTTGTAGGAAGCTTGGTGAGGTCCTTAGGAGGCTCGGGGTGGTTCGTTTGAAGGTTTTGGACGTCAGGATCATGAGTTTCGAGGTTGGCCGGAGTTGGTGGTGTTTTCCCGGCGAGATCCCGTGTGTTTTAGCACTTGAAAGTGGTATGAATTTGTTCCTCTCGTTGTAAGCTTCATTTTGGTACCAATTTTGTGAAATTTGGTTGAAAAACGAAGAAGATAGGAGGATTTGAAAATTTCTCGATTTTTCAGCGCCGGAGCCTCGTCGGAGAAGACGACGAAATATTCCGTCAGTTTGGACGGAATATTCCTAATGGCGTTAACGGAATCCGTTAAAGTTAACGGAATATTCCTGACGGTGTTAACTGACGCCGTCAGTGTGCCAAGCACGTGCCTGCGCGTGGCCGGCGTGTGGGGGCATGTGCGACGGTGGAAAATTTTTCTAAAAATATGGGGATGTTCCTGAGGTTGAGTAGATCACGTTGGTGTATTCATACACCCCATTTGAGCTTTGTATGAGAAGTTATTTCATAGGTTTGGTTATGTGCTTTAAAATTAACGTTTTTGTAGTTGTTTCGCATATAGGTGAGACCTATCCCGAGGACGAGCGCGGTCACTCGAGGCAAGGGGGTTACGACCCTTCTACATACCAGTGAGTGGGCTTTTGTTTTCCATATATACCTATATACTTACGTTTTTCCCAGAAAGTGATTGGAAACGTTTATACGTTTTTATGCCATGCATTATGTTGCCGTTTATTTACGCATTGTTAGTCGCATATGTTTATATATGTTTGGTGTTGTGGACGCACATGTAAGTGCCAGGTGAGTTATGATTTATGTTTATGTTCAGTAGTGATTTGAGATGCATAGAGAGCTCATAACCTGCACCC
This sequence comes from Pyrus communis, assembly GCF_041283825.1. Lineage (NCBI taxonomy): Eukaryota > Viridiplantae > Streptophyta > Magnoliopsida > Rosales > Rosaceae > Pyrus > Pyrus communis. The sequence continues at coordinate 2,977,519 of NC_142577.1, read as the reverse complement.
CCGGTGTTAGTGCTTTCGCCCAGAGTTGGGCACAGTCCTTCACGTGATGTTCAACTCCCGCACCACACGCTCATCTTAGATCCAAGTTAGGTGCACAGTCCTGTCATACAGACCACTCTAGGTGGTTCCGACTCCTAGGTGACCCGCGATTATTCGCCCAGCCTTCACGTGATCGTAGCACTTGAGCGTATATATATATTACACCCAATCCTGTCGTACAGACCACTCTAGGTGGTTCCGACTCGTGTGCAGGTTCAATTAGTGAGATAGAGATTTGAGCTCTAGATTCAGTCGTACAGGTCACGTTAGGTGACTCCGGCTGACAGCTTATGTGACATTGATTTGACCTTCCTGAGCACTTGCATTCTATTTAGAGACTTTTGGCATGACATTTTCCCGAGCATGATTATATATATGTATATTCTATTTTTCTGGGAAGTATACAGGTTTTACGGCGAGGGGATAGAATCTTGTTTTTGAAATGGTTTTTGAAAAGCTTTGTTTTTACCCACTCACACTTTGGTTTTGCGCCCCTCCAGGTTCTAGTTGGCTAGCACGTTTGGTGGCTTCCCAGAGGATTTCCCCGGCATATCTGACAGATTATTACCAGTGTAGGACCACCTTCGGGTGTGCTTTTGTAGTGTAGTTTTCTCCCGGACTGCATTAGGTCTTCGTGCTCTGAACTTTGTTTTCACACTTACACTTGCACATGTATGTTCTTGTTTTGTGTAAAGCTGGTTTTTATTTATTCGTACTACTTTTATTATTATTTTATTAGCTTCCGCACTATGCACATGGTTACGTCACTTCCATGTGACGGCCAACATGCCCTGATCTTGATCGGGGTGTGTCAATACCGTTATAATTCGGACTCGTGAACGACTTTCGCCTATGCATTTGTACCAACGCGTATTACACAAATACGCCAAAAGAATAAGTCATACGTTCCTCTAGACGATGGTCAACAGAAGTCAAAATCCTTGAATCTAAGGTATTTTCGCCAATTCCCTCGATTAACATAAATAAAAACGTAAATTTAGGGACAGGTTGTCACATGTTGATTATCTAAATTGATTAATTCTTTATTGATCATCCCCTGCCAATGCCTCCCCTTCTCTCTCTCTTTTTTTTCGACCACAAGTCTACACTCTAGTCAATTCCATGTATTGCAGATTTAAGCTTCTTTGGGATTTGCTTATATTTCTCCAAGTGATGTGTGTTTCCTTGGCAAAATAGTTTACTTTTATATTGCATTTCCAATAAATTGTTACAATGGTAATAATAAAGAAATTAGGAAGTTTGATTAGTTTTTTCTTGGTTGTGTTACAAATCATTTGTTGTTGTTTTAATTTATATATATATATATATATATGTGTGTGTGTATGTGTGTGTGTGTATTTATATATATAGGGATAGGATCAAGAGACAAACATTTTGACAAATATTTTTACACTTTTGATAAGCTCTTGGATTTATTTACATCTAACGCTTCTAATTAAAAGTTAAGATGACTACTAAATGACGTGGCAATGACATGGAAATAAAAATAAACTTCAAATAAATATTTTGATAAAGGAATATTGTGAAGTTAAAATAGATCCAGCTTCCTTCCCGATCCTTTTGTCGTTTAAGTCTGCAAGTCTCCAACAACAACAAAAAGGTCTGCAATATGACATTGACGAAATTCATCATTGTCTTTGATATTGTGGAGCCAAAAATAATCAAGAGGCGACACGTGGATTTTTAGGTGAAAATGACAAAATTACCCTTGAGGCACACCAGAATCCTTATGTGCGAGCAGTGGACAATCATCCCTCAATCAAGTTAAAAATGCGCAAATAGGTATTTATTTATAACCTATTTCATTCATCCCTCATCATATCTTCTCCACAAAGTAACTCCTAAATCATTCATTTTTATTACATTAATTAGCTAATTAAATTTATTAATTATTCAATTAATTTGCAAATTAAACACAAATCATGAACTTCACCCACAAAACCATTCAAGTGGCCGGTCCATCTCTTCCCAAGGTAGTCGGCCACACCCTTATATAAATCCCATCATTCTCTCGAAAACTCAATTCCAATTCTCTTGCTAAATTCTCAAAATTCTCCATACACATTTCTCTCAAAATTCTAACTTTGGCATCGGAGGTTCTTCAGCTAAAGCCTCCTCATTCATCATGGGCACATGAGGCTCTTGGCCTTGACCTAAGGTGTTATTTGTTTTGTAGGTGCAATTTTGTCCAAGAACAAGGATGAAGAAATTTGCATCCACAAATTGGTGCTTTCATTGACAGTTTAATTCACACGCTCGAAGAAGACTCTCGCATTCAAAGTTTCTCGTTTCTCTTTCGTTCGTAAATTTTTCATACTTTCTTATTCCTAGAATTTTTTAAATTCTTTGAATAGAGGTGAGGAAAAAATTCAATGACGGGAAATTCAGAAACCACGACGAACAGAAGTTCTTACATTCAAAGATCTGGATCAAATGATAGAGGACGAGACGTAGCCCCACCACACGATCCAAGAAGCTTAAAGTGATGGCAAGAGATTCAACTTTACCACCACGGAGCACCACCACCATGGCAGCCACGGGGATCACCGTGGCAGTGAGGAGTGGGCCAACTCCATGGTAATAAGCCCACGGTGAGCAGCGAGCAGCAAGGTAGCCACAAGCCCATGCCTACAGCACTTTGCAGCAGCAAGCCTAGCCGTTGCCCTAGCAACACAAGCCCAAGCCTCATCCACTTGGGTTCTACAGCCCACGCTGCAAGGCAGCCGAGCCAGGCTTATCGCGAGCCGGCCCGAGCCACTACCTCAGCAATGTAAGCCCAAGCAACTACGGCAGGAGAAGCAGCCCAACAGTCACGGGCCCAAGGCAAGCACGAGTCCAGTGCGCTCCGAAGTCGAGCCTAGGCCTAACTTGCATGCGTGCTGCAACCCACTCCCGTTGTGTCCCAAGCCAGTCGAAGACCGATTCAACTGTCCCGGCTCTAAATTTCTAGGCCGATGATTAAACCGGGGGCATTTTCACATTATTTCTCTACGGATTTGACATTTTCCAACTCAAATCACGAACCGGAAGTCCACTACACTTCCGCTACTCAAGGAGACACATTCCGCCTAAGCTTTTCCAACCCAAATGGAGAATACTTGTCTCGACAAGTTATAGAGTTGACAAGCGCCCTTGTACAACATACGACTCTTGTAGCGCATCGAGATGCAATGTGCCCCTGATGAGGTGTCCGGAAGTAAGACAAGGGCAGATGACGAACTTCTCCAGCAGCGTCCTAGCAGGCATCCACTCAACTAGTCATGAACCAAACGTTCTGACAGTGTACATTCTCAACTGGGCCCCCGAGATAGCGTATACTCTCGTCTTAGCGCGCAGAGGAGCGTGCACTTTTAGTTAGGCCCATGGACGAACATAAACAACCTTCCAAGCGAAGTGTTCATTCGCAGCAATGCCCGCATGGAGCATTCTCTACCTCACATCAGAGTAGGCAGCACATCAAATGGAGAGAAGTAGTCTCTCAATCTAGCCCAAGTTCAACCAGCAACCTGTGAGTTACCCGATCGCCTGCTAGAAGCATACCACATGCACCGCAGCTGCGACATAGACGAGCTAAACACATAGAAGAGCAGCCTAGACCAGCAAGTCACAACCGGGGGTAGCCAAGAGCTATGGTACCCAACAAAGTGAAATTCAGGAAGAAGTTGAGAGGCTCTTGACCGAACGATTGTGTGATTTCCAGCGTAACGAAGCTATTGACGAGATGCTCCGACGAGACATGACAAACATAAGCAAGTCACTTTCATTGGCAAGATCGATCAGACATGACTATCCCACATAGATTGTCGAATACAAAGATTATTTATGTTCCGACAAATGCAGCAGCTCAGCCTAATGGTGTGTCGGGGGCAGATGAGTACTAGAAGGACACACCAACCCAACTACTAAGAACCAGGGGAAGCTTCATTCTTAACATTACAGATGATTCAATACCGAAGCATCACATCACTGGTAGTCGAGCATCACAGAACTAGTGGTCTAATTCCTCCTGCTCTCCAGTGCGAGAAGATAAACTAATTGCTCTCTAGTGCGAGAGGGTAAACCAATTCCTGGACACTTGTATGGGTCTGCTCTCTAGTGCGAGAGGTTAAACTAATTGTTCTCCAACGCAAGAGTGTATACTAATTCCCTGACACCCATATTGGTAAGCTTTCCAATATGAGAGGATAAACTAATTAATCTCCAGTGCGAGAAGGTAAACTAATTCCTCGACACTCATCTGGGTTTGCTTTTCAATGCAAGAGGATAAACTAATTGCTTTCCAGTACGATAGGGTAAACCAATTCCTCGACACCCGTACGAGTTTGCTTTCCAGTGCGAGAGGGCAAACCAATTCCCTGACACCTAAGCAATTTCCTCATTTTTAGCAAGCATCCCAAATCATGGCCCAGGCCACGCCACTTCCTCGGCCCATGCCAAGGCAGTTCATGGCTTCAGACAAGCCGAGTAGCACAAACAATGGCCCCTGCCACACCACCTCCTTGGCCAATGCCAAGCCGACTCCTAGCCCCTGCCAGCCGATGTGTCGCACCACCCTGACGATTGCCCCATAGCAACACCACCCAAGAAGAAGACAAGGAGAATTAAGTTTTTCTTACATCAGTGCGGCACGGAGAAGACAGAGAAATCAATGGAAGACAGTTCTTTGCACGGGCAAGCAAAAAAGAGTGCTAGGGGAGGGGGAACAAATATCCTCTAGTTTTCTCTCTTTCTTATAAGGATAAATAATGGCCATCCAAAGTTGATTTAATCCCCTACTTAAGGTAGGCTTAAATAGGTTTTGGAGGTGATTTATTTCTCTTTCCTAGAAGAATCTAATTTCAAATCCAAGTAAGAATCTACATCAAAGTTGGAGATCTTTACACTTGCTGTCATTTCCTGCGAGCAGCCCAGCAGGTGTGGGGGCATTTGTGGAGCCAAAAATAATTAAGAGGCAACACCTAGATTTTTGGGTGAAAAGGACAAAATTACCCTCGAGGCACATCGGAATTCCTATGTGCGAGCAGTTGACAATCATCCCTCAAAAATGCCCAAATAGGTATTTATTTATAACCTATTTCATCCATCCCTCATCATATCTTCTCCACAAGGTAACTCCTAAATCATTCATTTTTATTACATGAATTAGCTAATTAAATTGATTAATTATTCAATTAATTTGCTAATTAAACACAAATCATGAACTTCACCCACAAAACCATCCAAGGGGCCGATCCATCTCCTCCCAAGGTGGTCGGCCACACCTTTATATAAACCCCCTCATTCTCTCCAAAACTCAATTCCAATTCTCTTGCTAAATTAATTCTCCAAACATTTTTTTCTCGAAATTCTAACTTTGGCATCGGAGGTTCTTCGGCCAAAGTCCCCTCTCATCGTGGGTGCATAGGCTCTTGGCCTTAACCTAAGGTGTTATTTGTTTTGTAGGTGGAATGATGTCATTCCAAAAAATTCTTCTATCTGCATGAAAATATGATTTGTCTTCCTCATTCAATTACAATTTTTCTCATGAAATTTTAATATCCAACCATCTTTGTTCACATTTGCAGAGTTTACTGTGGAGCCAAAAATAATCAAGAGACGACACGTGAATTTTTAGGTGAAAAGGACAAAATTACCCTCGAGACACACCGGGTTTCCTACATGCAAGCAGTGGAGAATCATTCATCAACCGAGTCAAGAGCACCCAAAATAGGTAACAAGTTCAAATTTATCTCATCCTTCTTTACTTCATATCCTCTACAAGGAAATCATTCCATAACCTCCTTCCTTATAAATTAAATTAATTAGGCTAATTAATGGATTAATTCCTAATTAATCCATTAATCACCCAATTAATCACCCATTACACACCAACAATACCCCAAAGGGCCGGCCACCTATTCTCCAAAAGGGACCGGCCATGCTCTATATATTGAACCCCATTTTTTTTCTCTAAAATGCTAGTTCCACACTCTTGCAAAACTCCTAAAAACTCTTCAAACACTCTTCTCTCTCAATTCTAATTTTGGTATTGGAGGTTCTTCAGCCAAAGCCCCCCACCCATTCATCATGGGCGCGTGAGGCTCTTGGCCTTGACCTAAGGTGTTCATTATTTTGTAGGTTATCCAAGAAGAAGAAGACAAAAATTTATGTGACATCCCATATCGCCCAGGGGAGTGATCCTTATATGTATATTCTCATTCTTACCTAGCACGAGGCCTTTTGGGAGCTCACTGGCTTCGGGTTCCATAGGAACTCCGAAGTTAAGCGAGAAAAGGGCTAGAGCAATCCCATGATGGGTGACCCAATGGGAAGCTGCTCGTGAGTTCCCAAAAACAAAACCGTGAGGGAATGGTAAGCCCAAAGTGGACAATATCGTGCTACGGTGGTGGAGCCGGCCCGGGAAGTGATCTGCCCCGAGCCGGGATGTGACAAATTGATATCAGAGCCTAACCCTGGCCGCGTGTGTGCTGACGAGGACGTCGGGCCCCTAAGGGTGGTGGATTGTGACATCCCACATCGCCCAAGGGAGTGATCCTTATATGTATATTCCCATTCCTACCTAGCACAAGGCCTTTTGGGAGGTCACTGGCTTTGGGTTCCGTAGGAACTCCAAAGTTAAGCGAGAAGAGGGCTAGAGCAATCCTATGATGGCTGACCCATTGGGAAGTTGCTCGTGAGTTCCCAAAAACAAAACCGTGAGGAAATGGTAAGCCCAAAGCGGACAATATCGTGCTACGGTGGTGGAGCAGGCCCGGGAAGTGATCTGCCCCAAGCGGGGATGTGACAATTTGCATCCACAAATTGGTGCTTTCATTGAAAGTTGAAATTCACACTCGTAGAAGACTCTCGCAGAAAAAGATTTTTTCTCTATTTTCTAGTCCACTTGTATTTTTTGTACGTTCTTATTATTAGAATTTTTTATTTGCAAAGATTCTTTGATAAAAAGAAAAAGAGAAATACAATGGCTAGAAATTTGGAAAACTCCATGAGTGAAAATTCTAATATTCAAGAAATGGGACCGCGACGATCCATGAGACTAAATGTGATCCTAGGGGGAGCGGCACCACCACCACAAGGTTCCATCATAGGAACCACCGCGATGGCCACCTGTGGTGAGGTCCATGGCACCACTACCACGGCCCGAGTCGTGCCACCAAAGCAAGCCTAAGTCGTGCCATCCAAGGCTCATGGCACCAAGGCCATGACCTAAGCCATGTCACTTCAAGCCTAACGCGTTGCCAAGCCGAGCCCTGGCCTTGCACCCACGTGTGCCACATGCCGAGCAGCCCACTCCTGTGGCCCAACCTGCTCCCACTGAGAAACCTGCTCTCGTGGCCCAACTTGCTCCTGCTGAGCAGTCTGCTCTCGTGGCCCAGCCTGCTTCTGTGGTCCAACTTGCTCCTACATCCCAGTCTACTCCCGTGGCCTTCCAAGCAGCCTAAATTGGTCCAACACTAGTTCAACTGCACCGGCTTCAAATTTCCAGACCGATGATCAAATTGGGAGCACTTTCACCATATTTTTTTGCGGATTTGACTTTTCCCAGCTCAAATTTGGCACGCGGAGTCTACCACACTTCCACTGCTCAAGGAAAAGCATTCCTTCCAAGCTCTTCCAATCCAAATGGCGAACAACACTTATCTTAACGGGTCATAAAGTTGACGAATGCCCTAGCACAGTAGACGACCTTGGTGAACCAGCTCTTGCAGCGCACGAAGATGCAACGTGTTCCAAACGAGGTGTCCTGAATAAGGACAAGGGCAGACGAAGAACCTCTCCAACAGCGTCCCGATAAACAGTCATTCGACCTACCACGAACCGAGCGTTTAGGCAGAGTACACTCCCAATTGGGCCCCTGAGATAGCGTATACTCCCGTCTTAGCACGTGGAGGAGCATGCACTCTAGACTAGGCCCGCGGACAAGCATGCACGCACGGTTAGGGCCACATTCCGATAATCAACATAAGCAGCCTTCCAAGCCAAGTGTTCATTCGCTACTAGGCCCGTATAGAACATCATCCATATCCCATCGGGGTAGGTAGCATGACGGTGGAGAGAAATAGTCACTCAATCTGGCTCAAGTTCAACCAGCAGCCTGCGAAATCCCTCGCCTGCTAGGAATCCACCACATGCATCGCTGCCGCGGCGTAGACGAGCCGAACACGTAGAATAGCAACCTAGACCAGCAGGTCGAAACCAGGGTAGCCGAGAACTCTGCCACTCCTAACAAAAGCAAATTCAGGAAGAAGTAGAAAGGCTCTTGACCGAGCAATTGCGCAATTTCCCGCTCATCGAAGCTATTGACAATGCGCTCCGAAAAGATATGACCAATATAAGCGAGTCATCTTTCAATGACAAGATCGAGTAGACGGGACTACCCCATATAAATTGCTGGATATAAAGACTACTTCTGTTCCGACAAATATAACAACTCAACCTAATGGCACGCCGGGGGCAAACGAGTACCAGAAAGAGACATCAGTCCAACTACTAAGAAATGGGGGCAGACTAAGGATTATTTCGATTGTCCCAACAGTCCAATTTTCCTTAGTTGCACTCACGACAATGATTTCCATGCTCTCCAGTGCGAGAGGATAAACTAATTGCTCTCCAGTGCAAGAGGGTAAACCAATTCCCCGACACCCATATGGGTTTGCTCTCCAGTGCAAGAGGATAAACTAATTGCTCTCTAGTGCGAGAGGGTAAACCAATCCCCCGACACCCGTATGGGTCTGCTCTCCAGTGTGAGATGATAAACTAATTGCTCTCCAATGCGATAGGGTAAACTAATTCCCAGACACCTGTATGGGTCTGCTCTCCAATGCGAGAGGATAAACTAATTGCTCTCCAGTGCGAGAAGGTAAACCAATTCCCTGACACTCGTATGGGTCTGCTCTCCAGTGCGAGAGGGTAAACCAATTCCCCAGCACCTATATGGGTCTGCTCTCTAGTGTGAGAGGATAAACTAATTGTTCTCTAATATGAGAGGGTAAACTAATTCCCTGACACCCATATGGGTCTGCTCTCCAGTGCGAGAAGATAAACTAATTGCTCTCCAGTGCGAAAGGGTAAACCAATTCCCTGACACCCATATGGGTGTGCGAGAGGATAAACTAATTGCTCTTTAGTGTGAGAAGGTAAACCAATTCCCTGACACCTATATGGGTTTGCTCTCCAGTGCGAGAGGATAAACTAATTGTTCTTCAATGCGATAGGGTAAACCAATTCCCCGACACCTATATGGGTCTGCTCTCCAATGCAAGAGGATAAACTAATTGCTCTCCAGTGCAAGAGGGTAATCCAATGCAAGAGGATAAACTAATTGCTCTCCAGTGCGAGAGGGTAAACCAATTCCCCGACACCTATATGGGTCTGCTCTCCAGTGCGAGAGGGTAAACCAATTCCCCAGCATCTATATGGGTCTACTCTCTAGTGCAAGAGGATAAACTAATTGTTCTCTTGTGCGAGAGGGTAAACTAATTCATCGACACCCATATGGGTCTGCTCTTCAGTGCGAGAGGATAAATTAATTGTTCTCCAATGCGAGAGGGTAAACCAATTCCCCGACACCTATATGGGTCTGCTCTCCAGTGCGAGAGGATAAACTAATTGCTCTCCAGTACGAGAGGGTAAACTAATTGCTCTCTAGTGCGAGAGGGTAAACTAAATCCTTGACACCCATGTAGGTAAGCTCTCCAGTGCGAGAAGGCCACATAGCTCAAAAGATCGAATGCTTGAAGATCAACTAGTCAAATGGTTAGGGGCAGCAGCCACTTTTGCACTTAACAGTTCACTCATCCGACACTTCATCTTCAATAGCTCTGGTCTTAGCAGCTTTATCCTTGACTGCTCCATCTACGACAGCTGAGAAATCAAACTCAAGCAGTTTCCTCATTTTTGGCAACCAGCCCAGACATGGTAGCCCAAATCGTCACCCATGTCACGCCACTTCCTCAGCCCATGCCGAGCCAATCCTTGGCTTCAATCAAGCCGAGCAGCATAAGCAATGGCCCCTGCCACACCACCTCATTGGCCTATGACAAGCCTACTCCTAGCCCCTGCCAGCCGACGTGTCGCACCACCCCGACGGCTGCCCCGTGGCAGCACCTCCCAAGAAGAAGACAAGGAAAATTAAGTTTTTCTTACATCGGTGGAGAAGACGAAGAAAGCAACGAAAGACAGTCATTTGCACGGGCAAGTGTAGAAAATTGCTAGGGGAAGGGGAACAAATATCCTCTAAGCTTTCTCTCTCTTGTAGGGTAGAGTAAATCACTCTCCAAAGTTGATTTAACAACCCACTTAAAGTGGACTTAAATAAGCTTTGAGAGAAATTAATTTCCCTTTTCTAGAATGATCTAATTTCATATTAAAAAGGGAATCTACATTAAAATAGGAAGCAATCCTAGAGCAAGAAGATCTCTACACTTGTTGCCCTTTTCTACGAGCAGCCCAGTAGGTGTGGGGGCATTTGTGGAGCCAAAAATAATCAAGAAGCGACACATGGATTTTTAAGTGAAGAGGACAAAATTACCCTTGAGACACACCGAGTTTCCTACACGCAAGCAGTGGAGAATCATCCATAACAAGTTCAAATTTATCTCATCCTTCTTTACTCCATATCCTCTACAAGGAAATCATTCCATAACCTTCAAAACCTTCTTATAAATTAAATTAATTAGGCTAATTAATCCATTAATCACCCATTACATAAATGATCACCCATTACACACCAAAAATACCCCAAAGGGCCGACCATCTTTTCTCCAAAGGGGACTGGCCATGCTCTATATATTGAACCCCATTTTTTTCTCTAAAAGGCTAGTTCCACACTCTTGCAAAACTCCTAAAAACTCTCCAAACACTCTTCTCTCTCAATTTTAACTTTGGCATCGGAGGTTTTTCTGCCAAAGCCCCCTCATTCGTCGTGGGCGCGTGAAGCTCTTGGCCTTGACCTAAGGTGTTAATTGTTTTGTAGGTGCAATTTTATCCAAGAAGAAGAAGGTGGAAATTTGCATCCACATTTACCACTTTAGTTTTCCTCCCAATTTTAACTTTTTGCAACCATTAAATAGCAAACAACAAACTACTCAACATTGTACAGTTAATCACATCATTGGAATTCAGGGAAATCTCCATCCCCCAATCACCATAGATGTAGTAGACTTTGGATGCAAGTTCATAAGAGTCAAATAGGCTTCTAGGGTTTTTACCTTTTTAGTGAAATTCCCAGTTTTTATTCATTCTAAGTTTTAATCTTTATTTGTTTATTTATTATATTAGTTAATAATCCACTTCATCAACTATTTTATTTAATGACTAAAAGTCTCCACATCACTCTTAATTAGGACCATTGGATGTTATAAAATCTAAAGGCTCAGAAGAAATGTGAAAGTATTTGTCAAAATATTTGTCCCTTGATCCTATCCCCTATATATATATATATATATATATATATATATATATATATATGTATACAAATCACTAGTTAGTATTGATGGCAAAGAAGGGGGCGTCTTCATCAAATCCTTTAGCTACGTTGAATGCCCACAATATATCCATATTTTGTAATGTATGCATCAAGGAGGTTGAGGTCGGAAATCGTTCGGGCACTCACTTTAACAAAGAAGGATATGCAATTATTAAAGCTAATTTCAAGGCAGAGACAGACCATGATTATGAAAAATGCAATTAACAATTAAGTGGATGCACTTAAAAATGACTGGAAGTTGTGGAAAGAGCTAATTGGTAAAGAAACTGGTCTAGGGTGGAATTCGAGGAAGGGTACAGTTGATGCCTCTAATGAGTGGTGGAATAATAAAATTCAAATTTGTGTATTCATCTTTTAATATGTATTATAATATCATGCAATATATATTAACAATATTCTCTTACTTGTAGATAAACAAAGAATATGGAAGATTGTGGAAAAAGAGGCATTAGTCCTGAGATTGAGGACAAGTTAGATATGATGTTCTCAAACACAGTTGCTATTGGTAAACATGTTTGGGCACCTTCATCTGGAGTACTACCACCAGAGACGAGAGGAATTTATAGGACAAATTGATTCAGATGATGAAGAAGAAACTGAGACTATTTAGGATTTAAGGCAAGCTACTCGAAAGGGGAAAAAAAGAGCAGCTAACCAAGGAGACTTGCAAAAGAAGAAGGTTGATAAGAAAGGGGAAAAAATTTGAGATGCTATAAAACTTTGTGGTCAAATTGACCGTCTTGTTGAAGCTTATAAAAGTAGGAGTTCTTCAAACTCATTGATGAGGCAATTGCATATAGGCAGTAATATTTCAAAAGTGATTGTGACTGTTGAACAATTGCCTAGTTATGAGCCTCCTAGCTAGTTATGGTTGTTTGCTACTTATTTGTTTTGTAGTGCAAAGAAGCAAGAGATGTTTGCTACAATAAAACATCCTGAAGTCCGACTGACTTGGTTGAAATTTTTGTTCAACAAACAACAATAAGGAGCTAAAACTATGAATTAGTACTATGTGTTTTTTGTATTTTGCATTAGAATTATGTATTGAACGTTGCTTGTATTTTGTGTTTATTGAATGTTGGATTATGATTTCTTGTTAAACATTGGATTATGACTTGTTGTTGAATGTTGGATTATGACTTCTTATTGACTGTTGGATTATGACTTGTGGAATGTTGAATTATATACTAAGTTGTAGGTGTAAATTCAATATGAACACGTCTGATGATGATGAGGATTTGGAGAATGGTCTAATTAAATGCGTTGTAGCAAAAGCTATTGAAATATATTATTTAAAATATGTCCACAAAGCTCTGTGTATGAATTCTTCCCAAGCAGGTAATATTTGGTTGATGGAAGTACTACAAGGGAATGATGTGCAATGCTATAGAATGTTTAGGATGAACAAAGATGTCTTTTATATATTATCCTATGACTTGCAAACTAGTTATGGATTGAGAGGTTCAAGGAGAATGAATAGAACTGAAATATTAGGAATGTTCATGCATATGTCAGGACATGGTGTGAAAAATAGATTAGCGCAAGAGAGATTTCAACATTCTGGTGAGACTTTTAGTAGATATTTTGGTGTTATGTTGGATATCGTATGTAAGATGACAATAGATATTATCAAAGCGATGGATTCGAGTTTTGTGGCATTGCTTAAGAAATAAGGAGAGATACCAAATACATGCCTCATTTTAAGGTAAAATTTGACTTGTCTTCTAACTTATTTGCAAACAACAAGGTTGACGGTTTTCTTTTATACTATTATTTTTAGGATTGTATTGGTGCCATAGAGGGAGTACATGTTGAGGTTTAAATACCACCTCCAAATCAAGTTCCATACATTGGGAGGAAGGGAATGTCGACTCAAAATGTTATGGCTACATGTAATTTTGACATGCAATTCACATTTGCTTGTGCTGGATGGGAAGACATTGCACATGATACAAGGGTTTTTCTATTTGTGCTACGAAATCCAAATTTAAACTTTTCTAAGCCTTCAAATGGTAATCTTCAAACTTGTTATTTTTTTTGGAATCTTCTACTTATTATAATATTTGACATACTCGCTTTGTATAATTATTACAATACAAAACAAAATTTTCAATTGTCAGGAAAATATTACTTGGTAGATGCGGAGTACCCACAAATGAGAGGTTATTTGGGAATGTATAAAGGTGAAAGATATTATCTCCTAGACTTTCGTAGGGGTGCCGAACCAACAGGTCATAAAGAGGTATTCAACCATATGCGTTCTTCTCTTAGGAGCATCATTGAACGAACTTTCGAGGTATGGAAGAAAAGATGGGCAATTATAAGGGATATGTCTAATTACCCATTCAATAAGCAAGTGAAGATTGTCATTGCTACAATGGCTCTTCATAACTACATATGAAGGCATTTTGAACGTGATCGTCATTTTGATGACCCCCAGGACTTTTGTAAAGAGAGTCGTAGTAGTGATGATGATGATGAAGAATACCAAAATTATCAAGTTGAAGGATCACATGAGATATAAGCATTAAGAAATAGAATAGCGGCAAGTTTGATGAATGCATCTAATTAGACTGCTTTCAAGTACATCAACAATATTGTACTAATGAATCCTAGCTATTCAGTCTAAAACATTTCAATTGAAGTAATTTGTCGTACTAATTAATATTTGAGATAAAGTTTATAAATATTTTTTTTAAATAAAGTATATTTAGTAATTGACCTTTATTTGTTAAGGAAATTAAATTAATGGTACATCTAGTATTATGCCATTTTTGGTCATTTTACACAGTCATAGTTGTTTTACATAAAAATTTATCGAACACTATAACATTGCTTTTTTTTTTTTTTTTTTTTTTTTTTGCTAAAAACACTTTTACAAAAAAGTTTACCAAACACTCTACTACTTTATTTCACATCTGCTTATTTTCACAACCCAAAGAGTGAGGTAAGAGTATAAAGAGAGTAGTGAGGGGGGAAATTGGGGAAAGTTGGGGGCTACAAAGGGACAGATGTGGGCCCCCATGGCTCATAATTTAAAATCAAAAAAGATGAAATGGAAAAATATCTCTCAAACATGAAATTACCGGATTATCCTCGACGTTCCGAATTTTTTAAAATCCTCGTTCTAGCTTTGAATTTAGTTTCTCTTGCACCCATGCGTTCAAAACAAAGAGTACTACAAAAATATGCTAAAAAATGGTTCACACATGTCACAACACGATAGTTAACAAAAGGTAACATTTTCGCCTCTAGGGGCATTTTAGTAAATTCACACCTTTAATAATAGAAAAATCGTAAAATTAAGGATGGATCATAACGATCTACCCCCTTAAGAAAATTTCATCCCCGAAATTTCATTACATCAAGTAAACAAAAAAGGATATTGATATCGCATCAGTTCTCCTGTCTCCCACGTCGCTTCCTCAACTGCGTGGTTCCTCCATAACACCTTAACCAACAGAATGACCTTGTTTCTTAGTACTTTTTCCGGTTAATCGAAGACCCAACGTTACGTATTCTAACTTACTCTGAATGTGTGGTCTTTGGATAACAATCCATCCTCAAGAGGAACGGGTTGCCTCTTAGACGGGTAGTAAGTGGCAATTGTGGGACCAGAATTTTGCAGGGTCGGAGTAAGGTTGATTTGAATACAGTTACCTCAGAAGTCCTGTCATGGGCTCATTAGCTCCGAGCTGTGTTGTATTAGATGGAGTAGCGGTGCCACCATCACTTTACTTCGCAGCAAATGTGGAGTCCTAGCGACTCTGTTGGATGACTATGCTTGTTCAGCAAGACACGTGATCTGATTAGGATATGGACACAATCAGCTCTTATAAGTCTTAAGAGTTCATACAATCAATGAATTGGTGTGCGCCACAAGTAATTATAACTCTTAAGAGAATGCAATATATGCCTTCTAGATATCCTCTAGGATTCTACCAGCTTATAACAAGGATTCTATCCTAAAAAGGTATTTCTCCCCATTGTATAAATACACCCATCCAGGGTTTATCTATTATAACACAATCTAAACACTTTCATTCTCTTGCCCACTACTTGAGTCTAAAATCATTCTCTAACTTGACCATCAGAGAGCCTTTGGCCAGTACACCTCATGTTCTTAGGCTTGCTCATAGTTATGTACTATTTTGCAGGTTGCTCGAGTTTATGCTCAACCACCACTCATGGCGGTGTGCAAATTTGGTTCCAACACATGGGAATGAAGTACTACAAGGTTAACTATACCTTCAACCACTCCCTCATAAACTATGTGTTGTTCAGGGATTGGATCCAGGATATGATCATCAAAGGAAGGCTGTTGTTAGAGAAAACCACAAGCTACAATGATGATTGATGTTGAACCCCTTCCCAAGGACCCAATCAACATGGTGAATATAAAATGGCCCGAGAACAGCTTTAGGAAGTTCACTTTGGATATTTGAGGTGAATAGAGAAGAAGGAAGAGACAGACTTGCCCAAGAAGCATTCAAACTTGCCCGAAGAAGAGAAAAGTGGTTGTAGCAAGAAGTTGCCTGAGAAGCCTAAGGCTACCATAATCAAACTGGTGGTTCTTTGTAGTCAGTCAGGAGATACCTTTTCCTAAGGCCATGATTGATTAGGAGTTGGTAAAGAAAAATGAGAAGTGTTGGAAAAATTGGGTCTAATTGTTATAATAAATCATATAGAAAATTAAGAAATAATTCATGCAATTATATATCACAATAATGCATGCACATAAGTAACCAATGTTAAATGAACATGATATAATGGATTAGAAAAACCTAGAAAATACGGTTGATGCAAGTGTTGGACACTTTGTCCTTAAGACAAGTTTACGCCCCACTACAGTGCTCATGGTTGATCGGCAAATGTCTCCCAAGATACAACGATCATGTCCTTGTAATAGTAGCACTCCAGATCACAAGACTCCATGAACCACGATTGTGCTGAAAACTCTTTCATATGGACTCAATAAGATTATCTAATATTTAGTGCACTCTATGCATGATTATTTAAACAAATGAAAAGTTATTTTTGTGATTATAGGGGGCTTCCCTATTTATAGAATGTGAGATACCTCATTGGAAAGCATGTGACTATTCATGAAGAGTCAAAGGTTGCAACACTTCATTTAAGTGGACATATCTTTCTACCAAAGGGCCCCACTTCTAATTTCCATTCAATTAATAAATTTAATATAATAATATCATTATTAAATTTTCCGACAACCCCACATGAATGGAAATTGACTCAACATTATGCAAATGACAATGCAGACACTAGAGAGAGAATTCAGTAGGAAAAGTACTGCATCGGGATAGGTGCCTTTTGGCTTTGAACCTTCCGTAGTGAATTACTATCGGATTTACTTGGCTAATCAGTGAACGTGATGTCTTGAACTGCTCAGCCGTTTGTGTAAACCAATACAATAATAATCACATAATACCCTTCTAGACACCCCGTGGTTGCTCGGTTGTGTTCATTTTGGCTCTGAACAATTCTTGGTTTCTCATGAGTACTTTTAGAGAACTAAGCCCTTCAAAAAATTCTCACAGGAACGGCCCCATTCCTCACTCAAGATAGGTGACTTCCCATTAAGAGTATCCTGCAATACCCCACTTGTTATTTCCAAATATAGGAATCATTAAAAGCAAAGCTTATCCTAAATACGCTGCAGATAGCACTGTTTCTTCATAGGACATGGGTAGGAGATTATCTCCGCGGTGCTCCCATTGAATCATCCACAATTCGGTTGTCCCTTTGAACCTAGATCTTAGGATCTCCAGTCAGCTAGGTTGGGTTGCCATTATGGCAATTCTTAGGACGTAGGCTTTTAACCCATTCCCCTCGATGATACAATTTACTCTCTAGTCAAAACTTTAATTAATTGGATCCACTAGGTTGATGACTATTTCTTATGGTGCACACTTTCATTTAGGAAATTATATTTTATTCAAGAGTAGTTGTTTTCCAACTTAATTCCTCCAAATATGGGTTCGGACTTGATAAGTAATTTGCTAACACTTTGGATATTTGAGGTGAATAGAGAAGAAGGAAGAGACAGACTTGCCCAAGAAGCATTCAAACTTGCCCGAAGAAGAGAAAAGTGGTTGTAGCAAGAAGTTGCCTGAGAAGCCTAAGGCTACCATAATCAAACTGGTGGTTCTTTGTAGTCAGTCAGGAGATACCTTCTCCTAAGGCCATGATTGATTAGGAGTTGGTAAAGAAAAATGAGAAGTGTTGGAAAAATTGGGTCTAATTGTTATAATAAATCATATAGAAAATTAAAAATAATTCATGCAATTATATATCACAATAATGCATGCACATGAGTAACCAATGTTAAATGAACAAGATATAATGGATTAGAAAAACCTAGAAAATAAGGTCGATGCAAGTGTTGGACACTTTGTCCTTAAGCCAACTTTACGCCCCACTACGATGCTCATGATTGATCGATGCATGGCTCCCAAGATACAACGACCATGTCCTTGTAATAGTAGCACTCCAAATCACAAGGCTCCATGAACCATGATTGTGTTGAAAACTCTCATATAGACTCAATGAGACTTTAATATTTACTGCACTATATGTATGATTATGTAAACAAATGAAAAGTTATTTTTGTAATATTTACTGCTCTCTAGTTCTTCTTTGCTTTTCACCATAGCTTTCTCTTAATGTTATCATGGTATCTTCGCCGGCCATTGTTAACACCATTGCTTAACGATTCCTATGCTTCCGCTAGTCTTTGTCGTTCCAGTGACCGGTATTGGTGGCTGTTTGCTAATTGTTCGTGATTCTGGTCAAGCGTCGATTAATCAAAAACCCTAAGTCGGTGGAATTTCTTCTTGTCGGTTGTTCAATTCTGTCGTCAGAGATTGTTGCTCTATTCGTTAATCTTTGCAATTGTTGTTGCTTCACAATTTGTTCAGCCATGGTGGTACAATTAAAGTGTCTTCTTTCCATTCTTGCTACTCAATATTGTTTATTAATAGTTATGTGTCTATCAAATTGTTGATTCTTGGCAATTCTTGCTACGTGATTCGTTGTGCTTCTGTTGATTTCTTAAGTAAAGGAGTTGTGTTAGTCGATTGTGTACTGTGGACGACAAATTTTGTGGTTCTTGAAAGTTACTTCCATTGTTGAATTGTTGATCTCTGTTGGTGCATTATAGTTACCACTGCAAAATTAGCCCTTACACAATCTCCAATCTCTTCGCTTATACCTAGTGTTGGAAACATGGTTACTGTGAAATTGGATGATTCGAATTATGTTACTTGGAATTTTCAGATATCATTGTTATTATAAGGGAATGAAATTATAGGGTTTATTGATGGATCCATTCCATGTCCTAAAAAATATACTGAATTGGAATCTGATGATGAGTCGGTTGTTAATAATTCTCCACTGACTGATGCTTATAAAGTTTGGAAAATCCATGATAAAGCTCTTATGACCTTGATCACTGCAACACTCTTTACTGCTGCATTATCTTGTGTTATTGAATGTCATAGCTCCAGTGATATGTGGAATAATTTGAAAGAAAGATTTGCTCATATGACTCGCATTAGCATTGTTCAAATGAAGATTGACCTACAGAACATTAAGAAAGGGCCAGAATCCATTGATGCTTATCTGCAGAGAATTAAATAGTGTAGGGATCAATTAGCTACTGCTGGTGTTGTGATTTCTGATGAGGATATTATCATTGTGGCTTTACGAGGATTACCTACAGAATACAAAACCATTAAGTCTGTGATTCGAGGCAAAGAGAATTTGGTCTCATTGAAAGAGCTTAGGTCTCAGCTCAAGGCCGAAGAGTCTACATTGGAAGAAGTTCTTAAACCACAGCCTTTAATGGTAGCTATGTTTGCCAATACTTCTGGTTCAACTTATGAAACCGGTGGCTCTTCTAACTCTCGATCACATATTGGCAGCTTTGATCTTGGATCTCATGGTTCCTCCTTTTCACCAATGGCTCAATTTCAATAATTGCCATTTCCTTCTTCCAATGGCCCTGTTGCTTTTGTTTCTCAAATTGGTTCTAGAACTTATAACAATTTCAGGGGGAATAACTATAGATCCAAAGGTAAAGGGAAGAGGTTCAATGCTGGTTATCAACTACCTTCTGGATATTTGAATTTTGCACAACCTCCACTCCAATCTCAGTCACAGTTTCAAAATCCTGGAAATTAAATGGTTTCGGGTCAATCTTTTCAACCACTACTTGTTTGCCAAACATGTGATAAGAAGGGACATGTAGCTTTAAGTTGTTTTTAGTATGGCTGTCAAATCTGTCACAAAAAGAGACACACAGCTGCCACTTGTTTTGACAGGAACAATCTTACATCTATGACAATGCCTGTGTCTCAGACTTTCTCCCCATCTCCTATGATGTTTCAGCAACATTCATATCCTCTTACTCCTTCATAGTTGCAGCCACAGCTTCAGTCTCCAAATTCTTTTTCATCTCAAGTGCAACCTCCCTTTATGATGTCTCCATCTCAGCTTCCTCATGGGGTGATGTCTTCTCAACAGAATTTGCCCGTTGCTTTTACTGCCAGAACCAATTTCTTTCCAACAACCCCACAATAAGAGTATTGGTTGCTGGACTCTGGAGCAACTAATCATATGACATCCGATCTCTCTAATCTGTAAGTTGCTACTCCATATGCTTCCTCCAAGACTATGACTGGTGCTAATGGTGAAGGTTTACAAATTTCACACAATGGTCAAGCTAGTTTATCTACTCGTTCTCAAATACTTGAGTTAAAATTTGTGTTACATGTTCCACAACTATCATAACACTTACTGTCTCTGTATCAATTATGCAAAGACAATAATTGTAGGTGTATTGTTGATGAGTTTTCTGTGTGTATACAGGACAAGGTCACCAACAGGGTTCTATATCAAGGACTGCGTCACCAAGTTGTCTACCCACTTCCTATTCTCAAATCACCAAAGACAAAACCTGCAGCATTTCTTGGACAGAAAATAAATGCATCTCTTTGGCATTGTAGATTGGGTCATCCCACCAATTCTGTAACTCAAGTAGCTCTTAGTAAGTCAGCCATTAATTTCCCTTGTAATTCACCACCTCAAACTTGTACTGCTTGTTTACAAGGCAAGTTCACCAAGTTGTCTTTTCCTATAATGGCTTCAAAGTCTCTTGTTCCCTTTGAAGCCATTCACAAATATGTATAGGGTCCCTCTCTTACTAAGTCTATAGAAAGGTATAGCTACTATGTGTCATTTATTGATGAATGTACACGATATACATGGATCTTCCCCATGAATAATAAAGTTGTTGTCTTTGAGATATTTGTCCAATTTCATGTTTATGTTCACAACTACTTTTCTGCAAATATTAAAGTTTTGCAAAGTGATGGTAGAGGTGAATATGTAAGTACTCTTTTTCAAAACTTTCTCACAACCAAAGGCATTGTTCATCAAAAATCTTGTCCATACACCCTTGAACAGAATGGTTTAGCTGAAAGAAAGAATAGGCATCTTGTTGAAACTGCTATTACATTACTTCAAAAAGCCTCCCTTTCATCTAAGTTCTGGTTTCATGCATGTGCCACAGTTGTCTATCTTATTAATAGACTGACTACTTCTATCTTAAAGATGCAATCTCCATTCGAAATGTTGTATAAATCTCCACCTCCACTTGATCATTTAAAGGTTTTTGGTTGTGCTTATTACCCTTCCTTAAAACCTTATAGACATCATAAACTTGATCCTAAGACTACTCAGTGTATTTTCTTGGGATATGCTGCTCAATATAAGGGGTATATATGCTATGCTATAAGGGATAACAAGTGAATTGTTTCTAGGCATGTTTTGTTTGATGAAACTATTTTTCCTAGTGAACATGGGTTGTCTTCTTCATTTTCCAGTCCGGCTATATCTTCTAAGTCACTTCCAGCTATCATAACTCATCATCCTCACATTATTCCTATACCATCTCTACACATATCATCTTCTCTGATAGTTGTTACTCAGTCATGTTCCCAATCAAATGGTGATCTTGGTCCTACTAGAGGTGTTTCTACTTCAGATTCTCCATCTTCCTTGATGCCATCTGAGAATCATCCTGATGTAACTAGTTCTCAAGCTCCAGATTTGCAACAAGTATCTGTGGTCAGTCTTAATACTCATTCAATGCAAAACAGGTCCAAGTCTAGAATTTTTTTAAAAAAGGCTTTCTCTGCTTCTGTTCAAGCAGATTCATCTCTAGACAAGGAACCTCAGTCTTTTCGAGTTGCTGCTAAATCCTCTCAGTGGCAACAAGCAATGATAGAAGAGATTGAGGCATTTCTCAAACAGAAAACGTGGACACTAATTCCTCTCCCACTTCATAAGAACTTGGTGGGTTGTAAATGGATATATAAAGTGAAAAGACATCCCGATGGATCGGTTGCCAGGTATAAGGCTCGTTTAGTGGCCAAGGGATTTTCTCAAGAAGCTGGTCTCGATTACTATAAGACTTTTAGCCCTATGGTTAAGCCTACAACAGTTCGGTTGATGTTGTCATTGGCTGTAACAAAGGGCTGGAAACTTAAGTAGTTAGATGTGAAAAACGCTTTTTGCATAGCTTTCTAGATGAAGAAGTATACATGTCTCAACCATAAGGGTTTATTGATAAGGATCACCCAGATTTTGTATGCAAATTAGAAAGGTCTTTGTATGGCCTCAAACAAGCTCCCTGAGCTTGGAATAAAAGATTTTCCAGATTCCTTCTTAGTTTAGGGTTCAAAGCTTCATATGCTAATCCTTCTTTATATGTCAAGAGTGATGGTCATTCTTTTGTTGTATTGCTGTTATATGTTGATGACATTATACTCAGTAGAGATCATGATTCCCTTATTCAGTCTGTGATTCATCAATTAACCAGGGAGTTTGATATGAAGGACTTAGGGATCTTACACTATTTTCTTGGGCTACAGATTGAGTATCAACCTCATGGATTGCTAGTTCATCAGTCTAAATATATCAAGGACTTGCTGCATAAGGCACATATGTTTGATAGCAAGCCTTGTACCACTCCCTGTCATCCTCACCAAAAGCTCTTAAATCATGGTAAGCCTTCATTTCATGATCGAGGTCTTTACAGAATTATAGTTAGAGTCTTACAGTACTTGACTTTCACTCGACCTGATATAGCCTACTTAGTCAATCAGGTATGCCAGTTTATGCATTCTCCTCTTGAAAGTCATTTTGTTGCTGTGAAACGAATCTTGAGGTATCTAAAAGGATCAATGACTCTTGGTTTGTGCTTTAGACCTAGTAATCTGGATATAAGAGCTTACACAGATGCTGATTGGGTTGGGGATCCTAATGACAGAAGGTCAACCACTGGTTTTGTTGTATTTTTAGGTGATAATCCGATTTCTTGGAGTTCTAAGAAACAACATACAGTTAGTCGTTCTTCGACTGAGGCAGAATATAGGGCAATGGCCATTACCATTGCTGAGGTTATATGGATTCAACAGTTACTCAAAGACCTATTTCTCTCTTCTGCAGCAACTCTATTGCTCCACTGTGACAATATATCAGCTATGGCCTTAGCAACTAATCTCATTTTACAGTCTAAAGCTAAACACATAGAGATTGACTGTCATTTTGTGCGGGAAAGAGTGCAGCAAGGCACAATTCTGTTGCAGTTAGTTAATTCCTCATAACAGTTTGATGATATTCTTACCAAGGGTCTATGTTTTCCATTGTTTAGTTCTCATTGCACCAATCTTATGATTGGGAATGCCGAGCATAAGATTGAGGGGGAATGTTAGAATAAAAGTTAGTATTGTTTTACACTGCCATGTGTCACAATTGTATTGGAGATTCTAGAAGTTAGTTATGTGTGATTGTATTTATAAGGATGAATGATGTAATAGTTGAGAAATAATGAAATAATAGTTTCTCTCTCTACACACACACACACACACTCTCTCTCTCTCTCTCTCTCTCTCTCTCTCTTCGAAAGCTCTCTAGTTCTTCTATGCCTTTCACCATAGCTTTCTCTTAGTGTTATCACATGTGACTATTCATGAAGAGTCAAAAGTTGCAAAACTTCATTTAAGTGGACATATCTTTCTACCAAAAGGCTCCACTTCTAATTTCCGTTCAATTAATAAATTTAATATAATAATATTATTATTAACTGGGAGTAGGTAAAGAAGAGTGAGAAGTTGCTAAGAGAAGCCTGAAGACACCAAAAATGATTTAGAATGGAGTGGAAGAGTTCGGCCCATGTCCTTTTGCATTGCTTAGGAAGGCTTTTTGGCACTTAAAGATAGTCTTTAAATTTTCTTAATTTTGTTAAGAACTTATTTTGTGCCTTCATGTTTGGAATTGTCGACTAAAAGGGATAAGGCGAAGGATTTGGGGAGTTGGAGAAGCTGAAAAATAAGAGGCCCTAGAGAGATGACAAGGATTTGGGATTTTAGGATTTCCTTCAATTGGGGATGATAGGATTGGTGAATTTTGACAACAACGTCTTTTTATTTTTATTAACCAGAAACTCCTCATATTGCTTCTTTGTCGTTGATTTCATCTTTAAGAACCATCCATGTTTGCTTTAATTAATACCAGCAGAGAGCACACATTCTATGTGTGTGAACAATTTCTCTTTATTTTTTGTTTTCTTTATTAAGGAGTGTGATTAGTTTTTAAAATTTAAAAGAGAGTATGAAAAAATGATGTGGGACAATTTCTCTTAACAAGTGCATATTTTATCTTAATATTACATAATTACTGTTTTTTGTCCTTCTTATGTAAATATTGTGTATCAAAAGTGAGGGTAAAATAGGAAAAATAGGGATATGATTCTCATTTGGTCAAAAGGTACAAAATTACTATTTTGCCCTCCTCATGTCAATATATGTGTATTCAAAAGTGAGGGCAAAATTGGAAAAAGTGGGGGAAAAAGTTGACAAGGTGACACAACCCGACCCGGAATGTCCACTAGGACTCTGAATCGAGCTGTGCTGGCCAACACCCGGAGGGTGACGAAGCCATAAAATATAGTGATGTGGAAAATGTGAATAAATTTAAACCTAAAAAGTACCTAAAGACAATAGTGCGCTGTGAGCTGGAATGAACCCATTTCACACACGACATCAAAGTATAAGTAAAGTACAGTAGTGTGGGTAAGGATCATACCCTCATAAGTAGCCACCTATACTGAGATTCGCTAAGAATCCTCGTCGATACAAATTTTCTATAGCTAAAACCTGGAGGGGCGCAAAATAAGAGTGAGTGGGCCTAAAAATAAAGTTTTTAATAAAAACCTTTTGAAAACATTATAACCCCTCACCGTAAAACCCGTATAATTTTCCAGAAAATAATAATACATACATATATAGAAATCATATTCGAGAGTAGTGAAAACCAAGTATATGCCATGTCAAGTATCTTAACAAGGAAATAAGAAAGCCAGGTGAAATTAAACATAACCATGCACACTTCAATTACTATCATCAATATGCACTTACCTGAAGCACTAGCACCGGGGTGCAGGATAAGGAGCACTAAATGCAATTAAACATAACCATGCACACTTCAATTACTATCATCAATATGCACTTACTTGAAGCTTACCTAGGCGTCCGCAACGTCATGCAATAATATGCATATCTATACTAACGCATATACTAAAATGTAATGCAATTGACATGGCATTTAAAAACGTAAATCCATTCAAAACCATTTCTGCGAAAATGGAAAACATATATACGTATCAATAGAACATATAACTTAAGTTTCTAATATCCTCAAATATTACATATTATAAAGTATAAAAGTTTGGTGACGATCTAATGGTCGGATCGTCGATTGCTATAATAATCAAGAGGTGGACCTTAACGAAACTACGTTCAAATGACGGAAATTCATCAATCGGACTTCACCAATGGAATTAGGGTACTCAAATTTAGCCTAGGAAGGTTAGGGGACGTCTCGGCCCACGTGCCGCCTCAAGTGGCGGTCGGCCTCTCCGACTCGCCGAAAAATTTAACTATTTCTAAAAATTACCAAATTTTACAGGAATGAAGATCTCAATAAGTGGAGCAACTTTCATACCTATGACTAAGGCCAAGGGTGATTCTTGATTCGTCCTCAAATCGACTCCGACGCTCCAACCAATGATTAGGCTTTGTTCATGACCTCAAGGGGAGTCTAATGATGGTAGTAATTGAAGGAAAACATTTCGGAATTGGTGGATTTGGGGCAAGTCTTCCGCGGCACCTGTGGGAAATTCTTCGTGAAATCTCCACCATTTCGTGTCAATTTTGGCTAGAATTGGATGTTGGTATGTGGTGTTGAGGTTTGGTTGTGGTGAATGGGTGGAAATCACCTAAAAAATGGGTGAGAATCGCCGGAAATTACTTCGAACCCAGCTGCACCGCCGGTCGGATACATGGGTATACGGGTGAAGGGGATGGAGGTCTGGGTTGGGTGCCACTCACCTCTTTCCTTTGCCGTCATTTCCTTCCCTTCTAATTGGTCACTCACCCTCACCCTTCTTTCTGATTGGTCCGGTTCCTTCCTCCTTTCTCTCATTTATACTTCATCTCCACCGCCCATCTTTTCTGTCTTTAAATCTGGGCCACACACGTGGTTCTCTAGATTTTGCTCCAAAAATCTGGACCCTTCCAAAATATATCCAATTTACTAAAATGCCCCCGACTCTAAACATTAATATCTATTTCGTTATAACTCCAAATCACAATCTGTGTGCGCCCACGTGTCCATAGCGACAAATACTACAAGGATACGCCAAGAAAACGAACCTTACGTGACACGACACGACAGTCAACAAAAGTCAACACTTTGCCTCGAAGGGCATTTTCATAAATTCACTTTTTAAAATTATAAAAATCATCATAATTAGGGACAGGTCGTTACACAAGGTGTCACATTCCGGCCCAGGGCGGATCACTTCCCAGGCCTGCTCCACCACCGTAGCACGATATTGTCTGCTTTGGGCTTACCATTCCCTCACGGTTTTGTTTTTGGGAACTCACGAGCAACTTCCCAGTGGGTCACCCATCATGGGATTGCTCTAGCCCCCTTCTCGCTTAACTTCGAAGTTCCTACGGAACCTGTGAAGGAAGATTTGTGAAAAACAAGTTCATTTGAGCAACATCAACAACATACAATTAACAATTAAAAGGCGGAATCATGTTTATATGCACTCAAAAACAAAACTTAACCCATGAACTTCAAAGCCTAGTAGATAGGTGAACCAAGACTCAACTCAAAACAAAGTGAGTTGAGAAATCAATACCTTTGTAGATTCTTCTTTGCATAAGCAAAGGCTAATCACCCAAAGAGAGGGCCTTCATTCCTTGCATCTTAGATCCATGGATTTGGATGGATGAAAAGGTTTCTCCAAGTTCCCAAAATTGAGAACCTCTAATGATTCATCACCAAGGCATAATGAAGAAGAAATGAGTGACCTTGGAGGAGTTTGATTGCTAGATGATCCCTCCAAGGTGGCCGAAATTTTAGAGAGAAAGGAGAGCTTGTGTTCTCATCCTTTCCCCAAAAATAACCATTAATGAATTTTAGGCTATAAAGTCCTTTATATAGTCCCTTCAAATAAGTGACCTAATGGACCAAAAGCCCTATTCTTCTAACATGGCCGGCTTATAGGGTTTATTGGGCTTTCAAGCCCTTTGTTTATTCAAGTTGTCATACAACTTGAGTTAATGGGCTTGACATTCAAAACCCATTGGGCCTTGTGGCCCAAAACTAACCCGAGGTCTTTAACGAACTTATTCGTTTGATTAATTAACATATTAATTAATCCTAACCTTAGATAAATAATTAAACCATTTAATTATTCTTACTCATCTCCGTTGTTTCTTCAAACTCTACCTTACTCGGTGAACGATCCATTAGGTTCCCTTTAGCGAGGCAGTGGGCGATTAAAACTCTTTCTAATCGATTGTGAATTGAAACTTACTTTCAATTCTCCCGTTAGTGATAATACACTTTTAGGGCTTCCACAAACCATGGTTGACGCCTAGCAGCATGTCATGGTTACCCAAGCTAATCAGAAGAGGTGGAGAACCTATTCAGTTTTAGGATTACAAATGCAATACGGTCTTTCTCTAATACAATACTCTTGACCACATTGTTTGGTTTGATAGTTTATTCATGTCTACTATCCAATGTGAGTCTTGTGCTTATATGATTACCTTGAATGTGATTTGGAACACATTCCTAAATCTCATTCATACTTTGGCCAAAGATTCTTAATCATATCATAGAGTATTCTCCCTCAAACAATTTGAAGGTTAGAGATCCCTTGTTGCGCATTCACTTGCCTCCATGGCTAAGTGGCTTAACCCCAACGATGCCATGGACACCCTCCTGATGGAGTGACTTTGACATAATCAAAGATTAAGGACCTAACCACAAGACAACTGTGATGCCTCAGGTCAAAAGACTAATTTGCATTATCCCAACCATGAGTTCTCATGTGACATGAATATGAGAACTCTTCGTTGATCGTGTTCAGTGAACTCATTCTCTATTGAGCACCTACGTACTTGTCTTGATGTCACACACACCAATGACTCGAGACTAGTCACTCTCCCTGAGAGAAGACATAGCATGTACTGATCTTAACGGACTGTCAATGCCCAATTGACAATCCTATGATCAGGAACGTTTAGGATGTGTCAACGAAAGAATGGTCTCATAAACCTAACTTCTTTAGATCGCATTCTTCCAATCACATATTCCTTGGACTTATCGTTTAAGCATATAACATTTATATGAGACGGCTCAAACAATAATCTTTGCCCTTTACATTTAAACTACATTAGTTTGAAATGTTCGTAAAGTATCATCATATGATTGGTTTTAGGGCACATTTCCAACAATCTCCCACTTGCACTAGAGCCAATCAGCTTAGTCATCATTGATGATACCTCTTCTGTAATTCATTTCATAAATGGCTGAGAAGTAGGCCTAAACAATGGATATCTATATGTTATCCATAGAAGCAACCTTGAGAATAACGACGTCACCATTATACATGATTCTCAATCATGTGGTTCAGTCTCTCATTTGAGTTCGGACCTTGATGAGACCTTAATTCCCTGGCTTGAGCTATCGCCCCATTAGTGTCATACACTTTCTGGTTGGAACCGAATGGAGAGTTCATAAATGAACTTTCCCATCCAAACAACAATGTTGTAAGCTTCTATATGGCAATATATTTTGCATACATGATGGAACACATTAAAGTCATTACTTTTAACGTTTCCACCCAAATATCTCTTTAGTCATAATAAAGAGATATCTCATTATCACTTCATTCATAATGAAGAGATATTCTATGATGGATTAGATTCATAATCTAATACATTTACGCTTCCATTACATTACTCTAATTCTTCCTCATTCTTGAGGAATCCATCCTTAGTATTTCTTAAATACCTAAGGATTCACTTGACAGTTGCCATGGTTCTGATCCTGGGCTTGCACTAATATCATCTTGTACCGTTCTAGGTACAACTTATATCAATGTTTTCATACAATATGTAATACATAAATCACCTTTCTGCGTATGCATAAAGGATTCTATTTACGCATTATTTCTTTGGGAGTCAAAGGGTACATTCCCTTTGAGAAGAACAACTTCCTAGTCTCACTAGAATTGTCATTCTAATTGAAGTTTATCATCATATGAGAAACTTCTTAGCATCTCTTGTCTATTTTAGGGATTGATATAATCCAATTATATCTTGAAATCTATCATTATAGATTTCCATCCCATGTATATAGACTATGTCTCCCATATACATTCTATCATTATAGAATGTTTAAAGTCATAACTTTAACGATGAAGAATTCCTTTCATTTTCAAAATTAATATATATCATGTATATATATATTCAAATTTAGGAATATGATCAACTCCCACTAATCTTTTGTAAACCTAGTAAACAAAAGATTCATTTACATCTTTATGAGAAATCAAACAATTGATCTTTTCTCATAAGACGCTTATAGCTCCCACTAGCTTGCTAAGATCCATGATGGATGGATCTCTACAACTAACCTATCTTGTGATTTATAGTTTTAGACATATATTATCAAGACTATCTTAATAATGGTTTCGGAAACCCATATTATGTCCAAACATTAAATCACCATTTAGTTGTAGCTAGCAATCTTCGAATTAATTGAAACCAAGACTACGTCAAAGATGTTTTCTTCAAAGTCAACCATTCTCTTTGAGTGTAGTCACCTTAAGCTACCAATTAGCTGTGAAGGTTTCATTATTTCGGGTCAAATGGTACTTTACCATTTCCTTGAGTATATATCGTATATACACTCAATGTAGTCATAAGGATTTTCATTCTTATTTCTTTCGAATTAAGAGGTGCAACTCTATGACATAGTCATAAAGTTCAAACCATTCAACTGAGACGGTTTATAAATCCTTCTGGACTACCTTGGAGCTTGTGGTATAGGAACTAGGTTGTCTTAGAAGTATATATCATATATATATATGGGTAATTGATAATGTCCAACGAACTAAATCTTATTCATGTTCATTCTTCTCCTAATGGAGAAATTCATTATCTTACGATGCTACTTTCCTTGATATTTTTTTAAGGAAATTAATCTAAAGTGTTACTTTTACCTTGGATCAAATCTAAGGAGGTAAATACTTTAGACGTCTTACTCATCTACTTACATTTCTTGAATTCTTTGAAACCTTTTGCAAAGTATTCGGACTTGTGTTTATTCAAAATAAACTATAGTCCAACCGAGAGTGATCTTCGGTGAATGTCATACAATATGAGTAGTATTATGTTGTGGACAAGTGCCACTAACATCTAAGTGAATTAACCTCAACAACTTTGTAATTCTTTCTTCTTTCCAAAAGAATAAAGATTCGAACATTTCGCCTCTATACAATTTTAACAAGAAGGTATTGGATCCGGATCTAACGATCCAAAGCATCCATCTATGACCAACTCGTAACTTATGTTTTAGAGGTATCACAACTCAGTTGGGATTAGTCACTACCTTGCAACCTTTTGGGTTTTAAGCATCATCGTATTCTAAACAGTTAAACTACCACATCATCTCTACTATAGAGACAACCAATTAAATTGCAATAATCTAATTATTGATTAATAAAGAACAATGTTTTGTCAAACAAAACATTTATCCATCTCTACTATAGTGACGGATTTAAGTTCCTTAAAATTGGAATGTAAAGACAATCTTTAGTATTTTCCAATTTCTTTGGTAGTTCATATGAGGAAGTAAGTACAATCCGCTTTCGCAGAGATCTATATTTTATTCAATTTCCGAATGTGAAGTACTTTCTCTTCTCTCATTAATCTTTTACCTTTTATTAGCACACTTTTACAACAATTGTAAAACATAGTTACTAATACGGAATCAAGCATTTAAGTAGAAGAACCAACTGTTTTGAACTATTTCAAGAACATATTACAACACCTTCGAAAGGTGTGTTCTTGACACTTGCAAGACATTTCTTGCAAATACCCCTTCCAATGTCCATCATTTCATAAAGAAAGTTTGTTCCCTTGGAGTTATTTTGCCTTCTTCATTTGACTTCTCCTTTGACTACAATAGTCATGGTCCCTAAACTCCCACCATCTCTCTTGAAACTTATTTGAAATGTGTTATACACATCAAACGATTTGGAGAGCGTGCGGTTATTGTTCACAATATAGTTTACAATAAACTTAGTGAACCATTAGGATAGGGACACAAAGGTGAAGTCCTTGCCTAGTTTCCGTCTCGTTAAGTGGTTTAACACTTCAACACTCAATGATTCAAAATCATCATAAGTCCATATAAATGGACTATTTTTGTCAACCAACCATTATGTTCTAAACATAATAACAAACTTTCAAGAGTTGTTCAAGGCAACTCTCATTTCTTCATACAACAATTTGTAAGTGAAGAATCATGGCACATAAAGTGTCCATGCCCTTGTGCTTACTTCTCAAGTTCCTTGTTTATGTAACAAAGAAACAAGCACTAAAGTTTGTGTTGATTAAGGGTTGTTCAAAGCAACTCTTATTTCTTCATACAACAATTTGTATTTGAAGAATTATGACATTAAAAGTGTTGTCCTTCTCATGTTAGACTTATCTAACATATTCTTCCAATGATACATTATCAATAGGAAGATTGTGAGGATGAGACTACTTAGTTACATCTACAAGCCATTAAAGACAATCTATGGGATTGTAGAACTAAGTCCGGAAATTAAAGCATTCGGCTTTTCTTTGTCAAGTTTTGGATAGCGTTTGCAAATATATTGGTAAACAAATACATAACGAATATAAATTGATTGATTTTAAGCCATTTGATTCGGGTCTTTAAATCAAATAGCACCACCCACTATTTTTGGCAAATTCCATATCCCTCATCGGAATTCGAGAGTTTTGTTGAACTCTTAGCAGGGTATGGGAGACTCACCATTACCAAGCCCACCTCAGAATTATATCATTTTGGTTAGCAAAAATAATGATGAGAGAATAACACTTTAGTTATTTACAACTCTTGTAATTACCCATCTAGTTTGACCTCTAGAGAATGAATGCCTCAGAATTATATCATGTTGGCACCATTGCACTTAGTTAAGTTATTCCCACCATGCTTAGTTTATGTAGAGGTTCAAGCACAACCTCAGAATTATATCATGTTGGTCATACTCGTTGTCTACACTCACCTCATCATATGTTTATGGACTCCTCCTGGATGTAAGCACATACTTTGTACTTCCCCATTATAGGGTGAAGCCGGTGCATGAGTCACAAACGATTGGAGCCCACCACGGTGGAAGGCCTACGAAGAGATATTCAAAGCATCTCTCGCTTATCAACTTAATAATGGTTTGTTGAGGGTTTTAGGTCTCATCACATATAAACATACATTTTAATCCAATTAAAACATTTTGGTCCTATTACAACTATTGGTCCATATGATTGATTTAGTAGTATATAATACTCCCACTATGCTTTTAAAACGGTTTTTAAAGCAAGACTATATGGTACTACTAACATAAGATTTGCATTCATTGATGGACTATATAGTTGCCTTAGGGCCTTAGGATGACTATGAACCTTTGATTAGATCCAACACGAGCCTTGTGTTGAATCTCGATCTAGGGATGGTGATTGATTTTAGTTACGTGTTTAATCACATTAAGGTGTGTTGTCTTATTGGGCGTTGGACCCAACTACTCCAATTTCATGCATATCGAATAAAACAAGAAAGGAGTACTTCAAAGTAAATAAGAGCTTATGCTCTTTTACAACAATTGATCAAATCAAATTACTTTAAAGTAAAGAAGAGCTTATGCTCTTTTACAACAATTGATCATATCAAATTACAACCAAAATTTAATCTACACATTCCCATGGTTCAAACAAATTTGAAACGGCCATTCACATAGCTCAATTATCGTAGGCTAATGTTCATAATCACCCTTTCTTTAATTAATTAACGCTTTAACTAATTAAACTTGAATGCAACATTTTCATTTGGTTTTTGTATCCATAGAATTGATTTAAATGGAGCTAAATGAAATGAAAATCCAATTCTCATTTAAAGAGACAAAACAATTTTGTTCTCTACCTAATTTGGGCCAAAATGCTATGACCTCAACTTGTTTGGGCCATAGTGCAATTAACCTCAACTTTTGGGCTATTTTGCAAAAACTTAAACTTTTGGGGTCACTTTGTAAAAACACAAAAGTCCACTACTTCATGTAATTACAACTAGAACCCAAAAATTTCCACAAAAGCTAAAACTTCATTAAAGGAGCAAAACAATTTGTCCTTTTAGTGATTTTGGACCCTTACGTAAAAACGTAAACTTTTGGGTCAAAGTACAAATACACAAAAGTATCAAAACTTTATGTAATTGCATAAAAGCCCCACAAGGACCCTAATTGAGTAGGGTGGCCGGCCATTGAAGCAAAGTATATAAAAAAATTTCAAAGTTTTGTAAGTGGGGTGTGTGAAATGGAATAAATCATTACACACCTACCCACTAAAATTTCTTTAATTTTTCAAAACAAATATCTAAGATATTTAAACATAAGAAATATTTCAAAACAAAACTTTATGAAATAAATCAAAACTTTGAATCAAAACACCAAACCTTTTGTTCTTGGCAAGAACATATCAAGAACAATGAAGAACATCCATGAAAACCCATAAGAGCTCCATGAACATTCTTCACCCAAAAGCATACCAAAACCACTCAAACTTAAGGGAAATAACATACAACCATACTAGGGTACATAGGGGTTCCAAAAGTCACTTTAAAACACTTTTAACAAGTCAAACAAGAACCCAAAAAATCCACCCTTTGGATTTGGCCGAATTTCCCCAAAAACATGGCACCAAATTTTAGCTCCAAAATTCATGCTCATATGAACTACATCTACAACATTTGAGATGGCAAATTTTCTAACAAAATTTACATTCAAAGAAGCAAGAATAAAGCTTGTAACAATTACAACATTCAAATCACAAACTATGAACTACAAAACCCAAAAGGATTCACCAACTACTAGACTTAGGCTCTTGATACCACTTGAAGGAAGATTTGTGAAAAACAAGTTCATTTGAGCAACATCAACAACATGCAATTAACAATTAAAAGGCGGAATCATGTTTATATGCACTCAAAAACAAAACTTAACCCATGAACTTCAAAGCCTAGTAGATAGGTGAACCAAGACTCAACTCAAAACAAAGTGAGTTGAGAAATCAATACCTTTGTAGATTCTTCTTTGCATAAGCAAAGGCTAATCACCCAAAGAGAGGGCCTTCATTCCTTGCATCTTAGATCCATGGATTTGGATGGATGAAAAGGTTTCTCCAAGTTCCCAAAATTGAGAACCTCTAATGATTCATCACCAAGGCATAATGAAGAAGAAATGAGTGACCTTGGAGGAGTTTGATTGCTAGATGATCCCTCCAAGGTGGCCGAAATTTTAGAGAGAAAGGAGAGCTTGTGTTCTCATCCTTTCCCCAAAAGTAACCATTAATGAATTTTAGGCTATAAAGTCCTTTATATAGTCCCTTCAAATAAGTGACCTAATGGACCAAAAGCCCTATTCTTCTAACATGGCCGGCCTATAGGGTTTATTGGGCTTTCAAGCCCTTTGTTTATTCAAGTTGTCATACAACTTGAGTTAATGGGCTTGACATTCAAAACCCATTGGGCCTTGCGGCCCAAAACTAACCCGAGGTCTTTAACGAACTTATTCGTTTGATTAATTAACATATTAATTAATCCTAGCCTTAGATAAATAATTAAACCATTTAATTATTCTTACTCATCTCCGTTGTTTCTTCAAACTCTACCTTACTCGGTGAACGATCCATTAGGTTCCTTTTAGCGAGGCAGTGGGCGATTAAAACTCTTTCTAATCGATTGTGAATTGAAACTTACTTTCAATTCTCCCGTTAGTGATAATACACTTTTAGGGCTTCCACAAACCATGGTTGACGCCTAGCAGCATGTCATGGTTACCCAAGCTAATCAGAAGAGGTGGAGAACCTATTCAGTTTTAGGATTACAAATGCAATACGGTCTTTCTCTAATATAATACTCTTGACCACATTGTTTGGTTTGATAGTTTATTCATGTCTACTATCCAATGTGAGTCTTGTGCTTATATGATTACCTTGAATGTGATTTGGAATACATTCCTAAATCTCATTCATACTTTGGCCAAAGATTCTTAATCATATCATAGAGTATTCTCCCTCAAACAGTTTGAAGGTTAGAGATCCCTTGTTGCGCATTCACTTGCCTCCATGGCTAAGTGGCTTAACCCCAACGATGCCATGGACACCCTCCTGATGGAGTGACTTTGACATAATCAAAGATTAAGGACCTAACCACAAGACAACTGTGATGCCTCAGGTCAAAAGACTAATTTGCATTATCCCAACCATGAGTTCTCATGTGACATGAATATGAGAACTCTTCGTTGATCGTGTTCAGTGAACTCATTCTCTATTGAGCACCTACGTACTTGTCTTGATGTCACACACACCAATGACTCGAGACTAGTCACTCTCCCTGAGAGAAGACATAACACGTACTGATCTTAACGGACTGTCAATGCCCAATTGACAATCCTATGATCAGGAACGTTTAGGATGTGTCAACGAAAGAATGGTCTCATGAATCTAACTTCTTTAGATCGCATTCTTCCAATCACATATTCCTTGGACTTATCGTTTAAGCATATAACATTTATATGAGACGGTTCAAACAATAATCTTTGCCCTTTACATTTAAACTTCATTAGTTTGAAATGTCCGTAAAGTATCATCATATGATTGGTTTTAGGGCACATTTCCAACAACCTGAAGCCAATGAGCTCCCAAAAGGCCTCGTGCTAGGTAGGGATGAGAATATACATTTAAGGATCACTCCCCTAGGCGATGTGGGATGTTACAATCCACCCCCCTTAGGGGCCCGACGTCCTCGTCGGCACACACGTGGCCAGGGTTAGGCTCTGATACCAAATGTCACATCCCGGCCTGGGGCAGACCACTTCCCGGGCCCGCTCCACCACCGTAGCACAATATTGTCCGCTTTGGGCTCCGACCACGCCCTCACGGTTTTGTTTTTGGGAACTCACACGAGAACTTCCCGATGGGTCACCCATCCTGGAAATGCTCTCGCATGCTACTCGCCTAACTTCGAAGTTCCTACGAAACCCGAAGCCAGTGAGCTCCCAAAAGGCCTCGTGTTAGGTAGGGATGAGAATATACATTTAAGGATCACTCCCGTGGGCGATGTGGGATGTTACACAAGGGGTCTTCTCTTAATAGTTCAATTAATAAATTTAATATAATAATATTATTATTAACTGGGAGTTGGTAAAGAAGAGTGAGAAGTTGCTAAGAGAAGCCTTAGGACACCAAAAATGATGAAGAATGGAGTGGAAGAGTTCGGCCCATGTCCTTTTGTGTTGCTTAGGAAGGCTTTTTGACACTTAAAGATAGTCTTTAAATTTTCTTAATTTTGTTAATAAATTATTATGTGCCTTCATGTTTGGAATTGTCGACTTAAAGAGATAAGGCGAAGGATTTGGGGAGTTGGAGATGCTGAAAAATAAGAGGCCCTAGAGAGATGACAAGGATTTGGGATTTTAGGATTTCCTTCAATTGGGGATGATAGGATTGGTGAATTTTGACAGCAACGTCTTTTTATTTTTATTAACCAAAAACTCCTCATGTTGCTTCTTTGCCATTGATTTCATCTTTAAGAACCATCCATGTTTGCTTTAATTAATACTAGCAAAGAGCACACATTCTATGTGTGTGAACAATTAATTTCTCTTAATAAGTGCATATTTTATCTATTACATAATTACTATTTTTTGTCCTCCTTATGTAAATATTGTGTATCAAAAGTGAAGGTAAAATAGGAAAAATAGGGATATGATTGTTATTTTGTCAAAAAGAGGGTAAAATAGGAAAAATAGGGATAAGGTACAAAATTACTATGCCCTTCTCATGTCAATATTGTGTATTCAAAAGTGAGGGCAAAATTGGAAAAAGTGGGAAAAAATGTGACATCCCACATCGCCCAAGGAAGTAGATCCTGTAAGCCTTATATGTATATTACCATCTCTACCTAGCACGAGGCATTTTGCAAGATTACTGGCTTCGGATTCCATAGGAACTCCGAAGTTAAGCGAGTTCGTGCGAGATCAATCTCATGATAGGTGACCCACTGGGAAGTTCTCGTGTGAGTTCCCAGAAACATAACCGTGAGGGTGTGGTTCGGGCCCAAAGCGGACAATATCGTGCTACGGTGGAGTCGAGCATGGGATGTGGTAGGGGGCCAGGCGGGGATGTGACAATTTGGTATCAGAGCCAATCTCTGGCTAGAAGTGTGCCGACGAGGATGTTGAGCCCCTAAGGGGGTGGATTGTAATATCCCACATCGCCCAAGGAAGTGGATCCTGTAAGCCTTGTATGTATATTTCCATCTCTACCTAGCATGAGGCATTTTGGGAGCTCACTGGCTTCAGATTCTATAGGAACTCCAAAGTTAAGCGAGTTCACGTGAGATCAATCCCATGATAGGTGACTTATTAGGAAGTTCTCGTGTGAGTTCCTAGAAACATAACCGTGAGGGCGTGGTTCAAGCTCAAAGCGGACAATATCGTGCTACGGTGGTGTCGAGCCTGGGATGTGGTAGGGGGCTGGGCGGGGATGTGACAATTTGGTATCAGAGCTAATCTATGGCCGGAATTCTGCCGACGAAAACGTTGGGCCCCTAAGGGGGTGGATTGTAATATCCCACATCACCTAGGGAAGTGGATCTTGTAAGCCTTGTATGTATATTCATATCTCTGCCTAGCATGAGGCCTTTTGGGAGCTCACTGGCTTTGGATTCTATAGGAACTCCAAAGTGAAGTGAGTTCGCGCGAAAGCAATCCCATGATGTGGTGGGGTCCCGGGTCGGTGAGTTCCCAAAAAAAGTTGACAAGGGCTCTTCTCTTAATAGGTCAATTAATAAATTTAATATAATAATATTATTATTAACTGGGAGTTGGTAAAGAAGAGTGAGAAGTTGTTAAGAGAAGCCTTAAGACACCAAAAATGATGAAGAATGGAGTGGAAGAGTTCGGCCCATGTCCTTTTGCGTTGCTTAGGAAGGCTTTTTGGCACTTAAAGATAGTCTTTAAATTTTCTTAATTTTGTTAAGAACTTATTATGTGCCTTCATGTTTGGAATTGTTGACTTAAAGAGATAAGGCGAAGGATTTGGGGAGTTGGAGATGCTGAAAAATAAGAGGCCCTAGAGAGATGACAAGGATTTGGGATTTTAGGATTTCCTTCAATTGGGGATGATAGGATTGGTGAATTTTGACAGCAACGTCTTTTTATTTTTATTAACCAGAAACTCCTCATGTTGCTTCTTTGCTGTTGATTTCATCTTTAAGAACCATCCATGTTTGCTTTAATTAATACTAGCAGAGAGCACACATTTTACGTGTGTGAACAATTTCTCTTTATTTTTTGTTTTTTATTTTATTTATCAAGGAGTGTGATTAGTTTTTAAAATTTTAAAAAGTATGAAAAATGATGGTGGGACAATTTCTTAAATAAGTGCATATTTTATCTATTACATAAGTATTATTTTTGTCATTCTTATGTAAATATTGTGTATCAAAAGTGAGGGTAAAATAAGAAAAATAGGGATATGATTGTCATTTTGTAAAAAAAAGAGGGTAAAATAGGAAAAATAAGGATATGATTGTCGTTTTGTGAAAGGGTATAAAATTACTATTTTACCCTCCTTATGTCAATAGTGTGCATTCAAAAGTGAGGGCAAAATTGAAAAAAGTGGGAAAAAAAAAGTTGACAAGGCTCTTCTCTTAATAGAATATAATAGATAGAATAGATAGATAAGACATAATATTTTGGCATATGGGTTGGAACCAATGTTTTAAAAAACTAGCCTCGGGGCGCGCCTAGGGCGCCTTTGAGGCTGGGCGCTAAGGCTAACGCCTTTGTTTTGCTGGAGTGGGCGAAAGGCTTCGCCGAAGACGCCGAGGCGGCGAAGGCACGCCTCAAGGTGTCCCAGGCGCCTTGTCTGCCCTTTTTTTTTTTTTTTTTTTTTTAAAAAAAAAACGCTGTTTGGGTAAGGGTTTTTAGTCTAGATTCCACTTTTAATCCACATTCCACCATACCTTCGATCCTCTGCCTTCTTCACCCACTTCTCTCGTGCGCCAAAACACACAGCCGCCGTCACCCTAGTCGATCGTCCTTTCCCAGTCGCCATGCCGCCATCATCACCCTGCCACCGTCACCCCAGTGCCGTCAGCAAGCCCACAAATCCCCAATTTTAAAGGTTAGGGTTTTTGAAATTCTGAAAAGTTAGGGATTTGATTTTTTGATTTTTTGTAAACTGGTGTGAACTGTGGAGCATTCTGGGATAAGGCTGGGTGAGATATAAATCTGGAGCAGTGGACTAGGGAAGCTTTTCTGGAGTAGGAAATAAATCTGGGCAATAAGCTTTTCTGGGGAAAGCAGAAAACAGAGAGGAGGGAGGAGGCTAAAGGCTCAAGGGGATAGGATAAGGATACCAATTTAATGTGGGTTTGATGTTGGAATGTGGGACCCGAGTCAGGACTTGTTTGTTTTTTTTTTTTTTTTGGTCAAAGAGTCGGGACTTGTTTGGAAAGTTGTCCAATGAGGGAGAGGAGATGAAACTGACAAATGAGGTTGCCTATTTAATGGAAAATGGGATATAGGTCTTTTCGTTTCAGATTTATAGTAAGGTTTCCAATTTTAAACGAATTTGGATGATATTACCTTTGAATAATGAATTTAGATGATATTATCTTTTGAATGACTATGAATTTGAATGATAAAATTGAGAATGGATGTTTATTTTACATAGTATTATTTTTTACACAATTATATGTATAATATATAAATCATATATATAAAATAAAAATTTAATCCTATAAGGTTTCGCCTCACGCCTCACGCCTCACGCCTTACGCCTAGGCTGGGCTTCACCTCCGACGCCTCGCCCACGCCTCGCGCTTTTAATACATTGGTTGGAACACATATTTTATCAATATATCAAATTGCCATTTAAGCTATTAAATTTGACATCTGCTTTGGATGCTGTTATAAATTTATCCAAAGGATTCCGTACATCATTTTAACACGAGTTTCAGTAGTTAGTTCCATCTCTCTGAATCTCTCTCCTCTTACTGCAGGCGGGAAACTGATAGTTGGGAGCAAAACCCTCCCTCCCAAAAACCGCTGAGATACCTGTCAGATCCCTCTCTCTTCTTTCCTAAAATCCCCAACCCTAATCCACCCAAACCCACAAACCCCCCAGAGAGATTTAGAGAGAGAGCAAAAGCGAGAAAGCCCCCCTCTTTGCTCTCTCTCCATGGCAGTTCCCCTCAAGCACCAAAACGACGACGCCTCAACCGACATCCACGCCTCCACGCCCCTCCGCTACCTATCTCTGAACCACGTCTATTCCGCCACCTC
Source organism: Pyrus communis (assembly GCF_041283825.1). Taxonomy (NCBI): domain Eukaryota; kingdom Viridiplantae; phylum Streptophyta; class Magnoliopsida; order Rosales; family Rosaceae; genus Pyrus; species Pyrus communis. The sequence continues at coordinate 2,936,888 of NC_142577.1, read as the reverse complement.
TCCTTGCGTCAGCGCCAGCGGGTCCTCCAACGTCATGTCCAAGAAGGTCAAAGCTCGCAAGCTCGACGACTTCGACGATGGCGAAGCCGGCGATCAGAATCTTCAGAAGCCCTCTCCCAAACCCTCATTTGTCAATGTCTACTCCCGCCGGGCCAAGCGGCCTCGTCATTGCTCCTCCTTCTTCGATGCTTTGCGTGCCCGGAATGAGCCGCCGGCGGTGAAGATTGAGGCGGTTGATGATGTCGATGGTGAATTCGAGAGGATTTCGGAGACCAAGAAGAAGAGAAACATCGGCTTTAACGAGTTACTCAAATTGGGGGTTGATTCTAGTGTTCTGTCTAATTTGGAGGGTCCTCGGTTGAGGGATTCTCGTAGCAATCCGAAACTCGATGGCAGTAAAAAAGGAGAGAAATTGGGCCTCAAGAAGCGGAATTCTTCTTCTAACTGTGAGAAAATTCTTTCGGATTCGCCTTCTGTGAAGAAATGGATCGGGTATGTGTTAGTTTAGGGTTCCAATTATTTATCTTTTTGTTATTTGGTCGAAAGGGTTTCTCTTATATGTTTGAATGATTATTGGGAGACTGTTAAGGGTTGATTTTCAACAGGTTGAGTTTCAAAGATGTCGATCCCAAAACTTTTATTGGATTAGAATGCAAGGCAAGCTCTCTGTAAGCTCTTTTTGACAATTGTTATAGTTTTGATCTTTATTTGAGTATGTGAGGAGCATAGCATTGCTGTGCTTGTCGCAAAATTCTGAACGTTTGCTTTGTTGAGTACAGGTCTATTGGCCATTGGATGCTGATTGGTATTCGGGTCGCATTGTGGGTTACAACTCTGACACTAATAGACATCATGTATTGCTCTATCATATTCGTCCCATCTGATTTTGTTTAATCATTTTTATGTTCAGAGCGCCTGAGACAATTTGTGAAACTTAAGGCATGAAAACTTGTTGGAGCCATAATTTATGGATTTTGCAATGTAGGTTGAATATGAAGATGCTGATGAGGAGGATTTGCTTCTATCAAGCGAGAGAATCAAGTTTTATATCTCTCGAGAAGAAATGGAAAGTTTGAGTTTGAGTTGCAGTCCAAAGAGTACAAACAGTGATGTCTATGATTATAATGAAATGGTTGTGTTGGCTGCGAGTTTGGATGACTGCCAAGAACTAGAGCCTGGGGATATCGTATGGGCCAAGCTTACTGGTGTGTGATTATCTACTCTTTTGATTTTGTTCTAACTTGTTATTATATTTCTTATGGCTTGAGTGAGAGGATGGTCATATATGATAACAAATCACAAGGTAATCCCTTTGCATTGGAAAAAAAAAATTGTTTCTTGGGCCTTTCAGGCACACATATCAGATGGTTTGTCCTAGATGAATCAGAGGCTCCTCTGTAGATAGTAGGTACCAGTTTTTTCTTAAGAGTATGTTTTCTAATTTCCAATTAATGTAAGGTTTAGTGGACGAAAACAGGAGTTAAGTGACCTTTGGCCCGACTGAACATGGTCTATGTTTGTTTATGGTTTAGGAGCAGCATTGGGGCTCTGATTGTGTTAGGCCTGAGTGGTTCCTTGCCTTCTGATGTTAACCACTGTAGAGTTAATGTTAATTATCCCTGCGTTTTCTTAATATATATTTGTTTTTGTGGATAAGAACACAAACTTTTATTGAAAAGAAAGAAAGGAAAGAGTCAACTGTGTTCATCAAAATCAGAATCCTGAAATAAATATCATATCGCATTGATTGAACTCAAAACTAGGTTGGAATTGTTAACAGTGAAGTATCCAATTATCTGCATAATCTAATTTCTATTGCTTTGTTTTTGAGTGAAAGCATAAAACTATGGCTATTAGATCATTTCGTCTTCCCTGACTGTTGTCTGATTTAATATAAAGACAATAGGTTTTTTGAATCATAGATACAAATATTCAGTTACATGTGTTGTGAGTTTCTTCCACTGTTATGCATCTATTTTTTATTCCTTTGAGCTCACACCAACTGATGATTTCAATTATTGGATTTCACACAAGCTTCTATCAACTGCTGTAGTGCAGGTTATGCTATGTGGCCAGCAGTTGTGGTGGATGAATCCCTTATTGGTGATCGTAAAGGCTTAAGCAAAACTTTGGGAGGAATATCAGTTCCAGTGCAGTTTTTTGGTACCCATGACTTTGCAAGGTAATTCTTTGACATCTAAGGAACTTTTATCTATATTTTGTGCACTTAATTGCATATTATACCTGAATTTTCCATTTTTAACGTGACATCATTTTTTACTGTTGTTATCTATACAGGATTAAAGTGAAACAAGCAATCTCATTTCTCAAAGGACTTCTTTCTTCATTCCATTTGAAGTGCAAGAAGCCTGGATTCATGAAAAGCTTGGAAGAAGCAAAAATGTAATCTTATGTAATTTTTACAATACCTTTTAATTTCTTCATGGTGCTAAACTCGTAAATTTAATCAATTTATAGTCATGCAATTGTTCTCATTTGTTAATATAACCTGCTTAAAATGTTCTCATTTGTTAATCACGCGTCCATCGCAAATTGGGCATCTTGAGATTATTGTAGTTTTGACCCTATCTGTACACGCTTTGATACGTTGTGCAAGTATATAATGACCTAATAGGCTAGGAGGCAAGTTTTGATGAGACTGTGTGTACTCACTCTAATTAATATTTATGCACAAAACAATTATGTGTTTGAAACATTATTATGCATGCTTTTAGACTTGGAGTCTATGAGATTTAAATGAGTAATTTTTTAATATTTGCATCCATCACCCTACATAGCTTTAAGTAGTAATGACTGCATTGAGTTTTTTTCTTATATTTATGTAATTTCTTGTGTTTGTAGTTTGTACCCATTCAAATTATCCCAATCATTTGTATGATACAGGGTTTAACCTGATTAAATTTCTTTCTCAGTGCAGTATGAAGACCTTTTAGTTATTGCATAACTGGGTAATCTTTTGTTTTCATCAGGTATCTCAATGAACAAAAGCTTCCAAGAAGAATGCTACGGCTGCAAAACGGAATTAACATTGATGAATGTGAAAGTATAAGTGGAGAGGATGAAGTGAGTGCAGATTCTGATGAAGGATGTTTTGATGATGCAGGGATTCCGAGGACACTGGATTACCTTGGAACTTCTCCATTTGTGATCGGAGATTTGCAGATAATAAACCTAGGTAATTCTTTATACTCTTGTACTTCTTTGTTGACATTATATAATATAATCTGGATGGTTCCCATGCATTGTCCACATTTTGATGTTATAATTGTTGAACGCATTTTGATTCTTCAAAGCTAGATTTTCTGAATCCCAACTGTGTGAGGAACCGCTACTAGTTTTGTAGCCAAATTTGTACCTTCCCCCCATCAAGGGGAGGGAAGGTATTGGGTTTAATCCATGCTGAGCCCTGGGGGGAGGGGGATTGGGAGAGGGAATGTTATTTTCCATTTTGTAGGCTCCACTTCTTGAGGAAAACAATGTATGAGAAAAGGTTGCCCCATCCTGATTGCCAACATTTTTTTTCTTTTCTGTTTTTAGTATTTAATTGATTTAGAGATGTTCAGACAAGAAATTATGGATTAATTTCAATAGTTTCTATAAAATTATTCTTTAAGATCTGGTAGTTCATAGAAATTATTTAATAACTGGTAGTTTATTAATTATTGACTTCTGTATAAAGAATTATATCCAATTAACTTCTGGTATTTTATTAATTATGACATTGTTAACTTCTGTATATAGAATTATAAAATATTAAACCTTTTTTGTCCTGATTTGAATTTATCCTCGAGTGAAGGATAAAGAATGTTATGGGTAGGAAATTTAGTAGAGAGGAATGAAGTTTTGGTTGGAAAGTGGCTGTTGGGGATTCAAAGCAGAATTGACTTCCCTTTGGTGTGATGTAATGGATGGGCTCCAGAGATTGTGGCTAGAGGCTCTAGTTAGTGTCCATGGACAGATATTTCTAAGGCGTTTCTGTCTTTTGCATCACCCTGCAGTTTTGGGAATAGGGTTGGGGTGGTCTTATTCTTTATCCTCATCTCTATAGATTTTCATTGATATTTTGTAAGGTGTAAATTTGTCTTTGTTTCCTCTTAGTTGGGATCTTGGGTTTCTAAGATATCTTAATGAACATGAATGAGAGTGCTCCAGTCTTGACTGTCAGACCTTGAAACGGTCTTGCTGGTCCTAAATAGAGTTGATAAGAGAATTTGGAGGCTTGAGTCATCAGGGAATTTTCGTGCAAGTCCGTTTCCAGGTACCTTTTGGATATCTTACTCTACCTAATTTCATTCCCTCCCTTGTCATATGGAAAACTGAAGTATCTACTAATGTATGGGTGTTGGCTTGGCTAATCACTCTCGGGAAAAGTAATAATTGTACATGGTCTTAAGAAGGCGTCCTTCATTCTATTTCTCCCTACTGGTGTGTCATGTGTAGGAAGGATGCTGAAAGGTTGGATCATCTGCTAGTGATGTCAAATTATTCTTTGATTGAAATAATAGAGAATAGGAGTGTTTCAAGGACGTTTCCATTGAGGAGCTGGGTTGTTTATAGGGTGGAGTTTGTTTTAGTCTTCTTTGCGGTAATCTACCGTATCAAAGCCTAGAGAGTTATCTTCTTCTTTTTTCTGTTATTTGTTCTGTTTGAAGAGCAGGTGTTCTGTAATATACAGGCTTCTCAGTTGTGGACTCCACTTTTCTTGTACCTTTTATATCTTAATAAAGGTTTCTGTTTCCTATGTATAAGAAATAAATATTTCCAGTTGGTTCTTGAGACTTCCATTCTACTCAGCACCATCTATAAGAAAGTATATCCAGTTGGTTCTTGAGGCTTCCATTCTACTCACCACCATATGGAATTTTCTTGCAGGAAAGATTGTCAGAGACTCGGAATGTTTTCAGGATGAGAAATACATTTGGCCTGAAGGTTATACTGCCTTGAGGAAATTTACTTCAATTACAGGTGGGACTCTCTCTTTTATATAGGCAGCTTTTCATACTAAAGTTATTCTTTTTATTTATGTTAAGGCCAATGTTATTGCAGTGATATTAGTCTTGTAACAATCTCGCTTCTGATAAGTTTTTGGATCAGATCCAAGTGTACTTGCCTTATATAAGATGGAGGTGTTGAGAGATACCGAATCAAATATTCGACCTCTCTTCAAAGTGACAATTGATACAGGAGAGCAGGTTAGGCTTTCTCCAGTTACAATTTTGAGTGCATTTGATGGTATGTGATTGTCTCTTTGAGTTCCTTCACCAGGTTATCAGTTTGTACCTCAATAATTTACTTGTATTCTTATTGTTTCATATGTTATTAATCACTTTTGATATCTCAGACGTCTGAGTAAGACTCGATTGCATGTATAATATATGCTGCGTATAGGTCTAGCTCAGAGCAACAACTTTACCGGAGTTGATGACTCGTGTGCCATCTGGTAATCCCATTTTAGCAGAGACAGATTGTTGGGTAGTATTTGGGATTGGAAATTTGCACCCATGGATTACCACTGTTTCCCTTGAAGATTTTTCATTTGTGCTTTTTATTCTCCTCCGCACTTTCTTATAGGCCTAGCTCAGAGTAACAACTTTACCAGATAGGTTGATGACTCTGAATTCGAAATTGTTGCTTCTTGCCTTCTTGTCTTCCAAAAAGGCTCAGTTCCTGGATCACTTTGATACTGAATATTGGATCTTACATTTCTCAAAATCTAAAATCAATTTAGGTGGTTAGTGTCCGTGTACTTCTTTTCCCGATGTGTAATTATTTGTGTATAGCTTCACCACCTGTTAAGCTGTACTTATACCTCTTACTTCCACGGGGGTTTTTTTGCTGATAATCTTCTTGAATTATATAGTAAATGCACTTATGTTTTATTCGTAATGTATATAGGCATCTGATCAACAGTTAAGTAACTTATCATTGCTTAGTTTAAACTTAATCCCCTAAATATGGTCTACAATTACAATCCAGAATACATATTTATTTACAATTCAGAATACATATCCACTTGCAATGACAGCAGTGTATGCTCTCTTTCTAATTATGGTGCACTGCCTAGGTAGTACGTAATAAAAGGACGTTGTCTTGTTATATGTTTCATCTTCTATTTTGTGATTCCTTAGTTGAGTACAGGAGTATGTTGCACAAAAAAGTATCTGGAATGAATATCTGCCGATGTTGTTGTGTTATTTATTTTCCTTTCCGCTCATCTCTTCCAGTTCAAAGGATCTACACCATCAGCTTGCTGGAATAAAATATACAAAAGGATAAGGAAAGCACAAAACACTTCATTTGATGGCTCTAATGGCAATGCTGAAGGCAGATTGGAAGGGACCTATAAATCTGGTTCTCATATGTTTGGTTTCTCTATACCAGAAGTTGCTAAACTTATTCAGGTATGTAAGCTGAGTTGTGCATTAGCACTACTAAGTTTCTACTACCGTTATATTTGTGAATAAAATGTGATCCTTTTATTTTTCATTTTTTTCTTGGGCTTTGATGCCTATTTTTATTTATTTGTTCCGTCAAGATCAAGTATTTATTTTATTTTTGTAATAACGATTGTTATAACTTTTAATTTTTAAGCATGTTCAACTGTTTAGTACTGCACCTCTCTAATGAGTAGTATCAAAGTAAGGATTGGGAATCTGGGCGAACTACTGTACTCTTGGGTTGGATATAGATTAAATGCCATGTCAACCGTGAAGATATATTATAAATTGTATATGCATGTGTTTGCTTGTATATATGCATTTGTGCGCACACATGTAATTTCAGATCAATATTCTTCTTTATTATATCATTTTTACAATATACTTATCTGTTGAAAATGTGGAATCTTTTCTGTTGCTTAGTTAATGGTTCTTGACTAGTAGTTGTTTTGGATACATGTTGTAAATTGTTGAATCCCATTCCATTTTAAGATGCTACACAGCTTTTTCTGCTTCTGCCCTTATTCCTTGATTTCTAGGCCTAATATAAACATTTGGGGTTTTGGCAGAGGTTATCAAAATCCAGGCTTTCTTCAAAATTACCCAAGTGCAAGTTAGCCTCTAGGAGATATCGAGATGTTCCTGTTGGTTACAGACCTGTTCGTGTGGATTGGAAGGACCTTGATAAATGCAGTGTTTGCCACATGGATGAGGTAATCTCCAAAAGCTTTTCCACATCATTTTATAACTGACATTCTTTTTTCTGCTGTTCTGCATAATAGTTGTCTGTTGGTTTGCTGTATTTATTTTATCTTGTTTCTTTACTTTAAAAGATTTACTACATATCTATTGTTTCTCTGTCTTTTCCGCTAGTTGCTGTGTTTTATTTTTAAGTGGGAGTTCGTTTAAACTCTTTTCCCTATTGGTTTGCTAATTGGTGTTTTGTTTATAGGAGTATGAAAACAACCTGTTCCTGCAGTGTGACAAATGCAGAATGATGGTAAGGGTCTTTTGGTAGTGGGGATCTCAGTACTGTTAATGGTGGTTAAACTATGAAATTCAAGATAGATTTTGTCATATTCAACCAAATTTCTTTTTCAAGGCTATTTGAAATGCTTCATTCCTACTTTGTCGTGTGTTTGCTGGTCGGTTCCTTTTTTTCATCAGTAGTAATGTTTTGCAGGTCCATGCAAGATGCTATGGAGAATTGGAACCTGTTGGTGGGGTACTATGGTTATGCAACTTATGTCGGCCTGGGGCTCCTGAACCTCTACCACCTTGCTGCCTTTGTCCTGTAATAGGTACTTATAATTCATTAAATCTTTGAACTTTGTGACGCCATGGATTTCACATCATTAAATTATTGAATTGATTTTCGTCCAGGGGGTGCAATGAAGCCTACAACTGACGGGCGCTGGGCTCATCTAGCTTGTGCCATATGGATACCAGGTTCATGAAAATGCAGTTTCCATTTTTGTTCATTGAATGTGTATTTATTTTTCTGTTAATGGTCTGAAAATGTTTCAGAAACCTGCCTATCTGATGTTAAGAGAATGGAGCCAATTGATGGGCTTAGCAGAATCAATAAGGTATTTCCTTGTTCACATTATATGTTTCCACACCACTATGGCTGCCTCCTTTTGTTCGCCCCTCCCCCATTTTCTTTGACGTGTGTCACCTTTTTTATGTTCATCTTGTGAGGATTTGTATGGCAGTGGTCTCATATACTTTTGATCGTTCGGGATCAAAATGGCAAAAAACCACTGTCAAGATATTCCCGCCTCCACTAATCTTCTGTTTTGTAACAGGACCGTTGGAAGCTATTATGTAGTATCTGTGGCGTTTCGTATGGAGCCTGCATTCAAGTAAGTTCATTTATATTCCTATAACAGTAAACTGCTGGTCAATTTGTTGAATTTATAACATGTATCGTGATGTCAAACTGGCTGAATATTTTGTTGCAACCTGCAGGGAAGAAACACTTTGAATGTTTTTTCTTGTCTTTTTGGAAATTCACTGAATGAATGATTCATATTGAGGGATTTCTAGAATATTTTACTTATATTTTGGTCATCAATCTGCTTTATTTATTAAATTTTTGAAGAAAAAAGGGTACCTGGTCCAAGTGAAATAATAAACATAATAAATGCTCCGGAGTTGAGTATTTGTTAGAATTTTCTTATGCTAGTAAGCAATCTTCTTTATTCGGTGTTACATTTCTTGGAAAAAAGGGTTAGTCTGTCTTAGAGAAAAATATACTTTTAATCCATTTTAGAATATCATGTGTAAAGCTTAAATTTGTATTCTTTTTGTGCCATACATGATTGTAGCATCTATTTAGAAATTGGTTGGCTTTCATACGCCCTTTACTTATTTTCTATGTTATATCTACCTTCCTATATATATATATATATATATTATATTATATGCATCTTTGTATCTTCCCTGATTTATTTTTCCTTCTTAACTGTATAAAGTCAAAATTCATTGATAATAACCATCTGATTTTTTTGTCCCTTCCAGTGTTCAAACCATACCTGTTGTGCGGCATATCATCCACTTTGCGCTCGAGCCGCTGGTCTTTGTGTTGAGGTAGGTTTTTTTTTTTTTTTTTCTCATTTTTACTTGACATTATTGGTTTTTTGTTACTCTTATTTTTTTCAGTAATTTGCTGGATGCATTACTGAATTATTTCGATGGAATTTTTTCCTCAAGTGGTTCTTAATTTGTTCCTATTTATTTTTATTCTATTATTATTACTACGAAGCTTGAGGATGAGGACAGACTACATCTACTGTCTGTGGACGATGATGAAGTAGAGCAGTGCATTCGTCTTCTTTCCTTCTGCAAGAAGCATAGGCAGGCAACAAATGACCGTTCAGCTGCTGATAACCGTATTGGTCGAACCGGGCGCCAGTGCTCAGAATACATTCCACCAACAAATCCATCTGGATGTGCTCGTACGGGTATGTAAATGTATAATCAGTCTACTTTAGATGAAATTTGATAATCCTACTGCAAATTACCTCACAAGTTTGTTTACATTTCTGCGTCGCTTTTGGTACACTTGACAGATATGATGTTATAAATCATATTGTTTCTCCACTTTTTTTTTATTTTTTTTATTTTTTGTATTTTTTGGTTATGTACTGGTTCCAGTCCCCAGGTTATGAGAAGATTTGTCTTTCTTGAAGTATTGGCAGTTCTTGCACAGATGGTCATTGCAATATTGCGTCTTTTTAAGGAAAATTGTACTATGAAGCCATGAGCTGTGGTCATAATTGTTTATTTATTTTTTATTTCTACGATATAGTGTGTCATCCATATTTGAGGTTGCTACCCTTTATTTATTGAAAGAGTCAAAGTTGATTATGATTTAATCTGCTTGTTCGTGTTTTGCATCATGTTCCAAATGAACTTGACTCTATTGTCAGTATGACTTCCTACATATCTTACCATCCCTCATCATCTCTCACTCATTTACTCATTTGGCCTTTGCTGCCACCATCGCTTTATTTCTTTATTCCAGATCATACTGAAAGATGATTAAATGCTTTACGGGATCGATACTTAATTCCATATTTTCCACTGATCTTTTATGTAACTAGTCTTTATTAAACATCGAGTCCAGTGTCATATGCTGTAGGATAATAAACAATTGAGTGCATGTTTATCTGTCCTGTTTAATTAATGAGATTCGGTAGTGTTTGCGATCTTATTTTATGAATGCTCTTATAGTGTATGCACTATTGTTGTACCATATTTGGGCCTCATGATTTAGCCCATGGACTATGTAAAAGGGAAGGGAAACCCTTGTCCTATAAAAGGGATCCCTCACCCTCACTCTAGACTTTAGAGTAAAAACCCTAGCCTCTCTACTCTTTTAAAGGCAACAAGCAGCCTCTATTTACATTGTAACCCACATTTACACAGCCAAACTAGATCTACACCAACATGGATGTAGCCTCAACTCGGGGTAAACCCCGATATGTATCCTTGTGTTCTTATGCTTTTGTGTGATTTACAGTCGGATCTAAGTTGATCCAAAGTCCAACCGATTTTGTGCATAAACAACTATCATTGAATCATTGATTTAGATACTCAGTTTGTTGAATTTATTATTTTGAAATTCATTAATTTTTTGTTGCAATCTCTCAATCCAACCCCTGGGCAGAGCCATACAACTACTTTTGTAGAAGAGGGAGAAAAGAGCCTGAAGCCATAGCTGCTGCATCCTTAAAGCGTTTGTTTGTCGAGAACCAGCCTTATTTAGTTGGTGGTTACAGCCAACACCAATTGTCGAGTAATTCACAGCCTCCGAATGGCTCTAAGTTCTGCTCTAGCCTTCAGAGGCTGAAAGCCTCCCAGCTTGATGCTCCTAATGACATACTTTCTATGGCTGAGAAGTATAAATACATGAGGGACACCTTTCGAAAAAGACTAGCATTTGGTAAGATATAATTTTCTTTCATATGGTTATCCGAGATTTCATTGAAGAAACAGTTAAGAATGTTGTATGTAAATAACAGCTTCTCCTATTTATGTTCACATTGGTTATCTTCACCAATATCCCACCTGGTTCTTTAGATTTGTAATTTATTTTGGTAACAATATTGTGCTGCTAGTTTGAAGCTACTAGTAGATACCTAGGTCTTTCTAGGAGCACGTTGTAACACTTTGAGCTTATATAGTAAATGCATATATAATTTTAAAAATATCTCTCCAATTTAACTCATGTGGCTATTTGTAGACACTTGTTATTCTACTTATCAAACAGTTTCGTGACTGCTATTTTATATTTTCTTTTCTATTTTGAATAGAGAATGTGTATTCTTATATGTTGGTATTCCAAGTTTATTTCTTCGAGTATTTTTCCTGTCATACATATTTTCATGACCTTGGTCGTGTAGGACTGTCACATCATTTAGTGTTATATTTTACTTATTATTCTAAATTTGTCTTTCGGAACTTCTTTTCTTTTAACTACAGGAAAATCGGGAATTCATGGTTTTGGCATCTTTGCAAAGCACCCACATAGAGCAGGGGACATGGTAAAGTAATTTTCTTAGTATATTTTGAACCTGTAAAAGAATACTTTGAATACTGATCATATCTCTTGTAGGTGATTGAATACACAGGCGAACTTGTTAGACCTCCTGTAGCTGACAGGAGGGAGCACTTCATATATAATTCATTGGTGGTAAGTTATGTACTAAAGTCATTGCTGTGCTCATTGGAACTTAGGCTTTATTATTTTTGCATGCATTTTCTGTTGCATGACAAATCACGTCAGAATAGATATCAAAATTGTTCATGGATAATTACTATGCAATCTAGGCTAGATGGAAGTCAATGTTGCCGTCTTCCCTTGAGCGTGCAGGTCTCCAAGTGTAAACCAGTAAAAGTGTCAAACCAATGTGATCTGTAACCTGCAAGTGTAAACTATTAAAATGTCCAACCAATGTGAGCCGTAGTTGTAAGCGCTAGCTGTATTAATAGACTGATACTTTATTTAGGATTAGAACTTCCATAAACTCCCCAAGCTTTAGTGAAAGAGGTTTCTCGAGATTGAAGAATTCCTTTAGCCATGTAATTTTTAATTCTATTTGCATGGAAAAGCAGCTTGGCTAGGTGCATCCTCTCCTAAATTTAAGTCCACTAATCATGCGCTACTATTTTAGATTCCATCATGCTCAACAAAATTTTTAGGGGTTTGCACATAATTCCTAGGGTTGCATCCCAACTTTGGGGGTTTCCTCAAAATTGTTGAATTTTGTTATTGCCCACTTAAGCTATAGGAATGAATATTCATTAAAATCTAGCCCAAATTTATGGAGAATTGAAACAATCAGGCGTATCTATTATGGGTATGTTTGTTACTCGAGTTTTGGATTTTCTAGTATTTGTAAGGTTCTATAGTACTTCATATTTATCTCCCGTTTAGAAACTTTTACATTTGTTGATGCTTGAGTATGAAATGAGAAAGAAATGGCGCTCTAAAGCCTTACCTTTTCCCATGCAGGGGGCTGGGACTTATATGTTCCGGATTGATGATGAACGAGTCATTGATGCCACAAGAGCTGGAAGCATTGCTCACCTAATTAATCACTCTTGTGAAGTGCGTATTAGCCAACCCTTATCTGCTTATTTAGTTTTACTTTTGTGAAGTATTTGTCATCTTGAATTGTCTTTATACTGAACATAATCCAGTAGGAACTGAACTTCACAAGGATGTCCAGAATCAAACTCTCCCGTAAATACATGCCCATCCCCACCCCCACACTTAAAAATCTCCTACTTGTTTCGAAACTTAAAACCCATAAAAATATTGCCAGCACAGCACATCAACCTAGCAACAGGTCTCTTTTCCTCCCTCTAGAAACTTAGGTCACGTTTACTTATTTGGAATGGGAGAAGTCATGAATGAGAATCATACATGGTTGTTCAGGTATGGCATACCTACGTTCAACATGCACTTTTTCATTCATGATAAGTAGACATCCCTTTAGGCTTCTCACAAAGTAATGCATCACAAAGAGTCAAAATGTAGATTGATTTGATATCGTTTTCATTTAATAAACAATCTAAATGTGTAAACGTAAGAAATTATGGGAGAATGATGCCTCTCTTTGATACATAATGAGTTAATGAAAGAATTTAGTGATGAGAAGTTTTCCTTTTTGTATTGATTCTTTTGGAAACAAAAATTCATCAAGGGAGAGGTGTTTGTTCTCAAGTAACCTCGTATAACATTTGACACACGGGTTTGTTGCCATTTCAGGTGTGGAAATCATAAAATTTATATTTTTAAATTGTGTACACTTTTGCAATTACTAAGTTTAAATTGGATGGGTTCTGCACAAGCTTTTTATTTGTTTATTTAACTTTGTACTTACGCACCTTTACCTTTGTTGTGTGCAGCCAAATTGCTACTCAAGAGTCATTAGTGTTAATAATGATGAGCATATAATTATATTTGCAAAGAGAGACATTAAACGATGGGAAGAACTTACATATGATTATAGGTTATCCTCGATTCTTGTTGTATGCAATTTTTCTTTATTATTTCATTCCATGGGCTAACGTTCTTATTATCGCAGATTCTTTTCAATAGATGAACAACTGGCATGTTGTTGTGGTTTCCCTAGATGTCGGGGGGTGGTTAATGATGTTGAATCCAAAGAGCGAGCAAGCAAGCTTTGTGCCCCTCGCAGCGAGTTAATAGATTGGAGTGGAGAATGATACAAGGTAGGTGAATTGTAAGTGTGTTAACTAAGGTGAATAGTAAGATAGGTAACCAGTAGTGCACTTTCTAAAATATTGCACAAGTACATTATGAAATATAAGGTTCAGCACGGAAGGTGTCAGTCTCTTAGGTTCTTTTTGGTTAACTTAGGTTCCCACAACGGACCATTAATCAGGTAGGGAAGCCTGTTTAGTTTTGGGTTTCACACAATTTTGTTTTCAGGCATACCCGACCATGTGTAATAAAATTGGAAGTAGGGTTGCTGTAAAGTTAATAGAAGTTGTATTTCTTGGTACACAACTAAATAAACACAATAAGTTTCAATATTTTGGTATCTGCTCGCTCTTTCTTGTCTGTATTTATCTCTTCGCTGTCAATTATCATGACTGATTTGCATTGATAATTGTTTTCCTTGTGCTGATCGTTCCCTCAATTTTTGTTTGTGCAGAAATTGTCTTCTTGTAAAATGTGTTCAGTTGAGATCCGGAGGATGCAGATTTCTCCCAACAATCTGCTATACCTTTTTATCTCTCAAGGCAGATAGGGTTGTGGAGTCCCCCGTTCTCTTGTTTTTACTTGACAAAAAACCGTGCGATTCAGCTATCCGTTTTTCCTCAGGCTGATCCTCCTCTTGGTTCGCGCATGTAAATTTGAAGACGTCATTGAGAGATCCATAGCTGATGCAGTACAAGCTAACAAGGATACAAACGTAAACCCCAGAAGAACATTGTTTTGGAAATCTGAAGGGTGTAATTTGATTAATTCTTGAATGTGTATTACAACAGAAGCGGAAAGGCTTAATAAACTTACCCAGTCCTGGGGAAGTTCAGGGGTCTTAGGGAAATTGAAGTGGACATAAATTGGGCGGAAAACTAAAAGTTTGATTTTTATTACAAACTTTCAAACGCTGCTTGTGACATAAATTGGGCGGAAAACTAAAAGTTTGATTTTTATTACAAGCTTTCAAACGCTGCTTTGGGGTATAACTGATCTCGGATGGTTAAAATTTATTATGTCACGGCAAAGCAGTGAGCTTGCAACGGAAAGGTATTGTGCATCCGAAACGAAGTTCGAACGTCAAATCTACTCGACCATTTGTTTTATATTAGTACTTTCCACTTCTGAAGATTTCGACATCAGTTTGTGGTTGGGCAATACTACGGCGACTCAAGGCAGTACCAAACAATCGCCACAAAGTAATCTAGAAATGGCTCAAGAACTTGGTGCCTCGATCATAAGTTAGACTTAAGCTACTTCATGCAATCGAACCACTTTCCTAGAAAGCAGTTCGGCCATGTTTGATGCATCAGCGATCTACTTGCAATCAATGAAGTAAGCCATCTTGGAGAACCTGTCATCCAACAAAAACAGAATCCACACCTCATTGCGTACGAGGCAACCCGAGCACAAAGTCCATAGCCATATCCTTCTAAATGTTGTTGGGAACATGCGAATGCATGCAAAAACCAGTGTTTTAACTTGTCCCTTAGAAACCTTACAAGTATAACATTTTCGTACAATTGCTTCAATGTCCCGCTTTAACCGTGGCCAAAAATATATTTCCTTTACACTTGCTATTGTTTTATCACAATCCAGGTGATTGATAGCAATTTTCACCGTCTATGCAAATAGGGTCAAAATCACATGAAATACGTGCAAGAATACAAGGATGTTGTAGTATGGATGCTCATGTAAGGTCGTTCTCCTCAATGGCTATTTTAATAATTTATGCAAAAACAATTCCTAATCAACTTCTTAAAATTAAAAATTGAGAGAGGAGATTTTGATTTTGGGTAATATTAAAAACGAATTTTAAATAAAAAAAAAACAAATATGATAAAAGAAAAGAGTTTTAAATACCAATTTATAAAAGCACTAGGGTTCCACCATCACCTAGCAATCCTATGAATTTTGAAGGTTAGGTTTTCCTAATTTATATTCTACTTGGAACCTCCAACATAGAATGTATATCTAACATGCAACCAGTGACATCCCACATTGCCCATGGGAGTGGATCCTGTAAGCCTTATATGTATATTCTCATCTCTACATAGCACGAGGCCTTTTGGAAGCTCATTGGCTTCGGATTCCGTAGGAACTTCGAAGTTAAGTGAGTTCACGCGAGAGCAATCCCATGATGGGTGACCCATTGAGAAGTTCTCGTGTGAGTTCCCAGAAACAAAATCGTGAGGGTGTGGTAGGGGTCCAAAGCGGACAATATTGTGCTATGGTGGAGTCGAGCCCGGGATGTGGTAGGGGCCCGGGCCAGGATGTGACACAACCCGTCCGGACGTTCGGATCAAATATGAACATGAAAGACTCATTATGCTTTATGAAAACCCTTTGAAAAACCATGCAACCCTTAACACGTGGTGTTCATCTTAAGTGAAATTACAATTATTAATCATAAGAAGCAAGTGTCAATTTCAAGGAACATTCCGACCAAAACTGCATCAAATCACTTTTCTAAAGATCCTAATGGTGATCAGGCATTAAGACAATTAGATAATTTTAATCACGGTGATCAATAATTCAAAGTATGCATGCAATCAATCATAAGCAATTAAATAAAAATTACATATTCATGCTGAGGCTAAAGGCTTTGCCCTAGCAAAACGCATTAGTTATGCATAATCATAATTAAAATCATAGAAAATATGATTAAGAAAAGGATTGAAAACACCTTAAAATAGAAAATCTTCAAGAACCCTAGCAATTCGCTCTGTCTCCAAAGTTTCATAAAAGAAAGTGTAGAGAAAACTAGGGCTGGCCAAACCTTTTTAAATCCCCCTAAAACCAACGCACAATCCCTAAAAACCATGTCCTTTATTCCAACTAGGAAACTAAGAATAATAATAAAATATCTTAGAAAATAAAATCCTAATTAAGCTAGGAGAATCTGTCAAGTACTTGTCCAGCCACGTTTTAGCCTCAAATTTTCTCCAAATCCGGCCCAGGATAGGTTGTTTTAAAGATCAGGATGTTCTGAACACATCTCTAGAAGGCCACGAACCCATCAAAGGTCATCTTGGACTCCAAAAATGCAATTCAAGTCCAATATGTCACTATTTCAGCACTGCACATCGCTCCTTTATTTTTTTGCTAGAAAATCACTGCTAGGTAGAAAAATTCCAAATTATCACACGATCAAGCCAAGTGACTCACGAACGTCCTCCAACTGAAATTACTCTAAAATTTGTCCATTTGACCATGTTTTGCTCCAGAGGAAGTCTAAAGTCCTATATTGAAAATACAATTCAAAGTATCAAAATTCTTCCAAAATAATATCCAAAATATACTAAGTGTGACGACCCATCCCAAATTAAAATATATTTTATCCTTGAATGCTTGGAAATGACGATTTTACCCTCATGAGTGTTGTGATGTGAATTGTGACAACCTGTCCCTAATTTTACGTTTTATAAATTTTAAAAGAGTGAATTGACGAAAATGCCTTAGAGGCAAGGATTTTGACTTCCATTGGCCATTTTTTAGAGAGATGTATGAGTCATTCTTTTGGAGTATTTGCGTCGTAATCATTGTTACGAACGCATAGGCTAAAGCCGATTGCAAGTCAGGATTATAACGGTATAGTTACGGACGTTTGAAATTGGTTTTTTAAAGTTTAGCTATAAATAAATTGAACTCCCACCTTGTGGGAAAGAAACCAATCAGATTTTAAGCAAGAATAAGGGGGCCAATCAACTATTTGTTTAAGTGACCGATTAGATATGCTAGAAGGAGGACCAATCAGAAATTAGAGAGAGGGATCAGGCAATCCGGAAGAAAGAGAAGAACATCATCACCATCTTGTGGAGTTTTTCGACGCCACCACCATCACCATCTTGAAGCTCTCATTCCCCTCTACAAAACCCACCCAAGAACCACCTTGATTAACCACGGTATGTGGCGGTTTGAGACCACAAAAGTTTACGAAATCCACAGTGCTCTGGCCACTCTTTTCAAATTTTAGGCAAATCAGCAAAGCGATGGCCGATGCCACTACTTGGGCTTTGTAGCCCATCATCCCAGGAGAAAATCCTGACCAACCTTGACACCGTTGGACCACCGTAGATGACGAATCGATGTAGGGAAGCTTTAGGCACTCGTCGACTTTGTGGGCAAAATTGACCATCTTCTGTCCACTTTTGGACTTCGTGGCCGATATAAAAGTTGTTCCTCTCTTTGGTATTGGAGATTACCTTCGATGGTATGATTTTCCATCCACTCTACTGTACTTTACTTATGCTTTGACGTCATGTGTGAAATGTGTTCATTTCCGCTCACAGCGCACTTTCGTATGTAGGCACTTTTAGGTTTAAATTTATTCACATATTCCACATCACTATACTTTATGACTTCGTCACCTTCCAGGTGTTGGCCATCACAACTCGATTCAAAGTCCTAATGGACAATCTAGGTTGGAATGTGTCAGTTTGGTATCAGAGTATAAGCTGGGCAGTATTGTGTTCATCACACGCGTGATGTAAGCATTCTTGATTCTTGAACCTAATTACCGAATCTTGCCACCTTGTCAAATATGAAAAATGTGTTAGTTTTTCCTAAGTTTTGGGCAGTTTTGTCGACTTGTCAACATTTTAGAAGATCATTTTGGCAAATGCCTCTAAACTATAAGGCAAGGAAGGATGTAGATTTGAGATAAGTTGATAGCCTTGAAGTAGGGCTACTATATTGATAGTTGTGTATCTCGGGGGGAGAATTTCCTACCAATTCCACTACTATCTGGTCATTTCTTCCAAACTTTTCGAGTTAGGAAGCCATCGATAGTCTTGATTCCTTGGTAGTACCTGTTAATGTTCCACTTATTAGAATCCTTACGAAGTTTTAATTTTCGCCAAAATTTCCAGAGATGTCTGGAGTGACAATGTGGTGCTACAGGGTAGCATTCGACGAATGAACATTTTCGGATAATCACTTTAGGTCCCCGATAGCACAAATTTTTCCAAACACACTAGTGATCAGTCTGGATCTTCAAGAGGAAGATCGACTTCTGTTTAAGTCTGTTCTAAAAGTAGATTACTAGAAAATTTTATTTTCTTTACAACACTCCAACCAATACAAATTTCCCACATTACTTTAGTGCTATACTTGTCATTTTGATGAGCATTGGCAAGGGAGTAAGAATTGTTGTATCTACGGTCAGTAGAAATCCCCAAAGTCGTAAGTATATTCCCTAGAATTATGGCACCAGTTCCTAATACCAGATCTTTACCAGAAGGCTGACTAAAAGTTACTGCTAGAGCCTAAGAAACTAAATCTCGGAAAGTTAGGGGCAAACTCTGTTTAAAGACAGTAAACCCATGGTTATGTCAACCATATTACCTATTTAGGTAATCAAACCTTCTTCAACTAGCCACCTCTTGATCACTTTCATAGGTAGATAGTAGAATCGAAATATGAGTTGATGTCTCACTATTAGGGTGATTTGAGTGTCGAGAAAGCTGTGAAGACCTTTTTAGTTCATGTCGTAAAGTTGGTTAGCAGTATAGTATGTTTTGAGGATGTATACCTTAGGTGTCATTTCTCAAAATTTTACTTGGGATGCTACCGAATGTGAGAAGTAGAATATACCATTGATTTGCCTCGTTAACACTACATTTATTCTCCCTATTTCTTATCGAACAACTCCTATATTTATTTTCCTTATGACTTTTCAAACATGTCATACTTCATTGAAAGAACTTAGTTATTAAACACTTTATCTTAGAAATCTCAAACTTATCTGCGAAGGTGAAAAACTGAGCTTCAGGATTGTACCTAGAATTTAACAACTTCTTCGGATGACGATTAAAAACCGCTATCCTCTACTTTGAATTGATGGTCTAATTGACCAACCTTTGTAAATCGAGTTTCCTTGTGTAGTTGACGAATTCAAAAGTCTTGTAGACGACTATCTCACCTATTCTAGTAACGAGATTAAATTCTCCAATTATCAATAGTTGGCTTCACATCAAATTTCTCAAATATTACCTTTGTGTAAATTCGTACTTCTCCTAGGAGATGTGATTTCATAAATGACATTCTTTTCTTTTCTCCAAAAAGGTAGTAGCAGAAGGAAGTTGGAATTCTGACAAAGTGTTGTGAAATTCGAGACAAACTTTGGTCTTGTCAACCAAGGAAAATTAGTTTGGTTTGGGATGTTAATTATGAATAAAGTTTTAGACAAATGAACTGTTGTCTCACCTTACCTTTTCTTTACACCTTTTGATGACATTGATAATTTGGAAACCCATGATGACGTGTTCTTTGGATGTTTCAGCTGTGTTGAGTCAGCATGATGGAGAATCTTTTATATTTTCCAACGGTTAAAACCATTCGAAATGAACCATCCTATTCATGACTAGAGTCAAGTGTTATTATATTCATTTAAAATATTGGATGACACTTCTCGGTGAGAACGTGTCTAGAACCTTTACCAACCTTAGATTTCTTAAACAACTTCATTTGAGTTAAGCCAAAATTTCTAATAGTGATGAGGGAATAACTAAATCAACTTCTATGATTGCACTATCGTGTATTATCCCGATTGTGCAAATGTAATTACTATTTAATGCAGAAAAAGACATATGTATACTTGAACACTTTCTCCCTGTCCTATCCCGCCTCAGTTAGAGTTCACAGGTATTGTTTTGATGTTACTTGCGAGATATCAAGAAATGGTTTGAATAGTCATAATCACTTCTTGTATATGAAGGGAGTTGGGAAATATCATCATGCACTTTCGGTATGAGGTATCTTGTACATGTGGAGATGATGATGATGATGTTTCAATGTCTACAAATCAACTTGACAAGATAACCCATTTTCTTTTCATTGGTGCAGAGGACTACATTTTTGACCACTTGGTAAAATTCCTCATTCATGAGATTATCAGATTTCTCGAGTGTTTAGACTAGCATCTATTCTAATGGGGATTCCATATTCATCTCTTTGTGTTGAAAGGTATTCTAGTCAATTTTGGGGTCCATGTCTACCCTACTACACTTTGTATTATTTTTTGAAACAAGCAAATCATCTAGAGGAGTTGCTAGGACATTGACAGTTAGTCATGAACATTAAATTCTCAATCACTCAACAAATACTCTGCTAAATGAATCTTAACCGTTGGTGATTGAATGTTTCAGAAGCTACCATTGTAGCGAGATGTCATACATTAATTTCAATTTCCTTGTATTCTAGATTTGTTGGACTTGTTTGACTTGTTTGACTTTCAAATTCTTGATTGTTTTTATTAGTGTAGTTTTGCTAAACTTGAGGGAAAATTCAATACGAACCTGCTCACTATGGTGTTATGAACTGCATTGTTGGGTTATGTGTTGTGTATTCTTTACTATATCTCACAATGACACATGTTTCATTTCCAAGTCTTGGGAAGCCTTCTTAAAGGCCGTATGCGTTAAGCTTTGTCACGTATCACATTTCATCCTCAGACTAATGGTTAGTCTGAATGAACTATCCGGATATTGAAGGACATATTGCTTTTGAATATTTTACAGATTAGCCAGTCATGGTAGACACTTACCTTGGTTAGAGTTATGTGTAACTGCGGTTACATTTTTGGTTTGGCTATAGTATTGTTTGAGTCTTGGTATAAAGATTTTACGCATGAAACATGTTTGACGGATGAGTATTGCGAACATGTATTTGAATGATCGAGGTTACAATATAGAAATTATGATTATTGTTGATGCTACCCATGAGGGTAGTGTGTGAGCAAAATATTGCACCCTCGGAAATTTGTTACTTACTTATCGAGACAACAGTGAGTTGTCGGTATTGCAGGTTGCAGACCGTAATATCAATAACTTATTTGTTGGGTTCGTTAAGCAAGTAGACAAGTAAGTCATTTTATGTTAGCATTTGTATTTACTTATTTAATTAATTATTCATTGTTTGGGCTCGACCCAAAGATGTTACATGCTTATCTCTAGAGTATGTGACGCAATGAGTGCGTAGGTGAATTTTTTTTTTATTTATTTTTTATTTTTTTATGTTTAGTTTGGATTTCAATGCAATTATTTTAAATCTTACACTAATATACACGTAGTTTGGCATATGTTATTATATACCTATTTTGACTTTCTACTTTATAAAAGTATTGTATTATAGTATTATACTGAAGGAGAAGGAAAGTTTGAGTTTGGAGGCATGAAAGAGGAATCATTGCACTCTGATCGTGACACAATGGCATTCTTTTTTATGCAGGCGCTCTAACTTGATTTCTTCTTTATACATCTTCTTTCTATCTTAAGTATTTTAATGCGTAG
The DNA here is from genome assembly GCF_041283825.1 of Pyrus communis. NCBI lineage: Eukaryota > Viridiplantae > Streptophyta > Magnoliopsida > Rosales > Rosaceae > Pyrus > Pyrus communis. The sequence goes on along the minus strand of NC_142577.1, from coordinate 2,914,896 downwards.
CAAGTGATTTTAAATTTCAGCGACAAAATTTTTTTAAGGTGGGTAGATTGTGACAACCTGTCCCTAATTCTAAGTTTTATAAATTTTAAAAGCGTGAATTGACGAAAATGCCCTAGAGGCAAGGATTTTGACTTCCGTTGGCCATTATTTTCTTTTGGAGTATTTGCATAGTAATCATTGCCACGAACGCATAGATGAAAGCCGTTTGCAAGTCCGGATTATAACGGAATAGTTACAGACGTTTGAAATTGGTTATTTAAAGTTTAGCTATAAATAAATTGAACTCCCACCTTGTGGGAAAGAAACCAATCAGATTTTAAGCAAGAATAAGGGGACCAATCAACTATTTTGTTTAAGTGACCAATTAGATATGTTAGAAGGAGGACCAATTAGAAATTAGGGAGAGGGATCAGCCAATCATGAAGGAGAGAGAAGAACCTCATCCCCGTCCCTTTCAACTCGTGCACACAAGACAACCCAGTTCGAACTCCCATTTTCCAAGGTAAATTCTGGCCAACTCCGGTGGAGTTTTTCGACACCACCACCACCATCTTGAAGCTCTCATTCCCCTCTACAAAACCCACCCAAGAACCACCTTGATTAACCACGGTATGTGGCAGTTTGAGGCCACAAAAGTTTACGAAAATCAACAGTGCTCCGGCCACTCTTTTCAATTTTTCGGTGAATCGGCAAAGTGATGGCCGATGCCACCATTTGGGCTTTGTAGCCCATCATCCCAGGAGAAAATCTCAACCAACCTTGACCCCATTGGACCACCGTAGACGATGAATCGACGCAGGGAAGCTTTAGGCACCCGCTGGCTTTGTGGGCAAAATTGACCATCTTCCGTCCATTTTTGGACTTCATGGGTGGTATGAAAGTTGTTCCTCTATTTGAGATCTTCATTACTATGAAATTTGAGAATTTTTAGAAATAGTGAAATTTTTCCGGCGAACGTGGCGGCCAACCACCGCGTGCGGCGGCAGGTGGGCCGAGACCCCACCTGACCATCATTGGCTAATTTGGATGCTCCAATTCTATATATGACATTTTTTTAGTGAAATTATGATGTTTTAATGTAGTTTCGTAGTTGACCACCTAGTTGGTTGTCACGGGGTCCTTGCATGAATTGATGATCTGACCGTTGGATTGACACCAAACCTTAGTATCTTATAGTACATAATATTTGAGGACCATAGGAACTTATAGATCGGGAATCCAACGTATGGATGTTTCCAAATCAGATTTGTAAGTGCGTAAAATAAAACATCGGCCACCACTTAATTTTAGCGATTGGTAGAGATCCGACCGTTGGATCGTTCCGAAACTTTAGGATGTTGTTCTAGAAGCATAATTTGTATCTTTGGAAGTTACGGATTGGAAATCTGAGGTACGGATCTTCCGAATCGAGTTACGTAGGGTTGTGGAGCCTACTGTTGATCTTTGACTAACGGTTGACTTTTGGTCAACGGATCTCAAATCATTCTAGAACGTCCTTGGGATGTGTTTTATGTACGTTACATGTTTTATTAATAAAAGTTCTAAGACGTGATTGAATATTTGTTCTAGGTGATGATCGTTTGTGACGTCTCGATATTCGTGCTAAGGAGTTATGGTGCGGACCTCAAGTGAGTCGGTTTGTTCCTTTTTATAGTATATATATATGATTGATAGTTTGACAAATGCTTTTAAATTGATTTATGCATTTTATGCCATGTTAATATATATTTTAAAATACTATGATATGGTTGAGTTTTAGATTGCATCATGGCATATCCATATGCATATTACCTGCATATAATTATTGTGAATGCTTGGAAGTGCTAAGGTGAACGCGGGACGCGCAGGTAAGTTCAGGTGAGTTTAGGGTGTTATTTGAAATGATTGAGTTATGACTTGACTATATTTATGTTATAGGCAACTCCGACACTGTCGTACAGGTTGCAATAATAGGCAACTCCAACATTGTCGTACAAGTTGCAATAATAATAGGCAACTTCGACATTGTTGTACAGGTTGCAATAATAGGCAACTCTGACACTATTGTACAAGTTGCAATAATAGACAACTTCGACATTGTTGTACAGGTTGCAATAAATGTTGCAATAATAGACAACTTCGACATTGTCGTACAAGTTGCAATAATAGGCAACTCTGACACTGTCGTACAGGTTGCCTATGAGTCGTACAGGTTACATTAGACAACTCTGACTCATGTGTTATCATAGATTGATTTATGAGTTGTACAGGTTGCGTTAGACAACTCCGACTCATGTGTTATCATAGATTGATGAGCACCTAATTTTTTTTATATACTGTTACCGATATGTAGTGATTTGGAATATTCCTGGATTTACCGTTGATTTACATTTGATTTCATACTTATACGTAATATGATTTCCTGAAACCTATACAGGTATTACAGCGAGGGATTATAACGTTTAGAAGGTCTTTATTAAAGCGTTATATTCAGGCCCACTCACTCTTGTTTTTTTTTTTTTTTTTATCCCTCCAGGTTCTAGTAGTAGAGTTTTCGTATCGATGATGATTCGTGGCAAATCTTGGTATTGGAGATTACCTTTGATGGTATGATTTTCCATCCACTCTACTATACTTTACTTATGCTTTGATGTCACGTGTGAAATGGGTTCATTTCCTCTCACAACGCACACTCGTATTTAGGCACATTTAGGTTTAAATTTATTCACATATTCCACATCACTATACTTTATGGCTTTGTCACCTTCCAGGTGTCGGCCAACACAACTCGATTCGAAGTCCTAGTGGACAATCCGGGTCGGGATGTGTCATGAGTGTATGTATATGGTTTAAATTATTGCCCCATTTTCAAAAAATTATTGATATTTGAGGTTTCGAGGGTGTCGACGTGAATTAGTGGCCTAGTTGGATTCATAGTGGAAATATTAGTAAGGAAGAGAGGAAATTGGGTTGGACCCAAATTGCATGAGCTTGGCCATGTAGCCCAATTAGGACTTAGAACAATTTAAAATGCCTAATTCCGTTGGACACACATACACACACGTGCAACCTTCTTCCCTTCTCTCTCTTTTTCTTGAAAATTCTTTTTGTCTTTACAACTGAACCTTCAACCTTCAAACACCACCGATCAAACTTTTAAGGACCACCTTTGGATTCCTTGCAAGCCTACGAACCTAATCATACCAATTGTTCAAAGAAAGGACGTCGGGAACTCGAGAACTCGCGAGCTCCTACAGGGTACCCTGTTACTCCAACGTGATCGTGGATCTTTCACAGTATTTTAAAGCTCGAAAAGGGTCCTCAATGTTTCTACTAGGATCCTATGCTAGTTTTGGAGTGGTTAGAACGTTGAAACACTTGGGTCTGTTGAGTTTCAGGTTTGGCCGGTTGTGTTGAGCTATTTTTTGACCGTTTTAGTCGGTGTTAGGCCTTCAAAGTGGTAAGATCATGTTCTACTTGTCCAGGGCTTCAATTTCATATAAATTTTATGAAATTTGGTTGAAAAATGGTGAAGATATTCAAGTTTAAAATTTTTCTAGAAATCGGCAAGTACAACGATGGCCAACGACAGAATCCAGCGAACCATCGGAGAAGACAAGGAATATTCCGTCAACTTTGATGGAATATACTAATGGTGTAAGGTAACACCATTAGTTTTTAGATGGTATATGCTGATATTGAACGGAATATTCCCTAACGTCGTTAGGGAATCCATTCTTGTGCCAGGCCCGTGCTCGCGCGTGGCCGGCGCGTTGGACGTTGGTAAATTATTCTAAAAATACAGGGATGCTGGGGTGTTGAGCAGGCTACGATAGTATATTCAAAAGCCCCGATTGAGCAACGTATGAGAAATTATTTCATAATGATGGTTATGTGCTTAAAAATAACATTAAAATAGTTGTTTCACAAATAGGTGAGACGTTTCCAGAGGACGAGCATAGCCAGGCAAGACTTGGGGGTTACGACCCGGCTACATACTAATGAGTGGGCTTTTGAGTTATATATATATATATATATGCGCCTTATGTTTCCCAGAAATTGTTTAAATGGTTGCATTACATATTAGAATATGCTTTATTATAGCTGTGCATATTACTGCTCAGCGCTGTGGATGCTCAGGTAAGCTTTAAGTGAGTATATAGCGATGGTTGTGATGGTAGTGTGTATGATTATGATGAGTTGCTTTCAGTGATTTATATCCTGCACCTCGGTGTTAGTGCTCTGCCCGAGGGTAGGGCCTAGCCTTCACGTGATCGTTTACCTCCCGCACCATACGCTCACCTTGGATCTAAGGCAGGTGCTAGCCTATCGTACAAACCACATTAGGTGGTACCAACTTATAGGTGACTTGCGATACTTCTCACAGCCTTCACGTGATTATAGCACTTAAGCGTACTTATTTATACTTAGCTTGTTGTATAGACCACATATGTGGTTTCGACTCATGTGCAAGATTTGATTTGATTGTTGAGTTATTGATTCAGCCGTACAGGTCATGTTAGGTGACTCCGGCTGATATGTCATTTTATATTAGTGTAATTCACCTGGCTTACTTATTCATGGTTGAGATAATTGTCATTGCATACACATGATTTTGTTATTTTCGAGTATAGTTTTCATATATGTTGACAATATTATTTTCTGGGAAACTTATATGGGTTTTACAGTGAGGGGCTATTACATTTAAAAAGATAAATGGTTTCGAAAGTTTTTTTTTTTTGCCCACTTACACTTTCTGTTTTACGCCCCCCCAGGTTCTAGATAGAAGTATGTGTCAGTGGCTCATGAGGACTTCCCGGTGGTCTAACAGACATCCACCAGTGTAGGGTTTCTTTTATGATCTATATAATTATTACTTAGTCTTTTGGACTGCACTTCGATACCTATGCTTTGGTTGTGTGTGTCTTTACTCTAATCACTTTCACTCGTACTTATAGGCTAGTCTAAGGTAAGATAACTAGTGATTTTTATTTATTCGCATTTTCATATCATTACCACTTCCGCACAACACACATGGTTACATCACCTTCACGTGACAGCCAGCATGCCTCGATTGAGGTTGGGGTGTGTCACTAAGAATAGGGTTAAATATATAATATAAAATCTACTCATCAGTGACCACTTAAACCTCCTCTATGCAAATCCTGAATAAGCTTTTCTCACAAGGAAGACAAATGAATCCATTGTTGGAACCAAATATGCATGCCACCGCTGATGGTGAAGGCACATATTCAAGTAACCTACAAAACAAGAAACAACTATGAGCAAGTCAAAGATTGGAGGGGTGTGCGCTAGTTAAAGGCTCTCCGATGATCAAGTTCTTCGATGGTCAAGTTAGTAAACATTTTTACTCAAGTAATGGACAAGAGAATAAGTATGCTAAGGATACGTTACTTGAGATGAACCCTAGATGGGTGTATTTATACTAATCAAGAGAGAGACCTTTTTATGACAAAATCCTTGTACTAAAATAGAAGAATCTTAGAGGATATCTAGGACTAGATATTGCGTCATTTTAAGAGTGTGATTACTTGTGACACGCAATAATTCCTAGACTGTAGGAACTCGACTTATGAGGATTTAATTGTGTCCATATCCGAATTAGATCTCGTGTCTTGCAGAACAAGCATGGTCATCCACCAGAGTCACTTCACACTTACTTATTGCCCTGGAACAAGGTGATGGTGGCATTGCTATTCCGTCCAATACAACTATGCTCGAAGTTGCTGAGTCCATGACCGAACTTCTAAGGTAATAGTATCTGGATCAGCCTTAGTCTGTCTTTGGAAAATCATGGTCCCTCAATTGCCCTTAACTATGCATTTGAAAGACAACCTATTTCCTTTAAGGATGGATAGTTATCCAAAGACCATGACTTCCTAAGTAAGCTAGAATATGTACCATTTAGTCTTCTTTTTTTTATTTGGTTATTCGACATGGAATGCAATGGAAATGTTTCAGATTCTGATGTGTGATCTTGATTGTTGTGCCATAAAGATTGTAATGATTATACATATTGTGTGGGCACAGTTTGCAAGTTTGCTTCATAGTCTTTATAGGAAATTTTTGTGCTAGGGGTGAGGGATTATCTCCCAACCAGTTGTACTTTTTCGTGCCCTTTCATGGGACTTTGATGATAAACATGTACTTGCATGAAACTTCACCGGATTTCTCTTCTTTGCATTCTTTATCCTTAAAAAAATCGTAATTCGATAAATCCTTCCAAAGTAAACGAACTTTTGAAGAAGACAAATAACAGAGCAGAAAAACAAGTAAGTTTGTGGGTCCGGGGTAGAGCTTAAAAGCCCTCCTTGGCAATGTTTGTTCGGAAAAACATTACGTCCCAAACTTACTCGTTTGCTCTGTACTTGTCAAAACGCCTTTATCGGACTAAGGATAGGAAAATTTGGACTTGTACCTGAAATAATTTAATGAAAAATAAAACACTCTCTTTTATCTTGTCCTAGCTCTTTGACCAGGAACTTCAATACTTACAACATGTTGTCAAGGGAGGATTTTTCCCTTAGCCCGAATTGTGTGTTTGTCCCCAGTGAATCTTAAACAAGAGTTCTTTGAGGACTTGGTCGTTGACATGTTGGTCAAAAACACTTTTGAATCCTTTTGCCAGACCTGTGTATGAGACCTGAGTATTTTCGATTGGACTACCTTGATTGGCTTGGTCAAAGCTGTTCCACATATTGGAGCTCCATTGGAATAAAACTTCTTCTTAGGGATCGAAGTAGTCGTACTCGGGGTTGAAGTTTAGAGCACTTTCGGATGATTTTTGGATCGCCCTTTTGACTATTCCCTTGCATGGCGTAGAGCCTGGGTTTGAATGTTATAACCCACAACTTTGCTAGTTGTATAAACTTTTCGAAGGACAAATAGTGCATTGGACTTCTGGGTCAAGGCGCCATGTGTCCGTGCCTAACCTGCCAATCGTAACCAGGTTTATTACGGTTCAAGTATCCCATGCTGCTAACCGTATAATACTGGATGGGCTAAGAAAAACTCTTCTAACGGTGTTTGATTTTTTAGACTTGTAATCGTGTTAAGTTTTCAAAGTTTATGCTCTGCTCAAGTGAGTGAGATATCTTCAGCATTATCAAAAAAACAAAGAGGAAAAAAATAGATTTTGAACATAAAACCAACAAATTTCATAAATCTTTTATGGAGGGAAATATAGATGATTAATAAGGAGGTGTGATTGAATCGGAAAATGATTGCCTATATATCTTCAGGAAGGAGAATCAAATCATTGTTGTAGTTTTAAGAAAAATATGATATAATGTAAGAATTACATAAGGGATCACTTTTGACGATAAGTCTATGGTGGGACGTTAGGAGATGAGTTTTGTGTGGACTTATCTTGTGTGACGACCCGTCCCTACTTTTCACTGTGATTTCTTTTCGTTGAGGTGAGTTGACAATTTTACCCTTTTTGGATAAATGTGGAATCTGATGTGGACGTGGTTTTCGGCTTTCAGTTTCATTTTCCTGGTTTCGTACTAAATTAGTACTCGTCACTATGAACGTGTGAGCGCATGTTAGACTCGAATCAGATCTGTAATGAAAGAGTTACGCTTCATTCAAGTACGTTAACGACGAGTATTTTTGTACACCCACATACAAATTAACAGTGTTGGAAACACTGTAAGAAATTAGATTTTGTATATTAAAAATTGTACAAAATCTGAAATTCAAAATCCGTCCATCCATTCCTTGATTGGTGGATTCGTGTTCCCCCATCACCAGCAAATCAAATTTTCTTTTCCTTCTTTCCCTCTCAACCAATTAAGCACCATACCACATTTTTGGCACCAATCAGTTTTCACTTTCATTTCACCCACAACCAATCAGAAACCACAACTCTCTCTCTTCTCCTTCTCTCTCTCTCTAACCCAAGAACAATTCTTCTCTCTGCAACTCCCTTTTCAAAACACTCAAACGTGACCTGCAACCTACACCATTGAACTCCCTTTAACTCCACGAACATAACCATGTAACCAGATTGCGATTTAGTTGAGTTTTAACTCACCAACTCGGAAGGTCCGACCTGGTGAGTTTTGGTTCAACGAGTTCGAGGCTAAGTCACGGGGTTTTGAAGGTCGGGGAAGCTTTCGTGCAGCTCCCTGAGGCTCCTAGGACAAGTTTGAGGAAGCTTTGACGTGAAACAACCCAGTTTCAAGAAGTTGAGTTTTTGGCTGAACCTTTCGAGGCATTTTCAGGCCACTTCCCGTTCGTTTTTGGACTTCCAAAAGGTATAGATTTGTTCTACTCCTCAAAAGCTTCATTTCCACATAAATTTCTTGAAAACTGGTTGAGAAATGAGCAAGTTATGAAGCTTTGAAATTTTGCCTAGAAACCGGCGAAAATTTCTAGATTCCAGCGAGTTCAAACAGTGGCAACCGAAGAGGACCATTGGAGAAGACGACGGAATATTCCATCAAAGTTGATGAAATATTCTAGAGGTGTCAGGTAACATCGTTAAACTCTGTTATTTATTTAATAGAATATTCCGTCAAACTGAAGGAATATTCCTGACAGACGTCAGGGGTCTGCCTACGCTTGGTAGTGCATATGGCCATGCCTTAGCCAGCGTGTGAGGGGGCGTCCAGCCTCCGATTTGCTTTTTGTCAATTTGTGTAGGTCCGTGATGTTGAGTAGATCGATTTCATGTATTTAAACCCTAGGTTTGAGCAAACTATGGAGGTTTATGGAGGTTTTATTTATGTTTCCATTTATGTGTTATTAAACTAAGTTAATTAGTAATTTCACATATATAGGAAACGTATCCCTAGAACGGACTGGATCAAGAAAGGCTCGAAGGCTTTGTTTTGACTACGTATTTGTGAGTGGGCAGCTTGTTTTGATATCTATACATAGTTATGGTTTCCATAAATACGTATTTACTCCATTATTACACTTATATTGCCAAGTATCCTTATTGTGATATTAAATGTGATAAATGTTGCTATATGGTTAGGATATAACTATCATGACATTCATACATATTTGAACATACTCATCTTGTGAACCCTGGTGTTAGTACTTCGCCTAGGGCCAAGGCCAGTGCTTCACGTGTATGTTCACATCCACACCATTCGCTTGCCTTTGATCCAAGTTAGGTGCCAGTTAGGCCTGGCAAACGAGTTGTGTCTGTCGTGTTCGTGTAACACCTGTTATCTTAACGGGTCATGTCATGCCACACCCATTATCTTAACGGGTCCTTAACAAGTCGGGTCACTTTACCCAACGGGTAAAGTGACCTGACCTGTTATGACCCGCTATGACGCGTTAAGAAAAATGTATTTTTTTCTTAAATTTTCACATACCACACATTGCCACATAAATATTACTTCAAAACATTAAAACACATTTGTCATTTAAGTACTACATCTACACTTGAAAATAAAAGCCTAATAAACAAACATCCATACACTACTAGTCTATTACAAAATATTAAATGTGCAAGGATATGCAAAATGAAACAGTTTTTGTTTTCAAGGTTGTGAAGCCTTTTTCAAAAGTTAAAACTTTGCCAATGGAACTCAAAGCTTGCATATTATTCCTTTTACAAAATCCTCAATTTTCATCGATCATCATGACATAAGATTTTGTGGTATCAACTAGTGTAAACATTTTAAATTGAAGATCGAATTCATTCATTGTATTCATATAGGGTCAAGGAGTGTACCTGTAAATAATCATCAAAATCGGAGTTAAAATAACCATTAAATCGTGATTTTTTGTTGAAAAGTTTTGTCTCATTACTTGATCTGTGAATGTTTGGTTTTTGCGATTTTTGGCATATGCGATCTCGAAGCATATACAAACAAGTTTGATGGTGGATCGTTGAAATTATTTTCGTAGAATGCGTATCCCATCAAAATGATAGATTCACTAACACTTAGAGTTTATTTATACTTTCATTAAGTATAACATAAGATTTTGTGGTATCCACTAGGGTAAATATTTTAAATTGAAAATCGAATTCATTCATTGTATTCATATAGGGTCAAGGAGTGTAGCTGTAAAAAATCATCAAAATTAGAGTTAAAATAACTGTTAAATCGTGATTTTTCGTTGATAACCGTCGAAAAGTTTTGTCCCATACCTGATCTTTGAATGTTTGTTTTCTGCAATTTTTGGCGTATGCGATCTTGAAGTATATACAAACATGTTTGACGGCTGGGTTGTTGAAACTAGTTTCGTAGAATGTGTATCCCATCAAAACAATAGATTCACTAACACTTTAGAGTTTATTTATACTTTCATTAAGTATAACATAAGATTTTGCGCTATCCACTAGTGTAAATATTTTAATTGAAGATCGAGTTCATTCATTGTATTCATATAGGGTCAAGGAGTGTAGCCGTAAAAAATCATCAAAATCGGAGTTAAAATAACCGTTAAATCGTGAGTTTTCATTAATAATCGTCGAAACGTTTTGTCCCTCTACTTGATCTCTGAATGTTTGTTTTTTGTGATTTTTAGTGTATGCGATCTCGAAGCATATACAAACAATTTTGACGATTGGATCGTTGAAATTAATTTCGTAGGATGCGTATCCCATCAAAATGATAGATTCACTAACACTTAAGAGTTTATTCATACTTTTATTATGTATAACATAAGATTTTGTAGTATCCACTAGTGTAAATATTTTAAATTGAAGATCGAGTTCATTCATTGTGTTCACATAGGGTCAAGGAGTGTGGTTGTAAAAAATCATCAAAATTGGAGTTAAAATAACCGTTAAATCGTGATTTTTCAATGATAACCGTCGAAAACTTTTCTCCCGTTACTTGATCTCTGAATGTTTTTTTTTTTGCAATTTTTGGCGTATTCGATCTCGAAGTATATACAAACATGTTTGATGGTTGGATCATTGAAATTAATTTCGTAGAATGCGTATCCCATCAAAATGATAAATTCACTAACACTTAGAGTTTATTCATACTTTCAATAAGTATAACATAAGATTTTGTAGTATCCATTAGTGTAAATATTTTAAATTGAAGATCGAGTTCATTCATTATATTCACATAGGGTTAAGGAGTGTACCTGTAAAAAATCATCAAAATCGGAGTAAAATAACCGTTAAATCGTGATTTTTAGTTGATAACCGTTGAAAAGTTTTATCCTGTTACTTGATCTCAGAATGTTTGTTTTTTGCAATTTTTAGCATATGCAATCTCGAAGTATATACAAACATGTTTGATGATTGGATCGTTGAAATTAGTTTCGTAGAATGCGTATCCCATCAAAATAATAGATTCACTAACACTTAAAAGAGTTTATTCATACTTTCATTAAGTATAACATAAGATTTCGTGGTATCCACTAGTGTAAATATTTTAAATTGAAGATCGAGTTGATTCAATGTATTCGTATAGGGTCAAGGAGTGTAGTTGTAAAAAATCATCAAAATTGAAGTTAAAATAACCGTTAAATTGTGATTTTTCATTGATAACCGTCGAAAAGTTTTGTCCCGTTACTTGATCTCTGAATGTTTGTTTTTTGCAATTTTTGGCATATGAGATCTCAAAGTATATACAAACATGTTTGACAGCTGGATCGTTGAAACTAGTTTCGTAGAATGTGTATCCCATCAAAACAATTGATTCACTAACACTTAAGAGTTTGTTTATACTTACATTAAGTATAACATAAGATTTTGTGGTATCTACTCATGTAAATATGTTAAATTGAAGATCGAGTTCATTCATTGTATTCATATAGGGTCAAGGAGTGTAGCTGTAAAAAAATCATCAAAATCAGAGTTAAAATAACCATTAAATCGTGAGTTTTCTTTTTATAACCGTCGAAAAGTTTTGTCCTATTACTTGATCTCAGAATGTTTGTTTTTTGCAATTTTTGGTGTATGCGATCTTAAAGTATATACAAACATGTTTGACAGTTGGATCATTGAAACTAGTTTCGTAGAATGCGTATCCCATCAAGTTCAATGGTGTGTGTGTGTATATATATATATATTTATTAAGTAGATTTAAATCTATTTATCTTGTACGTATAATTGACCGGTACACAGAGTAGTACATCACGTGTCATTATAAAAATAGTTGGATATGTGTGATAAAAAGTTAATAACTTAAAAAAGTAAAAATTCTCACCACTTCTATTAAAACACATGATGTACTATTTGTGTTCTCGTTATAATGAAAAATTTCTCAAGAAAAAAAAGGAGAGAGAGAGGTAAATGACGTACACGTGTCAAGAACACAGTTGTCGGATCTTATCCTAACAATAACAAGTGCACATTTAAGAGACCACGGTGGAAAAACCCACCCCACTAGTAGCAAGCAAAATTGAAAATACCACTAGGTCTCATCTTTCCCTCTCTTTTTTGTTTCCTTTTCAGCTTTTCTTATAATTTTCGTTTTTCCCTCCCTTTTTCTTCAAAGGGCGGCATGATGCATATTAATTATTATAGTTTTTAGGGGTATAAAATTTAATTTAAAATTTAATATATATATATAATTATTATAGTATATATAATTATTATAATTATTATAGTTAATTTAATATATATATATATATATTATAGTTTTTAGGGGTATAAAATTGTTAAATTAATATATATATAATTATAGTATTTTTGTAGGGTTATAAAATTATTAAATTAATATTTTGCTTATCGTGTATCGTGTTATCCACGTGTATACCAGAACCAACTTGTTATCTTAACAGGTGCTTATTGGGTTACCCGATAACGACCCGATTCGTTATCGTGTCGACCCGAACACCTGTTAATTTCGTGTCGTGTCGTGTCAGGTTATCTGGTCGTGTCAGGAATTGCCAGGCCTAGTGCCAGTCCTATCGTACATATTACATTAGGCAATTCCGACTCGTATGTGACTGCGCCTCGACACCAGTCTTCACGTGATCGTAGTACTAGAGTGTATTGATTACACCCAGTCATGTCGTATAGGTTGCATTATCCAACTTCGACTTTTGTGCTAGCATAGATAGATGAGCAATTGATTATACTTGATTATCACATGATTATATTACTGCGGCATTTGATATATCATGACTTGGCATATTTCTGGTTATATTGTTACTGTACTTTTGTTACATATTTATGTAGTATGCTTTACAGCGAGGGGTTACTATATTCGAAAATAAAGGTTTTCCTACAAACGTTGTTTTGCTGACCGATGGTGACTTATTAGTCGACTGAAGCTTGCAGCACGCTTTTTCTCTTTTGGTACAAATCTCCCTCTAGCGTTCATGCTTTCTATTTAGGCGGTTGATTCCGATGAGAGACCTTTTTTGGCGGTATTGGGTTGGAAAGGGAATCTGTGTCTTTCTGGGCTTCCCACGCTGTGCTTTAAGTGCCACCTGAATCGCCTGCTGTTCTAGGTGAGATATGGTGTTTTCAATATCATTCATATGCTCTTCGAGTTTCCCTAGCCTTGCTCATTCTTTAGCCTGCGAGCTTCTTCGACGGTCAAGTTAGTAAACAGTTTTAGACTCAAGCAGTGGGTAAGAGAATAAGTATGCTAAGAATGTGTTACCTGAGAAGAACCCTAGATAGGTGTATTTATATTGACCGGGAGAGAGACCTCTTTATGATAGAATCATTGTACTAAACCAGAAGAATCCTAGAGAATATCTAGGGCTAGATATTGTGTCCTCTTAGAAGTGTGATTGCGTATGGCGCACACCAATTCCTAGATTGTAAGAACTCCAAGACTATGAGGATCTGATTGTGTACATATCCAGATCATATCTCGTGTCTTGCAGAACAAGCATGGTCATCCAACGGACTCCCTTCGAACTTCGCCTATTGCCACGAAACAAGGTGATGGTGGCACCACTATTCTGTTTGGTGTAGCTTCGCTTGGAGCCGCTGAGTTTATAATCGGAATTTTGATGTAATAGTATTCAGATCAACTTTACTTCGGCTTTAGAAAATCATGGTCCCACACACAGTTGATTGCCCTTGAACAAATAACCTTCCTTGATAAAGTAATTTGTAATTGGCGCATGATTACAAATTTCTCCAGATTCCTTGAAAAACATCACAGGATTCAAACAAGTCCTTCAAGCATTTGAACCCCAAAACTTCTTGGGATAGGGTGACTAGCAAGGATGCCCGTCTACTTAGGGCATTGACAACACGGGTTTTAGCGCTAGATTTGTGCTTTGTAACAAATGGGATGTTTTGCTATAAAAAAAAAAAAAGGTTACTCATTTGATATGCATTTTATTAACATTTTTTTTATTGCTAATAAACTTCAAATCTTGATGAAAGCTTCTTACGTCGCAGACTGACTTCGAAGTTGGCCAATCTCAGATGGCCTTGGTCTTCTCATCATCCACCTGAATTCCATTCTCGCCAACCATAAATCCCAGAAATAGCATTTTACAGAAAATGCATTTCTTCACATTCATACACAACTTATGTTCTTTCAACACACTCAAAACTTGCCGCAAATGCATCAAATGTTCTTCTTTGGTCTTGATATAGCTTAAACTATCGTTGAATAAACTCCAACAAAGAGACCAATAAAAGGACAAAGAACTTGATTAATAAGTATCATTAAGGTACTTGGTGTGTTAGACAGTCCAAATGGCATCACCTGTCACTTGAACAACACATCCTTGTGTTTGAACGCCGTTTTTCATTCATCTTCTGGCCTAATTCGAATCTGGTAATAACTGATGCAAAGGTCTAATTTTAGAACAATTTCGAATCTTCGAGCACATCCAACATATCATTCAACTGGGGTATAGGAAATTTGTATTTTATAATAATTTTGTTGATAGCTTGACTATCAACACACATACGCCACATCTTTTCCTTTCCCTTGGCCTTCTTTGGGACTAAGAGGCCAGACACCATGTAAGGACTTGTATTTTCCCTAATAATGCTCTTCCTCAGCAAATCTTCAATATGCTCCCTCAATATTTCATTATATGCGGGACTCATCCGACAATGGAGAAGATTTTTAGGCTAGCCTTGGGTACCAAATCAATTTGATGTTGGATGTTCCTTATGGGGCGGAAGTTCATTGGGCAACTTGTCCGAAATGAGTTCTTCAAACTCCCTTAATAACTGCTGCACTACCGGAGGGATTGGTTCCTTTTTTTTTTAGCCTTAAGTCAACAACCTCTTCTTCACAATTGGAAAGGAGTCGTCTTCTTTATGGCTTCTTTTATCTCCTACTCGTTACTAGTCAGAATTAAGAAACTAGTATTTTTCGTCTTCGGTGCATCGGAAGGCGAAATATGAGCCATTACAATCTTGTGGTTGGATTATCATGATTGTTCAATTTTGAATCCACATCAAACTGCCAAGGTTTCACTAACAGTAGATGACAGAAATTCATATCAATTACATCACATACTTAATCATCTCGATAACGTGTACCGATGGAAAGCTGGACATGACAAGTTTCTGTGACACGAACCAAAGACCCCTTCTTCACCCAACCAAGTGCATGGGGAGTGATGTGCAGCTCAGTAGGTAGCTGCAGGCAATCCACCATTTTCTTGGCCACAAAATTTTTGCAACTCTCATTGGCTACAATCACCTCGTAGATATAGCAGTTAATAGAACACATAGAGCAAAAATATAGTGTTGATGCCCGGCCTGTTTTGGTGCCAAGAGAACTCGCTGCAACACCAAAGTGAGGTGTTATATTCCTTCTTTAGTTGCAAACTGAACCCCTAAGTAGTCACCATCGGCAATTTCATCTTCTTCTTCTACATAATTCCCGTCACCATCGGCAACTTTTCTTTTTTCAACTGATTATTCCCTAAAAACCATGTTAATAGCCTATTGCAAAGGCCACAAATTCTACAATCCAGTCTTCTCTTGTATGCAGAGTTTTAGCTTATTTACATACCTCACAGCTTTATAGTTTTCTGTCTCCGTCAGATGGTTACATTCTGCAAGTCGCATGAAATTATCTATATAATCTGTCACTGTTCTATTGCCTTGTATCGGCCAATTTTCATACAGTACAAGATTTGCTCATGATCAGGAGGTAAGAATGGATCCATCATGAGCTGCTTCATTTTCCTCCTCGTTCGAACCCGATTCTTTCCTTGCCTCTGGTCGGGTGTTCTGTCCCACCAAATATTGTCAGTTGTTTTGAGATGGAAGGTAACCATCTTCACCATTTCGTTCATGACTTGGAAGAATCTATCTACTTCTACCAGCCAATCCAAAAACTCTTCGACCTTTAAATTTCCCTCGTAAATTTGAATATCGGTTTTAATCCGTCATCATAGTTGTTGCGGTTTTGATGACTTGGATTGTTAGTTGGGGGCAGCTCTACAACTTCTTCTTCGGAATCTGTGACACGCCCCGACTCCGATATCCCCAAATATCAAGATAGGCACGTGCTGGCCGACACCCGAGGGTGACGAAGCCATTTTACACATGCATGCAACATATAATGAAAGAACGAACGTAAACCAAATGTGTAAATTTAAATATAATGAAGTATACAATTGCAAGAATGTGTTTAGAGCATACAACTAATTAAGAATAATATGAAAGAATTATTATTAAAGGGTACGAATGAAGGAATGGGTCCTACACAGAGAAGACTTGAAGATACCTATGCGGAAGTGTCTTGACGTTAGGACTGTATGCTTCGATTCTAACTCTTGAAGGGGGCGCAAAACAAAAGATGAGTGGACCAAAGTTTATAATAATAATACTAATAATAAGAAAATCATTTTCTTTCTGAACATACTAACCCCCTGTTTTGAAAAAACATATAATACAACAGAGTAGGTTTTCTGAAAATTCTCGCATGCCATGAAAACGTTCGTAAAACATGTACGTGTAAAACAGTGCTCAATAATGGTGATATTGCCACCCAAACACAAATCCGTAAATCTCATCAATGACGTACTCAACTAGGGGTATCATAGTCGCTCGAAGGCATAACCTGTTCATCACCCAAAGGTGAAGTTGTACGACACTGGGTTACGCTAGTGAAGAAAATAGGGATCCATCACCTGAAGGTGAAGCTGCACGACTCTGGGTTGCGCTAGAGAAGTAACATATACATATAACATCACACATCGACACAAGCTGTGGCTAGTTAAGCTGTCCGACATTGGTTTTGCCAGTGAAGCTGGGTGTATGGCATAAATATCCTCAACTGTGTTTTATGGCCATAGACATCTACATACCTGTGTTGTGTGGATGTACTATATAATAACCCACTAGATAAGCACCGGAAACATATCTCAAACCTCATATCAAATCCGGAGTTCAAAAGCTCAAAGTCCCATCTCGTAAATCCAAATAAATCATAATCGTAAATCCATGAGTTTCATATATGAAAAATTCAATGATTCATAACCTTTCGTAAAATGTAAACCCAATAAACCATAAATAATGCATAAAACGTAAAATCATGAAATCATGCTTTTCGTGAATGCAAGCCTAATATTTTATAAAAACTTGCAAGTTAAGAAGGCTTTCACTCACATATATTCCATTGCTCAGGAGTCGCTTGAACTAGAGAGGATGGTGTCACTTCCCACCGATGCACCTAAACACAAATAGAGGCCATTTAATAAAACTTTACTAAAATGACAGAATTTAGGAAAATGGATAGCGGATTTGGATTCAGCATGTCGAAAAACCTAAGGATGGACCTCTGGTTCCCCCATGCGCCACCACGGGGCAACGGCCTGGGAGGCTACGTGCCACTGTACGCGTCGAGATGGGTCACCAGAAAAGTGGTTGGTGCCTTCAACGGAGGCACGTGTGCTCCACACGTTGGCCATGATAGCCTGCCATGCGCACCTATGGACGGCATATGCGCCGACCATGGAACTGGCTTGGGTTTGGGTCAAGTCGGATCTGAGCTTGGGTTGCTAGGTTGGGCCTGGTTTTGGGTTGAGTTAATTGGTCATGGATTTGGGCCGGATCTCGGATTGAGTTTGGGTTGGTTTGGGGTTACAGGTCGGGTTTGACCCGTTTAGGCTCACGGGTTGCACCTGCCGGAGCTAAACGTAGAAGAAGGCCAAAAACCGGGGAAATCTTCCCGAGCTCTAATCAAGGTCAAAACTCAACCATTTTCAATGTATAAATAGTCAAATTGAAGTTAGGGATATAAGGAGTGAGATTATACCATCGTGGTCTCTTGCTGTGGTCGGAAAAAGGGTCTGAAACCTTTGAACTTCGCTGGAATATAGAAATTAGTTTCCTTGAGCTATTTTCTGTCATAAAACCAGTCTAAAACAGACAATCATGCTCAAAATCGAACCACAAAGATGAATGTATGAGATTTAAAGTATTACCGAGGCTCACCTTGGTTGGGATTGTGAAGAACTTGCTGGAGTTTAAGAGGTTAGGTGGTGGTGGTGCTGCCTTTGTGTTTGCAGAGTGAAAGAGAGATAGATGGCTACTAAGGGAACATCATGGCTGTTGGTGACTTGCTGCGAGGCTTGCAGCGAATGGGTGATTCAGCTGTGCTCGTCAGAGATGGCAGATGGCAACAATGGTGGTGGGTGTTGCTCGGAGAGAGGAAGAGAATAATGAGAGGGAGGGAGAGATCGAGAGAGTCCTAGAGATTGGGGGAAAAAGGCACGGGGAAGAAGGGAAGGTGGGGTGTGGGTCACCGGAGCTGCGAGCGGTGAGTGGTTATGCGACGTGTGTGTTTACCGAGAAGGAAAAAGAGATAACTGAGAGAGAAGAGATGAGAGCTGAAGGAGGATAGCGTTTCTCGAGGAGAGACAAGGAGAAAGAGAGGGAAAAAGAGAAAGAGAAAGAGAAAGAGAGAGAATCGGGAGGGATGACACGTGGCAAAAAGAGAAGTGGGGTGTGGGCCCCATCTAATCCTAATATCTAGAATAGTGAAATGACTATTTTGCCTCTCAACTTTGTAGTTCTGTAAAATTCTCATCGTAGCTCCAAATTCGATTTCGGTTGTGCCCACACATTCGTAGGGACGAGTGCTACAAGGATACGCCAAGGAAAAGAGGCTTACATGACAAGACAAGGTGGTCAACAAAAGTCAATGTTTTTTCCTTGAAGGACACTTTCGTAAATTCACACTTTAAAATTATAAAAACCATAATATTTGGGGATGGGTCATTACAATATGATTCACTTTCTTAGATACAAACTACGAAGCCTCCAACTGCCCTGAGTATTGCCTCCGGTAACTCTTCTGTTATTTGACCCAATGGCTTGATGCATCTCACGAAATTCCTCTGAATAGATTGGTCAAGTTTTTAATCCATCATTATGAGCGTCTAGGTCTGCTCGAGTGATGTGAGCAATAGGATCATGATTACCTATGGATAAAACCAATGATGCCACAACAGGAGAAATCCGCTCTGGTACAATTGATGTACCACAAGCTAACAAGTTATACAAATGTAAATCCTAGAAGAACAATATTCTGGAATCTAGAGTTTAGGAGAAAACATAAAGGTGCATTTGATTAATTCTTGAATGTGTATAACAATAGAAGCCGAAAGGCTTAAATAAACATAAATTCAACCATGGGAAGTTCATGGGTCTTAGGTGATCTACTTATTGAATTGTCATTAGATGCCTAAATGATTTTGTATTTAATTAATTTTTTTAATAGATGGTCTTTGCCAAAAGCCCTTTATTCCTTCCAATTGCATGTGACACTGTAGACATGTAAATTTCGTTGCAAACAAATGATGCATTATAAAGCTCCACGTGGCATATGACTCATCACAAACAGACGAGTCATCAATGACATGTGGCACAAATCAAGCAAAGGAAGCTCAAAAACATTCCTAAAATGTGGCAAAAGGGAGAAAATCTCTCTTAAAATTGGCAAGGGGTCCAAATTGCTCCCAAAACTGGAAAGAAAGCTAAAGCATCTTCACAAAACAAGCAAGCATTGAATACTACTCACAAAATAGGTAACAAGCCCTATAATTTGGCCAAGGTAAGGGAAAGTGGCTGAAATTAAGACGCAAAACATGCCTAAATTCTCCCATGGACGAATCAAGACATAAATAAAAGCCAAATCAATCCCAAGGCAAACCTTGAGAAGTCTACAAATACAAGGTCCTCAGATAAGCATAAGGGTGGACAATTTCTACATTGAAGGGCCAAAATTCTCACAAAAGGAGAACCTCTACCAAATCTTTGAAGACTAATATGCTGCCAAAGCTCTCTTCGAAGAACGTACAGACAAAGGTGAAGCTTTCTTTTGACCAAAGCCGAAGCATTCTCTTGAAGAATCAACAAGCACCTGTGCCGATTCCTTCAAGACTTTGTTACATGCTCAACACTTGTAACGATGTTTGATTCAAGATCAAGTCGCCAAGACCTTTGAATCAATGAAATCCTACATCAACACTACCTTTGTTGTAACTTTGAGGTGAAGACTATCCACGCATTGTTTCATGCTCAAAACTTGAAGCAATCGTTCAATCGTTCATCCGAGATCAAGTCATCGCGACCCTTGGATCAACAATCTACTCATCTACATCAAATTTGAAGACTGAATTAGAGGAAGATTGTAAACAAAGATTGTAACCCTACAAATTCATCAATACAAATCTACTTTGTACATGTGTTCTCGTTTCATTCGTTACAGAATTTTTGTGTTTACAAATTTGGCACGCCCGGAAGGATATCTTTGCCTCTCATCTTTGTCTTCAAATCCACAAGAAGCACAAATGGCAACAAGAAAGGATTAAGCTGTTCCCGCAACCAACGTGAAGAACAAGAACATCCTTGCCATAAGTGATGGCATTTTGGGTGTTACAGCCCGAAGCAAGGCAAGAGCTCTCTCTACCATACCTTCCACTCGTACACCAAACCTACCGAATGAGCAAGAGCACCTGAGGCACGAGCTCGTGATCACCTTGGCTTCGCTAAGGATACCAAGGGAAGAAAGCCCAATGAGGTGCTCTGAGTCCTTGACTTTCGATGCTGACTCAAGTAGCAGCTCGTATCCCATAGCCATGCAAGTCATGACTACTGGTGTGACTTCCATTGAGGAGTAGCTAGCTCAAATGAATGAAGCAATTGCAAGGCTAACAAGGACCATGGAGGAAAATAACTTGTAAATTGCTACACTTGTCAACCAACTAGAGGGTCAGCGTGACGAAAAAGCTGACCGTTACCTAAAGGTTGATCTACAAAATAAGGAAACCGACGAGGATGAGGAGCCTCCGATGGAAAAAGTCAAGGAGAAGTCGGACTAAGCAACAAAACTCATGGGATCTCTCTCTATCCAACAGTTGCAGGAGATGATCACTAGCACGATCAAGGCGCAATACGAAGGAAGCTCACATGGCTCCGTGATATACTTAAAACCCTACTCCAAAAAGGTTAATGCCTTGAGGTTGCCAATGGGTTATCAGTCGCCCAAATTTATGTAATTCGATGGAAAGGGCAATCCTAAACAAGATATTGCCCATTTCATTGAAACTTGCAACAATGTTGGGACGAAGGGAAACTACCTTGTCAAGCAGTTCGTGCGCTCACTGAAGGGTAACGTCTTTGATTGGTACACCAACCTCTAGCCCGAGTCCATCAACAGCTGAGACTAGCTTGAAAGGGAATTCCTCAACTGCTTATACAACACCCGCTGCACCGTAAACATGCTGGAGTTGACAAGTACAAAGCAGTCGAAGGATGAACCTGTTGTCGACTACATCAATATATGACATTCATTAAGTCTGGATTACAAAGATCGGCTTTCTGAAACCTCCACCATTGAGATGTGTGTTCAAGACATGCACTGGGGGCTACATTACATCCTCTAAGGCATAATGTCGAGAACATTTGAGGAGCTGGCAACTCGATCCCACGACATGAAGCTGAGTATCGCCAATCATGGGAAGAAGGAGCTCATCACCGACTCCAAAAAGGATAAGGTGTTCACCCCAAAGGTAGACAAGACTGGGAAGAAGCTTGCCAAGGAAGATTTTACTGTCAACACTACCCCCATCAGGACCTCCTCTACACTAATCAAGATCTCCTCTAAGTACAAAATGAAGGAGATGAAGAGAGGTGAGCCTTCTTGCACCAAGATAGGTACAAAAACACCATGAGGGAACTGGAGCAGAAGACGTACCCTTTTCCTAACTCTGACGCAACTGCAATGTTAGACGACTTGCTGGAAAAGAAGGTGATCGAGCTACCCGAATGTAAGCACCCCGAAGAGATGAATCACTTTAACGATCATAGGTATTGCAAATACCATCATATCGTGAATCATCCTGTTGGCAAGTGCTTTGTTCTCAAGGAGCTCATCATAAAGCTGGCACAACAAGGGCAAATCAAGCTTGACCTTGAAGACACAATTGCAACACATACCGCTACGATCGTGTTTGGATCCTTGGATCCCATGCCTCTCTAAGTAACGCATGACCATTTCCATCTATGCTCAAGCTCCATGGCACCTTCTGCACAACCATTGCTGGGGGCAAGCAACCAAAATGCACCTACCAACAATGAAGAAGGGTGGACACTGGTGAACTACAAAAAGACAAGGAAGCCAAGACCATAAGCCATATGGCCAAAGGTGGAACAAGGAAGAAAGCACCGCCATTGTAATAATAGAAAGCCCAAAAGGAGCGTAAAAGCTGCCAAGCCAATATATGCTAGGGAACCTATAGACCAAGAGCCATGTATTCCCGTCTCCTTGTATGAGTACTTCCTGAAGAACTTCTTCCAATAGTGCACTACCGTTGCCTATCACATGGTTGAAATAGAGATAGAAGAGCCGTCTAAAGGCAAAGCTATCGCTATCGAGGAAGAAAAGACCCTCACGCCCAAAGAAGGCATGCTAACATACTTTAGCATCAAGGAAGCACTATGACTGCCCAAGGAGATGCGAAAAGCACTGGTAGCGGTCTTGGCGAGTCCCAACAACCACGCTGTGCAAGAAAGCAAAGACAAAGGCTTGAAGCCTCGACCATATGAATATGCCACATGCTATGCCACCCATGATGCAATCAACTTCATTGATGAAGACTTGTTGCTAGGGTTAAAGCCTCACAATTGTCCTCTCTTCGTCTCTGGGTACGTGAGAGATAACAAAATCAACCGTATGCTTGTGGATGGTGGGTCGGCCATAAACATCATGCCAAAGTCAACAATGACCACAATCGACATCAAGGTGGATGAACTATCCTGAAGCTACCTCCGAATCCAAGGTTTTAACCAAGGAGGACAAAGAGCGATGTGCATGATCCAAATGGAGATGACCATTGGTGAACTCAAATCAAGCACGCTAGTCCATGTGATTGATGCAAGAACTTCTTATAGCTTGCTTTTAGGAAGGCCTTAGATCCACAAGAATGGAGTAGTGCCGTCCATCCTTCATCAATGCTTAAAGTTCTACCAAGAATGAGTAAATGTGATACAAGGCGACACCAAGCCATTCACCGAAGCTAAATCACACTTCACGGTATTGGAAATGTACCTAAAGCCAATCATATGATGATACTTTACGGACATTTCACATGTTAAACTAATTTAGTTTAATATAAAGGGGCAAAGATTATTGTTTTAAGCCATCTCATATAAATGTTATATGCTTAAACGATAAGTCCAAGGAATATATAATTGGGAGAATGTGATCTAATGAAGTTAGATTCAAGAGACCATTCTCTTTCGTATAAATATCCTAAACGTTCCTGATGATAGGATTGCCAATTGGGCATTGACAGTCCATTAAGATTAGTATGTGCTATGTCTTCTCTTAAAGAGAGTGACTGGTCTCGAGTCATTGGTGTGACTGACACAAAGACAAGCATGTAGGTGCTCAATAGAGAATGAGTCCACTGAACACAATCAACAAGGAGTTCTCATGCTTATGTCACATGAGAACTCATGGTTGGGATAATGCAAAGTAGTCATTTAACCTGAGGCGTCATAGTTGTCTTGTGGTTAGGTCCTTGATCTTTGACTATATCAAAGTCACTCCATCATAGGGTGTCCACGCCATAGTTAGGGTTAAGCCACTTAGCCATGGAGGCAAGGGAATGCGCAACAAGGGATCTCTAACCTTCAAACCGCTTGAGCAAGAATACTCTATGATATGATTAAGAATCTCTGGCCAAAGTATGAATGAGATTTAGGAAGTCATTCCAAATCACATTCAAGGTAATCATGTAAGTAAAAGAATCACATTGGATAGTAGACATGAATAAACTATCAAACCAAACAATGTGGTCAAGAGTATTGTATTAGAGAAAGACCGTATTGCATTGTAATCCTAAACTAAATAGGTTCTCCACCTTTTCTGATTAGCTTGGGTAGCCATGACATACTGCTAGGTGTCACTCATGGTTTGTGGAAGCCTTAAAGGTGTTTAATCACTAAAGGGAGAATTCAAAGTAAGTTTGAATTCCAAATCGATTTGAAGAGTTCTAATCGCCCATTGCCTCGCTAAGTGGAACCTAATGGATCGTACAACGAGTAAGGTAGAGATTGAAGAAACAATAGAGATGAGTAAGGGTAATTAAATGGTTTAATTATTTATGTCTAGGATTAATTAATATGTTAATAAATCAAACGAATAAGTTTGTATTAGACCTTGGGTTAGTTTTGGTCCTCAAGGTCCAACGGGATTTGAATGTCAAGACCAATAACTCAAGTTGTATGATAACTTGAAAACATAAAGGGCTTCAAAGCCCAATTAACCTACAATGGCCGGCCATATTGGTGAGGGTAGCAAACCTGTATTAATTGCAAGTTTGCCACTCCATTGTGAGGTGGTATAAAAGGAACTTTATAGCCATTTCATCATTAGGGTTTTCTATGGGAATAGAAGAGAACACAAAAGCTCTCTCTTCTCTAATGAACGCCGGCCAACCTAGGGAGAGATTACTAGTATCTATCTCTTCCTAGGTCACTCATCTCTTCATCAATGCTCTCCTTGGTGTGGAGACATAGAGGTTCTCTATTTTGTGAACTTGGAGAATCCATTCATCCATCCTCCTCCAAGAAATCCACAGAGCTAAGAAGTAAGGAATGAAGGGCCTCTCTCTTGGTTGATTAGCCTTTGCTTATGCAAAGAGGAATCAACAAAGGTATAAGATTTCTCAACTCACTTTGTTTTGAGTTGAGTCTTGGTTCACCATAACTACTAGGCTTTGAATTTCATGGGTTAAGTTTTGTTTTTGAGTGCATACAAGCATGATTCCGCCTTTTAATTGTTAATAGCATGCATACATGTTGCTCAAATGAACTAGTTTTCACAAATAAATCCTTCAAGTGGTATCAGAGCCTAGGTCTAGTAGTTGGTGAATCATTTTGGGTTTTGTATTTTCATAGTTTATGATTTGAATGTTGTAATTGTTACAAGCTTTATTCTTGTTTCTTTGAATGTAAATTTTGTTAGAAAATTTGCCATCTCAAATGTTGTAGATGTAGTTCATACGTGCATGAATTTTGGAGCTAAAATTTGGTGCCATGTTCATGGGGAAATTCGGCCAAATCCAAAGGGTGGATTTTTGGGTTCATGTTTGTCTTGTTAAAAGTGTTTTAAAGTGACTTTTGGAACCCCTAAGTACCCTAGTATGGTAATATGTTATTTCCCTTAAGTTTGAGATTTTTTGGGGTGCCTTTGGGTGAAAAATGTTCATGGGGCTCTTATAGGTTTTCATGGATGTTCTTCATTGTTCTTGTTATGTTCTTGCCAAGAACAAAAAGTGTTGGGAATTTTGATTCAAAATTTTTGGTTGTTTACATAAAGTCTTGTTTAGTGATGGATGGCATGACTTTTTCAATCATCATTAGGTGTGGACACCCATACCTATTTTCTTTCAACACCATACCCATCACCTTTCACTTTGTTGAAAAATTTCAAAAGTTTTATGACACCACTCTCACCTACCAAAACCGGCCACCCTTATAATGGGGGTACTTTTGGAGCTTTTATGCAATTACATAAAGTTTTGATACTTTTGTGTATTTGCACTTTGACCCGAAAGTTTGCATTTTTTACGTAAAGGCCCAAAATCACTAAAGGACAAATTGTTTTGCTCCTTTAATGAAGTTTTTGCATTTGTTGAAATTTTTGGGTTCTAGTTGTAATTACAGGAAGTAGTGGACTTTTTTATTTTTACAACGTGACCCCAAAAGTTTGTGTTTTGCAATATAGCCCAATAGTTGAGGTTATTGCATTTTGGCCCAAATTAGTAGAGAACAAAATAGTTTTGCATCTTTAAATGAGAATTGGATTTTCATTTCATTTAGCTCCATCTAAGTCAATTATACAGATAAAAAAACCAAATGACAATGTTGCATTCAAGTTTAATTAGCTAAAGCGTTAATTAATTAAAGAAAGGGTGATTATGAACCTAAGTGTGACGTCCCACATCGCCCAGGGGAGTGATCCTTATATGTATATTCCCATCCTTACCTAGCACGAGGCTTTTTGGGAACTCACGAGCAACTTCCCACTAGGTCACCCATCATGGGATTTCTCTTGTGCGCTACTCACTTAACTTCGGAGTTCCCATGGAACCTGAAGCCAGTGAGCTCCCAAAAGGCCTCGTGCTAGGTAGGGATGGGAATAAACATATAAGGATCACTCCCCTGGGTGATGTGGGATGTCACAATCCACCCCCCTTAGGGGCCCGACGTCCTCGTCGGCACACACGCGACCAGGGTTAGGTTATGATACCAATTTGTCACATCCCGGCCCGGGGCGGATCACTTCTCAGGCCCGCTCCACCACCGTAGCACGATATTGTCCGCTTTGGGCTTACCATTCCCTCACGGTTTTGTTTCTGGGAACTCACACGAGAACTTCCCGATGGGTCACCCATCCTGGGAATGCTCTCGCGCGCTACTCGCTTAAGTTCGGAGTTCTGATGGAACTCGAAGCCAGTGAGCTCCGAAAAGGCCTCGTGCTAGGTAAGGATAGGAATATACATTTAAGGATCACTTCCTTGGGCGATGTGGGATGTCACAATCTACCCTCTTTAAGAGCCCGACGTCCTCGTCCGCACACCACGACCAGGGTTAGGCTCTGATACCAATTTGTCACATCTCGGCCCAGGTTGGATCACTTCTGGAGCGGGCCTAGGAAGTGATCCGCCCCAGGCCAGGATGTGACAATTTGGTATCAGAGCCTAACCATGCCGTGGTGTGCCGACGAGGACGTCGGGGCCCTAAGGGGGTGGATTGTGACATCTCACATCGCCCAGGGGAGTGATCCTTATATGTATATTCTCCTCTCTACCTAGCACGAGGCCTTTTGGGAGCTCACTAGCTTCGGGTTTCGTAGGAACTCCGAAGTTAAGCGAGAAGGGGACTAGAGCAATCCCATGATGGGTGACCCATTGGGAAGTTGCTCGTGAGTTCCCAAAAATAAAACCGTGAGGGAATGGTAAGCCCAAAGCGGACAATATCATGCCACAGTGGTGGAGCGGGCCCGGGAAGTGATCCGTCTTGGGCCGGGATGTGACAATTTGGTATCAGAGCCTAACCCTGGTCGCGTGTGTGCCAACGAGGACGTCGAGCCCCTAAGGGGGTTGGATTGTGACATCCCACATCGCCCAGATGAGTGATCCATATATGTATATTCCCATCCCTACCTAGCACGAGGCCTTTTGGGAGCTCACTGGCTTCAGGTTCCATGGGAACTCCGAAGTTAAGCGAGTAGCGTGCGAGAGAAATCCCATGATGGGTGACCCATTGGGAAGTTGCTCGTGAGTTCCCAAAAACAAAACCGTGAGGGAATGGTAAGCCCAAAGCGGACAATATCGTGCTATGGTGGTGGAGCGGGCCCGGGAAGTGATCCACCCTGGGCGGGGATGTGACAATTGGTATCAGAGCCTAACCCTGGTCGTGGTGTGCCGACGAGGACGTCGGACTCCTAAAGGGGGTGGATTGTGACATCCCACATCACCCAGGGGAGTGATCCTTAAATGTATATTCCCATCCTTACCTAGCACGAGGCCTTTTGGGAGCTCATTGGCTTCGAGTTCCATCGGAACTCCAAAGTTAAGCGAGTAGCGCGCGAGAGCATTCCCAGGATGGGTGACCCATCGGGAAGTTCTCGTGTAAGTTCCCAGAAACAAACCGTGAGGGAATGGTAAGCCCAAAGCGGACAATATCGTGCTACGGTGGTGGAGCGGGCCCGGGAAGTGATCCGCCCTGGGTCGGGATGTGCCCTAAAGCCAATCATATGACGATACTTTACGGACATTTCACATGTTAAACTAATTTAGTTTAATATAAAGGGCAAAGATTATTGTTTTAAGCCGTCTCATATAAATGTTATATGCTTAAACGATAAGTCCAAGGAATATGTAATTGGGAGAATGTGATCTAAAGAAGTTAGATTCAAGAGACCATTCTCTTTCGTATACATATCCTAAATGTTCCTGATCATAGGATTGCCAATTCGGTATTGACAGTCCATTAAGATTAGTATGTGCTATGTCTTCTCTTAAAGAGAATGACTGGCCTCGACTCATTGGTGTGACTAACACCAAGACAAGCATGTAGGTGCTTAATAGAGAATGAGTCCACTGAACACGATTAACAAGGAGTTCTCATACTTATGTCACATGAGAACTCAAGGTTGGGATAATGCAAAGTAGTCCTTTGACCTAAGGCATCATAGTTGTCTTGTGGTTAGGTCCTTGATCTTTGACTATATCAAAGTCACTCCATCATACGGTGTCCACGGCAAAGTTGGCGTTAAGCCACTTAGCCATGGAGGCAAGTGAATGCGGAACAAGGGATCTCTAACCTTCGAACCGCTTAAGCGAGAATACTCTATGATATGATTAAGAATCTCTGGCCAGAGTATGAATGAGATTTAGGAAGTCATTCTAAATCACATTCAAGGTAATCATATAAGTAAAAGAATCACATTGGATAGACATGAATAAACTATCAAACCAAACAATGTGGTCAAGAGTATTGTATTAGAGAAAGACCGTATTGCATTGTAATCCTAAACTGAATAGGTTTTCCACCTCTTCTAATTAGCTTGAGTAGCCATGACATACTGCTAGGTGTCACTCATGGTTTGTGGAAGCCCTAAAGGTGTTTAATCATTACAGGGAGAATTGAAAGTAAGTTTCAATTCACAATCGATTAGAAGAGTTGTAATCACCCACTGCCTCGTTAAGAGGAACCTAATGGATCGTACAACGAGTAAGGTAGAGATTGAAGAAACAATGATGATGAGTAAGGATAACTAAATGGTTTAATTATTTATGGCTAGGATTAATTAATATGTTAATTAATCAAACGAATAAGTTTGTATTAGACCTCGGGTTAGTTTTTGGCCTCAAGGTCCAATGGAATTTGAATGTCAAGGCCAATAACTCAAGTTGTATGACAAACTTGAAAACACAAAGGGCTTCAAAGCCCAATTAACCTACAATGGCCGGCCATATTGGAGAGGGTAGCAAACTTGTATTAATTGCAAGTTTGTCACTCCATTGTGAGGTGGTATAAAAGGAACTTTATAGCCATTTCATCACTAGGGTTTTCTAAGGGAATAGAAGAGAACACAAAAGCTCTGTCTTCTCTAATGAAGGCCAGCCACCCTAGGGAGAGATTACTAGCATCTATCTCTTCCTAGGTCACTTATCTTTTCATCAATGCTCTCCTTGGTGTGGAGCTTAGAGGTTCTCTATTTTGGGAACTTGAAGAATCCATTCATCCATCCTCCTCCAAGAAATCCATGGAGCTAAGAAGTAAGGAATGAAGGCCCTCACTCTTGGGTGATTAGCCTTTGCTTATGCAAAGAGGAATCAACAAAGGTATGAGATTTCTCAACTCACCTTGTTTTGAGTTGAGTCTTGGTTCACCATAACTACTAGGCTTTGAATTTCATGGGTTAAGTTTTGTTTTTTAGTGCATACAAGCATGATTCCGCCTTTTAATTGTTAATAGCATGCATACATGTTGCTCAAATGAACTGGTTTTCACAAATAAATCCTTCACGCAGACACCAAGTTCTACATGGATGAAGACATGGTGCCCGAAGCTCTTCCAAAAGAGATCAAATCCACAGGCAAAGCCGTACCTAAGAAACAAGAGTGGCAAGCCATGCCCATGAACCAAGAAGGGGAAGCCGTGCCATCTTCAAGCAAAAATAACGGTGAGCCTGCTAAGTCCATGATAATCAAAGGGAGTGTGACGTCCTCAAAATGACCAAACACACCCGTCTTCCGATACATCCCCATATCAAGAAGAAAGAATTGGTAATCCCTATTTGAAACTGGAACAAGCAAAGCCGACACACAGCTACACAAGGACGATGCAGTTTTACCTCTAACACAGCTAGGCAACGCAAAAGTTTCAAAACCACCACAAGGTTTCGTAAAACCCCTGCCAAAGGGGGCAGAACCAAGCTCTCTTCCAACCAAGAAAACCAAAGAAGGTTTTGACCCAAATGCCTACAAACTCATATAAAAGGTTGGGTATGATTTCGTTTCCTCTTCAAATCTTGGAAAGAAGCAAAGACTGTCAATGACAAAGAATGTGACCTCATCGAGGCTAAAAAAAAAGTTCAAGGAACATGGTTACAGAGTTGACAACAACAAAGCTGGACTTGACTTTACACCAAATACATCCGTGAAGATTTCAAGCAAAGAAAAAAATGCTAGCGCTCGACACATTAGCGTGAGTGTTGAACAAAGTCAAGAGGAGCCTAAACCCGCCCCTCAAATGTCAGTCTTCGATAGGCTGAATTGTTCAAAACCCAGAATTTCGACACTTGATCGCACTGGTGGTCAAGACCGAATTTCCGTCTTCAAACGGCTTAACATGCCAACACCCCAAAGTTCTGTGTTCAAACGGCTTAACTAGCTCTCCTCCACGACAGTTGGCCTTGGAAAGACTTAAAAAACCCAAGAAGCCTTTTAGGAAGAGGAAGACAACGCCAAAGGAAGAAAAGCTCGACGGTCTAGAAGGAAAATACAAGATTCAAAGCTTGATTCCTTCAAGGATGAAGCGCCAAGCAACCTTGGAAGTTGTCACAAAATGACAACTAAAGGTAAAGAGGCGTACCATTATCCACACTGGCCAATCTTCATGCCAACAAGTCCAAGTGGATGGCACTGAAGAGAAGGTCCAAGAAGTCTTCCACATCATGATCAAAGAAGACAAAGAAGACAAAATCCCCAAGGAAGACGTCACTGTTGCGCCACCACAACTCAATGACAGGGGGCAAGAAACCGTTGTCAATGCACTTTCAAGCCTGGATGAAGCTGAGATTGTCAAAATGATCGAAGCTAATTTCATTCAAGAGGTCATAAACTCGAGAAGGAACTCAAATGTTGTCTTTAAAAAATTAGGCTAACTCCGCACTTTCATAGAGTTTTGTGACTCGAAGTAATACAACGCCCAAATAGAAGACAACGTTCATCGCCTGCACAAGCTAAAACTGCACTAAGCACAACGTTTCTCACCTGCACAAGCCAAAACTGCACTAGGCACTAACGCTGCTTGCATGCATAAGTTGAAACTGCAAATGGCACTGAATCCACGCCAACTTCATATGTCAACCTCCTGAACCATTACACCTTATGGTTGCTTCATGGCCAATTGATGCATGGGGATTAGGTGTCGTAAGACCAATCACACCAAAGTCATATGTAGGATAAGCCTACATCCTAGCTGCAACAGATTACTTCTTTAAGTGGGCTGAAGTCGTACCCTTAAGGGAAGTCAAAAAGAAAACTCTCGTCCGTTTCATCAAAGAGCATATCATCCATTGATATAGTGTGCCTCGCTACATCACCGACAATGAAAAATAGTTCTCCAACCGACTCATGGACAAGCTCTGCGAGAAATACATATTCAAGTAGCACAAATCTTCCATGTATCATGCAGCCTCCTGAAGAAGGTGATCGGTCGAACAAAGAAAGACTAGCATGAAAGAATAAGCAGAGCACTTTGGGCATATAGGACGACACATAGAACTCATACCTAAGCTATGCCTTATTCTCTCGTATATGGCATGGAAGCTATTTTGCCACTCGAAAGTCAAATCCCTCAAGAATGATGGCTATACAAGAAGGCTTGATTAAAGAGGAAAATGCAAAGCTACGACTTCAAGAGTTGGAAGCACTCGACGAAATGAGGCTCGAAGCTTAACAACACTTGGAATGCTACCATCCAAGGAATTCAACAAGAAGGTCCACTCAAGGTCTTTCCAAACTAGAGATCTTGTCTTGGCATTACGAAGGCATAGCATCACAACTCACAAAAAAAAAAGCAAGTTCACATCAAAGTGGGATGGACCTTACGTAATATAAGAGGTCTACACCAACGGTGCCTACTTAATCATGGTGGAAGATTGCTTAAAGATCAGCCTCATCAATGGCAGGTTCTTAAAGCGCTATTACCCCTAAACCAAACAAGCAATGCTCCTTACCTGCATGAGCCTAAACTGCACATGGCACAATGCTCCTTGTTCGCATGAGCTTAAAAGGCGGCACTCGACATTTCTTGTTCACAAGAGTTTAAAAGGAGACACTCAACACTCCTTGTTTGCACAATTTAACAAGGTGACACCCAATGTTCCTCGCCCGCAAGAGCCTAAACTGCACATGGCATAAAGCTCATCGCCTGCACGAGCCTAAACTGCACATGCCATAAAGCTCTTTGTTCGCGCAAGTTTAAAAGGTGACATACAATGCTCCTTGTTTGTACGAGCTTAAAAGGCGACATACAATGCTCCTTGTTTGCTCGAGCTTAAAAGTTGACATACAATGCTCCTTGTTCACATGAGTTTAAAAGGCAACGCCAAACGGTCATGGTCCGCAAGAGCATAAACTGTGTACGGCATGACTTGATCCCTCCTCAACCGAGGGTACGTAGGCAACTTGAAACTTCAAAACTTGAAGTACAGTCACATCACCAGCAAAACGCAAACACTTTGAAGAATAAAGAGGAAATTCAAAATGTGAATACTTTATTTCTTTAAAGGAATAATTCAGCTACAAAGCGTTATTACAAAGTAAGCAAAAACAAAGAAAACTTAAAGCACACAAATGGAAGACACTACTTGAAAGCTATGTCCCTAAAACTACAGCAACAACTTTCAAGCAAGCCTTCCAAAGACTTCAAAGTCTCCACATCGGTGATGGACAAGGTGGGCACTTCCATGGCCACGCATTTCTCTTGCTCTAGGCATAAATTCTCATCTTGATTATGGGAAAGTGCAGCTTCCTGCTCCTAGAGAACACCTTGAAGTCGTGATGCTTCGATTTCTAACTACTCTCGTTCTCACACCAACGTTTCTAGACGCGCTTGGATGGAAGCTAAAGAAGTCCCTATAGCTTGATAACCTTCTG
This sequence comes from Pyrus communis, assembly GCF_041283825.1. Taxonomy (NCBI): domain Eukaryota; kingdom Viridiplantae; phylum Streptophyta; class Magnoliopsida; order Rosales; family Rosaceae; genus Pyrus; species Pyrus communis. The sequence goes on along the minus strand of NC_142577.1, from coordinate 2,881,608 downwards.
AAGCAGCTTGCTGAGAAGACCAAACTTGGGCAATTGATAAGTCTATTGCCACAAGTTGCTGAGCTTTAACCTCTGGATTCAACTTCTTCGAGGAAACAACATGCAAAGAAGAATACTCAATTGAGGTGGCCATAAGTTCGACAATGTTGATTCTCAAGAGTGAGGAATCAATGTTAAGGTTGTTAATCACAGAAACAAGCTTCAACAAGTCCTCATTGAGCAATGCAAGGTCCTCCAATGGGTGTAATACCCTGAATATTTTAGAAATGTGGTGGATATTCATTTTATTGTTTATGTGGAGGAAAAGAAAAAATAGATTGATTTATGGATATGAAATTTGAATGGGGAAAATTTGAAATCCCGCTTCCGGATTTTATTATTATTTATGTCGTATAATTTTTTTGTTAAGTGGAAAATGACAAAAATGCCCCTATTTGGTTAACGTAATTATACAAGGATGTATTTTATCCTCATATATTTTATCATATTTCTAGATATATTTAAATAGAGGGCAACCCTAAGAGCGTGTAGGCGAAAACCGTTTGACAAACAGAGTTATAACGAATGAAATAGAAACGAACGAATGTAGGGGCAAAATAGTCATTTTTGCCATGAATCTGGAAAGCTCCAGATTTGGTTGGAGGAGTGTTTTGGTAGAGATAAGCCACGTGTGTAGCTATGGCCAAGGGGGGGGAAGAGGAAACTAATGAGAAGGAAGGAAATAAGGGAAATGAGGGAAGGAAGACACCAGATCTAATTGACCCGCCGATTCGACCCGACTCCATCTCTTTATTCCGGCCACCGTCAATTTTAGTCATTAGTCTTAGTTTGTTGACAAACAAGCACATGGGGAGTGCGAATGGGTAGACGACGGCGATCCGCCAACCGTGAAACTAACTTAGTCAATTTCCACCATCAATAGACTCACCTTACCCCTCAAGAACAAAGCCCATGCATTGGATGGGGCTTCGGAGTCGTTCTGGTGTTGAATCGAAATCACCAAGTTCTAGGGTTTTACACAAATCAAGGCTAATTTCAAGTGTTTTCCGGCCGAATTGGACTTCGGCCTAGGTATGAAAATTATTCCCCTAGTTGTACTCTGCATTCCTGTAAAATTTGGTAATTTTTGGAGTTCGTCGAAAAGCTAGGTTTCTGTTCATTGGAAACTGCTGCTTGCAGCGGCGCGTAGCCAAAAGGCTGATGCTATCTTTTAAGCTAATTTCGATATTCTAAATCCATGTATGATATGCATTTGGTGTGAGTCATTTTTTTGAACCTAGTTTCGTGTTTGGTAATCACCTGAATGATTTAGAAAATGGATTAACATTGTATTGTGAACTACGACTGGATTGGTCCCTTCGAAGGGTACATAGGAAGTCTAATGAGAAAGTTAGATGCAGCCATAAAATGTACGAGATTAAATATTAGTGGAAAATTGTCAAAGAAAGAAATGTTAGTATGGTTAGTAACATAAAGGGTAACTAGGACATTTTTGGCCTACTGCTAAGAGTAAATTCCGAATTTGATTGGCGGGGTGTTACAATGGGCACTTTGAAATCCTCTTCTCAATATGGCTGTAAACACGAATTTTCCTAAAACAAGAACACGTGTACAAAATAATATTTTGTATTGATTTTAGGGTTACAATCTCTTTTACAATTTGATCCTCTAATTCTATCTTCATAAAATGTAGATATGTGGATGGGCTGTTGATCCAAAGGGCCGTCGGGGCTTGGTCTAGGGATGAACAGTTATGCGGATTTATTGATGTTGTTGATCCAAAAGGCCGTCGGGGCTTGATCTTAGGATGAACGGTTGATGAACGGATCTTCAAGGGCTTTTGGGCTTGATCTTGAAGAACGGGTGTGTGGATTTGTTGATGTTGTTGATCCAAAGGGCCATTGGGGCTTGATCTTAGGATGAACGGATGATGAACGATGAACACTTTCTTCAAGGGCCGTCGGGGCTTGATCTTGAAGGAGGATTTGATGAAGAACGAAGAGGGCTTTCTTGATCCTTCGGGATTTGCTTGAGAGCTTTAGAGTTTCAAAGCTTCAAGGTTTTGGTGTGATGTGAATTGGTCAAATGAAATGAATGAAATTGGCTTCTATTTATAGAAATTTTCAAGGCCTAATTTTGAATATAATATTCAGATGAAATAAATCATTTCTGCCAGGTGTTGACACATGTCCTATTTGATGACTTTTCTGATTTATTTCGTTTTTTCGTTGAGTCACACACTACGTGTAAAATTTATGTGACACGGGAGCACTTAAATTTTAATTATTGGTCAACATTCATTTCACCGAAATTTCAATGTCTACACTGGCTCTTGACATCCATGGCCGCACAAAGGTTGATGCGATGGATGAACTGCTCAGTGTCACTAAGGTTCAGCCTTCTAAGAGAGATTTTGGAGCTAGTTGGCAAAGGTGTTGGACGCATGACGGGCTTTTGCATACCTACACTTACACACAGCAAAGTTGGGCAACTTGGCAGATTTGGAACAAGCTCTGCACCAGGCGGATCCCCAATCTCCTCGTCTGTAGGTAGATTGCCTCCAAATAACATCTTCGTAAAGGAATGAATGCCTGCGTTCGCCAAGTCAAAAGAACAAGAAGGCCCAGCCTAAAGAAGGTAAAGAAAGGTGTTAGAAATAAAAGCTAAACCAATGAAAGTATAAGAAATCACAAGAAAGAAGGAAATACATCCATCTTTCTCAGGTGACACACGACCATCAAACTGAGGAGGCCTAAATACTTTCTTCTTCTTATAACAAAATTAACGTCGCTGTCATCCAGAGCACCTTCATCAGATCTCTTATTCAAAACTTGTGGACGTTGTCGCAAAACTAGTTCATCCTAGTGCGAATCAACTTCATCACCCACCTCTTTTGAAGCATGCAAATGTTGAGAAGACAATCACGGGCGTTGAGGAGCTAAACCTGCATGTCCATCTTACAAATGAGCGACATTCGCACAAATCAAAAGGTGCCAGTTATGTACAAACTGTAGAACAACCCTTTCTCGGCGCATCATTGTGTGAATGAGAAGAATTGGTGTCACTTGCCGTCCCCAAGTCTTCACGAAGTACCTTTGACCACCAACTTACATATGCATGGGTCACGGGATTACTCTTGAACTCGTCCTTGGCTGGCAGGGTGATATAAGCATTTGTGCATGAATAGGTACAAGACTCCCAATGCATATACACGGCTTGCAAAGATTTCGGCTGTGTATTTTCCTTCAGCTTGCCTAGCACATGTTAGACAAAACCAAATAGCCTGCTGAAACGGTGAGGGTTATATGGCTGAACAATATATCGGTCTCCTTGCCGCAAAGAAATATATTCTATGCAAAGACTAGTAAGATAATACAAGTATGAGAAACGAAGATGAGAATCATCTATGAGGCCTTGCCGCGCCGAGCCAACCTTTGCTAGATGGTGCATTCTCAAACCTTCACAGCTTCTAAACAAAGCTCGCGCTTGCAAATCATCAAAGCTCTTTGTAGAAAGCACACCAGAGTACTTTGTCATCAAAGGCCCCAGCTTGACTGAAGTTGGTGAAGAAGGCCCCAACTTGTCTAAAGTCGACAAATAAAAATGAGTGCTAAAGTACTCATTGAAGGAAAAATTTTGTCCTAGCTAAGAATATGTGAGAACATTAGAACACATAAGCAAACTAATAACACTTTAAAGTAGGCATGCATTCAAAAACAATTCTAAAACCCATGACTTTCAAAGCCTAGTGAATGGTGAACCACAAGACTCTTTAACAACATTGAAGAGAAGAAAGGATTTTGATATTCATTACCCTTGAACCTCATCTTTGTTTACACAAGGGATTCACCCAAGTAGAGGGCCTTCAAGTCACCTCATAGCTCCTTAGATCTTCCTCGTGATTTTCTTCCTTTGATACTCCTTTGCTAATTGAGGATGTGACGAAAGGATCTCCAAGAACACCAAAAGTTTGGTGTCTCTAAGTCTCCACACCAAGGATGAGTTGTGAAGATGAAATGGATGACTTAGAGGAAGAAAGATTACTAGCTATTTTCCCCTAAGTGGTTGGCCTCTATAGAGAAAAAGGGAGAAAAGGTTTCTCTTCTTTGCCTCAAGAAAACCCTAGTGAGAGAATGGCTATAAAGTTGCCTTTATACCACCTCACATGTGAGTGGCAAACTTGCAATTAACCCAAGTTTGCTCCTACTCACCCTTGGCTGGTTTTGACTTTGTTTTTGGGTTAATTTCTACCTAGTTTTAGTTGTCACATAACCTAAACTCAATGGGCCTTGTGGACCAAAAACCCTTTTGGGCCCTGAAACCCAAAACCAACTTAAAAGCCCAATACAAACCTTTCGTAAGGTTAATTAACTAATTAATTAATCTTGACCATTCTCAATTAAACTATTTAATTTCTTATCTGTCTCATTTATATTTCTTCACTTTCATCCTTACTTGGTGTACGATCCATTAGGTTCCAATTAGCAAGGTAGTGGGTGATTGTTACTCTTAACGATCGATTGTGAATTGAAACTACATTTCAATTCTCCCTTTGATGAAGATTAGTGTTTGCTAATCCTCAAGGTTTCCACAAACCATGAGTGACACCTAGCAATATGTCATGGCTACCCAAGCTAAGTAGAAGTGGTTGGAGAACCTATCTAGTTACAATTACAATGCAATATGGTCTTTCTCTAATACAATACTCTTAATCACATTGTTTGAGTGAAAGTTTGTTTCATGTCTACTATCCAATGTGATACTTCTCTATATGATTCAATTGAATATGATTTGGAACAAACTTCCTAAGTCATATTCGAATGCTTTGGCCAAAGACTCCTAAATCATATCTCAAAGTATTCTCCCTCCACCATGGAAGGTTAGAGATCCCTTGTTGTGCATTCATATGCCTACATGACTAGATAGCTTGACCCCAACAATGTTGTGGACACTCTCGATGGAATGCCTTTGACATGATCAAAGATTAATGATCTAACCATTAAACATCTATGATGCCTTAGGTCAAAGGACTACTCTGCATATTCCAACTTATGAGTTCTTACATGACATGTATGTTCGAACTCTCTTTTGATCGTTGTTCAGTGTACTCGATTACCTTTTGAGCACCTATGTGTTTGTCTCAGTGTCCAACACTAAATGACTTGAGACTAGTCATACTCACGTTTGAGTTAACATAACACATACTAACCTTAGCGGATTGTTAATTCCCAATTGGCAATTCTATGGCTAGGAACGTTTTAGGAATGAACATAAGAGAAAGGTCTCGTTAATCTAACTTACTTAGATCACTTCTCTCTTAGATTAAATACATTGCTTGGATTCCCTTATTGCTTAAACACATAATACAATAAATAGTGATTAACAATAAGCTTTGCCCTTCATTAAACATATAATAGTTTAACACAATAAGTATTCCAAAAGTTATTACATCGAATGAGTGGCTTTGTGGGCATACTTCCAACACTCCCCCAACCAACCGTACACATAATGGTAGGGAAGTACCGCAACACGATCTTCAGTGCTCACTGAGTTCGAAACAATACTCAACCCGTTGTAAATGTTGGCTAAAACCAGAATAGCAAGGTTGAAAGATTCACCTGCAGTCATCTTGCTAGCCACTTTGAAGACACCAGGGCAGATAAAGTTGACGTCTTTCGGGAAAACAAATTTACAAAGCCAACAAGCTAAGAGAGCGGCTAGGTAAGATTCTTTCACGTGCTCTGATGCTACACCAAGATCCTCAAACACTTTCACATGCTCAGAGGAAAATTGTAAACAGAGATTGTAACCCTGCAAATTCATCATTACAAATCTACTTTGTACACATGTTCTCGTTTCATTCATTACAGAATTTTCGTGTTTACAGACACTCTCCACTCTCTGAGAATTAAAGAGGTTCATGCATTCCACACAGAGTAGGACTTCTATGGCATGATGATACAAAGACATGCAAGTTTTTATCCATATAGTGTTGGATCCTTGACACAAGATACCATGATGATAATGTACTCGTTTTATGTAAGTTGCTCTATTCCAAAGGGTCACAATACCAACCACCGCCCACTAAATCCAACCACTTTAAACTTCTTCCTTGATTATCTTACATTTGAAAAATCCACAATGCATTGTCAATCAGCTTTCAACCTTCTTCTCTGCACTTCTCTTACACTTTCTTCTCTTTTCCCCCATGGTCTCTCTCTCTCTCTCTCTCTCTCTCTCTCTCTCTCTCTCTCTCTCTCCAAATACTTACTTGGGTGTTTTGACTTGGTTAGTATTGATATATATGTTGCAGGATGGGGAGCAAAATGCAGTACCAATGAGGGAGCTCCAATAGTGCAACAGACCCAAGTGGGGCAGTGGAAGTGAAAAGTGCCCAATGTGCCCAATCATCAACGTTCACTTGAAGTGTGGAAGCTTTCCTCAAGCTCTGGTGAATCCCAGATAGCTCCAATTGCTCGCGTCGATGATTGTGTCCTCAAGTTAACACTGCCCTGCCCTTGGCACCTTTGCAGATGTTTTCCTTCAATTACTCTCACCAATGTTTTAAAAGGCTCGCCTCACACCTAGGCGCCCTGTGAGGCTGGGCTTGAGGGTTACCATCTTTGTTTTGAGGGAGTGGGCGGAAGGCGTTGGAGCCGCCTAGGCGCGCCTCAGGGGATTTTTTTTATTTTTTAATACTCCCAAACCCAAATTTTGGGTAGGTTTTAACTACCTCATACCTCTTCCTTGCACTATCATCTCTCTGCCTTGTTTTTTATTTTTATTTTTTATATAAAGGATGTGTGTGCCGTCTACGTGCACTGTTATATGTGTGCTCATTGTGCTTTTCATCCTCTATACGTGTGTATATGTATTTATAATATATGTGTGTGCTCAGGGTGATTATTGATTAATAATCTTTTTTTTAATATAATATATGTGTATGCTCAGTGCATATATTAAAAAATTTAAGTCCCATGAGGCTTCGCCTCACGCTAGGTTGGGCTATCCCTTGGACGCCTCGCCCACACCTCACGCTTTTAATACATTGACTCTCACCAAAATTATCTCGTGTATCCGAAAATATGGTATTTTCAACGAGTGAGTAAAAATAAAAAAAATAAAAAAAACTAGTTAGTATACCCTGATTTCTTTTGCTTTTAAATAATTTGATGTTTCTTGCAAATTTAAGCAGTATTTGTTGATCAACCAAGTTGATGAAAGAAGTAGCTTTAAACTTGCAATATTAACTCATAATTTAAGATAAAAGTAATGTACAGAATGACTACGAAAGTGAAAAACAGGCTATGTGCGAAGATGAGGGTTTCGGATGCTACTCATTTCGATTAATTTAGGGTAAAATATCGTTTGTATTACGGCCGAAGTTGTTTCATAGGCAAACCCTTTTTCAACCTCAACCCATCCAAAATTATGGCAAACATCAGCTCACGTATTGTTTGGGGCTTATCTGTCTTTTGTTGGGGTTTATCATTGGATTTTCCACAATCATTCTCAAGTTTGTCTTTGATGGCCTAGCCTGCCAAGAAGTCCAATTTTTTAAACAATATTCAGCGTTTGATTTCTTAGAGTCAATTTTAAAGTGTATCTTCATCTTTCATTTCCAAACTACTCAATAATCCTGTACTACTGAAGAAAAATTAAGTACTCTCATTGTAGCCTACGAAGTTATAATTTATTTTGGTGATGTTGTCAAGTGCATATTACTTACCGCCTAACTTGGGACTACATTGACTAGGAATTTATGGCCTTTGGATGGAACACATCAAAAGAAAATCGAGGAACATAACTAACAAGAAAGTGCAAGAGGTAAAGGAAAAGGATGGCCAAAACGCAAAACATTAAATTTTCAACTAGTTCAGTAAAGTTACCACAACTGTAAGTCTGTAACGCAGATTTACCTCATTCGAATATACGGGTTTGGGGATTTAAGATGTTAACTTTTGTTAATTTGAAACTTAACATGCCTATGGTATGTGCTAGATGAAATTAGACATGATATGCGGGCAATTCATCTCTGCAATACAAAATCTGAAGCAATAACTGTCAAGTTTAACAGCGCAGCCCTCGAACCAGTAGATCTGGCAACAAAAAGGACACATTTACTAACGATATTATGTACAATCACGTCAGGAACTAAGCCGAGACAATTCAAGACTTGAAGCAAAATACAATATTCTCAAGCACTTTGAAGCTATAACCGCTCATAGATCTCCATAAATGCACAATGGGCGGAAAAATATAAATCCACAGCAAAGCTTCAAAACCATAAGTCTATCCTAGCTTTTCTTTTCACCTTCGGAGTTAATCTAGACCCGCTAATCACAACCTTTCTATACACCACCTCAAAATTAATTTTCATAATAGTTTCTCTATTTTTTAATTTCTTTTATCTTGAATTCTGGCTGTCAGGATTTTGTTTTAGCTGTGTCTCTTCACTAAACTAGACCGTGCAGCAGCATGGTTAGCAACAAGAAGATTATAGCCCATCGGGTATTCAAATAGGAGGCAGAAGAAGGAGAAATATAGTGGGAACCTACTAAGTGCACTGTTCCATTCTGTTCATCCTGTACTTTAATACTCGACGAGCCTGAAATTGACCACAGAAAAGTTCAAATTAGTAAAGAGAAAGGAAACCCACATTTGACAAAAGTGTCTAACACACGTACTCATAGTACATGAACGATACAACCTGCATAAATATATTTTACACTGATTTACATTAAGAACGAAAAATAACACGACACTCACAGTTATATTCAGTCCATCCAATGACCTGATTCTCAAGATCATACAGGACTAGCTTGTTCGACAGTACCAAATCTGCAAGAAACACTTGAAATGATCAAGATCGCCATGAATTTCATGCAACTCTCTCATTTCTTGCTCTTGTTCATAGAAAAACGAACGTATATCATGCCCATTTAAACTCTACAGACTTGTACATACCCAGTCTTTAGTTGCATTTGAAGATTGATTCCACATGACTATAATAGCATATAGTGAAGACTGATCATATTTACTTACAATATTATGCTTTTTATGATATCTGGAACCATGGTATAGAGCTAAACCCAAAATTATTCATTATTAAACCAAATTTTACATCAAATAAAAGAAAGTTATGGACATAAGGTCTAAGTAGTACATTTTGTTCAATTGTCCATTAGCAATTTCTCGTTGGCATCCCTACAGTGAATCTCTATAGACTCCCATCTTACCCTAAAGTAAATGTAACTTTGAGAATCATAAGTACCAATGGCTATCACAGCAACGGTGTGAGAGTCAGCATGAACTGTATTAATGTAACTTTGAAATAAGATATTTCTATTGGCAGTTTGTTCTTGTCCATCTTTCCTTTTACCTTTCCTCTTTGTTTCTTATAAACAAACCATAACAATCAAGACACCCCTATGTGACTCCTCTATTTACTAGATTTCTCTTGACTATAAATCTTTAAAAGAAAATTGATATTACAATTACTTACAATACCTAAGAAAGTCCTGCCTTGAACTTCAGACTATCAGTTAAACTGAAAATACCTATCTAATGATTCTAGCCCTTTTATTTTGGAAGTTCTATATTACTCTTACAATTACTTACAATACCTATATAAATACAAAAGTGGGAAGTCTTACCTTAAACGCTGGAGTATCAACTAAACTGAAAATAGCTATTTCTAACGATTCTGGACCTTTTATTTTGGAAGTTCTATATTTACTCAAGTAACTGAACTGTCACTACTTAAAACTAAGAATGAAACAAACAAATTTTTGAGGTTTACCTCCCAAAAGAGTCAAGTTCTTCCTATCCCTTGATTGCATCCCACTGTTTTGCCAACCAATACACCAAAAGCCTTCCTGTACAGTAATTGATTGTAGTAGAAGTAACAGAAATCAGAAATTATCAAAATGAGAGGGTAACAATACTCGCATTAATAGCTCAATCAATATTTATCATACTTTCAAAAACAAAAATAGTAGCAAAGAGGAGAAATATCCTTTTTATTTTTTTTATTTTTTATGGACTCTACCTAACAGAAGTGTTGTCACTAATAACAATAAAGTTCATGATTGGGTACCAGATGAATAAGGATGCTAGCTGGGGCCATAAGCTAAACACAAAGAATACTAAAATCCAAAGCCAATAAGTTGGAAAAGATATGAATGCAAAACAAGCTAGTCATATGGGTAAACCTGAATAAGAAAAACATATCAACAAAGCCTGAAAATAAAAAAAAAATAAAAAATTCAGTTTAATACTTACATAAGGGAACAAATAGTCATGTGGATAAACCTTCAAAGAAAGTGAATTTTCAAAATAAAAGGTGACCGAAGGAAATCCATCATCAACACTGCAATAAGAAGAAAAAGGTACAAATATCAGGAAAGCATCCTACACTATACCAGTGTCCTGCACTATACCAATTTATTTATTCTGAATAAGAAACACAAACATAATGCACAAGCATTATATGAAAACAAAAAACTGACAGTCACTTAGCAAATATCTAATATCTGTTGATTCTGTTCCAAAGGAACAAGTACAAGATCATGAATAGATTGCTTTGTATCCACACAAGAACGTATTTACTTATAAACCTTTTAACATTTACGGATGGCGCATCCCTTCAGGACTTACCATTCCAGTTAGCATTTAAGCACTTATATAGAGATCCAATCAGCGTTTTCATTCTAGAATAATATATAACTCCAAACAAATCTTAATGACTCAAACATTCAAGAAACTGTAAATAATAAAATTTCAAATTTCAATACAATACAACTTTGTTATCTGCTAGTATCTCCTAAACGAAAATTCACAATGGAATACACCCAACCTTCCTGGATACTGAAAGCATGTATATTCTCCGTGAACAGTTTGAACATTCAAATCATTCTGCTGAGCGATAATCTAATAAGAAAACATTTCATCAATACCGATGTCAATATTCACAACGTAAAAAAAATCATAATTATGAATGGGAAATATTAAGGATAATCTCCAAAAGAGAAAGGTCTTGCATATCACATACCTTACTTACTAAGGGCTGATAAATCACATCGGGAAGATAAGCCAATGTTGTGCCACTGTCAATTATTGTACCTTTTCTATCTCCCGCTTCAAATAAATCTGGTGGAAGATTTAGAAAAGAACGGCCAACTTGAACTGATTTCATGTTTACATTGTAGTGCGGCCTAAAATTTTTATAACAAACTGCAACTTAATTTTCCAACAAAACAAAAGCCATTTTTTTTGTGACATTCTCATCGATGCAATAGCAACTGCAAATTTTATGCATGAACATGTAGGAAACTATTAGATGATATTCTACTTTTTGAGAAAATATAGAAGTTATAATATTTGATACTTTTTTTTTAAGGTCATTAAAAGCATTTTTAGAAAAGAAAATTCAGGGATAACAATTATATTTAGCAGGTGATAAGAAGATATTAGACATTTTTCAGAAGAAAATATGAATGAGAGAGTAAGTAGATAAGGTTTTCTATCCTTCTCCTGTCTTCTTTGTTTTATTGCCCTTGAATTACTATAAATCAGAATTTATCTTCAACAGTCTAAGAGAACAAGTCAAATTGAATTGCTGTTACAGTTTATAATATTTTATATGTTTAAAAACTTAATAAGATTAAATGTTTGCATTGCTTGCTTGACTTCTTGGAAAGCTTGTCTTTTAATCTGAGTCATATTATAAATCCGATGATTCTCGTCTATTTTATACATACATAACAAAGAAAGAAAAATTTGAAACACAAAATACCACTAAATTATGGGAATAAAATGTATTAAGTAAAACACTGGTTTTATCTAGCTAGAAAACGAGCACAAAATACCACTTAAATGAACATAAATAAAATGACTGAAAACATTACAATATCAAAACAAAGAATAGAACACATACTGATTTGGTACCAAGGGAGTCATGTTAACTTTTGGTTGTACAACACGCCCAATAGCAAAGATACCACCTCCATTCTTTCCATCTAAGCAATGAGCAAACATCTTCTTCACTTTCCCAGATGATGCTAGCTGTGAAATAATTGAGGAATTTGATTTGCCAAAACCAAGTATTCCATCCAGTGCTCCTTCCCCGGATGAACCTAGATCACCAGATTGCGTAGCACCACACCTATTGCAGATATGTCAAAACAACCATATAAATTCCAACAACATACGCATACACATATACGTGCACATGCATTTGGGCACACAAACAAGAGCAGACATTTGTGTGTGTTAGAGAGATTGTTTCCTCCTACAATCATACAACTGCTTGTCCACTTCCTTTGATACAAAGTAATTGATCAGAATGAAGCAAGTAGGTAGAATATCATTGCTCAGCAGGGGACAAGCAGTCAACCCAAAAGATGTAAGAACGAAAAACTCTGCTGTCTTAATTACACAGTTCATCAGCAAAAAAACAGCTATTTGCTTTACTTTGACCACTTTTGTAACTATAAAAGTATTCTAGAGCTCGCAGAAATCTCCAGTCAAAGCCATCATGTGCCTTGTTGAAATCAAATTTAAACACTAAGCCTTCATTTTCTCATGATTTTCTGTCCACCAGTTCATCATAACACCAGACCCAAGATTTTCCAACCATTCCCCTTGCAAAGCCAAGATTGTGTCGTTACCTCCCTCAATATTAATAACAAAGATCTTTGGTTATATCTTGTAGAACCTTGTCACCAAACTAGCTGGTCTAAAACAAGTTACCTTCAATGATAGATTCTTAACAGCTTCTCAAACATTCTTAAACACAACCATGGAAAAATCATCCAGGCTCGGTGATTTATCTCTACCGTAACCGAACAGTGCCCTCTTCTCCTCACTTATTCCTAAACAGGCCTCTGAACCTACTGAGCTCTCTCCTTCCTAAACAGACACCACTTCAACCCCTTCTTCTTTGAAACATACCCCGTCATCTCTAGTAGACAATTCCTTCAACTCCTCCACAATGCTCTGCGCACTTTCAATAAGACAACCCATCCATTTGTTTGTCAAATTCTTGTTCACCTTTGTAGCCTTCGCTATTTTATGAAACAACTTTGAATTGTATCCCAAACTTTAATTCATCTCACCTTCGTCTTTTACTTCTGTCAGATCTTTCTTCCTTAGAAACCAGACCCTCAAATGAATTTTAATAAAATTTCTCCCTTGTAAACAACTCCTTCATACTTTGTTCACCCTCCAAAGCATCCATTTTATTGATTGATCAAATTAAGCTCTTAATCACTCCTACACCACTGATACTATCCATATTCCACACCTCAAGTTGTGTTTCAGCCGCTCCAAAATTTTTTTGCCAAAACTCTCCCAATCCTGAACTAAAATTTTCCTCACACCACAATTACAGCTGAAAATAGCTATCTTTATCAACTTTTATGCACAGAACAAGTTTGCTATCACTACATTGACCACTAATACTCTAACTATGGGTGAATTAGTAATTGATTTGCGAACTTGTTTTTCCCCAAACAGTTATGTGTAACTTACCATGCATACGCCTAAAATATAGCATATAAAGTAGGAAGAAGTTACCCAAAAATGACGCTCCCATTGGCAGACGTAGTCTTGAGGTCACCAGACACTCCATCATAAAACAGAATATCCTTGACAAAGTAACCGGCAGTTGAGGTTCCATCTCCGTATATTTGCAGGTATGGACATGTCATATTAGCCGTACATCCAGACAGCAGACCGTCATTTACCTCCAAGCAAAAATCTTGATTACAAGGAACTAATTTACCAGTGGAGGACTGCTTAACATCATATAGAGTAAGATCAATCTGTCGTAGCCAAACAGCCCAAATAAGCAAAACACAATACAAATTCACTACCAATTCAGGAGGCAGAAACAAAAACGAAAACCCGAAAAGAAAACGAAGTAAAGAAGTAGAAAGAGAGGTTTCAATCTCATACACCAAGTGTGCTTCTCTGTGGACAATCTCTGCATTGTATACAGTTGACCCACATAATGTCACTTCCTGTATCAACTTGTACATAGTAGTCCTTGGTAGGTGTTCCAATGCCAATTTTAGCATAGTATAAGCTACATACAAAAAATAATAATTACCCAAACACATAATATGTATATATATGTATATATGTATATATGAAGAATTGGGAGAGAGAATAATGGGTACCCGACGACATCAGGCCGGCCAGAGCCGCCTAAAGGGAGGTCAACGCCGCCAAGAAATCGAAGAGTCCGCTGGATATCGTGAGCTTTAAGGGCGCTCAAGGAAGGTTCGCGGCCGGCGTATTTGTACTTGACGCTCAGAAAGGCATTGTTGAGAGCGAAGGTGGTTGTGATTTTGGTTGAAATCAAGAGCAGGAATAGCAGTGCGAAGCTGGAGAACGAGGTTATCGGAGTGGTCGCCACCACCTTCATGATCGACACCGTCGTTGAAGCCATGGGTTGTTGCATGGAGGAGGAGACCCGGAAAGGCCAGAAGAGAGAAAGAAAGAAAAAAGGAAAGAGAAGAATTTGTAGAGTCTTTCGGTTTCGTTGAAAGCCAAATCACTGTAGTGGGACCCACACCCACTCATACGCAGTCGCGCAGTCGCGCAGTCGCGCAGTCGCGCAGTCGCAGAACAAAAAACTAACTGCTTCCTTTCTTTGTTGGCATCTGGAAATTTAAATTCCGTTGAAAAAGATTTGTCGTTTTAATAAACTAAGCAAATTAAATTGGCAAAATTATAGTAGGTATAATTTACTAAATTTTTATAAAGGGCATAGAGATGGGGTGCAGCAGCAATAGAGAGAAAGAGAGAGACGTGTAATTGTAAGGTGTGTGTTATCTGACTCACCCATGTTCACTTGGACTCCACATCGAGTTGTGTTGGCCGACATCTGGAGGATGACGAAGCCATAAAGTGTAGTGTAGTGGGGAAAAGGATGTGAATAAATTTAAATCTAAAAGTGCCTAATCAAACGAGTGCGTAGGTGAGCAGGATTGAACCCATTTCACACGTGATGTCAGAGTATAAGACAATATAGTTTCCAACCCATTTCACACGTAATGTCAGAGCATACATATATTTTTGGAAACTATACTGTCTTATACTCTGACATCACGTGTGAAATGGGTTCAATCCCGCTCACCCGCACACTCTTCTTTTAGGTTTAAATTTATTCACATCCTTTCCCCACTACACTACACTTTATGGCTTCGTCACCCTCTAGGTGTAGGCCAGCACAACTCAATGCAGAGTCCAAGTAGACATTCCGGGTCGGGATGTGTCATTATCTCATCCCATTGTGCCTTTATTTATAGTAAGGAAGGTAGGATTTCAACTCTAATTAGATAATATCTAGTCTAAGAGATATGATAGAATCTACTAAGGATATCCTATATATGATAGGATTTATAAGATCATATTCCTAAACAAATAGGACTGCAACACTCCCCCTTTAGTGTGTAAATACTTAAACAAAACATCGCATCAGGTCTTCAGCGGATGAAGTAGATCAGTTGATGAAGTCGTCGGCACAACGAGCGAATGCGAGTCTCAAATTAAGGAAAGTATGCATTGGCAGTAGAACTCACAAAACCTCACTATGGTAAAACCCAAGGTGGGAGAAAAATCCATAAACTAAGCAGAAAAGTGAGAAGTTGCATTAAGTCAATATTATTTTGGACGTAAATAGAAGAGCTCACAGGAGTATGATTAGTCCAGCATGGGTGCCTCATCAAAACTTAGTTAGGTAGCAAAAACCCAGTAGGAAAAATGCTCCTAATCGTTGGGAAAATAGTACATTAAGATCAAGTGAGTATACTTTTGGATACTCCCCCTGAGTTTAACAAAACTTCCAAATGAGAACTACAAGCACTGCATATGAATAGTTAGGCATACTGTAACGACCCGTCTTGAATTTTATGAATTTCGAAATGAGGGTAAATTGGTAATTTCATATGTGGGAGATATTTTTCATGTTGGTCCTTTTTGGACTTGTTTGGTGTGCCAATGGGGCCTACCACTTTGTTTTGGTCTCTCGGCCCTCTCTCTTTCTTCCCTCTCCCCGTGACTTTTCCCTCCGCTCTCTTTCTCATCTCTCCCCCTCACTTTTTTTTTTTTTCAATTAGTTCTCCCTCTCACCTCTACACCATCCTTTCTTCTTCGAGGCATTGACCCACACAAATAAACAAATGCCAGCGAACCACCATCACCACCACCCGAACATCGTCATCTCGAACCCAAACCATGGTTTTGGAAACTTGACAGTGGCAGATGCCACTATTCACCTTATTCCTGACGAACCCAAGGCGATTTCGTGCCACCATCGATGTAAGTAGGTCCCTAGAACCCTCTAGGTTATGTTTTAGGGTTAGATTAAGGTAGGTTTTAAGTTATTTTCACATGTTGGACACAAAAATAGCTTAGGGGTAACAAACCCAGTTTCCAGCGAGGGATGCCGTGACTTGCAAGTCGTTTTCTGGCCATGACGCAGCTCCAAATTGGTAAGAACCTCTTCTTCACATTCCAAGCTTCACTTCCATAGCTAGAACGTCGAAAATGGTGAAGAAATGAGCTCGAACGGAGTTGTAGAACCCTGCCCAGATTTCATCAGACCCATGACCTGAAACCGGGTCTACCCAACACGCAAACTAAAAACCGGATCCAAAACCTAGCAACCAGGCCCAACCCAGCAACCCGACCCAAGCCAGCAACTCAACCCACACTAACAACTTGACTCGACCCATTGTCAAACCCGACTTGAATCTGACCTGACTCGGATCTGGATCGAATCCGACCCGAGCCGGACCTGATGGAATCTGACCTGACTTTTCGTTGACTTTTCGATGTCCTGATTCCAAATCCGTGCTTCATTTTCCCAAATTCAATTGTTTTTGTAGGGTTTTACTAAGTGGTCTCTTTATGTGCATAGGTGTGTTTTTTAGTGGTGACCCCGTCCTCTCTAGTTTGAGCGGCCCTTTGGTGGCAGAGTATCTGTGAGTGGACCCCTTCCAAAATGCATGATTTTATTACTAGAAATTCATACATGAAAAACATGATTTTATAACTATGTTTTATGAAATGTTTATGAGTTATCTGATTTACGCTTTATGAAATATCTTGCTTTATTGAATTTACGTTCTTTGAAATATTTATGATTATATATACTTATGAACATGGTTTATGGTGATGATGATTTGAGCTAGAACACTCCTATGGATTGATGATATGATGTTTGAGCTATTGAGCTCCGATGAGATATATTTTGGAAAGATTATGTTTATGATTTTTTGTGTTTACTTAGTGGTTATTCATACTATGTGCCTATGGGTGAATGATTTATATATGCCTTCAGGCGGGTGATATAGGGCCTTTGGGCAGAAGACTTATATATGACTTCGGGCGGGCGATGTAGGGCCTTCAGGCAAAAAATTTTTATATGCCTTCGGGCGATTGTGATATCACTACTAAGCACACTATATACAATATATGTTTTATGAAGCTTTTATGGCATGCTAGGGTTTTCGAAAAACCTCATACTTATTAGCTATATGAGTTTTTTAAAACTAGGGGTTAGTATGTTTGAAGAGTAATTGTTTTAGTATTACTTATATAAAAACTTGGTCCACTCATGCTTTGTTTTGCGCCCCATTCAGCACTTAGAATCAAGGTGTACAATCCCGACGTCAGGCCACTCCCGCATTAGTATCTTTGAGTCCTCTCAGTTTATAACCCATTCCTTTGTTCGTACCTTTTCATAATATTCCTTCTACAGTATAGTTGTATGCTCTGAACACGTTCCCACATTTGCATATTCATTATAGTTAAATTTACATATTTTATTTACGTTCGTTCTTTCTTCATATTTTTACATGCATGTTAATATGGCTTTGTCACGCTCGGGTGTCGGCCAGCACGTGCCGACCCTGGTGTTTGGAGGATATTGGGGTTGGGCGTGTCAATTTGGTATCAAAGCCAGGTTTATTTAGAGCATACTTATGATCTTCTTTTACGGTAGTAGTGTGTGGGCCTTGATATCATTTGGATGTCTTAGCTTCTGTTTATTGGTGTTTTTTCAGCACAGTTGTGTAATCTTCTTTCTATCTGAATTGCCACATCCTTATTTGATGTACGAAAATTGTGTCAGGATTTTGCCTCATCGATGATGAAATGGAATGATGGACGACTTTCAACAACGGACCGATACTCTACGACATGCATTCCTTAAGAATGGCAGGCAGAGTTAAATTTACATTGAAGTGACATGAAATGGAAAAATCTCAATGAGAGGAAGTTTGGTTAAGACCAGCTGAAGATCTGAAATGGTGATGTTACTCTGCAACTTGCGTTCCTTAGGAATGGCGGGTAGAGTCGTATCTATATGGAGATTGCTCGAAATATTCGAAGTTTGTATTGGAGAAAGTGAGTAAGCACTAGTTGGATGCAAAGTTTAGCAAGTGTTTGTTTGGTTGGACCAAATCAATGTCCTTGAGCTTGTTGTTTCCGCTGAGGGAATTCGTGTGGACCCTTAAAAGATTTTCTCGGTGATTGCATTTCCTAACAAGTGGATGATGCTCCAACGACGTTCATGGACATAACCAACCAGTTATTCCACCCATTTTCAGATGGATTCATGATTTTCTTATCGATAACTTTATTGTCTACTCCAACAACGAGGTCAAGTTCACTAAACATCGACAGTCAACTTTACATCAAATTCTTCAAACGTTGTTTTTATTTAGATTAGATACTTTTCTTAGGAGACTTTATTGTAGTAGACGTTATTCTTATCCATTTCCAAAAAGGTTGGGACTGTTGAAAAATTGAAAATCATCACAAGGTGTTGTGAAATACTAAATATTTTTGGTCTTGGCAATTTCTATCAACAGTTCTTAACGAAACTTTTAGCATAACCCTATTTCTTGTTTGGCTAAGAAACTAATCAATTTTGTTTGAGATATTGAAGGTGAACGAAGTTTCTAACAATTGAAGTATTGTCTCACTTAATCATTGATCTTACACTTTTTGATGATGTCGATAAATTTTGAATTCTATGATGATGTTTTATTGAATGTTTGGCTGCACGCTAATGTAGCGTGATTGAGTAATGCGTGTGCCTCTTGACGGTTGAAGCCGCATGAAGTGAACCATTCTATCTACAACTTTGAGTCATTGGTTACCGTTTTACTTGAAAACCTAATGACACCCTTTTTTTTGTAGAAATTTATGTGGGATGAATGTTAGGAACGGAACTTTTTTGGAGTTTGGAACATTGTCTTACTCATGCTCCTATCCCTGCTTTTCTTGACATTGGTGGTGAGTGTTAAAGTCTCTGTTTTGCATCCTTGTCACATTTGGGGTTGTTTTCCGATGTAGCATGGTAAGGTCATCGCCTATGCTCTTGGACATCTCGAATCTCACAGAAAGAATTATACTATTCATGACCTAGAGTTGGTAACAATTTCCCTTGTTGTAAAATCTGGTGACGTTTTCTCTACAATAATAAGTGTTGTATCCTTTATGACGAAAGAAGTGGTAGTGTGTTTTCACCCAAAAGGTGTTGAGCTTGAGACATAAGGGGTTGATGGAACTCATCGGTGATTTTCATTGCACTTTTGAGTATCTTGGTCAGGCAAATGTCATAATTGATGCTCTTAGTAAAAAATGCCATGGACAACTTACCTCTATCCAAGCTATCCATGTCCCACTAATGTTTTCTCTTCAAGGAAGTGACTTTATTTTGGCTCCTGAACCATGGTGAGTATTGTCAGCTCACTTCTAAGTCAAACCTGCATTGGTAGATTTTGGGTAAGAAGCCCAAGAGTTTAATCAGTAATATGCGAGTTTGAATGAGCAAGTGTCAGATGACATGAGATGGGATTTGAAAGTCTGAGGAGTTGGAACTCTGTTGATAAGAAACAAATTGTTTTTCCCTAAGGGTAATGATGCTGTAAAAAAGGAAAATTTTTGATGAGGCTCACATTTTAGCGTATACCATGCATGCTGGTAGTACTAAGTTATACCACCATTTTCGTCCATTATATTACTGGTATTGTATGAAGGGGATATCGCTGAAATGTGAGGAAATGTTCGATTTACTGGTAAATGGAAGTGGAGAGACAGAAACCGTCTGGCTTATCTCAATTTCCTTCTAATCCTATTTGGAGGAAGAATGAAATATCCATGGTTGTCCTTTTTAGGTTGTTGAGGACCCACTGTGGATGCAAATGGAAATGGGTGAATGTCACCATAGATTTCCTGTACAAACCATCCTGTACACATGGAGGCTATGATGATGTTTTGGTATTTGTTGATCAACTCACTTAATATTATCTACTAGTCCATGAGGACTATACTTTTGACCGCTTGGTAGAATTCTTCATTCTAGACTTCGTTAGACTGACATCTCGATTAACATCGTTTTCGACTGTAATCCCAAATTCACCTCCTGGTACTGGAAGGCATTCTAGTCAGCTTTGGGTTTGTGTTACCCTACAACACTTAGTATCATTTCTAAAGCAGACAGACTATTCAGGAAGACCACTTAGATTCGAAAGTTTTAGCTCAGACCATCAGTCATTCAATCACCCTATTGAGCAAATCATTACCACTGGTGATTGAATATCCATAAGGTTATTGTTGTAACAAGTTGTTGTGAATATTGGAATGGGAAAAAGTCTAAGTGCCCGCATATCAGATTACTTTAGACTACCACTTGAGTCAAGTCCATGCTCAACCATCTCAACTTGCCACCACAAAATCAAGTTAGGTACTTACACGTATTCTTGCATCAAGATTACGCATTCAATCCTGTTATCTTGTACTTTAGATTTGATGAACTTGTTTTGATCCTTAAATTCTTGAGTGTTCTTTTAGCCTTCTCGGCATAGCCTTTCGCTAAACCTGAGCGAAATTTTCAATGAATTAGCTCGCTTAGGCTTTGTGAATCACGTTGTTCGATTATAGGGTGTGCTGTCACTATTGTACCTCATCGCGATGTGCATTTCACTTCCAAGTCTTGTGAAGCCTTTTTGAAGGCCATGGGCACTAAGTTGTTGTCCAATACCACATTTCATTCTCAGACTGTTGGCCTGTTTGAACAAACTATCCAGACCTTGGAGGACATGTTGTGTTCATCCGTTCTATGGTTTTAGCATGAATAGAAATTGCACCGATCTTTTTTGGGGTTGTGTACGATGACAATTATTATTTTTGATTTGGGTATGGCACTATCAGAGACATGGTATGAAAAATTCTACAGGTAACACTTGTTAGATAGAAGAGTATTGCGAACTGGTATTTGAAGGATCAATTTTTTATATGGGAATCTATGTACTTCAGATGATGTTGTCTTGGAGTTTGGACAAAATGGTAATTTTGCATCCTCAGTATGTACTACTTAGTTATTGAGACAATAATGAGTTGTCGATACTGTGGGTTGCAGATTGTAATATCGATAGCTTATTCGTTAGGTTCGTTAAGCAAGTGGGCAAGTAGACCCGTCTACGGTAGTAGTTACTGATTAATTATTGTTTGGGCTTGACCCAAAGACACACACCTATTTTCGGAGTATGTGACGTTACAAATACTTGGGCGAGACCCAGTTTCATTTTCGGTTCTAATTTTTAGTGCAAGTATTTTATCTTACCTTATTATGGTTACATATATGTACTTCGACGTTACAAAGGTTTGGTGAGTCATTTTCACCTTTGGTTTTAATTTCACTACAAGTTTTCGGCTTTTATGTTTATCAGTGTTCTAAAATCGACCTAGGTGGCCACCTAGGCGCTAGGCGCTGAAGGCCTTCCCCAATTTTGGGCAAATCGTTTCGAAAAATAAGAGCTAGGCAGCACCTAGGCAGTCTTAGGCGGTTTTTTTAGTGTATTTTTTTATTCATTGTGTGCTTTTTTCTTTTCTAGTTTCATGGTGGTATACTTATGGAAATGGTGTACCTAATTTGCAAATGATGGATTTACTACAAGTTCATCCAATAGTGAAATGAATTGGAGCACCTTTTAAGGGGATACATACAAAGAAAAGAAATAAACTAGATACAACAAGGTTAAATAATTTAGTCTATGTCCAATCCAATGCAAGGATCAAGATTCATGAACACGAAGTATTTAGTTTATCATCCAAATCCTCCTCATTATGATTATATGCTTACTATTTTTTAAATATTGAACTTTTTGGATCTATATATAATTTGTGTATTCTTCTACTTCTATTTTTACATTTTTACATTCTTTTATTATCCATACAAGTATAGTTTTTTTTAGGTGTAAATAGGGACTTATTTACAAGATATATAATAAATTTACATATATCCACCTAGGCTGCCTAGGCACCAGCCTAGCCACCTAGGCGCTAGGCCCCTAGCCGCTGCCCGACTAACGCCTAGCAATTTTTAGAACCTTGATGTTTATACATATCTATTTTGACGTTATCTTATTATGCATACATATTTTTGACCTTACGTTATTATATATTTTTTACTTTATATTTTTATATAGTTATAATACTACTATTATACTGATGGGGGAAGAAAGTATGAGCTTGGAGGCAAGAAAGAGGAATCATTGCAATCCGTTAGCGACAGAGTGACATTCTCTTTTATGCAACCACTCTCACTTGATTTCTTCTTTATATATTCTTCTACCTATCTTCGAGTATTTATGTATAGTAAGTTATTTCAAATTTCAAGGATGAAATTTTCTTAATGGGGATAGATTGTAAGAACGCGTCCTGTATTTTACAAATTTCGAAACGAGGGTAAGTCGATAATTTCATGCGTGGGAGATATTTTTCATGTTGGTCCTTTTTGGGCATTGTTGATGCACAAAATCAGCGAGGACTTTGGTACAACAGAAAGTGTCAAGTTCGTGACCTTCGCTAGATTGCTCCGGTCACCAGTGTGGATAAGTATGCAAAGATATAGAGACAGGGAAGCAAACACAACATGTACGTGGTTCACCCAGAATGGCTACGTCCACGGAGTAGAGGAGTTCTCATTAGTTGTGAAGGGTTTACACAAATACATAGGTTCGAGCTCTCCTTTAGTGAGTTGTAGTGAATAGTTTAGTACAAATAACATTAGGGATTATTGTGGGAGAATGATCTCCTTTTATAGAAGAGAGTTTTTAGCTTTGCTATGACATTAACACGTGTCGTGCTGTGATTGGCCTTTGATATTGACATGTGTACTTGCATTTCTATGTAGAGGCATTCGACGTGGCATATTTCTGTGCATGAGTTATATATGCGTGCATATTCTATTTTTTGGGAAACTATACAGATTTTACGGCGAGGGGTTAGTACTTTTGATATTGAAATGATTTTGAAAAGCTTTGTTTTTGCCCAGTCACACTTTCTGTTTTGCGCCCCTCCAGGTTCTAGTTTGGATAGCTCTGTTGGTGGCTCTCGAGGGATTCACGGCATATCTGACAGATTATCACCAGTGTAGGACCACCTTTGGGTGTGTTTATTTAATGTTGTTTTTCCCGGACTGCACTAGGTCTTTCGTGCTCTGAACATTGTTTTTCACACTTACGCTTGCACATGTATGTTATTTACGCAGTGTATAGCTTGGTTTTTATTTATTCATACTTTTATTATTATTCTTAGCTTCCGCAATGTGCACATGGTTACGTCACCTTCGCGTGACGGCCAGCATGCCCTGATCTCGATCAGGGTGTGTCTTGTTAGGTAGTTTAAAACTGTCCCAAAAAGTAATATACATGTACCACTAATTATGATGTAAAAATCATATATAGGTAGTTTATATTGTAAGCCAAATGGATGGGTAGGATAAAAAAATTCCACATACGTGTTGATAAAAATGACTGCAGGTAATTTTCCTACATGGTAGGTAGTTTAATACCATCCCATATGGTAACACATTTACAACTAATTATCATGTAAACGTCATATTCTACAAGGATAGGTAGTTCATGTTTTAAACCAAATGGATAGGTAAGATAAACATACCTCCAACTCATGGATTTTTTTAATTTTCATCTTTGCGTACAATTCCAACAAATTTCATTTAACAACCTTAGGAGGCATATGTTCCCTTCCGCTGATTGGATTGATCAAACAAGTACACTCACAAAACCATAACTACATCAGTAAGGTATTAAAACATTATTTCATCGAAAACATATAGAATAAAATAAACTAAAATGTAGATTAACATACCAAGAATCCAATTTCACAACTAGTTACACTTTCGTTAACGTTCTCCCATATTATCAGTTGTGTCTAACAACCAATTATTCACTGCTACAGCCCACACATAACCCTTCATCATGGTAGTATCCTCAACGTATCCAACCATGTACAAACTAGTAATATTTCCACTCTTAATGAAAAACAGAGCCAAACAGAAATATAAACAAACTAGTCGCACAAAATCGCCCTCATGCACACTACCAGGCAACTTAACCACTCTCAAAATTCTTTCTTCCAATATCTTCTTACTTATATCTTTTATGTCTGCAAGGAATCTCTTATAAAAACATGTAAGCACACTTTTTCTTTTCCTACTGTTGAGGTTGATCTCTTCCCCTTCATCGGGCAAACCAAAAATCTTAGCTACATCTTTGGCAGTTATTGTTGCTGTTATTCCGCAAAAAAAAAAACAAATGCTTTTTGTACTAGGTCATAGCACTTCAATATAGACACAATATTCGCATCACATTTCTTGCAAACAGCATCATTGATCAAGTTCTCATGGCGTGCTTTGAACAACCTCTTGAACGGTGTACGATTCATTAACTCAAGATGCTAATTTACCACATTACTTCTCATTTCTTCCATAATGCGACAAAACTTCAGAAGGTCAGACTTGTAATCCAGGCTTTTTGTTTTGTTTTTTTTTTTTTTTTTTTTGTGTTTTTCCATGCAAAACATCTTTGACTACAAGTAAAACAAAGTCTGTTATAATCACAATTATCCCAGAACATGCTAAATAACGTAAAAAAAAATTGATGACATCTCAAGTCAAACTACCTATCATATTTATATAAGTAATGATAAAAGAGACTAATTTAACAATCTGAAGTAATTGTCCTATAAGTAAATATAAAAGATAAGAAACGTATCATATTTAAACTACCAATTATCCAAGTTTCAAATACTAAATCACCAAACCGAAAAGCCAGACAACCAAAGGGAAATGTCCAAGTATCTATATGTATTGCACTGAAATCGGTCGTTGAACTACAATGCATGTAATCCAGGTATCGAACACCACAAAGTAAAAAGTTAAACCAGTATACCAAAAACCTGAGAAACAAATTGAACCAATCATCATCCCACATTTCAAATGCATAAGCAACACCCTGTTCCTAATCATGTCATTAGAAACCTTCTAAACCCCCTAATCGATTCCAAACTAATACAATCACTCACTAACGAGTCGTAAGTACTAGCCACCAATTCATACCTGCCTCCAAACTCCTCTCGAACAATTCAAGTGCAAAAAAAAAAAAAAAAAAAAAAAAAAAACAAGACAAAAAAAGAAAAAGAAATTTAGAGCAAAGATACAATATCATATGTTATCAAATATTTGTATTGAAATCGCACGAGAGAGTGTAATACCGATTATCCACCAAACACTGCAAAAAACAAAACCCAAATCACCAAACCAAAAAACTAGAAAAACAAAACCAGATGATCATGTATGAAATTGAAATATTGTGAGAGGTTGCAATACCTGTCCTCGAGGTACTAGGATACGCAAATTAGATATTCGTCTATTCTGTTTTCATCAAATACGAGAAGGAAATTTATAGTTTTCATATATTCATATTGATTTAAGATTCAACTTCTGGATTCCGTTGGAGACACAAAGAAATTGGAAAGAAAGGAGTCAAATAAGGTTTTGAATAAAAGATGAGACTTATGTCACATCTCAGTCTCGACTCCGCCGTAGCACGATATTGTCCACTTTGGGCCTCGACCACGCCCTCACGGTTTTGTTTCTGGGAACTCACATGAGAACTTCCCAGTGGGTCACCCATCCCGGGGAATGCTCTCGCCCAAACTAGCTTAACTTCGGAGTTCTGATGGAACCCAAAGCCAATGAGTTCTCAAAAGGCCTCCTACAATATGGAGGTGGGCATGTACATATAAGGCACATCACCCCCTCTCCGTTGATCAATGTGGGATGTTACAATCCACCCCCCTTAGGGGCCCGATGGCCTCGTCGGCACACTCGCACCACACGGCAGAGTGGCTTTGATACCATCATGTCACATCCCAGTCTCGACTTCGGCGTAGCACGATATTGTCCACTTTGGGCCCCGGTCACACCCTCACGATTTTGTTTCTGGGAACTAAGATGAGAACTTCCTAGTGGGTCGCCCATCCTGGAGAATGCTCTCGCCCAAACTCGCTTAACTTAGGAGTTTCGATGGAACCTGAAGCCGATGAGTTCCCAAAAGGCCTCGTGTTATATGGAGGTAGGCATTTATATATAAGGCACATCACCCCCTCTCCGTTGGTCGATGTGGGATGTTACAATCTACCCCCCTTAGGTGCCCGACGACCTCATCGGCACACTCGCACCACACAGCAGAGTGGCTCTGATACCATTCTGTCACATCCCAGTCTCGACTCTGGCGTAGCACGATATTGTCCGCTTTAAGCCCCAGCCACGCCCTCGCGGTTTTGTTTCTGTGAACTCACGTGAGAACTTCCCAGTGGGTTGCCCATCCTAGGAATGCTCTCGCCCAAACTCGGTTAACATCGGAGTTTTGATGGAACCCGAAGCCAGTGAGTTCCCAAAAGGCCTTGTGCTATATGGCGGTGGGCAAGTACATATATGGCACATCACCCCCTTTCCGTTGGTCAATGTGGGATGTTGAAATCGACCCCCCTTAGGGGCCTGACGACCTCGTCGGCACACTCGTACCACACAGCAGAGTGGCTCTGATACCTGATCTGATAGAAACTAACACACAAAATAAATCCTTTTTAGACAATTGTAGTATAAGTAAGAAAAGATCGTTCTAGGCTGGGGATTAGAAGGGATGCTAATCAACACAAATTAGACTTAAAAACACAAAACTAGACTCTAATGACTCAAAACTGACCAGACTGACTCAAAACAGCACAAAATAAACAAATTGACTCAAAACAGGAACTAAAGGGTGATTTGGACGAATTTTAGACTTAACTTGACTCAAAACACTAACGGGGGACCAGTTTGAACGAATTTTAAAATAAACTAAAATGACACAAAGGCGGGGGTTTGGTTTGGACAAAATTTAAAACTAAAACTAAGTAACTTGCAGAAAACAAACTAATTGATACTAAATTGGAGTGAATGAAGGGGGTAAAAGGATAGCTAGAGGGTCATTCTCCACACATGACACATATGCAACATAAATTGATTTCTAGTTACTATTCCTATAAACCATGAATGACAATGCCCAAGTTAATCGTGAACTGCACAAATTAACCATCAGATTTTCCTAAATTCATTGAATTGGACTCAGCAACGCAATCAAATTATTCTTGTCAAGTTCCCTATATGAATTGCATGATAGAGATACATATCAAAGATCATTAAGTTCTATGAAATTCATACGCATTGACATGGCATGATACTACTGCCAGGAATTTACTTAACACAATCATGACTAGTGATTTCCACTACTTATAAATATAGGTTCATAACTATTAGGTGAAATTCCCTTATATTTTAGCATCAAATTCATGCATGCAAACTAAGTAGGCCTCCTTAATCAACATACAAGAATAAGTTATCAATCAAATAGATAAGTAAATTGCATTCACGATTTATGAAACAATAACTGGATGTAATAAAGTTATATCACACATATGTTCATGGCTTTGAATTCACCTCTAGCTAAAACGAAATTAGTTCCACACGTCTATCATAACTGAAAACCAAATTAAAACAAACATTGAACTAAAAACTAAAGATAGAATACACCTAGAAATGTTCCAGCAATCCAAAGGCCTTGGATGGCAAGCATGGCTCCAAGCTCTCCTTCCTTGCAAGCTGCAGAACTATGTGTTTATTCCTCTATATTTTTCTCTCTCAAACTCCCCTGAGTTCTGTGGCAAGGGTGTGCATTTATAGAGCAGACACACGGCACCAATCCTTGGAGGACAAGGATAGGGCACGGCACAATTCTAGGAGACAAGGAATTACATTGTTTGCATGATTTCAGGACTTCTAAAATCAGATATGCATTGTTAAAACATGACAAGGACTCCTAAATTCAAATGGGAAGGATTTAGAATAGGACAAGGACTCCTTTTGCAGTTGGAGATGAGTTTAGAAAATGTTGGATTAAATAGGATAATGTTTTGATAATATGGGATAAAATAAGATAAGACTGGATAAGATGGGATAAGGTTGGATAAGATCTCCTTGTTTTCAAAGCCTTAATTTAATTCTTCCAGATTTGTAGCACATTTTTAGCATCATTTGTCACCAAAAACATCTATCCATTATGCTCCATACACATGCTATCCAATCCAAGTCCAAAACTGCTCCAAATTGCTCCTTTTGGGCATTTATTGTCATCTTCACCAATTGAACCTACAATAATACGAAAATAAACTAAATCACTATAATAAACGGAAATTAACTAAGAAAATGCAAAGAAATAAGATAACAAAGTTGACACACCCCGACCGAGATCAGGGCGTGCTGGCCGTCACGTGGAAGTGACGTAGCCATGTGCACGTGCGGAAGCTAATAAAAAGTAATATAAAAGTACGAATAATTAAAAACTAGCATACAAAGTAGTAAAAACAAGTGCTAGCGTAAGGGAGACGCTAAGTTCAGAGCAATAAGTCTACAGCAGTCCAAATTAAAATGATGCGACAACAGTGCACCCGAAGGTGGCCCTACATTGGTGAGAGTCTGTCAGAAATGCCGGGAAGCCCTCTGGGAAACCACCGAACCTGCTAAGCAACTAGAACCTGGAGGGGCGCAAAACAAAAGCGTGAGTGGGAAAAAACAAAGTTTTTCAAAAACTATTTCAAAAACAATATTCTAACCCCTCGCCGTAAAACCTGTATACTTCCCAGAAAATAAACATATGCTCGTATATATAGATATGCCAATCATGCTCCATAATATGCCATGTAGAAACCTCAAAATAGAATGCAAGTGCTTAGGTATAATCACATCAAAGTATATATTGTCTGGCAGCCGGAGTCACCTAAAGTGACCTGTACGGCTGTATCTAGAGCTAAAATCTCAAACTCAGTAACTGAACCTGCCCACGAGTCGGAACCACCAAAAGTGGTCTGTACGACAGGCCTGGGTGTAATATATATAAACGCTCTAGTGCTACGATCACGTGAAGGCTGTGCGAATAATCGCAGGTCACCTACGAGTCGGAACCACCTAAAGTGGTCTGTACGACAGGACTGTGCACCTAACTTGGATCCAAGCTGAGCGTATGGTGCGGGGGGTGAACAACACGTGAAGGACTATGCCCTACTCTGGGCGGGAGCACTAACACCGGGGGTGCAGGTTATGAGCTCTCTAAGCATCTCTAATCACTACTGAATATAAACACGAATAACACTTACCTGGCACTTACTTGTGCCTCCACAGCACCAATTATGCATACGTATGTATATACGATTAATAAAGCCACTAATGATGCATAAAGAACAATAATATAACACCTGACATATAACTAATAACATTTATATCAATTCTGGGAAAATAATAGTATATAGGTATATACGGAAAACCAAAAGCCCACTCACTGGTATGTGGAAGGGTCGTAACCCCCCTGCCTCGAGTGACCATGCTTGTCCTCGGGATACGTTTCACCTGTCCACACAATCCAAAAACGGCCAACTTCGAACCAGGCGATTCCGACGTCAAAAATCTTCGAACAAAGCACTCCGAGGCTCCTTGGGACCTCACCAAGTCACCTACGAGCTGAAAATAGCACGACTGGACTCCTCCCAGCCTCATGAGCTCGAAGGTGGTCTTGGTTCCCTCAATCTGCTAAGGTTTAAGTGTGTTTGTGTGTGTCCGTACGTTATCAAAAGGAAGAGGAAGGAAAGAGGACTCGGGAAAGAGAGACAGGGAAAGGGACAGGGGTCTGGGAGAGTGACAGTGTGTGTGTGGCCCAACACATGCCAACACCACACAAAACAACCACTAACGTCAAGAGAACGAACTAGGGGTAAAAGTGTCATTTCACACGTACGTTTTCGATATTCTCGGGACGAGATGTCACAACCTACCCACCTTAATAGGATTTCGTCCCGAAATTCAAAACAACCAAATTACAACCTCTAGTGGTCAAAGAACAATCGAGGGTACAAATCCCTCATCCGATCTTCCGTCTCCCACGTAGCTTCCTCGACCGAATGATTCATCCACAAAACTTTCACTAAGTTCACCGTCTTGTTCCCCAAAACCTTATCCTTCCAGTCAATGATAGTCACCGGTTCCTCATCATACGTCAAATCTGGATTAATCTCCAAGGGTTGCGGAGGTATCACATGAGATGGATCAGCAACATAATGTCGAAGCATAGACACGTGAAATACGTTATGCACTCTGGCTAGCTCCGGAGGCAACTCCAACCTGTAAGCTACCTCACTAACTCACTCTGTGACCATGTATGGTCCGATGTACCTGGGACTCAACTTGCCTTTCTTCCCAAATCTCACTACACCTCTCCACGGTGAAAGCTTCAGAAATCTCCCAAATCTCCCAAATCTCAACTTGCCTTTCTTCCTAAATCTCCCAAATCTCACTACACCTTTTAACTTGCTTTTCTGCCTGTCCTGGGCTGCCTTCAGGTTAGACTTAATTACCTGAACATGTTGAGTAGTCTCCTCAACAATCTTCGGACCCACTAAAACTCTTTCTCCAACCTCTGACCAACACAACGGTGTGCGACAAGATCTACCATACAATGCCTCAAATGGCGCCATGCCAATGCTCGAATGAAAGCTATTATTATAGGCAAATTCCATCAAATCCAACCGCTGGTGCCAAGCATCACCAAACTGCAACACCAAAGTTCGCAACATATCTTCCAAAGTCTGAATAGTTCTCTCTGATTGTTCGTCTGTCTGAGGATGATACGCCGTGCTGTAAAGTAGTCTCGTACCCAAAGCTTCTTGAAAAGCCACCCAAAACTTAGAAGTAAATCGTGGATCACGATCCGAGACAATACTCACCGGGACACCATGATATTTCACAATCTTCGAAATGAACAACTCCGCTAAACGACTCAAGGAATACTTCTCCCTCACTGGAATGAAATGTGCCGACTTAGTAAGTCGATCAACGATTACCCAAATGCCATCAAAACCATTATGTGTACGCGGAAGCTTGTACACAAAATCCATGGTAATATCTTCCCATTTCCACTCTGGAATGGGAAGCGGCTACAACAACCCAAACGGCTTCTTCCTTTCTGCTTTAACTTGCTGACAAACAGCACACCTACTCACATACTCAGCTATCTCCCTCTTCATACCCGGCCAATAATAAAATGGTCGAATGGTATGATACATTTTTGTAGCTCCTGGATGCATGGCGTAAGCCGAGATATGTGCTTCATCAAGAATTTCTTTCTTCAAAACCAAATCATTAGGTACGAACATTCTTCCCTCTTGCATCAACATGCCATCCGAATCACGAACTCTGAGGTCTCTCCTCCTTCCTTGTTCTCGAGCTTGGGTTAGTTCTTGAGTTTGCTCATCAGCTACCTGAGCTGCAAGCACCCGATCAACTAAGATTGGCCTGACTTGAAAATTACCAAGTAACGCCACTTCTCGATCTTCTACTTCTAACCTCACTCCCGTAGCACGCAAGTCCGCCAAAAGAGGAATACGACTAGCGTACAACGCATTAATGCGACCTTGAGATTTCCTGCTAAGTGCATCAACAACTACATTCGCACGACCAGGGTGATAGTCAACCGTACAATCATAATCGCTGAGCAACTCCATCCACCTCCGTTGACGAAGATTTCTTGCTAAGTGCATCAACAACTACATTCGCACGACCAGGGTGATAGTCAATCGTACAATCATAATCGCTGAGCAACTCCATCCACCTCCGTTGACGAAGATTAAGTTCCTTCTGAGTAAAAAGATACTGGAGACTCTTGTGATCTGTAAAGATCCTACATTTCTCTCCATAAAGGTAGTGTCTCCACAACTTCAACGCAAAGATAATAGCAGCCAACTCCAAATCATGTGTAGGGTAATTCAACTCATGCGGTTTCAACTGACGTGAAGCATAAGCGATCACCCTACCTTGCTGCATTAACACACATCCCAGACCATTCAAGGAAGCATCGCTATATACCTCGAAATCACCACTATCGTCCGGGAGTGCCAAAACAGGTGCATGAGTGAAACAATGCTTCAACTGCTGGAAACTCTGCTCACACTTATCATCCCACTCAAATTTCACATCCTTCCTCCTCAACCTCGTCAATGGTAAAGCAATCACGGAGAAATCCTTAACAAATCTCCGATAATACCCCGCCAAACCAAGGAAACTCCTCACCTCAGTGACGGTTCGCAGTTGCTCCCAATTCTCCACCGCTGCTACCTTCTGAGGGTCCACCAAAATACCTTGAGCAGAAATGACGTGCCCCAAAAACGCAACTTGGTTTAACCAGAACTGGCACTTGCTAAACTTAGCATACAATTGGTGTTCCCTCAACCTCTTTAACACCAAAGTAAAATGTCGAACGTGCTCCGCTTTAGACTTCGAGTACACTAGAATATCGTCAATGAAAACAATAACAAACCTATCCAAATATGGCTGGAATACTCGGTTCATTAAATCCATGAAAGCAGCTGGTGCATTCGTCAAACCAAATGGCATAACCAGAAACTCGTAATGACCATAACGAGTCCTGAACGCCGTCTTAGGAACATCCTCCCTACTGATCTTCAGCTGATAATATCCAGACCTCAAGTCAATCTTGGAGAATATACAAGCACCTCGAAGCTGATCAAACAAATCATCGATACGTGGCAACGGATAACGGTTTTTAATCGTTACCTGATTCAATTGCCGATAATCAATGCACAGCCTCAAAGTTCCGTCTTTCTTCCTCACAAACAATACTGGAGCTCCCCACGGTGAAGTACTAGGCTGAATGAAACCCTTGTCCACTAATTCCTGCAACTGAACTTTCAATTCCCTTAACTCAGCAGGTGCCATACGATATGGAGTCAAGGAAATAGGATTAGTACCTGGAAGCAACTCAATAGTAAACTCCATGTCTCGATCTGGGGGTAAACCAGGCAAATCCTCGGGGAAAACATCAGGAAAGTGTCTGACTACTCTCACATCCTCAACTCTACTAGGAGGAGCCTCATCCAACACCATATGAGCTAAGTACCCCTGGCAGCCTTTAGACAACAATCTTTTAGCTCTCACAGCAGAGATAACGCCATGTCTCACCCCACTCTGCTCACCCACAAAAGTAACCACAGGTAGTCCAGGATGATGAAACGTAACTATTTTCCCGTAGCAATCAATATTGGCACGATAGAAATGCAACCAATCCGTGCCCAGAATCACATCAAAATCAACAATATCTAACGGGATAAGATCAGCTGGCATAACAACACCCTCAACTATCACTGGACACCCTAGGTACACCCGATCTACAATACATCTCTCTCCTCTAGGCATAGCGAACTCTAAATCGTACCCTAGAGGTGTGGGGCGAGGTTGCGTCACTTGAGCAAATGTATGAGAAATCACAGAATGTGTAGCACCACAATCAACTAATACTCTAGCAAAATAACCAAGTATATTTAACATACCCATAATCAAATCCGGATTGTTCTGAGCGTCCTGCAGAGAAATATTATAAATACGCCCCTGGATCTGCTGTCGTCCACCGCGACCTCTGCTCGTCTGACCACCGCGACTCTGAGTACCACACCCCTGGCTAGGCTGACCAGACTGCCTCGAAGACCCCGCACTACTCGAAGCAATCTCTCCCTGCTGAAACTGTCCTCCCTGAAACCACTGAGAACCGCCCGCTAGAGCTGGAGGATACGGCATATAGCCACTAGAGTACTGAGGATAACCACCCTGAGAATAGGGGTCCTGGGGATACTGATACTGTCCCGGGGCATAAGGAACAACATCACCCTGATAGTGATAGGCACCACCTCGACCTGCCTGCCCATAACTACTCGGACCCTGAATCTGCTGGATAGGTGCAGGTGGCTGCAAGAAAGTCTGTTGTGGCTTCTGCTGCTGACTCTGGGGACAATTCGCAGCTCGATGTCCCATCTGCCCACAAGTAAAACAACCACTGCTGCCACACCTGCACTCACCAAAATGCCGATTATTACACCTGCGGCAAAGTGGGGCCCTACCTCGGCCACCATCACCCTGTCTCTGGCCTCGAGCACCACCAGCAAACCTACCTCCACGTCCCTGACCAGTGGCGCTGAAACCACCGCTAGAAGAGCTAGAACTAGTACCACCCCTCTTGAAATTCTGAGTCTGACGAGGCCCGAGTGACCCTTGACCTTTACCCTTAACATCTTTCTTCTGATTACTGTTCTTCTCTTCTTCATCACTCTCGCTCGTCATGTTTTCAGAGTCCTCAACTCTCAGAAGAACCTCATAGAAATCCTGGTAAGTTTCACAATGAGTAGTGGTCGTCATCGAACGCCATTTCTTCCTAGTACCTAAGCGAAAACGACGAAGCATCTCCGCCGGATTACCAGCAATCTCCGGATGGTAGCGAGACAAGTCAGTGAACTTCCGATAGTACTCATTCGCTGTCATTTTTCGCTGTTTCAACTCAGTAAATTCCTGCTTCTTACGATCGATGTACTCAGGGGGCATAAACCTTCTCTTGAATAAATTAATGAAAACATTCCAATCCGTCTTCTGAGCTGGAGTCAAACGACGAAGTTCCTGCTCCCACCAGGCTGCAGACTCCTAACCCAGAAGTCGTCTCAACCCACTTCTCAACTGGAAGATTCCCCTGATTATTCAAAACACGAAAAGTCTTCTCAATATGCTCTAACCATCGCTCTGCACCCTCATGACCTTCATTATCCTCAAACTTATCCAACTTCAGATTATACATAGTCTCCAGAGGAGTCCTCTGGGGAGGGTTGATCGCCGACTGAATGGCTGTAGTGATAGCTTCCCCCAGCTGAGCAATATCGGGGAAACTAGGCTCATTAAAGCGACGTGGTTCCCGACGAGGCGGCATAGTTCTGACAGAAGGCACCAAAACCATTAGAATACTCACAAAGACACAGGACTGCCAAACCTAAGCTCTGATACCAAACTGACACACCCCGACCAAGATCAGGGCGTGCTGGCCGTCACGTGGAAGTGACGTAGCCATGTGCACGTGCGGAAGCTAATAAAAAGTAATATAAAAGTACGAATAATTAAAAACTAGCATACAAAGTAGTAAAAACAAGTGCTAGCGTAAGTGAGATGCTAAGTTCAGAGCAATAAGTCTACAGCAGTCCAAATTAAAATGATGCGACAACAGTGCACCCGAAGGTGGCCCTACATTGGTGAGAGTCTGTCAGAAATGCCGGGAAGCCCTCTGGGAAACCACCGAACCTGCTAAGCAACTAGAACCTAGAGGGGCGCAAAACAAAAGCGTGAGTGGGCAAAAACAAAGCTTTTCAAAAACCATTTCAAAAACAATATTCTAACCCCTCACCGTAAAACCTGTATACTTCCCAGAAAATAAACATATGCTCGTATATATAGATATGCCAATCATGCTCCATAATATGCCATGTCGAAACCTCAAAATAGAATGCAAGTGCTCAGGTATAATCACATCAAAGTATATATTGTCTGGCAACCGGAGTCACCTAAAGTGACCTGTACGGCTGTATCTAGAGCTCAAATCTCAAACTCAGTAACTGAACTTGCCCACGAGTCGGAGCCACCTAAAGTGGTCTGTACAA
The DNA here is from genome assembly GCF_041283825.1 of Pyrus communis. Lineage (NCBI taxonomy): Eukaryota > Viridiplantae > Streptophyta > Magnoliopsida > Rosales > Rosaceae > Pyrus > Pyrus communis. The sequence continues at coordinate 2,845,650 of NC_142577.1, read as the reverse complement.
CAGGCCTGGGTGTAATATATATAAACGCTCTAGTGCTACGATCACGTGAAGGCTGTACGAATAATCGCGGGTCACCTACGAGTCGGAACCACCTAAAGTTGTCTGTACGACAGGACTGTGCACCTAACTTGGATCCAAGCTGAGCGTATGGTGCGGGAGGTGAACAACACGTGAAGGACTGTGCCCTACTCTTGGCGGGAGCACTAACACCGGGGGTGCAGGTTATGAGCTCTCTAAGCATCTCTAATCACTACTGAATATAAACACGAATAACACTTACCTGACACTTACCTGTGCTTCCACAACACCAATTATGCATACGTATGTATATACGATTAATAAAGCCACTAATGATGCATAAAGAACAATAATATAACACCTGGCATATAACTAATAACATTTATATCAATTCTGGGAAAATAATAGTATATAGGTATATACGAAAAACCAAAAGCCCACTCACTGGTATGTGGAAGGGTAGTAATCCCCCTGCCTCGAGTGACCACGCTCGTCCTCAGGATACGTTTCACCTGTCCACACAATCCAAAACCGGCCAACTTCGAACCAGGCGATTCCGACGTCAAAACTCTTCGAACGAAGCACTCCGAGGTTCCTTGGGACCTCACCAAGTCACCTAAGAGCTGAAAATGGCACGACTGGACTCTTCCCAGCCTCACGAGCTCGAAGGTGGTCTTGGTTCCCTCGATCTGCTAAGGTTTGAGTGTGTCCGTACGTTATCAGAAGGAAGAGGAAGGAAAGAGAACTCGGGAAAGAGAGACAGGGAAAGAGATAGGGGTCTGGGAGAGTGAGAGTGTGTGTGTGTGTGTGTGTGTGGCCCAACACATGCCAACACCACACAAAATAACCACTAACGTCAAGAGAACGAACTAGGGGTAAAAGTGTCATTTCACACGTACGGTTTCGATATTCTCGGGACGGGATGTCACAAAAGTCGCATAAATATGCTCCTATCAATACCATTCTATCACATATAAGTCTCGACTCCGCCGTAGCATGATATTGTTCGTTTTGGGCCCTAGCCATGCCCTCACAATTTTGTTTCCGGGAACTCACATGAGAATTTCCCAGTGGGTCACTTATCCTGGGAATGCTCTCACCCGAACTCGCTTAACTTCAGAGTTCCGATGGAACTCGAAGCCAGTGAGTTCCCAAAAGGCCTCGTCCTACATAGAGGTGGGCTTGTACATGTAAGGCACATCAGCCCCTCTCCGTTGGTCGATGTAGGATGTTACAATAATTTTGTCACATCCCAATCTCGGCTCTGCAGTACCACGATATTGTTCACTTTGGACCCCGACCACGCCCTCACGGTTTTGTTTCTGGGAACTCACATGAGAACTTCCCAGTGGGTCACCCATCCTGGAAATGCTCTCGCCCAAACTCACTTAACTTCGGAGTTCCAATGGAACCCGAAGCCAGTGAGTTCCCAAAAGGCCTCGTGCTATATAGAGGTGGGCATGTACATATAAGGCACATTACCCCCTCTTCATTGGTCGAAGTGGGATGTTAAATTTAGGTTGTAACTCATCTGCAAGAGTCCTGATAAACCATTTAATGGCAATTGTTGTAATTTGATTGTAAATTATGTTCACTTTAATTACTGATATGCGTGATTGTTGTACTTACTAGGCCCTACTTATGCTTGTATAATATTAGTGCATTCCATTCAAAACAGGCTTATAAAATTGGACCCATTGTAAACACGAAAATTATGTATCGAATGAAACAAAATCACATGTACAAAGTTGATTTGTATTGATGAATTTGTAGGGTTACAATCTCTGTTTGCAATTTTCCCCTGATTTAATCTTCAAATTTGATGTAAATGCGTAGGTTGTTGATCCAAGGGTCGCGATGACTTGATCTCGGATGAACGATTGAATAATTGCTTCAAGTTTTGAGCTTGAAACGAGACGTGGATAGTCTTCACCTCAGGTTTAGGGCTGGGGCAAAGGTAGTGTTGATGTAGAATTTTGTTGATTCAAGGGTCTTGGCGACTTGATCTTGAATCGAACGTCGTTGCAAGTTTTGAGCTTGCAACAAAGTCTCGAAGGAATCAGCACAAGTGTTTGTTGATTATTCAAGGGAATGCTTCGGCTTTGGTCGAAATAAAGCTTCGGCTTTGGTTATGCGTTCTTCGAAGAGAGCTTTGGCAACGTATTAGTCTTCAAATATTTGGCAGAGGTTCTCCTTTTGTGAGAATTTTGGCCCTTCAATTTAGAAATTGTCGACCTTTGAATGTAGAAATTGTCCACCTTATATTTATAGACTTCTCAAAACTTGCCTTTGGATGGATTTGTCTTTGATTTCTGTCTTGATTCATCCATGAGAAAATTTAGGCATGTTTTGTGTCTTAATTCAGCCACTTTCCCTTACCTTGGCCGAAATTTAGGGCTTTCTTGCCTACTTTGTGAGCAATCTTCAATTCTTGCTTATTTTGTGTGAAGATGCTTTAGCTTTCTTTCTGGTTTTGGGAGCAATTTGGGCCCCTTGTTGATTTTAAAGGATTTCTTCCCCCTTTTGCCGAGTTTTAGGGAAGTTTTATTCTTCCTTTGCTTGATTTGTGCCACATGTCATTGATGACTTATCCATTTGTGATGAGTCATATGCCACATCGAGCTTTGTGATGCATCATTTCATGCAATGAAATTTACATGTCTACACCCATATCAAAAGACCCCTAAAAAAACTACGTGGAGTCCAATGTGCCTACACATGTGAAAGTATGCCAATATTGCCGACTTTAGGGGAGTAGGCAAAATTTGCCTATTCAATTAACTATACCATTGAAGCATATTTTTGCCTACGTGGCTTATCAAAGTGAATTGACAACTCATTTGCCTACTCTATTTGAGATGCTCTAAAATAATATGTAAATGGTATGTAAAGGTGAAGGTATTCGATATCAATCACGTGATATATGGGTGTAACATCAACTATCTTTGTGAAGTCAAGACTTTTAGGTTTGCTTTCCTTGTCAAGCATTGTAATTGAACCACACACAAGCTCAATATAGTTTTAGGCTGTACTTTGACTATGGGTTGTTGTTGCAGGAGTCAAGGTTCAAGATGTGGCACATTTCACCTCAAAAAGGTTTGTTCATGCATGTGCATTTCATGTCTACATTCGTGTTGCATTCTGTCTAATTTGATTGTCTAGTCAGTTTTGAGCACTAACTTTCAGCTATCTAAACACAAAAATTAAGACAACCCACATGGGTTGACTGACACATTTTTGCTAGTGGTCAGTTTCTAACCATTAATCTGCCTAGATCTTTTTTGCTGCCGACAAGTGTCCTTTACACAAGTTGGCTGATGTAAATCAAATTTCCTTTGTTATATTTGTGCTCTATGGTTTCAATTTGTTCTGGGGGTTTTAGAATTGATTTTAGAGTGAGAAAGTGGCCTTAAAAGTTTTGAGCTTGCCTCTTCTCCATTAATGAAACCCTAACCACCAAACCTTCTTCATGCATTAAACACCAATCATTAGGAAGTAGGTTTGCATTGTTTTCATGGTCTTGCATTAAGTTTCAAATCCTTATATAGACCTATTTTTAGGATTCTCATCAGTTTCTTCCTTCAAATGTTTGATTGGAGAAACTGACTAGTTATTAAATCCAAGTTTCTAATAATCATCATTGTCATGTCATTTGCATTGGTTGTGTTGGTTCTTTGTGCCACAAGGTGACAATCTTAGGAAGAGCTGCCACTTCATGGAAACCGAAGGAGTCCATCTCATGTAAGGCAAGGTTGCACAAAGGTATAAGTTGCTCTATAGATTAGGATCTAGGAATTAAGCTTGCGTGGATACTTTGTATGAATCTTGTCTACACTAATGGTTTGGATTCAATGGTGAGTCCCTAGTTTTTTAACCCAGAGGTGGGTTTTTCCAGCCAAAATCTTCTTGTGTTGATTATTGTTATTCTTGTTCACATATCTTGTTAATTTGCATGTAACTCGTTGACTCCAGGTTTTACAAATAGATATGTCCTTTCAACTAAGTTTAGCAAAGTTTAAATGTGCATTGAATTGGACCTTTATTAACTAGGGTTGCATAGCAAACCAGGTATAATTGTTTATTCTTAGTTATGGTAAACTAACAAATATGATCTTAGTTGACTGGTGACATGTACTAGTCAGTCAAACATATATCGAATTTTAAAATTACAGGATATTCCGTCTGGTACCAATTTCAATTGCTATCAGAGCTTTGCTCTTGATATACATAGAGCGATCTCTTGGAGTGATTGGTATTCGGTGGAATCTCACCATGGATCGTGAACATGTAGCTGCTTCTTGCAATTCTCTTTCGTACTTTGATGGAACTAACTATGCTACATGGAGTGAAAAGTTTCAAATCATTTTGGACGATCAAGACTTAATTACAGTTGACTATCTTACCCTGGAATGGAGGGCACCATCAAGAAATGTTAATGGTAAATATGTGGTTAAGCCCAAAAGTGAATGGACTCAAGGAGAAATTACTTTGGCCATGACAAATAAGAAAGCAAGAAACGCTATTGTTTTTGCCATTTCGTCTCAGTTTGCTTATGTTTGTTATTACACAACTGCCAAGCAAGCTTGGGACAAGCTCAGAATACTTCATGAAGGTGACAAACAAGTGAGAGATCTAAAGCTCCAGATGACCCCTTCAAAATTTGAGGATTTGAGAATGCTTGAGTCTAAGACTTTCACGGTATTCTTTGATAAAGTTGAAATGTTAACAAATGAATTATTGAATTTTAAAATTACAGGATATTCCACTTAGTACCAATTTCACTCTCTTACAAAGTGACTTGAAAGATGGATTGTGGAGAACAAAATTGGGCTTGATATTCCACTTAGTACCCATTTCACTCTCTTACAAAGTGATTGGAAAGATGGATCGTGGAGAATAAAATTGGGCTTGAACCCAAGGTTTGGGCTTTTGGGGTGTGATATATATTAATTAATATATATTTAATCATCAAAAGATAAGCCTTGGCTCGAGCTCTAATAATTAAATTCGATAATTATTTATTAATTAAATTCGAATTTAATTAATTATTTTTTCAATCAAAATTTCAATTTTTTATTTTAACTGTAGGATTTGACAAAACCAAGTTCGGATGAGGATTAATATAAACTTATAAGGGAAAAAGTAGGAGGCTAAGGGTTGAACACTGCTGCGCATCTACCCACACTAATATTCTCAACAAATCGTCGTTTTATGATAGCAGTAAGTTTTATGTTATATGTTAGCTTTCTATTTGTTTTACTCTTAGTTGCATTTGATAATTGCGTTATTTTGGTGCTAAAATTTCAAAAAATTGTGAAAATATTCCACATTTAGGATAGAGTGTAGGTTAGTCACTTAATCACTGGTGAAACTGCCATGAAGAATCTGAAGATTCAACTTTCGAAACTAAAATTTCTATCTCGGCTCGATATCATAGTTTGAGATATGGAATTAATGTTGTAGTTTGAAGGGTTTTGGCTTCTTATGGCACTGCCCTATGTGATTGTATGCTATAGTGCTAGTATAAGTCTCTCTAGTCTGTTTTTCTCCCTACATGGTTGAAGCCGGCACTCTAATAACAACTTCAGTTGAAGTAAACTATATTTTTTGAATAAGAGAAAAACAGAAAATGTTGGTTCAACTATCTGCTGTTACTCTTAATACTGTTAGAAAATAGCTATGCTTCCTTTATGCCATATATCCTTTGTAGGTCATATCTCCATTAGTCGAGGACCGAGGCCATCTGAGTGAAAATGTATTTCCTTCATTTTGTTTTGATTCTTCTTGTTTGTGTTTTTCTTCACCATGAGCAAGATCTTTAAGGGTATGCATAGTAACTTTGTTTAATTTTAACACTTACAAGGCACTGCTCTGGAACCTACTATGACACCAAGGATTGTGCCTGAGACCTCTTTCGTTCCCATTCATCCTCTTCTTACCAAGGTATCTTCAATTCCTACAACAAATGAAAATAAGGGAGTTAGTATTACCATATCTCATGAGGTTCATGGAAAATCTATTACAGATGGAACATCTTCAGCTGCTGGGAAAAGGGTAAATCTATCTCTTGGTGATGTAAGTTTTATGTGCTTACACATGCTGGAAGAAAGCATGCACTAAATGTAAAGTATCAATACCCCATTTATTTCTTTCCAGACTGTACTAAAAACATAAAGATATGATGGTCGTTGCTTCCCATCTTTTCTTCCAAAAATATGTTAGGAGTGGATACTTTGAAGCTTGTTGCCTCTTATGATTCTCTTCTTAGGTTGCGAGTGGATACTTTGAAGTTTGTTTTTACTATGTTAACTATGCATGGTTCTTAAATTGTAACATAACAGAAATTGTTTGTTTTTACTATGTTAACTATGCATGGTTCTTAAATTGTAACATAACAGAAATTGCCTTTCCTGTTACTAACCCTTTTTAAATGCAAGCATGTACTAACATTTTACTACTTATAAGAAAACAAAAAGTTAAGAGTGATGGGGCAACATATCGTCTTACAATGAATAAACAATTAAATAAGTAGTTGGCTTTGGAATGGGCGTGCTTTTATGAAGGAAAAAGTAAGGCTCACCAGAGAAACAAACTTTGAGGTGACAAAATCTGGTGACCCTTACTTTTCCCTTCATAAGAGCATGCCCATTCCAAAGCCAACTACTTATTTAATTTCTTATTCATTGTAGGACTATATGTTGCCCCATCACTCTCAACTTTTTGTTTTCTTATAAGTAGTAAAATATCAGTACATGCTTGCATTTAAAAAGGGTTAGTAATAGGAAAGGCAATTTTTGTTATGTTACAATTTAAGAACCATGCATAGTTAACATAGTAGAAACAAACTTCAAAGTATCCACTAGCAACCTAAGAAGAGAATCATAAGAGGCAACAAACTTCAAAGTATCCACTCCAAACATATTTTTGGAAGAAAAGATGGGAAGCAACGTAGTACAGTCTGGAAAGAAATAAATGGGGTATTGATACTTAAAAAAAAAAAAAAAAAAACAAACAGCAGCCATCAAAAAAGACGACATACTTTACATTTAGTGCATGCTTTCTTCCAGCATGTGTAAGCACATAAAACTTACATCACCAAGAGACAGATTTACCCTTTTCCCAGTAGCTGAAGATGTTCCATCTGTAATAGATTTTCCATGAACCTCATGAGATCTGGTAATACTAACTCCCTTATTTTCATTTGTTGTAGGAATTGAAGATACCTTGGTAAGAAGAGGATGAATGGGACCGAAAGAGGTCTCAGGCATAATCCTTGGTGTCATAGTAGGTTCCAAAGCAGTGCCCTGTAAGTGTTAAAATTAAACAAAGTTATTATGCATACCCTGAAAGATCTTGCTCATGGTGAAGAAAAACACAAACAAGAAGAATCAAAACAAAATGAAGGAAATACATTTTCACTCAGATGGCCTCGGTCCTCGGCTAATGGAGATATGACCTACAAAAGATATATAGCATAAAGGAAACGTAGCTATTTTCTAACAGTATTAAGAGTAACAGCAGATAGTTGAACCAACATTTTCTGTTTTTCTCTTATTCGAAAAATATAGTTTACTTCAACTGAAGTTGTTATTAGAGTGCCGGCTTCAACCATGTAGGGAGAAAAACAGACTAGAGAGACTTATACTAGCACTATAGCATACAATCACATAGGGCAGTGCCATAAGAAGCCAAAACCCTTCAAACTACAACATTAATTCCATATCTCAAACTATAATATCGAGCCGAGATGGAAATCTTAGTTTCAAAAGTTGAATCTTCAGATTCTTCATGGCAGTTTCACCAGTGATTAAGAGACTAACCTACACTCTATCCTAAATGTGGAATATTTTCACAGTTTTTTGAAATTTCAGCATCAAAATCACGCAATTATCAAATGCAACTAAGAGTAAAACAAATAGAAAGCTAACATAAAACATAAAACTTACTGCTATCATAAAATGACGATTTGTTGGGAATATTAGTGTGGGTAGATGCAAAGCAGTGTTAAACCCTTAGCCTCCTATTTTTTCCCTTATAAATTTATATTAATCCTCATCCAAACTACAATAATAAAACTCGCTATCTTCACTACTATCATTTCTAGATTCCCATTCGTCCTCATCTTCGTTTGCCTATTTCGGTGCATTGTATTGATGCAGATCACCAAGGTCAATTAATATTTCGAATTTAGGAACTCTAGGTATGTCAAACGGTTCTTGGACAATATTAGTATCCCGGAGTGTTTCTTCACTAATTTCAATCGAACTAATAACTATTGGTCAGCGACGTTGTCATCATTATCATCATGATCTAGTTCCGGAATATCATATAGCCCTCTTCGATCAATCTTCTGAACAACTTTCCAACCATTGCCTGCTTTAGGGTCGTATAGATAGATATTTGTTTCGCCATAGTTGCCAAAATGTATGGGTCTTCATCGTACCAATGTCTCGTAATGTTTACTGATAGTAAACCATGGTCTCGCTTAACACTCATTCGGTTATGTGGGTTTGTATCAAACCAAAGATACTTAAACAGTATCTCTTGACACCTATCTTTGTAAAGCAATTGTACTACACTAGCTAGTGTGGCATAAAAATCAATATCCTCACTGTTGCCTGCACCCGGGACATGGATGCCACTATTTTGAGTAGACGACTTGTCATCATATGTTGCCCCCAAGAACTTGATCCCGTTGACATGACAACTTGAGAACAATTCAACGTGAAGCAGTCCTCTCGCCAAGTTATAGAATTCTTCATCATAAGAGGGTGAATTCAATTCCTTCAATTTGTTCATCTAATATAACATATACAAAAAGTTAACCTATTAGTGTAACCAAATTTAAAGACGGGCATGAACAAGTTGGAAAATATGCTCTATTCAAATCACATGCAACTTACATGTGCGTGAAACCATGAAGGAAACAAGTCACGGTGCTTCTTGGCATATAAATGTGAAAGATGTTCCCACTTCATCAACTTTTCATGCTCTTCAAGGTATGGCAAAGCCTCATCACAATTTTTGAGTATGAACCAATGTGCTACCTCCATGTTATTTTTGGTAAACGATTCACCTTTCGCCTTTTACAGGATCGTTAATGGTCGCGCAATGTGGGCAAAAACATACAGTTTCTCTTTTCTGACACCACCATCATTATTGCGTTGAGGATGATTGAAAGTCGTCTCAACATCTTGAAGATGCATTGCACAAAAAGTAAGTGCCTCATATGTGACCTATGCCTCCACAAGTGATCCTTCGGGCTTTGCCCTGTTTCGGACACATTTTTTCAACTCACCAAGATCTGCCCAAATAAAAGGTATGCTACAAATTATTCAAAGCATTCGTTGATTATGAATCTATTATATATATATATAGACGCTTAATTAAGTACCTTTCTATTGGATACATCCATCGACAGTTCATTGGTCCAGCTAGCAATGCCTTATTTGACAAGTGAATCATCACGTGAATCATACTTGTAAAGAAAGCTAGAGGAAATATTTGTTCGAACTTGCATAAGATGTTCACAATGTCGTCCTGCAATTGTTTAACATCTGACTTCCGCAAACACCTTACAGTCAACAATGAAAAAAATCTCAACAACAACACGATTGGTTTCACCACATCAAGAGGCAATAAGTGTCGAATACCAACTAGAAGAAGGCGTTGGAGTATCTCATGACAGTCATGACTCTTCATGTTTGAATTTACACCCCCGCACGTTCACGCAAGAAATAAAGTTTACAGAAGAAATAAAGTTGAAATACTCTTTCTTCCCATTCGGCTTAACTGTAAAAAAAGGATGGTCTTTCTTCAATGTACCACCGACTCTCTTCATCCACAAGGATGACCTAATGCCCATTCGTACCAAATCGAGGTGAGCTGCAATTATGTCCTTCGTTTTTGCTCAATATCTAGAATCGTCCCGACCAAAGTATCAAACACATTTTTTTCTCAATATGTATAGCATCGAAGTTGTGTCTCAATTTTAACTTAGACCAGTATGGGAGCTCAAATAACATACTCTTGTGCGTCCAGTTCAGATGTGTAGTTGGTCTGGGCTTATTGACCCCTTTGCCAAAATGACCAAATTCCAAACGGTTTAACTGATCCAAAATCTCATCTCCAGACCATTCTCTTGCACTTAGCCAAGTCTCTTTTGTGCCCCAGGAAGGCCTTATCGTTCTGACGCCACTCGTTGTCCTAAGGGAGCCATCTACGATGACCAAGATAACAAACTTTTCTCGCATGCCAAGATGATGTTACATCCTCCTTGCTTATTGGACATGCCAAATAACCCTTAGTCATCCACCCATAAACCATTGCATAAGCGGGAAAATCGTTTACTGTCCACATCATTGCTGCTCGCATGGTGAACATTTGCCCAGTATAGTTATGGTATGTACGAACATTGTTTTCCCATAAATCTTTTAGCTCATCAACCGACGGCTGCAAATAAACATCAATGGACTTTCCTAGATCTTTGGTAATTAATAGAGTCAACATCATGTACATCCGATCGAATTTGATGTTGCGTGGATCAGCTGTAAAATCAGGGTACATCCGATCGAATTCTTTCCATGTCTCTCCTTCAATAGGATGGCTCATAACATCATCATTTACCCGTCCCTCTTTATGCCATCTCATGTATATTGCGGTATGCATCGACATGTACAATCGTTGCAACCTAGGCTTCAATGGAAGATAACGCATTACTTTTTGTGGAATCTTGGTCTTTCTATTCTATGATGTCATTTTAACCGTCGGCTCATTGTAGATAGGGCATTTACCCAACTGTTTGTTCTCCTTATAGAACAATATACAAATATTTACACATGTGTGAATTTTTTCATACCCTAATCCGAGACCGTTCAACACTTTTTGGGTAGTTTTATGATCTTCAGGTAAGCAATTCTCCTTTGAAAGCATCATCTGCATAACTCCCAAAAAGTAATCAAAACACTTGTTTGACAAACGAAACTTGATCTTGCCATGCATCAAACAATTGTTGTGAGCACCGAAAAGTTCTCGCAACCGGATATAATTCTTGCATGGCATTTTTCTATAGTTTTTCATAGTTTTTGAATGCCTCACTGTCCATGGTTGGATGACCATCATCTCCCCCTTCCTGATTGGCGTTGCTCGAGGTGTATGGATAAACGTCATTTAGAATATTCATAACTTGTTCACTACACTCCACTTAGATTCAACAGTCGCCACTCGTGTCACGTATGAATACGAAGCTTGGTCTAATCGTTCTCCATGATGATACCAAGTAGTATAGGTCTCCATCATCCCATTTCTTACTAAATGAAATCGAACATTTTTGAATGTCTCCCACACTGAGTTGTTACACCTCCTACACGGACATCAAATATGAGTTGCACCTAGGTTGTGTCTATTTGCGAATTCAATGAACTCATCTATTCCATCCAAGTACTCAACATCACATCTATTATGATTATGTATCCAATGTCTGTCCATTTTGTTAGCAATCCCAATAAAAGTACAAGAATTACAACAACTTCAACTATTGTCTTGTCACCTTATTCCTCCGGTAAGGGCCCTATCCCATTCAAGAATGCACAGTTATGTGCCGTAATTTACGAATACAATGGATTAAATTTTGACGTGGGATAATTTCGACAGCATCTCCATACAATTCTTCAAGTGCACGCTGTAGAAACTTAATATCCACCGTGTACTCGAAGAACATCAGGAAATGTTACCAAAATTTCCACTATCGAAACCTAATCCGTGAATAGCAAACTACAACACATAACTATGCATTCCCAAACTATCCAAAAAATGGGACAATTCAAGAATTAATTGGACCGCAGTCATGCTTTTGCATTCATACACGAATTCCAACTAATTCTCAAACGGAAAACTAAGCTTTTCTTGAAAAAAGTGTGCGAAGTTAAGTAGTATTAACTTCGTATAACACAAAACAATTTTGTACTTGATGTACAAAAATATGTGTGTACAAATAAATTAAATCACAATAATTAATGAAACTAAATAAAATAGATACAAACTATTAATCCTTCTAAACCAAAGAATGGGACGATTCCATATTGACATCACCCAAAATTTCTATGTTCCCCAGTTTTAACTTCTTGTTTACCCCTTCCAATCCTGCCTTAAAATTATTTTTTAAGGACCTATATGATGAGACCACGTATTCTAAATCGTAAAGTGTAGAGACTACACCTAAAATGATTACTAACCATGTAATAGAACAGTGGTTTGACAAAGTTGTAAATTGGCTTCTTCTCTAAATCTCTAACATTCTAGTTTCCTCCTCCCAATTTGGTGAGAAATGAAATCTATCCATTTTTGAGCACACATCAATCTATCCCTAAATTAGATCAAGTTAACTGAGCAGTTTGCAGTTTCTGAGCTTTTGTTTCCCTAAACCTATCAAAATCCTTCATACTCCTAGTCATTCATTCTACTCGTTCAATTGTTCAAAACCAAAGCACAACTTGTTAAAAATAAGCATTCACAAAGATAATTAAAGAAAAACATAAATACACAAAAATAAAAAAAATCCAAGCATAAATGTAATCAATAAATAGTTAATTAATTAATCAAATAAATACAATACTTGAAGGTGAAGATGGTGAGGGTTGAGAGAGATAGAGAGTTTGAAATAGAAAGGTTGAGTGTGAAGAAAAAGGCCCCTGTGTGGTTATTTCAGAAAAAAAAAGTTGTTGACTTTGCACGACTCCACGTACGTCGCGCAAAGTTGGGAAAAAAAGTGGTAAAGCATTCTTGTTTTGGCGCCAAAATTTTGCACGATGCACAAAACGTTGTGCAAACGGCCTTTGCGCGACAACACTTTGTGTCGCGCAAAGTTGGGAAAAAAAGCGGTAAAGCATTCTTGCTTTGGCACCAAAATCTTGCACGATGCTAAACACAAAACGTCACGCAAACGGCCTTTGCGCGACGTTTTGTGTTTAGCATCGTGCAAACATACTTTGCGCGACAAAATTTCCTACATTGCGCAAGTTTCCGTCGCGCAAACATGTTTTTGTACTAGTGTAAATAGCGAAGTCAAACACGTAAAACTGAAATTGCCACTTTATTCTCAGAATACTCTCTAGTTAATATTTTTTTCTCAAACTCTCTCTTTGATTTTGGCATTGAAAGCTCTTTGGCAGACACCTTCCCCTTTTTCCTTGGGTGTTCGTCGATTAGACTAATGATGTTTGTTATTTTGTAGCTATGATTTCGTTATTCTTGCCTTGTATGAAATTCTCATCCACATGTGCCACCAAACTTCAATTTAACTACGATGCTACCACCTCACCCAAATTCAATTGAATTATGATACTGCCACAACCCCATTGTTTTTGTCCTTATTATTAATAAAATTCATTAAAATATGTTTTAGTTAAAACACTTTTAATTAAAATTCCCTTGTATTATCAAACATATGAATAGAATTTCAATTTTTTTTTTTCCAAGCCCATTGGCTTTATTGATTATTGTTGGAGTCCAAAGTTAAAAACTTCGCAAGACTGAAATCTTAACTATTATTTTGTTATGAACATTTTATTATTCAACATATACAGAAAAGAAGAAAAAAGAGCTTATTATAAAAGCTTTATTCATATGATGACAACCGTAGATACATGTCTATAGAGCTTTATCTTCACAAATACTACATGAAAAAAGAAAAAGCTAAAAGATTATCAAAGGAGAAAATAGAGACACAACACGCATCCCAGAGGGAAAAGCAAATTAGTTTATTGGCATGTATGAGATACTTGGTTCATCTTCTTCAGGCTGAGTGAGCTCTGCTGAGGTTTTTTAGGAGCAACTTTGATGAGGAAATGGTTCCAACTATCCCTAGGAGGGTGCCAAATGCAATTAGAGTGAGGTTGAGGACCAGGAGAGGCCTTGAAATTTGACCCCAGCATATCTTGAGGTAGAAGGCACAAGGGAAAATGACACAAATGCCAGTACTTACAAGCGATCCAGTGAAGCTGAGAACATACTCAAAATATGGGACAGAGAGAGCTAGTACTAGAATCAATAGAAGTAGCACTGAACCAACGATGGCCCGGATGAGCAACTTTGTTCTGGAACTGAAAGATTGAGGAAGGTTATGCTCAAGCTGGATAGCCATCGGTGCAAATTCAAGAGCATATTTGGTCATTGGTGTCAGCACAGTTGCCCACAAAGCAATCTTTGTCACAATAAGATGAGGAGGCATGCTTAGAGTGATTTGAGGATTCACCTGAGGACCAAACAACTTGGCTCCCATGAATGCTAGGGATGTGTAAAGTATTGTCACTAAAGTGAAGCTTATTATTGATACCTGCAAGAATTTAAAAAATATAGAAGGATAAAATTAGAGAGATAAAAGTAAAAATATAGTAATTTAGTTAGGTTTTGATCACTTCAGTAGTTTAAGTTTGAGAACTAATCATTATTGGCTCAGTGTGTTATTACTTAGTCCAAATCCCACCCACCTAACGTTGGATCAGAAAAAAAAACTTAAGTCCACGATCAGCAAGTTTTTAATCAAAACAGAATGATTGGTATTCAAGTTTAGGTCACATCCTAATTAGATTCTTATCCAACGGTGGTGGTAAACATGAATTATTTTCTCATGGTTAACGGTGATCAAGTGATTGGAAATGGTATTTTAGTTATGTAACGTGTTCTAAATTTAGAGAGAATGAAAGAGTACTAGAGATTAACTTATTATGATTGGAGAGACAATAAATTAAGAAGTTTACCTTGGTGAACTTGGATGGGTCTTTCATGGCCTTGTATAAGTTGGGGAAAACAATATGTCCTGCAAAGCTGAAGATATACAGGCCAGATATTGCAGGAATGTTATGAATCTGGAGGGCTGGTATGGTGTGGTTCAATTTCACCCCTCCGAAAATGGCGGTGCATGCCACTGATATAAAAATGACGAGTGACATGAGAACACCACCGAAGGAAAGGAAAGATATGGAAGAGAGATCTCTCAACCAAAGACTGGGGAGAGCTACCAAGACGGCGATGAAGGTTAAGAGCTGAGATTTTGGTAACTTAGGCCACGAAACCTTGAGTTGGATCCCAAGGAACACTGTGGCGAGATTGTCATGCAAAGAGATGGTGTAGGATACAAGAGCCATGAAGATCTCCATGTAAATGAAGGATGCTGCTAGAAATTTTCCTTTGGATCCAAATGCGTTGTGTCCAATATCTGTGTAGGTTCTTGACTTGGGATGTTTGTCAAGACATTTTCCAAGGAGATGAGAACAATATGCACTTATTATCCCAAGTCCTATTAATAGGAATACAGAAGACCAACCCCCAGTTTCTAAGGCATATGGAGTTGATAACTGTCCCAAACCTGCAACACAAAAAGCATGCAAAAAGTAATTATTTACCATATTTGTTGAAGTCTTTTTGTTTTGTTTTTTTTTGGTCGGTAATATTTTTAGTCGAGCCACTAATATGCAAAAGCTAAATGTTAGTATTTGATAACTTTTCTAAAATCACAGTTGATAGTAACATATTAAACGCTGCCAAGATAGAGAATTTCTAAATATTTATAAGTACATATATTTGAAATCAAGAGAATACTTCTCATTAAGATATACAAATACTTTTGACAAATATAATAAAATTAGGTGAAGTTAAAACCAAAAAGTCGATCAAAATTTGTGCATGACGAAAAAAACATCTCTTGCACGTGAGAGAGTTTGAAAGGTTAGCATATATCTTACGTAAAGGACATCCATCATAAGGCTACCCTGTAATGTCTTTTAAGAACTCAAACTGTCAAATAAATCTTGTTTTTGAAACTTTACACGCACATAATAGATTTATGGATCAAATAAATCTAGTTTTTGGAAGCTTTTATACCTATGAGCATCCCTGTCATGTTGATCACAGAATGCGTAACAGAATTGTTGGCCTCTGCATGGTGCTCATCAGCACCCGCGACTCTCTTGCAGCTCTCAAAGCTTTGGTCGCACTTACAAACTTTGTTTTCCTCCAGACATACATTGCAGCGCAGCTGTTGCAACGCCAACTTCGCAAGCTGCATTGCGTCGCTCCCAATAACTTGATTTTGGTGTGGGAGGCAGTTTGATTTTGATTTTCCAAACAATTTGTTCCACATGTTCATGTTATAGCTACAAGCTAGCTTATAATTGATACGAAACGAAACGAAACTATACGTAACTAAAAGGTTCTAGTTTGGTGAACCTTGCTACAAGAAGAAAAAGGGTGGATATATTTATATACACCTGAACAGAAGCAATATTCCTATGTACTATACTCACTACTATCTGAAAGAATATTTCTGTAAGATGTATAAATTAATACTTTGCGATCTTCCAAATCTAGAAGAAAAAGAGAGGGTATATTTTTATAACAAAATGAAATTTGTACACGTATGCTTTTAACTACTATTTGCAATTAGAATCTAACTGTTGCTATTTGAACCCCAATTTCCAACCCGATTTCAGACCCCTACAAATGTAATTATTAAGATCACCGGTTCTACTTTAGCGTACTATTTGACTAGTGGATGCACGCTACCGACTTGTGCGATACCAGAGCTAGGTAGGCAAGTTAGTTTGCTATCAGTGAAAAAGAGATATCTCCCCCAGTGTGAAGTACGTGGTGTTGGGACCTATGTTTTTCGGCCCTTTGTCTTATTCCACTTGATAAAAGATGACTTGAGAAAATTAACTACCAATTAGGTGTGGGTTTTATCATAAAAGGTCTTAATAGTATTAAAAGTGGAACCAAACACTTAGATATTGTATTTTATTTCTTCAATCGTCTGACGTGGGACTTATATTGAACATGTCCCCTCACGTATGATCACAACATAGTGGACCACACGTGCAACCAAATCCCATATCGGTCATTAAAAGTGAAAGCATGGTGTTGCGTTAAACCGGATAACTCGAGCATGGCACGGACCCAGAAGATCCACAATCAAATCCGCTCTGATACTATCCCCTCAAAAACCAAGCTATCCCCACCATTGGCCTGCTTGCGTTAGCAAGTTGTTCCATTCGCCAATTTTCCCTAGCAATTTCCCACTAGTGTTAACCAAGTGAAAACGAAATTAATTCTCTGCCTAGTGAGACATCTTCCAATATTAACAGTGAGATTCTTTTTTCTTTTTTCTTTTTTAAATTTATTATTTTAAGCATGCGATGACAAGAGCCCTAGTTAATTTCACGTTAGAAATCCGTTGTATGGATACTACAAAAAAAGGGAAAGGAATCACGTACGTACACGAATTTTCTCATACTCTTTATTCTCACAATGTATTATATTCTTTTGGTATCTTTAATATATATCGAAATCCCTGAACTAGTGTGCTTGTAGGAAAATGATGCCAAACGAATGAAGTGTATCAACTCTTTGCCTCCCTAAACGTTTTTAGTTGAAAAATGTGACAAGACCTAATTGAGAACATGTAGGGGAAATTGATGCCAAACGAACCAGATGCAACTGCCAAAGAACTTATCATTCCCCTCGCAGCTTGGAGAAGAAAAAGAAATGATACCATTTATATTACCTAGAATGCGTAGCAAAGATTCTATAATATCTACTAATTTTTATGGATATCGGGGGGACAAATGGTTCATGTCACTTCTTAGTGCCTTTTATACACACCACATCATATTTAACTTGCATCTACTTTTTGACATATATTATATATATCGTTCTAATACGTGTCTAGGCGGCTAAAAGAAGTGGGGAAATGGGGATCAAACATTTGGCCAAAAAAATGAGCTTGTCTAAAGGAGGTTAATTTAGTTCAAAATGGGCAAAAATGGTTTCTAGAGGGGAGAAATGGCCATGGCTACAAGAAATCCGAGCTCAAAGAGGGCCATCATGAGTCATGCAAGACTAAGGAAATATTTGGCATTGTTGTGCTTTAAAAAAAAAAAAAGAAAAAAAAATTACTCCTAGCGTGATTTGAAAATAGTTAGTTATGAAATAAATCAATTAGGTATTTGACACCTGTGTTTGTAGATGTGTTTTTAGTATACAAAGCATTTTCAATGTGTTTATTATTAAATTTTGTATAATACTTGCTTCCCTCTCCTGGTGGAAGCTCCTCATTCTACCCTTTTTATTTAACGAATTTTCCTTCTAGAGGGGAGAAATAGCAATGGCTACAAGAAATCCGAGCTCAAAGAGGGGCCAAGGCCTTCACGAGTCATGCAAGACTAAGGACATATTTAGCATTGTAATGCTTTTTTAAAAAAAAATTACTCTTGCCATGATTTGAGAATAATTAGTAGTAAAATAAACCAGTTAGGTATTTAACACCTATGTTTGTAAACGCGTTATACAATCATCATTTCAAGATTATCAATGCAAAAAGCCAAATAAATTGGTGATAGTTTAGCATATCTAAGTATCAAACAAATGTCATTCAGTATTATGGTCTGTTGGTATTCCTCTTTATTTGTAAGTCAGAGGTCTTAGGTTACCTATTTGTGGCTTAGCCGAACTCACAATTCCCCGTAATGTAAAATATATCGTTGTATTAAAAAAAGTATCAAACAAATAAACGGTTTTGGTAACAATTAAGATTGTCATGCTAAACTGACACACCCCAACCGAGATCAGGGCATGCTGGCCGTCACGTGGAAGTGACGCAGCCATGTGCACAGTGCGGAAGCTAAAGGAAGTAATATAAAAGTACGAATAATTTAAAAACTAGCATGCATAAAGTGATAAGATAAGTGCTAGCGTAAGTGAGTCGCTGAATTCAGAGTCTAAAGCCTACAGCAGTCCAAAAGAAAAGATAAAACAATAGTGCACCCGAAGGTGACCCTACATCAGTGAGTGTCTGTCAGAAATGCCGGGACGTCCTCTGGGAAAACCACCAAACCCGCTACTAGAATCTGGAGGGGCGCAAAACAAAAGCGTGAGTGGGCAAAAACAAAGCTCTTTGAAAACCATTTAGTAAAATACATTCTAACCCCTCGCCGTAAAACCTGTATACTTCCCAGAAAATAAACATATATATGTATGTATAAATATGCCAATCATGCTCAAGAATATGCCATATCGGAACCTCAGAATGAAATGCAAGTGCTCAGGTATAAATCACATCAATAGCATATAATCTGGTAGCCGGAGTCCCCTAAGTGCTCTGTACGGCTGAATCTAGAGCTCAAATCTCAATCTCAATCATTAAACCTGCCCACGCGTCGGAACCACCTATAGTGGTCTGTACGACAGGCCTGGGTGTAATACATATAAACGCTCTAGTGCTACGATCACGTGAAGGTTGTGCGAATAATCGCGGGTCACCTACGAGTCGGAACCACCTATAGTGGTCTGTACGACAGGACTGTGCACCTAACTTGGATCCAAGCTGAGCGTATGGTGCGGGAGGTGAACAACACGTGAAGGACTGTGCCCTACTCTGGGCGGGAGCACTAACACCGGGGGTGCAGGTTATGAGCTCTCTAAGCACCTCTAATCACTATTTAATGCAATTGTTAAACAACGCTTACCTGACACTTACCTGTGCCTCCACAGCACCATTATATATATATAGACATATGCATAATTGAAATTATGAGTAAACGTATATGCAACTAATCATGCATAACCACCGATTATATAAAAGGAATGGCATATAACGAATAAGCATTTATACTAATTTCTGGGAATTAATATGTATATAGGTATATACGGAAAACCAAAAGCCCACTCATTGGTATGTGGAAGGGTCGTAGCCCCCCTGCCTCGCGTGAGCACGCTCGTCCTCGGGATACGTGTCACCTATATGCGAAAATACTATAAAAACGTTAATTTTAAAGCACATAACCTTCCGTTCAAAATAACTTCTCATACATTGCTCAAAATGGACAATTGAATATACCAACGTGCTCTACACAACCTCAGGATCACAACCATATTTTTAGAAAAAATTTCCTCCGCCGCACGCGCCGGCCAAGGCACGGCCACACGCTCAGGCACGTGCCTGGCACACTGACGCCGTTAGGAATATTCCGTCAGAACTGACAGATTCCGTTAACGGCGTTAGGAATATTCCGTCAGAATTGACGGAATATTCCGTCTCCTTCTCCGATCAGTCTCCAACGCCGTCGCCGGCGTCGGAAACTGGAAAACCTGCAATCGACATTTTCTCGCTCATTTTTCAACCATTTTTCACGTTTCTTGCACCAAATTAAACCTTAGGACTAGTAGAACATGTCCCAACAAGTTTTAAGGCTTAAAACTATAAGATTATACCTGTCCAAAAACTCCATACCCGGCCAACTCGAACCAGGCTATTCCTACGTCCAATCTCGTCCAACGATGTACTCCCAAGCTCCTTGGGACCTCACCAACACATCTATGTGCTTCAAAAGTCCAAAAACATGCTAAAATGAGTTTGCATGAATAGTGCTCAAATCGGAAAACCTCGAATCGACGTGAAAATGGTGGTTTCCCTACCTGAAAATGGTACGTCTGTGTTCCCCTCGACCTCACGATCACGACTGCACCCTTGGTTTCCTCGATCTGCTACGGTTTGAGGGAGTTGTGTGTGTGTCTGTACGAATGTGAAGGAAGAAGAGGAAAGATAGAGGACTCGGGAGAAAGAGAGACAGGTAAAGGGATAGGAGCAGGTGGAGTGTATGGCTGTGTGTGTGTGTGTGATTCCAAACATGCCAACAAGGCATACAAACAACCAATAACTCAAACAAACTAACTAAGGGGAAAGTGGTCATTTCACATGTACGTTTCGATATTTTTCGGGACGGGATATCACATAAACTGTCCATTTACTTTATACATATGAATATTTTTATAAAGATGATGTTGAAATGTTGATTTAGGAGATGGAGGGTTCTGATTGCGTTATCTGTATAAAAATGTTCGTTAAATGAAAATGTTGGAACAAGGAGGTTCTAAAAGATGCAAGTATTAGAGAAGTGATGTAGAGGTGTATAATGACAAATAAGGAAATAACGGTCAAAGTGATCTTATTAATAGGGAGATTATATTCACACACCCAAAATTACTTCTCTCACATCCTTTTAATTTTTTAATATTTTTCTATCAAGCGTTAGTGGTGTGTAGAAAATATTAAAAAATTAAAAAGGTGTGAGAAAAGTAATTTGGGATGTGTGAATATAATCTCTCTATTAATAACGGTCAAAGTGATCTTATTTATATGTTTGCAAAATGAAACTTAATTAAGTACTTATGCCTATTTTCATAAATATTTGTCTTAATTTTTAATAATGAAAAAAAAGTTGAGATAATGTTTAAAGTGTTACTTATTTGTTATTCATCCTTTGGTTATGTATAACTTATTTTAAAAATTATCACTTAGGGATTAATCTACGCTAGTCATTGCCTCTGTTAGTTCTTCATCATTTGAAAATTTGAAAAAGGGCACCTATACTGCCTCGATCCAGCAAAATCCGCATAGGCATCCGCCTAAGTTGCAACTCCCACTTAGATATAAAATAGCTAACTTTAATGTAAGAGGCTTTTTGAATATTAGGATGAACACTTATTATGCTTGTTCCCCATGTTTTCAATATGTATAATACCTTATAATCTATGTCTCTTCTATTTTACAATTTATGTATCCCAATACAATTATGTATTTTTGTGACAGCCCGTCCCGAATTATTTGTACCGTAGGTGTGAAATGACGATTTTTCCCTTGGTGGGTATTTGCCATTTTGGTGTGTTGTTTAGTTGTTTTTGGTGGTTGACTCTACTGGACACACACACACCTATACCACACACTCCCGTGACTCTCTCTCTCTCTCTCTTTCTTCTCTCTTGGACTTCATTCCATTTTCCTTACAACTCGTATGGACGAGCTTCCATTCAACCATTTCTGGCATGGATCGTGACCATTGTTGGTGTTTTTGGACTCCCTTCGAGCTCAGGAGTCGATTGGTGGTGTTGGTTAGACGTGCAACCCTCGAAAACCTGAGAACCAAGGAAACCTGATTTTGTGCACTATTCATGCACACGTGATCGTTGGGGTTTTAGAAGTTTCTAAGGTCATAGGAAGCTGTACAATACTCTCACGAAGCTCGGGGAACAAGTTTGAAGGATTTTGGATGTCGGGATAGCAAGTTCTAAGGTTGGCCAGATTTTGCGAGGTTTCTCAAGGCTTGAAAGTGTAAGGTTTTGTTCTACTTGTTGTAAGCTTCATTTTGGTACCAATTTCATGGAATTTGGTTGAGAAATGAAGAAGATATGAAGTTTTGGAAAATTTCCAGTTTCCGGCGAGAATTCAAGTTGCAGACAACAGGGCTGACGGCGGTGGCCAACGAGACTCACCGGAGAAGACAAGGAATATTCCGTCAATTTTGAGGGAATATACTAACGGCGTTACTAACGGCGTCAGGTATATGTAACGGTATATTCCATTTTTGGATGGAATATTACCTAACGCCGTTAGGGATACCAAACGTGTGCCAAGCACGTGCCCGCATGTGGCCGACGCGTGGCAGCGCGTGGGAGGTCAGAAAATTATTTTTAAAATATGGGGTTATTCGTGAAGTTGATTAGATCACGTTGGTATATCCAAACATCCCATTTGAGCATTGTAGAAGTTATTACCTAGTTTTGGTTATGTGCTTTAAATTGACGTTTTTATAGTTGTTTCGCATATAGGTGAGACCTATCATGAGGATGAGTGTAGTCACTCGAGGCAAGGGGGTTACGACCCTTCCACATATCAGTGAGTGGACTTTTGGTTTTCCGTATATACCTATATACTTGTGGTTTTTCCCAGAAAATGATATGGAATGTTTATATGTTTTAAATGTCATGCATAACGTTTGCCTATTTATTTATGCATTAGTAGTTGCATATATGTATGTTTAGTGTTGCGGACACACAGGTAAGTGCCAAGTAAGTTTATGGTTTATGATTGTGAATTAGTGGTTATGTGAGATGCATAAAGAGCTCATAACCTGCACCCCCGGTGTTAGTGCTCCCGCCCAGAGTAGGGCACAGTATTTCACGTGGTATTCACCTCCCGCACCACACACTCATCTTGGATCCAAGTTAGGTGCACAGTCCTGTCGTACATACCACTATAAGTGGTTCCGACTTGTAGGTAACCCGCAATTATTCACCCAGTCTTCATGTGATCATAGCACTTGAGTGTATTTATTTACACCCAGTCCTGTCATACAGACCACTTTAGGTGGTTCGGACTCATATGTAGGTATAGTTAGTGAGTTGGGGATTTGAGCTCTAGATTCAGCCGTACATGTCACATTAGGTGACTCCGGCTGACATGTTACTTGCATTGATTGACATTACCTGGGTTACTTACAGTTTATATGGAGGCATTCGACATGGCATACTTTTGAACATGTTTTCGATATATGTGTATATTCTATTTTCTAGGAAACTATGTAGGTTTTACGGCGAGGGATTAGAACTTTTGATAATGAAATGATTTTAAAAAGCTTTGTTTTTGCCCACTCACACTTTCTATTTTGTGCCCCTCTAGGTTCTAGTTAGAAGTAGCTTTAGTGGTTCACGAGGACCTGACGGTGGTTCTGACAGAACATCACAAATGTAGGATCACCTTTGGGTGTTGTGTAATTAGTATTCTTCTTCTGGACTGCACTTAGGTTTTCTATGCTCTGATTATGTTTATCACACTTAGTCTTGCATTAGTGTGTTACCTTAACTAGATTTTTAGTAGTTTGGTTTTTATTTATTCCTACTTTTATTATTATCTTTTGCTTCCGCATTGTGCACATAGCTATGTCACCCTCACGTGACGGCTGGCGCACCTTGATTCTGGTCGGGGTTTGTCAGTTTGGTATCAGAGCATAGGTTTGGCAGTCCTGCATATTTTGTGAGTGTTCTAATTGTTTTTGTGTCTTATGTCAAAACTATGCCGCCTCGTAAGGAACCACATTACTCTGTTGAGCCTAGTTTCCCCGATGTAGCTCAATTGGGGGAAGCTATTGTTGGAAATGTGCCCTAAAACCAATCATATGATGATACTTTACGGACATTTCAAACTAATGTAGTTTAAATGTAAAGGGCAAAGATTATTGTTTGAGCCGTCTCATATAAATGTTATATGCTTAAACGATAAGTCCAAGGAATATGTGATTGGAAGAATGCGATCTAAAGAAGT
Source organism: Pyrus communis (assembly GCF_041283825.1). Classification (NCBI taxonomy): domain Eukaryota; kingdom Viridiplantae; phylum Streptophyta; class Magnoliopsida; order Rosales; family Rosaceae; genus Pyrus; species Pyrus communis. Next base: position 2,821,484 of record NC_142577.1, on the reverse strand, counting down.
CAGATTCATGAGACCATTCTTTCATTGACACATCCTAAACGTTCCTGATCATAGGATTGTCAATTGGGCATTGACAGTCCGTTAAGATCAGTACGTGCTATGTCTTCTCTCAGGGAGAGTGACTAGTCTCGAGTCATTGGTGTATGTGACATCAAGACAAGTACGTAGGTGCTCAATAGAGAATGAGTTCACTGAACAGGATCAACGAAGAGTTCTCATATTCATGTCACATGAGAACTCATGGTTGGGATAATGCAAATTAGTCTTTTGACCTGAGGCATCACAGTTGTCTTGTGGTTAGGTCCTTAATCTTTGATTATGTCAAAGTCACTCCATTAGGAGGGTGTCCACGACATCGTTGGGGTTAAGCCACTTAGCCATGGAGGCAAGTGAATGCGCAACAAGGGATCTCTAACCTTCAAACTGTTTGAGGGAGAATACTCTATGATATGATTAAGAATCTTTGGCCAAAGTATGAATGAGATATAGGAATGTGTTCCAAATCACATTCAAGGTAATCATATAAGCACAAGACTCACATTGGATAGTAGACATGAATAAACTATCAAACCAAACAATGTGGTCAAGAGTATTGTATTAGAGAAAGACCGTATTGCATTTGTAATCCTAAAACTGAATAGGTTCTCCACCTCTTCTGATTAGCTTGGGTAACCATGACATGCTGCTAGGCGTCAACCATGGTTTGTGGAAGCCCTAAAAGTGTATTATCACTAACGGGAGAATTGAAAGTAAGTTTCAATTCACAATCGATTAGAAAGAGTTTTAATCGCCCACTGCCTCGCTAAAAGGAACCTAATGGATCGTTCACCGAGTAAGGTAGAGTTTGAAGAAACAACGGAGATGAGTAAGAATAATTAAATGGTTTAATTATTTATCTAAGGCTAGGATTAATTAATATGTTAATTAATCAAACGAATAAGTTCGTTAAAGACCTCGGGTTAGTTTTGGTCCGCAAGGCCCAATGGGATTTGAATGTCAAGCCCATTAACTCAAGTTGTATGACAACTTGAATAAACAAAGGGCTTGAAAGCCCAATAAACCTATAGGCCGGCCATGTTAGAAGAATAGGGCTTTTGGTCCATTAGGTCACTTATTTGAAGGGACTATATAAAGGACTTTATAGCCTAAAATTCATTAAGGGTTGTTTTTGGGGAAAGGATGAGAACACAAGCTCTCCTTTCTCTCTAAAAATTTCGGCCACCTTGGAGGGATCATCTAGCAATCAAACTCCTCCAAGGACACTCATTTCTTCTTCATTATGCCTTGGTGATGAATCATTAGAGGTTCTCAATTTTGGGAACTTTGGAGAAACCTTTTCATCCATCCAAATCCATGGATCTAAGATGCAAGGAATGAAGGCCCTCTCTTTGGGTGATTAGCCTTTGCTTATGCAAAGAGGAATCTACAAAGGTATTAAGTTTCAACTCACTTTGTTTTTGAGTTGTGTATCATGGGTTAAGTTTTGTTTTTGAGTGCATATAAACATGATTCCGCCTTTTAATTGTTAATTGCATGTTGTTGATGTTGCTCAAATGAACTTGTTTTTCACAAATCTTCCTTCAAGTGGTATCAAGAGCCTAAGTCTAGTAGTTGGTGAATCCTTTTGGGTTTTGTAGTTCATAGTTTGTGATTTGAATGTTGTAATTGTTACAAGCTTTATTCTTGCTTCTTTGAATGTAAATTTTGTTAGAAAATTTTCCATCTCAAATGTTGTAGATGTAGTTCATATGAGCATGAATTTTGGAGCTAAAATTTGGTGCCATGTTTTTGGGGAAATTCGGCCAAATCCAAAGGGTGGATTTTTGGGTTCTTGTTTGACTTGTTAAAAGTGTTTTAAAGTGACTTTTGGAACCCCTATGTACCCTAGTATGGTTGTATGTTATTTCCCTTAAGTTTGAGTGGTTTTGGTATGTTTTTTGGGTGAAGAATGTTCATGGAGCTCTTATGGGTTTTCATGGATGTTCTTCATTGTTCTTGATATGTTCTTACCAAGAACAAAAGGTTTGGTGTTTTGATTCAAAGTTTTGATTTATTTCATAAAGTTTTTGTTTTGAAATATTTCTTATGTTTAAATATCTTAGATATTTGTTTTGAAAAATTAAAGAAATTTTAGTGGGTAGGTGTGTAATGATTTATTCCATTTCACACACCCCACTTACAAAACTTTGAAATTTTTTTATATACTTTGCTTCAATGGCCGGCCACCCTACTCAATTAGGGTCCTTGTGGGGCTTTTATGCAATTACATAAAGTTTTGATACTTTTGTGTATTTGTACTTTGACCCAAAAATTTACGTTTTTACGTAAAGGTCCAAAATCACTAAAAGGACAAATTGTTTTGCTCCTTTAATGAAGTTTTAGCTTTTGTGGAAATTTTTGGGTTCTAGTTGTAATTACATGAAGTAGTGGACTTTTGTGTTTTTACAAAGTGACCCCAAAAGTTTAAGTTTTGCAAAATAGCCCAAAAGTTGAGGTTAATTGCACTATGGCCCAAACAAGTTGAGGTCATAGCATTTTGGCCCAAATTAGGTAGAGAACAAAATTGTTTTGTCTCTTTAAATGAGAATTGGATTTTCATTTCATTTAGCTCCATCTAAATCAATTCTATGGATACAAAAACCAAATGAAAATGTTGCATTCAAGTTTAATTAGTTAAAGCGTTAATTAATTAAAGAAAGGGTGATTATGAACCTAAGCCTACTATAATTGAGCTATGTGAATGGCCGTTTCAAGTTTGTTTGAACCATGGGAATGTGTAGATTAAATTTTGGTTGTAATTTGATATGATCAATTGTTGTAAAAGAGCATAAGCTCTTCTTTACTTTAAAGTAATTTGATTTGATCAATTGTTGTAAAAGAGCATAAGCTCTTATTTACTTTGAAGTACTCCTTTCTTGTTTTATTCGATATGCATGAAATTGGAGTAGTTGGGTCCAACGCCCAATAAGACAACACACCTTAATGTGATTAAACGCGTAACTAAAATCAATCACCATCCCTAGACCGAGATTCAACACAAGGCTCGTGTTGGATCTAATCAAAGGTTCATAGTCATCCTAAGGCCCTAAGGCAACTATATAGTCCATCAATGAATGCAAATCTTATGTTAGTAGTACCATATAGTCTTGCTTTAAAAACCGTTTTAAAAGCATAGTGGGAGTATTATATACTACTAAATCAATCATATGGACCAATAGTTGTAATAGGACCAAAATGTTTTAATTGGATTAAAATGTATGTTTATATGTGATGAGACCTAAAACCCTCAACAAACCATTATTAAGTTGATAAGCGAGAGATGCTTTGAATATCTCTTCGTAGGCCTTCCATCGTGGTGGGCTCCAATCGTTTGTGACTTGTACACCGGCTTCACCCTATCATGGGGGAGTACAAAGTGCATGCTTACACTCAGGAGGAGTCTATACGCATATGATGAGGTGAGTGTAGGCAACGAGGATGGCCAATATCATATCATTGTGAGGCTATTCTTGAACCCCTTCATGAACTAAGCATGGTGGGAATAACTTAACTAAGTGCAATGGCGCCGATATCATATCATTGTGAGGCAACATTCTCTAGAGGCCAAATAAGATGGGTACTTGCAAGAGATGCAAATGAGTAAGCGTACTCTCTCATTATTATTAATGCTAACCGATATCGTATCATCGTGAGGTGGGCTTGGTAATAGTGAGCCTCCCATACCCTACTAAGAGTTTCCTCCAAAACTCTCGAATTCCGATGAGGGATATGGAATTTGCCAAAAATAGTGGGTGGTGCTATTTGATTTAAAGACCCGAATCAAATGGCTTAAAATCAATCAATTTATATTCGTTATGTATTTGTTTACCAATATATTTGCAAACGCTATCCAAAACTTGACAAAGAAAAGCCGAATGCTTTAATTTCCGGACTTAGTTCTACAATCCCATAGATTGTCTTTAATGGCTTGTAGATGTAACTAAGTAGTCTCATCCTCACAATCTTCCTATTGATAATGTATCATTGGAAGAATATGTTAGATAAGTCTAACATGAGAACGACAACACTTTTAATGTCATAATTCTTCAAATAGTTGTATGAAGAAATAAGAGTTGCTTTGAACAACCCTTAATCAACACAAACTTTAGTGCTTGTTTCTTTGTTACATAAACAAGGAACTTGAGAAGTAAGCACAAGGGCATGGACACTTTATGTGCCATGATTCTTCACTTACAAATTGTTGTATGAAGAAATGAGAGTTGCCTTGAACAACTCTTGAAAGTTTGTTATTATGTTTAGAACATAATGGTTGGTTGACAAAAATAGTCCATTTATATGGACTTATGATGATTTTGAATCATTGAGTGTTGAAGTGATTAAACCACTTAACGAGACGGAAACTAGGCAAGGACTTCACCTTTGTGTCCCTATCCTAATGGTTCGCTAAGTTTATTGTAAACTATATAGTGAACAATAACCGCACGCTCTCCAAATCGTTTGATGTGTATAACACATTTGAAATAAGTTTCAAGAGAGATAGTGGGAGTTTAGGGACCATGACTATTGTAATCAAAAGGAGAAGTCAAATGAAGAAGGCAAAATAACTCCAAGGGAACAAACTTTCTTTATGAAAGGATGGACATTGGAAGGGGTATTTGCAAGAAATGTCTTGCAAGTGTCAAAGAACACACCTTTCGAAGGTGTTGTAAAATGTTCTTAAAAAGTTCATAACAGTTGGTTCTTCTACTTGAATGCATGATTCTGTATTAGTAACTATGTTTTACAATTGTTGTAAAAGTGTGCTAATAAGAAGTAGAAGATTAATGAGAGAAGAGAAAGTACTTCACATTCCAAACGTGAATCGAATATAGATCTCTGCGAAAGCGGATTGTACTTACTTCCTCATATGAACTACCAAAGAAATTGGAAAAACCAAAGATTGTCTTTACATTCCAATTTTAAGGAACTTAAATCCGTCACTATAGTAGAGATGGATGAATGTTTTGTTTGACAAAACATTGTTCTTTATTAATCAATAATTAGATTATTGTAATCTAATTAATTGTCTCTGTAGTAGAGATGATGTGGTAGTGTTAACTGTTTAAGAATATAACGATGCTTAAAACCCAAAAGGTTGCAAGGTAGTGACTAATCCCAACTGAGTTGTGATACCTCTAAAACATAAGTTACGAGTTGGTCATAGATGGATGCTTTGGATCGTTAGATCCGGATCCAATACCTTCTTGTTAAAATTGTATAGAGGCGAAATGTTCGAATCTTTATTCTTTTGGAAAGAAGAAAGAATCACAAAGTTGTTGAGGTTAATTCACTTAGATGTTAGTGGCACTTGTCCACAACATAATACTACTCATGTTGTATGACATTCACCGAAGATCACTCTCGGTTGGACTATAGTTTATTTTGAATAAACACAAGTCTGAATACTTTGCAAAAGGTTTCAAAGAATTCAAGAAATGTAAGTAGATGAGTAAGACGTCTAAAGTATTTACCTCCTTAGATTTGATCCAAGGTAAAAGTAACACTTTAGATTAATTTCCTTAAAAAAATATCAAGGAAAGTAGCATCGTAAGATAATGAATTTCTCCATTAGGAGAAGAATGAACATGAATAAGATTTAGTTCGTTGGACATTATCAATTACCCATATATATATATGATATATACTTCTAAGACATGTTAGTTGTAGAGATCCATCCATCATGGATCTTAGCAAGCTAGTGGGAGCTATAAGCGTCTTATGAGAAAAGATCAATTGTTTGATTTCTCATAAAGATGTAAATGAATATTTTGTTTACTAGGTTTACAAAAGATTAGTGGGAGTTGATCATATTCCTAAATTTGAATATATATACATGATATATATTAATTTTGAAAATGAAAGGAATTCTTCATCGTTAAAGTTATGACTTTAAACATTCTATAATGATAGAATGTATATGGGAGACATAGTTTATATACATGGGATGGAAATCTATAATGATAGATTTCAAGATATAAATGGATTATATCAATCCCTAAAATAGACAATGAGATGCTAGGAAGTTTCTCATATGATGATAAACTTCAATTAGAATGACAATTCTAGTGAGACTAGGAAGTTGTTCTTCTCAAAGGGAATGTACCCTTTGACTCCCAAAGAAATAATGCGTAAATAGAATCCTTTATGCATACGCAGAAAGTTGATTTATGTATTTCATATTGTATGAAAACATTGATATAAGTTGTACCTAGAACGGTACAAGATGATATTAGTGCAAGCCCAGGATCAGAACCATGGCAACTGTCAAGTGAATCCTTAGGTATTTAAGAAATACTAAGGATGGATTCCTCAAGAATGAGGAAGAATTAGAGTAACGTAATGGAAGCGTAAATGTATTAGATTATGAATCTAATCCATCATAGAATATCTCTTTATTATGAATGAAGTGATAATGAGATATCTCTTTATTATGACTAAAGAGATATTTGGGTGGAAACGTTAAAAGTAAATGACTTTAATGTGTTCCATCATGTATGCAAAATATATTGCCATATAGAAGCTTACAACATTGTTGTTTGGATGGGAAAGTTCATTCATGAACTCTCCATTCGGTTCCAACCAGAAAGTGTATGACACTAATGGGGCGATAGCTCAAGCCAGGGAATCAAGGTCTCATCAAGGTCCGAACTCAAATGAGAGACTGAACCACATGATTGAGAATCATGTATAATGGTGACGTCGTTATTCTCAAGGTTGCTTCTATGGATAACATATAGATATCCATTGTTTAGGCCTACTACTCAGCCATTTATGAAATGAATTACAGAAGAGGTATCATCAATGATAACTAAGCTAATTGGCTCTAGTGCAAGTGGGAGATTATTGGAAATGTGCCCTAAAACCAATCATATGATGATACTTTACGGACATTTCAAACTAATGTAGTTTAAATGTAAAGGGCAAAGATTATTGTTTGAGCCGTCTCATATAAATGTTATATGCTTAAACGATAAGTCCAAGGAATATGTGATTGGAAGAATGCGATCTAAAGAAGTCAGATTCATGAGACCATTCTTTCGTTGACACATCCTAAACGTTCCTGATCATAGGATTGTCAATTGGGCATTGACAGTCCGTTAAGATCAGTACGTGCTATGTCTTCTCTCAGGGAGAGTGACTAGTCTCGAGTCATTGGTGTATGTGACATCAAGACAAGTACGTAGGTGCTCAATAGAGAATGAGTTCACTGAACAGGATCAACGAAGAGTTCTCATATTCATGTCACATGAGAACTCATGGTTGGGATAATGCAAATTAGTCTTTTGACCTGAGGCATCACAGTTGTCTTGTGGTTAGGTCCTTAATCTTTGATTATGTCAAAGTCACTCCATCAGGAGGGTGTCCACGACATCGTTGGGGTTAAGCCACTTAGCCATGGAGGCAAGTGAATGCGCAACAAGGGATCTCTAACCTTCAAACTGTTTGAGGGAGAATACTCTATGATATGATTAAGAATCTTTGGCCAAAGTATGAATGAGATATAGGAATGTGTTCCAAATCACATTCAAGGTAATCATATAAGCACAAGACTCACATTGGATAGTAGACATGAATAAACTATCAAACCAAACAATGTGGTCAAGAGTATTGTATTAGAGAAAGACCGTATTGCATTTGTAATCCTAAAACTGAATAGGTTCTCCACCTCTTCTGATTAGCTTGGGTAACCATGACATGCTGCTAGGCGTCAACCATGGTTTGTGGAAGCCCTAAAAGTGTATTATCACTAACGGGAGAATTGAAAGTAAGTTTCAATTCACAATCGATTAGAAAGAGTTTTAATCGCCCACTGCCTCGCTAAAAGGAGCCTAATGGATCGTTCACCGAGTAAGGTAGAGTTTGAAGAAACAACGGAGATGAGTAAGAATAATTAAATGGTTTAATTATTTATCTAAGGCTAGGATTAATTAATATGTTAATTAATCAAACGAATAAGTTCGTTAAAGACCTCGGGTTAGTTTTGGGCCGCAAGGCCCAATGGGATTTGAATGTCAAGCCCATTAACTCAAGTTGTATGACAACTTGAATAAACAAAGGGCTTGAAAGCCCAATAAACCTATAGGCCGGCCATGTTAGAAGAATAGGGCTTTTGGTCCATTAGGTCACTTATTTGAAGGGACTATATAAAGGACTTTATAGCCTAAAATTCATTAAGGGTTGTTTTTGGGGAAAGGATGAGAACACAAGCTCTCCTTTCTCTCTAAAAATTTCGGCCACCTTGGAGGGATCATCTAGCAATCAAACTCCTCCAAGGTCACTCATTTCTTCTTCATTATGCCTTGGTGATGAATCATTAGAGGTTCTCAATTTTGGGAACTTTGGAGAAACCTTTTCATCCATCCAAATCCATGGATCTAAGATGCAAGGAATGAAGGCCCTCTCTTTGGGTGATTAGCCTTTGCTTATGCAAAGAGGAATCTACAAAGGTATTAAGTTTCAACTCACTTTGTTTTTGAGTTGTGTATTGATTCATCAATCTACTAGGCTTTGAAGTTCATGGGTTAAGTTTTGTTTTTGAGTGCATATAAACATGATTCCGCCTTTTAATTGTTAATTGCATGTTGTTGATGTTGCTCAAATGAACTTGTTTTTCACAAATCTTCCTTCAGCTATTGCTATCGCTATTCAGTCGGCGCTCTGCCCTCCCCAGAGGACTCCTCTTGAGACCATGTATAATTTAAAGCTCGATAAGTTTGAGGGCCACGAGGGTTTTGAGGGAGCTGAGCGGTAGCTTGAGCATATTGAAAAGACTTTTCGAGTGTTGCATAATCAGGGAAATCTTCCTGTTGAAAGGTGGGTAGAGACGACTTCATGGTTCTTGGGTAAGGAATCATCATCCTGGTGGGGACAGAAGGTTCATCGTTTGACCCCAAAGGAAAGGGCTGACTGGGAAATGTTTAAGCAGTTGTTTAAGAAAAGGTTTGTGCCTCCTGAGTACATTGATCGTAAGAAGCAACAATTTACCGAGTTGAGGCAAGGGAAGTTGACGGTGAATGAATATTATAGGAGGTTCACAGATTTATCTCGTTATTATCCGGAGGTTGCTGCCAATCCGGGTGAGATGCTTCATCGTTTTTTATTGGGTACTAAGAAGTGGCGTTCTATGGCAACCACTACTCCTTGCAACTCTTATCAGGAGTTCTATGAGATTTTGTTGAGGATTAAGGATTTTGAGAATATGCCTAGCGTGAGTGAGGAAGAAGAAAAAGATGGCAATCAAAGGAAAGACGATAAAGGCAAAGGTCAAGCATCTTAAGGACCTCACAAGACTCAGAGTTTTAAGCCGAGTGAAGCCAGTTCCAGTTCTTCCAGCAGAGGTTTTAGTGCCACTGGTTAGGGGAGAGGTGGTAGATTTTCTAGGGGTCCTAAAGGCCAGAGACAGGGCGATACTGGTAGAGGGAGAGCTCCGTTTTGCCGCAGGTGTAACTATAGGCATTTTGGTGAATGTAGGAGAGGCAGCAGCGGTTGTTTCACTTGTGGGCAAATGGGACATGGAGCTGCAAATTGTCCCCAGAGTCAACAGAGGCCCCAGAAGCCTTTTTTGCCACCACCTGCGCCGATCCAGCAGGTTCCAGGGCCTGGTAGTTATGGTCAGATGGCTTGAGGTGGTCAGACTAGTAGAGATCATGGTGGACGACAGCAAACCCAGGGCACATCCACAATATTTCTCTGCAGGATGCTCAGAATAATCCTGACTTGATTATGGGTATGTTAAATATCCTTGGTTATTTTGCTAGAGTATTGATTGATTGTGGTGCGACACATTCTGTTATTTCTCATACATTTGCTCAAGTGATGTAACCTTACCCTACACCACTAGGGTATGATTTGGAGTTTGCTATGCCTAGAGGGGAGAGATGTTATGTTGATTATGTGTATCCAGGATGTCCAGTGATGGTGGAGGATGGTTCTATGCCAGCTAACCTTATCCTGTTAGATATTGTTGATTTTGGTGTGATTTTGGACACAGATTGGTTGCATTTTAATCATGCCAAAATAAATTGTTACAGGAAAACAGTTACCTTCCATCGCCCTAGATTACCTATGGTTACTTTTGTGGGTGAGCAGAGTGGGGTGAGACATGGCGTTATTTCTGCTGTGCGAACAAAAAGGTTGCTATCAAAAGGTTGCCAGGGATACTTAGCTCATGTAATGTTGAACGATGTTGCTCCTAGTAGTGTGGAGGACGTAAGTGTAGTCAGATATTTTCCTGATGTTTTTCCTAACAATTTACCTGGATTGCTGCTAGACCGAGATGTGGAGTTTACCATTGATTTGCTTCCAGGTAGTAAACCTATATCCTTAACTCCTTATTGAATGGCTCCTACTGAGTTGAGGGAATTGAAAATCTAGTTGTAGGAATTAGTGGATAAAGGTTTTATTCAGCCTAGTACTTCACCTTGGGGAGCTCCAGTGTTGTTTGTGAGGAAGAAATACGGGACTTTGAGGCTATGCATTGATTATCGGCAATTGAATCGAGTAACAATTAAAAATCGTTATCCATTGCCGTGTATAGATGATTTGTTTGATCAGCTTCGAGGGGCTTGTGTATTCTCTAAGATTGATTTGAGGTCTGGTTGTTACCAGTTGAAGATCAATAGTGAGGATATCCCTAAGATAGCTTTCAGGACTCGTTATGGTCATTACGAGTTTCTGGTAATGCCATTTGGATTGACGAATGCACCAGCAGCTTTTATGGATTTGATGAATTAAGTATTCCAGTCGTATTTGGATAGGTTTGTCATTGTCTTTATTGATGATATCCTGGTATACTCTAAGTCTAAAGCTGAGCATGTTCGACATCTTACTTTGGTGTTGAAGAGGTTGAGGGAACACCAACTGTATGCTAAGTTTAGCAAGTGCCAATTTTGGTTAGATCAAGTGGCATTTTTGGGACACTTCATATCTACTCAAGGTATTTTGGTGGATCCTCAAAAGGTAACAGCAGTGGAGAAGTGGGAGCAACCACGAACCGTCACTGAGGTGAGGAGTTTTCTTGGCTTAGTAGGATATTACCGACGGTTTGTAAAGGATTTTTCCATGATTGGTTTACCACTGGCGAGGCTAACTAGGAAGGATGTTAAATTTGAGTGGGATGATAATTGTGAGTAGAGTTTCCAGCAATTGAAGTATTGTCTCACTCATGCACCTGTTTTGGCACTCCCGTATGATAATGGTAATTTCGAAGTCTATAGTGATGCTTCCTTAAATGGTCTGGGATGTGTGCTGATGCAACATGGTAGGGTGATTGCTTATGCTTCATGACAATTAAAGCCTCATGAGTTGAATTACCCTATGCATGATTTGGAGTTAGCGGCCATTATCTTTGCTTTGAAGATGTAGAGACATTATCTTTATGGGGAAAAATGTTAGATCTTTATAGATCATAAGAGTCTTCAATATCTTTTCACTCAAAGAGACCTTAATCTTCATCAGCGGAGGTGGTTGGAATTGCTTAGTGATTATGATTGCACGATTGATTATCACCCTGGTCGTGTGAATGTGGTAGCTGATGCACTTAGCAGAAAATCTCAAGGCCGTATTAATGCGTTGTACGCTAGTCGTGTTCCTCTTCTGGCAGACTTGAGATCAACTGAAGTGAGGTTAAAGGTAGAAGATCTGGAGGTAGCTTTCAAGTTAGGCTGATTTTAATTGATTGTGTACTTGAAGCCCAGATGGTTGATGAACAGACCCAGGAAATAATTCAAGCAAGGAATCAGGGGAAAAAGAAAGACTTAAGAGTTCGAGAATCTGATGGCATGCTGATGCAAGAGAGTAGAATGTATGTGCCGAATAATTTGGAATTAAAGAAAGCAATTCTTGATGAAGCGTTTACTTCAGCTTATGCGATGCATCTAGGAGGTACTAAAATGTATCATACCATTCGACCATTCTATTATTGGCCAATTATGAAAAGAGAGATAGCTAAGTACGTGAGTAGGTGTGCCATTTGCCAACAGGTTAAAGTTGAAAGGAAGAAGTCGTTTGGGTTGCTGCAGCCGCTTCCCGTTCTAGAGTGGAAATGGGAAAATATTACAATGGATTTTGTGTAGAAGACATAATGGTTTTGACGGCATTTGGGTGATAGTTAATCGGCTTACTAAGTCAACGCATTTTATTCCAGTGAGGGAAAAGTATTCTTTGGGCCGATTAGCTGAATTATTCATATTGAAGATTGTGAAGTACCATGGTGTTCCAGTGAGTATTGTTTCGGATCGTGACCCAATATTTACTTCTAAATTTTGGGTGGCTTTTCAGGAAGCTTTGGGTACGAGATTACTCTACAGTATGGCATATCATCCTCAGACAGACGGACAATCAGAAAGGACCATTCAGACGTTGGAGGATATGTTGAGATCTTTGGTGTTGTAATTTGGCAATGCTTGGCACAAGCAGTTGGATTTAATGGAATTTGCCTACAACAACAACTTTCATTCGAGTATCGGCATGTCACCATTTGAGGCACTGTATGGTAAATCTTGTCGAACACCCTTATGTTGGTCAGAGGTCAGAAAAAGAGTTTTGGTGGGCCCCAAGATTGTAGATGAGACTACTCAGAATGTTCAGGTAATTAAGTCTAACCTGAAAGCAGCCCAGGATCGACAAAAGAGCTTGGCAGACAGGCATGCCACTAACAAGGTGTATAAAGTTGGTGATTAGGTGTTTCTGAAGCTTTCACTGTGGAGAGGTGTAGTACGGTTCGGAAAGAAAGGTAAGTTAAGTCCCAAGTATATCGGACCATATTTGATCACCAAGCGAGTTGGTGAAGTGGCTTACAGGCTTGAGTTGCCTTCTGAGCTGGCTAAAGTGCATAATGTTTTTCATGTGTCCATGCTTAATCATTACGTTGCGGATCTGTCACATGTGATACCTCCTCAACCATTGGAAATAAATCTGGATTTGACATATGACGAGGAACCAATAATGATTCTGGATTGGAAGGAAAAGGTTCCGAGGAACAAGACTGTGAGTTTAGTGAAAGTTTTGTGGAGGAATCACTCAGCGGATGAGGCTACTTGGGAGACTGAAGACCGGATGAGAGATTTGTATCCTCGGTTGTTCTATGATTACTAGTGGTTTGTTTAAGTTATTGTTATGAATTTCAAGACGAAATTTTTTTAAGGAGGGTAAGAAGTGACAGCCTGTCCCGAATTATTTGTACCGTAGGTGTGAAATGACGATTTTTCCCTTGGTGGGTATTTGCCATTTTGGTGTGTTGTTTAGTTGTTTTTGGTGGTTGACTCTACAAGACACACACACACCCATACCACACACTCCCGTGACTCTCTCTCTCTTTCTCTTCTCTCTCGGACTTTATTCCATTTTCCTTACAACTCGTACGGACGAGCTTCCATTCAACCATTTCTGGCACGGATTGTGACCATTGTTGGTGTTTTTGGACTCCCTTCGAGTTCAGGATTCAATTGGTGGTGTTGGTTGGACGTGAAACCCTCGAAAACCTGAGAACCAGGGAACCCCGATTTTGTGCACTGTTCATGCACACGTGATCTTGAGGGTTTTAGAAGTTTCTAAGGTCATAGGAAGCTTTAGAATACGCTCACGAAGCTCGAGGAACAAGTTTGAAGGATTTTGGACATCGGGATAACAAGTTCTAAGGTTGGCCGGATTTTGCGAGGATTCTCCGGTGAGATTCCGTGAATTTCAAGGCTTGAAAGTGGTAAGGTTTTGTTCTACTTGTTGTAAGCTTCATTTTGGTACCAATTTCATGGAATTTAGTTGAGAAATGAAGAAGATATGAAGGTTTGAAAATTTTCCAGTTTTCAGCGATACTTCTTTAAAAACTTGGCATTGACTAGATGTTTTTGTAAAGTTCCCTCTAAATCTGCCAAGTAGTGCCCTCCTTGGTCTAACACTTTGGCAATTGTAAAAGGGCCCTCCCAAGTGGGACTCCATTTCCCAAAACCTCTAACTTGAGCTCCCAAGAGTAGAACTTCCTTCCAAACCAATTCTCCTTTCTTGAAGGTCTTCAGCCTTGCTCCTTTGTTGTAGGCTCGGGCAACAGCCTTCTTCCCTTCTTGGATTTTGTTCAGAGCTTCAATTTGAGCTACATCCACATCCTTAATTCCTTGACACATGCCCTGAATAAATTTAACACTATGTAGGTCAAATTGGTTATGAAGCCTTACATAACTCACGTTGATCTCCATATAGAGCACTGCATCTTGTCCGAATGTCAATGTATAAGGAGTAGTGTTAGTTCCTGCTCTTTTTGAAGTCATATAAGCCCAAAGAGTATCTCTCAACTTCTCATGCCATCTTTCTGGGCTATTTGCCACTATTCTCTTAATAATGTTCACCAATATCTTATTGCTAACTTCTGCTTGGCCATTAAACTTGGGATAGTAAGGACTAGACTAGATCATCTTTATCTTGAACTTGGTTGCAAACTCTTCAACTTCTCTTGAGATAAATGATGGGCCTCTGTCTGTAACAATCGTCTCGAGAACCCCATATCTGTGTAGGATTTTGGTCTCAATGAACTTCTTCACATCAAGTGAATTAACGGTCTTCACAGCTAAAGTCTCAACCCACTTAGTAAAGTAATTAGTTGCTACAATTATGAAGGTGTGCCCCTTCCTAGAAGCTGGGTGTATTTGCCTGATGAAGTCCATCACCCACCCTCTTAAAGGCCATGGCTTTACTACTGGATTTAAGGGTACTGATGGTGTGTGCTGGAGAGGTCCATGCCTTTTGACATTCTTCACATCCTTTAGCATAAGCTTTACAATCTTTTTCCATGTCGGGCCAGTAGTAGCCATATCTTCCCAGCAACCATCTCATCTTTGTCCCTGCTTTATGTGCTCCACAAATGCCTTCATGCACTTCAGCCATCACCCTCATTGATTTCTCCAAACCCAAGTGATAAGCTCATATTTATGTATATTTTACATCAAATTCACTCGTCTGTTCTTAGTTAGTTCCTTTTATTTTTGAGCTATTTACTTTGGTTTTGTATCTTGTAGGATTTGTCAAGCAAAGAAAAGAAAAATAGCACAAGTGGGATTTTAAGTAACAAATTTGTCAAACCTGCCTGTGCTGATCAACTGACTTTGGAAGCAAGTTTCGGATAGGTCAGAATGAATTAGACAATGACCCTTATATTCTCGGAAAGCTACGAATGTCTATTTTCTAGAGCATTTCATAGATTGTTAATATCTTTTTTTTCTAGAAGAAGTTATGGCCGTTTTAACACTACAAGGTTCCCAAGAGGCTGAGCAGTTTGTAACTGACAAGACTGCAATGAAAGCAATAAACCCAATAAATCTAGCAGCTAAAACTGAAGTAGCCAAGAACAAACCAGCTGACACCTATTCAAATATCAAAGGAAATGGAATTAAAGATGAGGATTAAGTGGGAGTAATTGGCATAAAGGCTACCTAAAGAGTTACAATTGTTTTACCATTTCCTCTCACTTATTATCATCACTAAATGGCTGTTAGTGAGGAGAGTTATGGAGAAGAATCTGGGGCAGCAAGCAAGAACAAAAAGGCTGCAGGTTGCAGCGGCAAAGGGGAAAAAATAGAAAAAGGAAAAAAAATAGAAAAGAAAGAATAAAAGAAGGCTGCAGGTTGCAGTGAAAAGAAAGGAAAAAAGACAAGGCAACAGCGTTGGGGAGGGAAGGAAATGAAAGAGGAAATCTTGGCATTCTCTTATTTCGGTTTTATCTTCTCAAACTCATGCCTTTCTTTTGGTTTTATTTAAGGATTATGTGTACCTAATTTTTAGTAGTTAGGGGCTGTTTTGAAGCCCCGAATATGATTGCAAGTTTGTTATGACATTTCGTTTGAATTACTTTTATGAATGGATGAAAATTGGTTCACTACTTGTCTCATGATGTATTATTTATGTGTTTTCTACGGATGCATACTTAGTAAGCATAGCTAGGATTCTAATGCTATGAATATATGTGTGCCTACCCTTGTCGAATGAGGACCTACATATGTTCTAGAGTAGTCCTTGTTAATTGCGATTAACATGTGAATCAATTTCTAGGATAAGTAAGACAACGCTAGTACTTACGATGCCTTGTGATGACTCAAACTCCCTTCGTTCTTAATGATTTCTACTTGTTAAATCTATGAACACACCACTCTAGATAGCATGCTAGGAACTAAGTTAAGTTGAAAACGCCATTCTCTTGACATACTACATAAGAAAGAGTAATAGCTTGAGTTCTAACAGTGAGCCAACTTGAGTAAGGACAGCAGCCCAGTTTTTGTGACAATTTAAGTAATTAGATAAAACAATCTTCTACGAGAAAGACCCTTATCTTCATATGCTACAATTGACAAATCTTATTGTTAATAAGGAAAATCAATAGGACATTTGTATGCTACTTTGTGGTGTGTTTTTAATCCTATCAAATTTTTGGCGCCATTGCCGGGGATTGTTATTTCTAATTACTTATTTCTCCATTGTTTTCTTTTCTTGTCTAAATTAGTGTTTTTGTTTTTGTTTTTATTTCAGGTACTCTTCATAGTATATGCATACTCGAAGGTCCAAGAGCATTGATCTAGCTTCCTACGATCCTGAGCTTGAACGAACACTTCAAAAGCTTCAGAGAAAAATCAAGCAAAAGCGTGCATCAGTGTCTTGACCACCATCTTATCTGCCACATTTGAGTTTGGAAGAGGAGGAAGAACCGCAAGAAGGCATGGCTGATAACCATACTTTGAGGGAGTTAGTAACGCCAAATACGGATCAACAACTATTGTGCATTCATGGACAAGACACCAACTAATTGTGTAATGCTTGATGTAGCAAGTGGAGGAGCATTCATGGACAAGACACCAACTAATGCTAAGGCATTGCTAAAGAATATTGCTGGCAACACATGACAATTTGGAGACAGAGATGAGCTACCTCTGAAGAAAGTTAACAAGGCAAGTGCTAATTCTAGTATTGAATTACAATTAGCTAACTTGACTAATCTTGTGCAACAGGTTGTGGTGGCTCCAAAACAGGTGTGCTGTGTATGACCAATGATGGGACATGCCACAAACATATGCCCTTCGTTGATGGATCAAGGTGGTCTTGAGCAAGCTAATGCATTAGGAGGGTTTCAGGGGCAATAAAGGCAAAAGTATGATCCATACTCCAACAACTATAACACGGGATGGCGCGATCATACACACTTAAAGTGGAATAATCAAGACAACAGACAACAATATGTTCCCATCAACTATAACCGTCCACTTGGCTTCTTTCAAGCAAGACCGTAAACACCATTTCAGCCTCAACAACAAGAAGCTCCAAGTAAGTCTCTTGAGGATTTAATTGCTTCTTTAGCTAACTCTACTCAATCTTATCAACAGAAAACAAACAAAGCAATTGAAAACCTTGAGCACCAAATGAGTCAGTTAGCAAGTTTGATGGGGTAACAACACCAACCAGGAAGGTTGCCAAGCCAAATTGTGGTGAATCCAAATGCAGAGCAGATGAATGTTATGACTTTAAGGAGTGGAAAATAAGTTTTTCAGCAGTCGAGGATGCAAAAGAGGACTAGAAAAGATACAAATGAGCAAGGGGAGATACAAACCAAAAATCTTGAGCAAGATGAGGTTTCAATAGAAACTGAAAAGTCTCCTAAAGCTACAAAATTGAACAAAAAAGATTCTGATAAAGTAAGTAAAGAAGTTCAAAATTCATTTAACTCATGTGTCCTTGTTCCTTTTCCTCATAGGTTTATGAAGTCTAAGAAAGAGCAAAGTGATAAGGAAATCTTGGATACTTTCCAAAAATTCCAAGTGAACTTACCTTTTTTAGATGCCCAAGTACGCAAAGTTCCTTAAAGACCTTTTTACAAACAAGAGGAGATTCAATGATCAAGAAACTGTGGCATTAAGTGAGGAAGTAGCAGCTGTTTTGCAGAGAAAGCTGCCACCAAAGTTGAAAGATGCTGGTAGCTTTACCATTCCATGTATAATTGGAGGGAAAGAGTTTGGATTTTGTGATTTGGGGGCATCCATCGATTTGGTGCCATATTCAGTGTATGAATCATTGAACCTTGGACACTTAAAGGAAACAAAGCTAGTAATCCAATTGGCAAATCGTTCAAATAGATATCCCAAAGGCTTTTTCGAGGATGTACTTGTGCAAATGAATGAGCTCATTTTTCCCGCTGACTTTTTTGTTCTTGAGATGGAACATGACCCTATGCCTACTGCACTTCCTCTTATATTGGGAAGACCATTCCTTAGAACGGTGCGTACAAAGATTGATGTCTACGATGGTACCTTAACCATGGAAATTGATGGAGAAAGCGTCAAGTTTAGAATCTTCAATGCTATGAGGTACCCTAGTGATTTTGAATCTTGTTTGTCTATTGATGTGTTTGACTATTTTGTGCAGGATTGTTTTAATGAAGGTGTGGGACAAGATAATTTAAAGAAGGTGTTAGTGCATAGAACATGGAAAGCTTAATTATTCCGAGCACATTGAAGAAGAATTAAACCAGACAGTGGCAGCCCTTGAGTCTCTTTCACCAATTCGTGGTAAGTATTCTTCCTATTTTATTTCTCTTCCTACTTCTAACCAAAAATCTCTTCCTTCTGTGATTCAGGCACCCAAATTGGAGCTCAAACCAATTCCTGAAAATTTGAAGTATGCATTTTTGGGAGAGGTTGAAACATTACCAGTCATCATATCGTCATAACTCAAGCTTCAATCGAATGAGTTAGACGAAATCTGGAATGATGCATGCGAGTTTAGTCTAATATACAAGGAGAAATCAAAGGCATTTCATGACAAGATGATATCAAGGAAGAGCTTTGTCATTGGACAGA
Organism: Pyrus communis; assembly: GCF_041283825.1. NCBI lineage: Eukaryota > Viridiplantae > Streptophyta > Magnoliopsida > Rosales > Rosaceae > Pyrus > Pyrus communis. The sequence goes on along the minus strand of NC_142577.1, from coordinate 2,802,618 downwards.
AAGTTCTTCTCTTTAATTCTCGCCTTCGGTTACTTCTAGGTAAGTTTCGTTCTCGATGGGTTGGTCCATTTGTTATAACTAATATTTTTCCACATAGTGCAGTGGAAATCCAAAATGTGAAGACCGGAAACGTGTTCAAAGTGAATGGACATAGACTCGAGCCATATTACCAGTCTTTTGCGGAGCATGATGTGGAGGAAAGTTTGATTATGTCGACCATTGGAGTTTGTTGCAGAATTGAAGTTTGGGGGTCATCACTTAATTTTACTGCAAATTGGGGAAGTTTTCAGTCCAAATGCTTTATTTTGTTTCTTATTATTTTATTTTATGCATTATTGTGTTTTCTGACACTGGGGACAATGCCCAGTTTAAGTTTGGGGGTAATAAGGATTGAAAAAATGACCAAATTGAAAATTTTCGTACCTTCAACTAAAAACTGGTTTGATTTGTTTTCGTGTTGTTTCTTTTTGTTTTCTTAATTATTTTTGTTTACTCTAAAAAAACCGAAAACATTTATAAAAAAAATTCGGAAGATTTGAAAATCCAAAAAATATAGTCTTATTTTTCTTTATTGTTTTGAAGTAGATTTTTGAACCATGGTGATCAAGAACTTAGTAAGCATGTATTGTGTGAAATTCCTGATTCTCTTGTTAGTTTTGTACATGTTAATCATCTTTGAAAAACCAAATCCACATAGCCTTGTTGATGTTAAACTAAAGCATGACTTAAAGCTTCATATGTGAATATAGTGACCATGTACAGCCTATGTGAATTTTTGAGCCTATTGAAAGTGTGTGCATTTTTCATACACTCATATTCTTTCATGTGTGATGAACTTATGTGACTTACATCTCTCGAACTTGCATAATGATCTTTCGAAATGTTTGTCATTGATTGCATGAACTTGAAAAGGATAGAGGCATTAGGCTTACCACCATGGCCCAAATAAGCATGTTTCCTAAAGAAAAATGATATCATTAGATTGCCAATTTGAGCCGTATATGTTGAGCCTTTCTTGTCACCAAATATGTCTACCCTTATACCTGAAACATTTTTCCTTACCCTTTCCAAGCTTGCTAGTGAGCAATGTGAGATTGTCTTATGAGAAATCTTTGTGAAGTACTTTGAAGGAGTTTGGCAAAAGAATAAGTGTGGGGGTATTTTATGTTTTCATTTAGTTATGTGCAAAATTGGTTCAAAAAAAAAAAAAAAACAAAAAGAAGAAGAAAAAGAAAAATTGTATACAAAGCAAATAAAAAATGTTTTAAGTTTTAGTTTAGGGTGTGGTTGGAGGTATTAGTAGAGTGGTTGGAGAGCTTGAGCTCTTATAAATCTCAACAAGAGAATTGCTTGCAATGTAGCCTGGAACTTGTGTTTAGCTATCCGTTCATTTCTATAACCCTCTCCCTAAGCCTCATTACAACCAATAAAAGTCCTCTTGATTTAAGTTTTGCAATTATGATTGTGGAGATGAGATCTTTATGCAAGCTTATGGTAGATCCTTCACATTTGATTCTTTGATCAAAAACGTTAAACTAAACATATGTGTGATTGAGTGTATGTCCCATGAGAAGGTCACTAGTTTGCAAGTGGTGTTTTAAAAAAGAAAAAAAAACTTGAAATTGCATTAGCATGGCTATTACACACACTACACTTCAAGGATGATTAAAAGGTCGTTGTTAACATTTGAATAAGGAAGATGAGTTTGGATTAGCTTGTTAGGTGCTAACTAAGGTTCCTGATGATTTGTTTTCTTGAATGAAATTCTATGAGGCTCACATAAGCGGAAGCTAATGTTTTTCATGTTGCTACGTTTTCATGTTTTCTTTGTTTTGCTCGAGGACTAGCAAAAACTAAGTGTGGGGGTATTTGATAATCTCATATTTATGCATATTTTACATCAAATTCACTTGTCTTTTCTTAGTTAGTTCCTTATATTTTTGAGCTATTTACTTTGGTTTTGTATTTTGTAGGATTTGTCAAGCAAAGAAAAGAAAAATAGCACAAGTGGGATTTTAAGTAACAAATTCGTCAAAACTGTATGTGCAGATCAGCTGACTTTGGAAGCAAGTTGCGGACAACTTCAAATGAATTAGAGGTTCCCAAGAGGTTGAGCAGTTTGTAATTGACAGGTTACGAATGTCTATTTTCTGGATTATTCCGCGGATTGTTAATATCATTTTTCTAGAAGAAGTTATGGCCATTTTAACACTGAAAGGTTCCCAAGAGGCTGAGCAGTTTGTAACTGACAAGACTACAATGAAAGCAATAAACCCAATAAATCTAGCAGCCAAAACTGATGCGGCCAAGAATAAGCCAGCTAACACCTACTCAAATATAAGAGGAAATGGAATTAAAGATGAGGAAAGTGGGAGTAATTGGCATAAAAGGTTACCTAAAGATACGCAATTGTTTTACCATTTCCTCTCACATATTGTCATCACTAAATGGCTGTTAGTGGGGTGAGTTATGGAGAAGAAACTGAGGCAGCAAGCAAGAACAAACATGCTGCATGTTGCAGCGGAAAGGAAGGAAAAAAGACAAGGCAACAGCATTGGGGAGGGGAGGAAAGGAAGGAGGAAATCTTGGCATTCTCATCTTTTGGTTTTATCTTCTCAAACTCATGTCTTTCTTTTGGTTTTATTTAAGGATTATGTGTAACTAATTTTTAGTAGTTAGGGGCTGTTTTGAAGCCCCGAATATGATTGCATGTTTGTTATGACATTTCATTTGAATTACTTTTATGAATGGATGAAAATTGGTTCACTACTTGTCTCATTGATGAATTCGTTATGTGTTTTCTACAGATGCATACTTAGTAAGCATATCTAGAATTCTAATGCTATGAATATGTGTGTGCCTGCCCTTGTCGAATGAGGACCTACATATGTTCTACAGTAGTACTTGTTTATTGCGATTAACATGTGAATCAATTTCTAGGATAAGTAAGACAACGCTAGTACTTACGATGCCTTGTGATGACTCAAATGCTTTTCATTCTTAATGATTTCTACTTGTTAAATCTATGAACACGCCATTCTAGATTGCATGCTAAGGACTAAGTTAAGTTGAAAACGTCATTCTCTTGCCATACTACATAAGAAAGAGTAATAGGTTGAGTTCTAACATTGAGCCAACTTGAGCATCTTCATCTGGAAATAAAAGGAATTTGAATGAAACATAACATGTTTGTATGATTATTTGGTGGTGGATAGGAATTCCCCTAACTCGTTTTCTTAATTTGTGAACTACTTCAAATTTGTTTTTGTTCTGTTTTTTGTTCGATTTAATTTAAATAGCAAATCAACTCCAAAAATCCCCAAAATTTGTGTGGATGTAGTTATGTGTGTCTAGTGTCTTCATATAAAATTTCGTAGACTTTAGATAAGAGTAAGTCGGCCTAATAATTATTTTTTGGTGGCTGGTCAGTAGGGACAGCAGCCCAGTTTTTGTGACATTTTAAGTAATTAGATAAAACAATCTTCTACGGGAAAGGCCCTTATTTTCATATGCTACAATTGACTAATCTTATTGTTAATAAGGAAAATCAATAGGACATTTGTGTGCTACTTTGTGGTGTGCTTTTAATCCTATGACCAAGCATTTCAACAAAAGCCCTTTTGGAGTCTTTCTTAGCAAGGTATTGTCCCCCATAACAAATTTAGTTGCTTGCCTTCTGATCTTCTTACTTGTGGGAGAAGAAAGGTCTTTTAAGTACTGAATGATAGATGTTCTTCAATCTTCTATCTCATGCTCTTTAGTCATTACATCCCAGCTAAACCCTCTCTACAAGATAGAAGGGAGATTTCTCCTTTGTACTGCATTTACCTCAGGCCCTCTCTCTTGAGCCTGTGCTCTAGAAGCCTTATGTGCCATCTCATTGGCAATAAATTTGCTTCTTTAGGGATATGGTTGATTGTCACTTCATTGCCCCAATAAGTTAACAACTGAGTAGCTGCCAAATAATATCATGCCATTGTGATATCTCTGCACTTGTACTCTCCATTTAATTGATTGGTTACCAACTCAGAATCGCTAAATACTTCTATTTCATCCACTCCCACTTTTATCAGAATTTCCTAGCCAATGATCAATGCTCATACTTTGCCCTATTGTTGGTAGTATCTTTGTAATCCAAAATGAATGAGTAGCAATGTTGAATCCCAGCTCCTATAGCATGTTGGGTGCAAGATCCATCAAAATATAACCTCCAGGGAGTGATCCATAGGTTAGTTATTCTTTTCACTTCTTGTTGGATCCTTTCCTCCTTTCTTGAATGAGTTTTACTAGGTGGGATCCAAAGGCTAGCCACCTACAAAGTTTCTAGGATGTTGATAAGTTCCTCCTTGGATTCTTGGTGCTCAGACAAGAAGTCTGCAATTGCTTGTCCTTTTATTACCCTTTTAGGTACATACTAAAAACTAAACTCAGTTTGGCAATTATATGGATATGACAAGGCAACATGTAGTGCCTCAATTTGCAGGCAGTAAAGTACAAAGCTAAACATAGCTTCTTAACTAGGGTATATCTTGTTTCTACCTTAGTAAGGACCTTATTGAGGTAATATATTGCTTTCTATTTCCCCCCTTCATTGTTTTGTGCCAATAAACTCCCTATTGACTTCTTGGATGCAGAAATGTAGAGTTTCAAAGGCTTTCCCCTCCAGGGAGGCATGAGCACTGGTGGAAAGGCTAAACAAGTCTTCACTTTGTCAAAGGCTTCTTGGTGTTGAGGGCCCCACTCGAACTTATCTTGATTGTTTAATCTCAATAAAGGAGTCAACGGTTGGATCTTGCCTGCCAGATTAGTAATAAATCTTCTAAAAAAGTTAATTTTCCCTAACAACCTCTGCAATTGCACTTTGTTGGTGGGGAAAGGTGATTCCATTATAGGCTAGGTCTTATTCTTGTCTATTTCCACACCTCTCTGATGGACTAAGAATCCTAGAAAGTTGGCCGATCTAACCCCGAAAGCACACTTTTTAGGATTCATGATCAACTTGTGGATCTTCATTCTTAATAAGGCTTGCCTGAGGTCTTCCAAGTGTTGTTCTTCAGTTCTACACTTCACTACAATGTCATCAATGTATACCTCCATGCTATGCCCGATTAAATCTTGAAAAATAGCATTCATTGCCCTTTGATAGGTAGCACCAGCATTTTTTAGCCTGAATGGCATGACTATATATTCATATACTCCTATGTGTCCTGGGCATCTAAATGTTGTCTTATGTATGCCTTCTTTAGCTATTTTTATCTGATTATATCCAACATTCCCATCCATAAAAGATAAAACTTTATGTTTTGCAGCTGTATCGATGGATATGAAAACCATAGGCATAGGGTATTCATCCTTGGGAGTGGCTTCGTTAATCTTTCTATAATTAACACAACATTGAATAGCATTAGATACAGCTTTTAATACAGGCACAATGCTGACCAACCACTCCACATACTTTGCAGGCCTAATAAATCTTGCCTTTATCGGCCTCTCAATCTCTTTTTTGACTTTTTCTTCTATTTCTTTCAACATCCTCCTCAGTGCTTGCTTCACGAGTCTGTAGCCCTCTTTGATAGGCATTCTATACTCCACTAAACTAAGGTCTACTCTAGGCATCTTCGTGTAGTGCCATGCAAAACATTCCTTGAATTCATGCAAAAGATCAAATATTTTTGCCTGATCTCCTGCCTCCAACCAGCCACTGAGCTGTATTGGCCTTGGGTCCTCCTCAGTTCCCAAATTAATGGTTTCTAAGGGGTTTTGTACCTCAGGTACTGGTTTATCAAGCTCTGTACACGAAAATGCTATTGACTTTGGAGCCTCAAGCTCATCCTCTAGCCAATCCAAGTCGTATATACACCCTGCCATGTGAATAGCTGTTTTCCCTTCTTCTCCCAAGATTTCTCTTCCTTCTTCATCTTTGGTGCCATTTCTTTGGCTGGGCCCTTTTTAATCTCCCTTCTTTCTATCCCATATTCCAATAGTCACTTAATTAAGGATCTGACTGCTATCACTTGGTCCTTCCTTTTTTGGTCGGTCATCATTAGTTTTTGTGGGTAGGGATAATGTAAAGCCTGTATCATTCCTTCTTAGAGAGAGAAAGTCTTTGTTCTAGGAGCTTCTAGGACATCACCTTGGTAAGGTGGCCATTCTGATCAGTACACAGACATTTCAAGATCTTAACGTTTGGATTGTAGAAATTAGCTTCTGCAACATTGGCTGTAGGGAGAAATGGTCGTGACTCGGCTTCCACTGTCTCCCAAAATCCTTGTTCCTCAGGGGTGGTCTCATGGTAGACAACAACTTGTTAGTGTAAGGTAGATGGCATAGACAAACTCTGGTGGATCCAATCTCTTCCCAGCAATGCCCCATAAGTGGAGCTGCTATCCACTACAAAGAATGCCAACATGATCGTCTTAGATCCCAAGCCTACTTATAAAGGCAATATCCCATGTGTTTTGGTGATGGCCCTAGAGAAACTAGATACTGTGAAATCAGTAGGGATAAGATCTTCTCATTTTTACATAGCCTCTTTATTTGTTTGAGTGGGAGCACATTGACTGCTGCCCCCCCCCCCCATCTATCCCTCTTGAAGGGAACTCCCTCCAAATGAGCTATCACATATATGGGCTTCAGATGGTTTCCTAAGGCTAGACTTGGTTTGCTAAGGCTAGACTTGGCTTGTTGAACACCATCTTGTTAGAGTAAACCCTTTCAGGCTCTTTTCATGTGGGGTCAGGCAAGTCTAACAAGCTTGATTCCTCTTTTCCAACTTCCTCAATGTTCACAAGTGCCATCATTGGCTCTTACGCCAAATAATCACCTTCCATTGTTGCTGGTTGATCTGGTTCTGCACATAACATGGATGACAAGACATAGGTCATGTTGACATGAAAGTTGCTTGGTCCAGGTATTCCTTCCTTTTTCTCTCCAATCTGGCATAGAAACTAATCCATCCATGCCTGAGCATCTTTGGCCAACATCAGCTCGGGTACTTCCTTCTCTCCTATTGATTAAAATCATGTAGCTGCCTTGGAGGTTGTAGACATGTAAATTTCGTTGCATATAACTAATCACAAATGGATAAGTCATCAATGACATGTGGCACAAATCAAGCAAGGGAAGTATAGAACATTCCCTAAATTCTGCTAAAAGAAAAAACATCCTTTAAATTCGGCAAATGAGGTCCAAAATCTTTCAAAATCAGAAATAAATAAATCAATAAATAAATTTAAAGCATCTTCATAAAACAAGAATTGATGATCTCTCACAAAATAGGCAACAAGGTTTTTAAATTTTGCTAAAGTAAGGAAAGTGGCTGAAATTAATACACAAAACATGCCTAAATTCTCTCATGGACAAATTAGGATACAAATCAAAGCCAAATCCTCCCAAAGGCAAGCCTTGAGAAGCCTATAAATACAAGGTCCTCCCACAAGCATTGGGGTTGAAAAAATCTTTACATAGAAGAACCTTTGCCAAACCTTTGATGACTAATACACTGCCAAAGCTCTCTTCGAAAAACATTCAATCAAAGTCGAAGCTTTCTCTCGACCAAAGCTGAAGCACTTCCTTGAAGAATCAACAAGTGCTCGTGTGGATTCTTTCAAGACTTTGTTGCAAGCTTATAAACTTGTACCAACATTTATTTCAAGATCAAGTCGCCAAGACCCTTGAAGCAACGAAATCCTGCATCAACATCCCCTTGCCGCACCTAAAGGTGAAGACTATCCACGCATTGTTTTCAAGCTTAAAACTTGAAGCAATCGTTCAACCGTTCATCCGAGATCAAGTCATCATGACCTTTGGATTAACAATCATGCATCTACATCAAATTTGAAGATTGAATCAAAGGAAAATTGTAAACAGAGATTGTAACCTACAAATTCAAATCAATACAAATCTACTTTGTACACGTGTTCTCGTTTCATTTGATACAGAATTTTCGTGTTTACAAATTTGGTACGCCCAGTAGGACCTCTCTGTCTCTCATCTCTATCTTCAAAAATCGCACAGATGGCATCAAGAAAGGATTAAGTTGTTCCCGTTACCAACGTGAAGAACAAAGGCATTTTTGCCGCAAGTAGTGGCGCTTTAGGCGTCACAACCCCAAGCAAGGCAAGAACTCTCCCTGCCATGCCTTCCACCCCTCCATCAACTTTACTGAATAAGCAAGAGCACCCAAGGCACGAACCTGTGGTCACCCTAGCCTCACTAAGGGTGCCAAGGGAAGCACGCCCAATGAGGTACTCTGGGTCTTTGACTTCTGACATAGACTCAAGCAGCTCATGTCCCGTAGCCATGCAAGTCATGACTACTGGCACAACTTTCATCGAGGAGCAGCTGGCTCAAATGAGTGAAGCAATTACAAGGCTAACGAGGACGGTGAAGGAGAAGAACTTGTAAATTGCTATGCTCGTCAACCGTCTGGAAGTGTAGCATTATGACAACGTTGACCCAAAGGTTAACCCATCAAATGAGCAAACAAACAAAAAGGAAAAGCCTCTGGTAGAGAAATCCGAAGAGAAGCTAGACTAAGGAACAACACTCATGGGATCTCTCTCTATACAGTAGCTGCAGGAGACGATCACTAGCACCATCAAGGCATAGTATCAAGGAAGCTCGCATGTCTTTGTACTGTACTCAAAGCCCTACTCCAAGAAGATTGACACCTTGAGGATGCCAAGGGGTTATTGAAGGAAAAATTTTGTCCTGGCTAAGAACATGTGAGAACATTTGAAAACATAAGCAAACTAATAAAACTTTAAAGTAGGCATGCATTCAAAAACAATTCTAAAATGCATGACTTTCAAAGCCTAGTGAATGGTGAACCACAAGACTCTTTAACAACAGGAAAGAGAAGGAAGGATTTTGAGATTCATTACCCTTGAAGCTCATCCTTGTTTACACAAGGGATTCACCCAAATGGAGGGCCTTCAAGTCACCTCCTAGCTCCTTAGATCTTCCTTATGATTTTCTTCCTTTTGATACTCTTTTGCTCCTTGAGGATGTGAGGAAAAGATCTCCAAGAACACCCAAAGGTTTAGTGTCTCTTAGTCTCCACACCAAGGATAAGGTGTAAAGATGAAATTGATGACTTAGAGGAAGAAAAGATTGCTAGCTATTTTTCCCCCAAGTGACCAGCCTCTTTAGAGAAAAAGAGAGAAAATGTTTCTTTTCTTTAGCCTCTTTCATGGAATCAACAATTACATCTTGTTTCTTACTTTTTCAGCTGACAGCCCCACCATTCAGAGTGAACACATATCCGGAGTTGGAACTTCTATCATCGACGTCAGATTAGAAATCTGCATTTGTATAGGGTTCCACTCTCTGTTGCTCCTTCATAAACAAGGAACGTGTCCTTAGTTCTTCTTAAGTACTTAAGGACGATCTTGATAGCTGCCCAGTGTTCTGATTTTAGGTTAGATTGATATCGACTAGTAATGCTCTCAACGTATGTGATATCAGGCCTTCTGCATATCATGGCATACATGAGGCTTCCTATGGAGAAAGCATAAGGAATAACACTCATTTGCCGTATTTCTTTAGGAGTCTTAGGTCCTATGGATTTAGAAAGACGAATTCCATGTCTCACAGGAAGAAAACCTTTCTTAGACTGTTCCATCTGGAACCTACTTAGCACCTTATCTATGTACATAGATTGGGATATTCCAATTAATTTTCTAGATCTATCATGATAGAGCTTTATCCCAAGCAAATAAGATGCATCTCCCAAATCTTTCATGTGGAAGGTTTTGGACAACCACACTTTTACAGAAGAAAGTACAGCAGTGTCATTCTCGAATAGTAATATGTCATCTACATATAACACTAGGAATACTACTGCATCCCCAACGACTTCTTGATAAACACAATTGTCTTCTTCATTTTGAGTAAAACCAAACGATTTGATTTCAGTGTCAAAATGAATGTTCCAGCTCCTAGAGGCTTGCTTAAGTCCATAAATGGACCTCTGAAACTTGCATACCTTAGTCTTTTCAGACTTGGACATGAAACCTTCGGGTTGAGTCATATAGAGCTCTTCCTCTAGGTAGCCATTCAGAAAAGCCGTCTTCACGTCCATTTTCCATATCTCATAATCATAGTACGCAGCCATAGCAAGCAAAATCCAAATGGACTTAATCATGGCTACGGGAGAAAAGGTTTCTTCATGGTCAATCCCTTCTCATTGCCTATAACCCTTCGCTACTAGTCTAGCCTTATAAATCTCCATGTTCCCATTAGTGCCTATCTTCCTCTTGAATGCCCATTTGTTTCCAACAGGTACTATACCTTCTGGAGGGTCTACAAGAGTCCAGACCTAATTTTGATACATGGAATCCATCTCGGATTTCATGACCTCTTGCCAACTCTTTGAATCAATGTTGGACACTACTTCAGTGTAGTCTCTAGGGTCCTCCGTTGTGTCATTGTCACTTAGAAGGTGCAATTCCGCAAAGTCATTATCCAAGACATACCTTTTAGGTGGTTTGCTGACTCGTTCAGGTCTACGTGGATCTAGGGGTTCAGGAACAGGGTTGTCAACTTGTTGAGTGCTTGTTTGTGGTTAATGATTAATCTCATTAATTTCCATCGTTTTTCTTATAGTTCCTTTGAGAACAAATTCGTCCTCTAGAAACTTAGCAGTTCTGGCAACAAAGACTTTCTGGTCGTCAGGATGGTAGAACTCATTTCCCATAGTTTCTCTAGGATATCCCACAAAATAGCACCTAACTGATCTCACTTCAAGCTTAGTAGCTTCAAGCTTCTTGACATATGTTGCACAACCCTAAATCTTAATATGATTAAGACTTGGCTTTCTCCCATGACATATCTCATAGGGTGTTTGTGAAACTGATTTGGAAGGTACTCTATTAAGCAAGTAAGTTGTTGTATATAGAGCGTATCCCCAAAATGTTACTGGTAGATTGGCGGAATTCATCATAGAATGAACCATGTTCATCAAGGTTCGATTTCTCCTTTCAAAAACTCCATTAAGTTGTAGAGTTCCCGATGAAGTCCACTGTGATATTATTCCACACTCTTTGAGATAATCTAGGAACTCGTTACTTAGATACTCTCCCCCTCAATCTGATCCTAAGATCTTTATCTACTTCCAAGTTTGCTTCTCAACTTCATTCTTGAATTCTTTGAACCTTTCAAAGGATTCTGACTTGTACTTCATAAGATACACATAGCCAAATCGAGAGTGATCGTCAGTGAATGTGATATAGTAGGAGAAGCCTCCTCACGACGTAGTAGACATACTTCATGCGTCAGTGTAGATTAACCCTAGAATTTCAGTGGCATGCTCTCCTTTCCTAATCAATGGAGATTTGGTCATCTTCCCTTTCAAGCAATATTCACAAATACCCATTTGGTCATTAGCTAAAGATAATTTGAGGACTTCTATGGGACATGTGAGATTAAGACAGTGGAGTTGACATTACAATGGGTGTGGATACGGTAGTATAAAGTTGGAGCACCAAGGATGGCCTACCAGATTGCATTTCTGATGTCTTGAGTGGCTCATCTACATGGGAATTTTGGGACCAAGTCCAGTTCAGCATCCATGTTGTTTGGTGTGGCACTTCTGTATTTGGCTAATTCCAATGCCGAGAAAGTCGACCACTACTACTGCCAGATTGATCGTTAGAGGATGGGAACCTCTGCATCCTCACTTGTTGGCTAATCATGTTAGTAGTGTAAGGTAACTCATTATTTCTATTCCTTACCTCTGAAGCACAGAACCTATCCAGATGACCTAACCTCACACATCTAAAATAGAAGTTGGATAGACACTCATATTTAAAGACCACCCTCGTTCTCCCCCCGTCATGGCGTTAAAGCCAAAACTCGTTAAAAAGCAGGGTCTTAGCATTAAGTTGTAGTTGAACCCGAAGGCAATCTCGTATCCCTTCTAGGCCGTCGAACGGGTCTTCCACTGCCAGCACATTCCCATAAGGTTGTCCAAAGAGTTAGGCATTATCACTAGAGAAATCTTCCAAATGGACTTCATGCATTTGAACCTAGTAAGAAACCCAATAAGAGAGGATTTCATCAAAAGATAAATGGGGTGCCCAGCGATGAGCCGCTAAGCAATCACTTGCCACGTTCCAGGGTCCATCTTCTATAACTCGGGTCGCCGTGTTTTCAGAAGAGGCGTTGATGATGAACATGGAGTCAGATCTAACCACAACTTTAAAATCCCCGTAAGGAAGCTAAACCTTTTTAATCAAGCCAATAGCGTTGCCCCAGGGAGCTGGACATTCATCTATTAAAAACGCAACCAAGCAGGTCCCTCCTCTACTGTTTGATAGATCCAGATTCCTTTCTAGTTGAAAAAGAAGGTTCTTAGTATCCTGTTGATAGTCATCTATATTAGTGTAACTTAGATAAATGAGAGGAAAACTTTTCTGGTGGTTGATAGGTAAGAAGGAATAACTTAGGATGAGCAAGGGTGCTAATATGACTAGGTTTTTTTTTTTTTTTTTTTTTATAGTGGGGGGTTGTGCTTTTGTTTGGGATGTCAGGATGACCTCTTCAAAGAATATGTAATAAAGGGATATTTGGTGATATGGGTAATAAATTAGTTGGGGTAATAAAATTGGGGATTTATGGGGGAGACACGGAACTGAGAGAAGTTAAGGGAGAGAACCAACACTGAACTGCCGACAAGGATTTAATGGCATCGGAAACACAAGAGAAGATGAGATATTTAAGGGTAGCAAGTTATGAGCAAAAGACAAAAACTGAAGGATTGCTCTAATAGAAAGTGGGGAGAAAGGAGGAGAGGAAGGTAGGTAAGGAGTAAATCAGAGAGAGAGAAAGAAAGAATGAAGGATGGTGAAGGTTACAGAAAGGAAGAACCATAAATGCGAAAGAGGAAATAATAAAATAAGGGAAAAGCTTGAAAGGATGGATTGAAGCTGATAGAGAGGGTTTGTACAGGGAAAGCTACGAGAAGAGATCTAAGCTAAAGAAAGAAAGTTCTTGAATACATAGAGAGGATGTAAGAAATGATAGGGAACTGAGGAACAGATTTTTCTTTTTTTTTTCTTTTTCTTTTTTGTTGGGGAAATAAGGTTAAGATAAGAGAAAATTGAAGGGAGTTCACGAAGACCTGGATGGAAGGAGAGTTTAGGTCTATGGAGGGCAGAAGAAGAGAAGAAAACTCACCAGAAAGATGGGTAGCAGAGGGAAGCTCACAGAGGAGTGGGTTTCTGATAGAGGAAAGGGTGGCATTATTCGAGTAAAATACTTTTGTCGGGTTTTGTGGGGAGAAAATTAAGTTTCAGGGGCTAAAGTCATATTTTCAGTTATAAAGGTCTTGTGAGGCTTCTCTTCACAGCTCAAGGTTTTCGCTTAAGCAGAGCTATCCATGAAACCCCTCACCTACGTTGTTAACACTCAAAATTGTAAGGTCAACAAACCTAATTAAATAACATAAGATACGCTGATAAGGTGGGCTGAAATTAAATGGACTCAAAGATGTAAGTGGTTCACCCCTTAAAATGGGCTACATCCACTGTGTTCCTCTCGATTTATTGATGTCAACACTAAATAATGCTCTGCTAATACAATAACTCTATTATCCCAATGGGGTAAACCCCTTTATATAGGCCTCGTACTCTGGCCTCTCAAATCGGCATTAAATGCGCCAACCACTTGTACTAGCTTGCTAACATCTTTTCACTTACTCTGACATAGCTTTGTCGATGAAGTGGAATTCTAGTAGTCGGATAGCACATCTTTTGAGGCCCAGGTGGCCCGAGCGTTCAACTCAGACGTCAGTTACTCTGCCTCGCCTCGATGAGCACTGCCTCAATTGCCTTTATGTCCTATCCTAGGTCTCTGATGTTGCCTGCACATCGTTGAATGGTCTGAGTGGCACTTGAGTGGTTCAGTTCTTGGAGACTTATGCCATAAAGTTGTTACCCACGTGTTCTTGCAAGTAGAGTAGTCTTTCTTTTATCTCAGTTAGCCTGAGCACTCGGGTCAGCCCTCTCAGACTTCCCTGGGCCTTGGGCTTCTCGGTTTTTCTTGTGCTTATGTCGTTAGGTGGGCCTAAATGGGCCCATCGTTAACAAGTCCTCCAACTCATTGGTCAAGGGTTTCATCTTCAACATGGAGTTGTTGCGGCTGGTCGGTACTCCTATAGCGCTCGGGCCCATAGTTGATTGGTTTCTGCTTTGTCGTTACATATTGTGTTACAGGATTTATGAAAAGTACATGTTCTGTACATATGTACCTATATTGTGTTACAGGAATTATGAGGAAACACATGTTCAGCATACATGTACTTCCGTTATGTTGCAAGATTTATAAGGAGTACATGGTCGATACACATGCACCTATATTTCAACACAATATAGGGCCTTGGGTTCGAGGGCCTAACATGGCGGTGAACAAAATATTTGTGAAAACTAGTTCATTTAAGCAACATCTATGCATGTAATTAACAAATAAAAGGCGGAATCATGCTTGTATGCACTCAAAAACAAAACTTTACCCATGAAATTCAAGGCCTGGTGAGTGTGGTGAACCAAGACTCAACTCAAGAACAAAGTGAGTTGAGAAATATTATACCGTTGTTGATTCCTCTTTGCATAAGCAAGGGCTAATCACCCAAGAGATAGGGCCTTCATTCCTTACTTCTTAGCTCCATGAATTTCTTGGATGAGGATGGTAGAATGGATTCTCCAAGTTCCCAAAATAGAGAACCTCTAATTCTCCACACCAAGGAGAGCATTGATGAAGAGATGAGTGACTTAGAGGAAGTATGATCCCTAGCAAATTTCCTCTAGGGTGACCGGCCTCTTAGAGAGAAAAGAGAGCTTTCTATTCTCATCTTTTCTCCAAAAGAAACCCTAATGATGAAATGTTATAAAGTTCTTTATATAATCCCTTCAATTAAGTGACAAAAGAACCAAAACGCTTCATCCTATAATGTGGACAGCCTTAAGGATTCATTGGGCTTTCAAGCCCTTTGTGTTTTCAAGTTGTCATACAACTTGAGTTAATGGGCTTGACATTCAAATCCCATTGGGCCTTAAGGCCCAAAACTAACCCGAGGTAGATAACGAACTTATTCGTTTGATTAATTAACATATTAATTAATCATAGCGATAAATAATTAGACCATTTAATTATCCTTACTCATCTCTGTTGTTTCTTCAATCTCTACCTTACACAGTCTATGATCCATTAGGTTCCTTTTAGCGAGGTAGTGGGTGATTAGAACTCTTCAAATCAATTGTGAATTGAAACATACTTTCAATTCTCCCTTTAGTGATTATACACCTTTTGGGCTTCCACAAACAATGAGTGACACCTAACGGTATATCATAGCCACCCAAGCTAATCAGAAGAGGTGGAGAACCTATTTAGTTTAGGATTACAATGCAATACGGTCTTTCTCTAATATAATACTCTTGACTACATTGTTTGGTTTAATAGTCTATTCATGTCTACTATCCAATGTGATTCATTTACTTATATGATTACCTTGAATGTGATTTGGAACGACTTCCTAAATCTCATTCATACTCTAGCCAGAGATTTTTAATCATATCATAAAGTATTCTCCCTCAAACGGTTTGAAAGTTAGAGATCCTTTGTTGTGCATTCACTTGCCTCCATGGCTAAATGGCTTAACCCCAACTATGTCGTGGACACCCTCTAACGGAGTCACTTTGACATAGTCAAAGATCAAGGACCTAACCACAAGACAACTATGGTGCCTCAGGTCAAAGGACTACTTCGCATTATCCCAACTATGAGTTCTCATGTGACATGAGTTTGAGAACTCCTTGTTGATCACGTTCAGTGGACTCATTCTCTATTAAGCACCTACATGCTTGTCTTGGTGTCAGTCACACCAATGACTCGAGACCAGTCACTCTCCCTAAGAGAAGACATAGCATGTACTGAACTTAACGGACTGTCAATGCCCAATCGGCAATCCTATGATCAGGAACGTTTATGATATGTATACAAAAGAGAATGATCTCATGTATCTCACTTCTTTATATCACATTCTCCCAATTACATATTCCTTGGACTTATCGTTTAAGCATATAACATTTATACGAGACGGCTTTAAACAATAATCTTTTCCCTTTATATTAAACTAGATTAGTTTAACATGCGAAATGTACGTAAAGTATCATCATATGATTGGCTTTACGGCACATTTCCAACAATCTCCCTCTTGCACTAAAGCCAATTAGCTTGGTTATCAGTGATGATACCTCTTCTGTATTTATTTGAAAAACGGCTGAGTAGTAGGCCTAGACAATGGATAGCTATATGTTATCCATAGAAGCAACCTTGAGAATAACGATGACACCATTATACATGATTCTCAATCATGTGGTTCAGTCTCTCATTTGAGTTCGAATCTTGATGAGACCTTGATTCCCTGGCTTGAGCTATCGCCCCATTAGTGTCGTAGTGTCGGCACACTAGAGACACTTTCTGGTTGGAACCGAATGGAGAGTTCATAAATGAACTTTCCCATCCAGACAACATTGTTGTAAGCTTTTATATAACAATATATTTTTCATGATGGAAGACACACAAGTCATTACTTTTAACGTTTCCGCTCAAATATCTCTTTAGTCATAATAAAGAGATATCCAATTATCTCTTCTTTCATAATGAATAGACATCCAATGATGAATATGATATTAGATTCATAATCTAATACATTTACGCTTCCATTGCATTACTCTAATTCTTACTCGTTCTTGAGGAATCTATCCTTTAGTATTTCTTAAATACTTAAGGACTCACTTGACAGTTGCCATGGTTCTGATCCTTGGATTGCACTAATATTGTCTTGTACCAATCTTGGCACAACTCATATTAGCATTTTTCATACAATATGAAATACGTAAATCACCTTTCTCTGTATGCATAAAGGATTCTATTTACGCATTATGCTTTTTAGGAGTTAAAAGGGTACATTCCCTTTTAGAAGAGCCATTTCCCAATCTGAGTCGAATTGTCCATTTGAAGTTTATCATTTGAGAAACTTCCTACATCTATCGTCTATCAATGGGGATTGAGATAATCCAATTATATCTTGAAATCTATCATTATAGATTTCCATCCCATGTAAATAGACTATGTCTCCCATATACATTCTATCATTGTAGAATGTTTAAAGTCATAACTTTAACGAAGAAGAATTTCTTTCATTTCCAAAATTAATATATCATATATATGTTAAATTTTAGGAACATGATTAACTCCCACTAATCTTTTATAAACCTAGTAAACAAAAGATTCATTTACATCTTTATGAGAAATCAAACGATTTGATCTTTCTCTCATAAGATGCTTATAGCTCCCAATAGCTTGCTAAGATTCATGATGGATAGATCTCTACAACTTACACATCTTGTGATTCCTGGTCTTAGACATATGTTATCAAGACTATCTTGATAATGGTTTCGGAAACCCATATTATGCCCAAAACATTGAATCACCGTTTAGTTGTAGCTAGCAATCTTCGAATTAATTGAAACCAAGACTACATCAAAGATGGTTTCTTCAAAATAACCAATATCATTGATTGTAGTCACCTTAAGCTACCAATTAGCTATGGAGGTTTCACTATTTTAGGTCAAATGGTACTATACCATTTCCTTTGAGTATATGTCGTATATACACTCAATGTAGTCATAAGGATGTTCATTCTTATTTCTTTCGAATTAAGAGGTGCAACTCTTATGACATAGTCATAAAGTTCAAACCATTCAACTGAGACGGTTTATTAATCCTTCTCGACTACCTTGAAGCTAGTGTTGTAGGAACTAGGTTGTTATATTTGTTGATTATCATCTTGTCTCTCAAAGAACCGATTCTTTGAGTTCTATCTCTCATTCATTTCCTCTATCTTAGGCAAATCCAATTGTTAGTTGGTTTATAGAAGTGATATCCAAACATTAATTTAAGGATATCCCACAAGATTTTTCACAAACAAATATTGCTTATTAGCACACAAACCCAAATCTTAACACGCTTAAGACTTGTTTTTCTTTCCAACTACATCCTATGGAGTCTTGAAAATTTTTTGAAGATCTTCTAAATGACAATCATATTGTTTTAGAAGTATATATCCCTTATATGGGTAGTTGATAACTTCCAACAAACTAAATCTTATTCAAGTTCGTTCTTCTCCCAATGGAAAAATTCATTATCTTATGATGCTACTTTCCTTGATATCTTTCAAGGAAGCTCTTCTAAAGTGTTATTTTTTCTTGGATCAAATCTAAGGAGGTAAATGCTTTAGACGTCTTACTCATCAACTTACATTCTTGAATTCTTTGAAACCATTTGCAAAGTATTCGGACATGTGTTTATTCAAAATAAACGATAGTCCAACCGAGAGCGACCTTCGGTGAATGTCATACAACATGAGTAGTATTATGTTGTGGACAAGTGACACTAACATCTAAGTGAATTAACCTCAACAACTTTTTGATTCTTTATTCTTTCCAAAAGAATAAAGATTCGAACATTTCGCCTCTATACAATTTTAACAAGAAGGCATTGGATCTGGATCTAACGATACAAAGCATCCATTTATGACCAACTTGTAATTTATGTTTTAGAGGTGTCACAACTCAGTGGAATTAGTCACTACCTTGCAACCTTATGGGTTTTAAGCATCATTTTATTCTAAACAGTTAACTCTACCACATCATCTCTACTACAGAGACAATCAATTAGGTTGCAATAATCTAATTATTCATTACTAAAGAACAATGTTTTGTCAAGCAAAACATTCATCCATCTTTTATAGTGACGGAATTAAGTTCCTTATTCAAATTGGAATGTAAAGACAATCTTTGTTTTTCCAATTTCTTTGGTAGTTCATATGAGGAAGTAAGTACAATCTGCTTTCGCATAGATCTATATTTTATTCACGTTCCGAATGTGAAGTACTTTCTCTTCTCTCATTAATCTTCTACTTCTTATTAGCCACACGTTTACAATGATTGTAAAACACAGTTACTAATATGGAATCAAGCATTCAAGTAAAAGAACCAATTGTTTTGAACTTATTCAAGAACAATTTACAACACCTTTGAAAGGTGTGTTCTTGACACTTGCAAGACTTTTCTTGCAAATACCCCTTCCAATGTCCAACCTTTCATAA
Source organism: Pyrus communis (assembly GCF_041283825.1). Taxonomy (NCBI): domain Eukaryota; kingdom Viridiplantae; phylum Streptophyta; class Magnoliopsida; order Rosales; family Rosaceae; genus Pyrus; species Pyrus communis. Next base: position 2,783,447 of record NC_142577.1, on the reverse strand, counting down.
AGAAAGTTTGTTCCCTTGGAGTTATTTCACCTTCTTCATTTGACTTCTCCATTGACTACAATAGTCATGGTCCCTTAAACTTCCACTATCCCTCTTGCAATTTATTTCAATTGTATTATACACATCAAACGATTTGGAGAGAGTGGGGTTATTGTTCACTATATAGTTTACAATAAACTTAGTGAACCATTTGGATAGGGACTCAAAGGTGAAGTCCTTGGCTAGTTTCCATCTCCTGAAGTGGTTTAACACTTTAACACTCAATGATTCAAAATCATCGTAAGTCCATGTTGATGAACTATTTTTGTCAACCAACCATCTTGTTCTAAACAAGAATACAAACCTTCAAGAGTTGTTCAAGGCAACTCTCATTTCTTCATACAACCATTTGTAAGTGAAGAATCATGGCACATAAAGTGTCCATGCCCTTGTGCTAACAAAGAAACAAGCACTAGTGTTTGCGTTAACAAAGGCTTGTTCAAAGCAACTCTTATTTCTTCATATAACGATTTGTAATGGAAGAATTATGACACTAAAAGTGTTTTCCTCTTTATGATAGACTTATCTAACATGTTCTTCCAATGATACATTGATGAGACTACTTCGGTACATTACAATCAAATCAAGATAATCTATGGGATTGTGGTACCAAGTCCGGAAACTAAAGCCTTCGGCTTTTCTTTGTCAAGTTTTGGATAGCGTTTGCAAATATATCGTTAAACGAATACATAACGAGTATAAATTGATTGATTTTAAGCCATTTGATCTAGGCCTTTAAATCAAATAGCACCACCCACTATTTTTGGAAAATTCCATATCCCTCATCGGAATTCGAGAGTTTTTTGTGGAAACTCTTAGTAGGGTATGGGAGGCTCACTATTACCAAGCGTTAATAATAATGAGAGAGTACACTTACTCATTTACATCTCATGTAAGTACCCATCTAGTTTGGCCTCTAGAGAATGATGCCTCATAATTATATCATGTTGGGGTCATTGCACTTAGTTTAGTCATTCCCACTATGCCAGTTCATGTAGGGGTTTAAGCATAGCCTCAGAATTATATCATGTTGGCTAAACTCGTTGCCTACCTCACTTCATCATGTACGTATATAAAATTTCTCCTAAGTGTAAGCACATACTTTGTACTCCCCCATTATAGGGTGAAGTTGGTGTATGAGTCACAAAAGATTGGAGCCTACCACGGTGGAAGGCCACGAAAGAGTGTTCAAAGCACTCTCACGCATGTCGACTTAATAATGGTTTGGCTGAGGGTTTTAGGTCTCATCACATATAAGCATGCATTTTAATCTTATTAAAACAATTTGGTCCTATTACAACTATTGGTCCTTGTGATTGATTTAGTAGTATATGATACTCCCACTATGCTTGTAAAACGGTTTTCAAAGAAAGAGTATATGGTACTACTAACATAAGCTTTGCATTCATTGATGGACTATATAGTTGCATTAGGGCATTAGGATGACTATGAACCTTTGATTCGATCCAACACGAGCCTGGTGTTGGATCTCGGTCTAGGGATGGTGATTGATTTTAGTTACGCGTTTAATCATATTAAGGCGTGTTTTCTTATTGGGCGTTGGACCCTACTACTTCGATTTCATGCATATCAAATAAAACAAGAAAATGAGTACTTCAAAGTAAAGAAGAGCTTATGCTATTTTACAACATTTGATCAAAACAAATTACTTTAAAGTAAAGAAGAGCTTATGCTCTTTTACAACATTTGATCATATCAAATTACAACCAAAATCTAATCTACACATTCCCATGGTTCAAGCAAATTTGAGAGATAGCCTTTCACATACCTCAATTATCGTTGGCTTAGGTTCATAATCACCCTTTCTTTAATTAATTAACGCTTTAACTAGTGAAACTTGAATGAAATATTGTCATTTGGTTTTTGTATCCATAGAATCGATTTAGATGGAGCTAAATGAAATGAAAATTCAATTCTCATTTAAAGATACAAAACTATTTTGTTCTCAACTAATTAGGGCCAAAAAGCAATAACTTCAACCATTGGGCTATATTGCAAAACACAAACTTTTGGGGTCACTTTGTAAAAACACAAAAGTCCACTACTTCATGTAATTACAACTAGAACCCAAAAATTTCAACAAATGCAAAAACTTCATTAAAGGAGCAAAACATTTTGTCCCTTAGTGATTTTGGCCCTTTACGTAAAAACGTAAACTTTCAGGTCAAAGTGCAAATACACAAAAGTATCAAAACTTTATGTAATTGCATAAAAGCCCCAATAGTACCCTAGTTGTAGGGTGGCCAGTTTTGGTGAGAGTAGTAAAGAGTGATGGGTTGGTTTTTTATGAAAATACAAATTCAATTATGTTGAATAATATAGGTATGGGTGTGTAAGAAAAGTACCGATCATATACAAAATTTCAAACACACTTTCAACTTTTCAATCACCTTTTCAAAAAAAATGTCTTGTTGATAGAAAAGTCCCACCAACCATTACAAAAACAAGACTTTATGTAAACAACCAAAAACTTTGAATCAAAACACCCAAAACTTTATGTTCTTGGTTATGAACAAAGCAAGAACATTGAAGAACATCCATGAAAACCCATAGGAGCTTCATGAATGTTTTCACTCAATAAAACTCAAATTTTCACTTACTCAAAAGAGGGTTAACATCCTAGGGTACTTAGGGGTTCCTAATGTAACTTTAAAACACTTTTAACAAGACAAACATGAACCCAAAAATCCACCCTTTGGATTTGACCGAATTTCCTCATAAACATGACACCAAATTTTAGCTCCAAAATTCATGCTCATATGAATACATTTGCAACATTTGAGATGACAAATTTTCTAACAAAATTTACATTCAAAAAAGCAAGAATAAAGCTTGTAACAATTACAACAGTCAAATCATAAACTATGAAAATACAAAACCCAAAAGGATTCACCAACTACTAGACCTAGGCTCTTGATACCACTTGAAGGAAATATTTGTGAAAACTAGTTCATTTGAGCAACTTCTATGCATACAATTAACTACTAAAAGGTGGAATCATGCTTGTATGCACTCAAAAACAAAACTTTACCCATGAAATTCGAGGCCTAGTGAGTGTGGTGAACCAAGACTCAACTCAAGAACAAAGTGAGTTGAGAAATATTATACCTTTGTTGATTCCTCTTTGCATAAGCAAAGGCTAATCACCCAAGAGATAGGGCCTTCATTCCTTACTTCTTAGCTCCATGGATTTCTTGGATGAGGATGGTAGAATAGATTCTCCAAGTTCTCAAAATAGAGAACCTCTAAGTCTCCACACCAAGGAGAGCATTGATGAAGAGATGAGTGACCTAGAGGAAGTAAGATTGCTAGCAAATTTCCTCTAGGGTTGCCGGCCTCTTAGAGAGAAAAGAGAGCTTTGTGTTCTCATCTTTTCTCTAAAAGAAACCCTAATGATGAAATGTTATAAAGTTCTTTATATAGTCCCTTCAATTAAGTGACAAAAGAACCAAAACCCTTCATCCTATAATGTGGCCGGCCTTAAGGATTCATTGGGCTTTCAAGCCCCTTGTGTTTTCAAGTTGTCATACAACTTGAGTTAATGGGCTTGACATTCAAATCCCATTAGGCCTTGCGGCCCAAAACTAACCCAAGGTCTACAACAAACTTATTCGTTTGATTAATTAACATATTAATTAATCATAGCCATAAATAATTTGACCATTTAATTATCCATACTCATCTCCGTTGGTTCTTCAATCTCTACCTTACACGGTGTATGATCCATTAGGTTCCTTTTAGCAAGGTAGTGGGTGATTAGAACTCTTCAAATCAATTGTGAATTGAAACATGCTTTCAATTCCCCCTTTAGTGATTATACACCTTTAGGGCTTCCACAAACCATAAGTGACACATAATAGTATATCATGGCTACCCAAGCTAATCAGAGGAGGTGGAAAGCCTATTCAGTTTACGATTACAATGCAATACAGTCTTTCTCTAATACAATACTCTTGACCACATTGTTTGGTTTAATAGTTTATTCATCTCTACTATCCAATGTGATTCATTTACTTATATGATTACCTTGAATGTGATTTGGAACGACTTCCTAAATCTCGTTCATGCACTGGCCAACGATTCTTAATCATATCATAAACTATTCTCCCTCAAACGGTTTGAAGGTTAGAGATCCCTTGTTGCGCATTCACTTGCCTCCATGGCTAAGTGGCTTAACCCCAACTATGCCATGGACACCCTCTAACGGAGTGACTTTGACATAGTCAAAGATCAAGGACCTAACCACAAGTCAACTATGATGCCTCAAGTCAAAGGACTACTTTGCATTATCCCAACTATGAGTTCTCATGTGACATGAGTATGAGAACTCCTTGTTGATTGCGTTCAGTGGACTCATTCTCTATTGAGCACCTACATGCTTGTCCTGGTGTCAGTCACACCAATGACTCAAGACCAGTCACTCTTTTTAAGAGAAGACATAGCATGTACTGATCTTAACGGACTGTCAATGCCCAATCGGCAATCCTATGATCAGGAACGTTTATGATATGTATATGAAAAAGAATGGTCTCATGTATCTAACTTCTTTAGATCACATTCTCTCAATTACATATTCCTTGGACTTATCGTTTAAGCATATAACGTTTATATGAAACGGCTTTAAACAATAATCTTTGCCCTTTATATTAAGCTAGATTAGCTTAACATGTGAAATGTCTGTAAAGTACCATCATATGATTGGCTTTAGGGCACATTTCCAACAAGTGGTAGGACATATCATGAGCCTGAAGCACCTTTGATACGTCAATGGCCCAAAGGTCTATAACCTATGGGACAAATATATATCACATTTCATTGGGGTAATCGATGGTCTGCACACGATGTTAACGGTAAAACTGTCATACTGAGCATATAGTCTATATGTTCTTCTCCTATTAGATGTAGTTAATTATATCTCCACATGTGCCCCCACATTTGCTTGCGATTAAGTAGCAAATAAAAGGAGATATACTTCCTACTAGCATATGACTTTTCTTCCAAGCTAGGTAGGTCTTCAAGTCTTAGTAGGAAATGTTTCTTTTTTGTTTCCGCACAAGGATTTAGTATAAATAGGAGATAACCTTTTCTTGAATTCTCACAAATTCATAACGTTTAGGATTTGCGTAGAGAATTCACAGATAAAAATTCTTAGTTTGAAATTTTCATTTCTTCCTCGCTTCTCCTCATTGCACGTAATGGGACAACTGGGCCTACCCCCAGTTTCCTCGAATTGGATGCACACAAGGTGATGTCGCTGGGCTGCTCCAAAAAACTTGCAACATGTGGCTGCTCAACTGTATCCTCAGCATGCCCAACGGACCTGGCCAGATGTTATTGCAAGGGACACACAAAGCGTGAAGGTGACCTAGAACGAACGCGCAGGTCACCTGGAGCAGGTGCATAGGTCAGGCGTGCAAATCATCTGGAGTGGGTCGTGCTGCAGGTTGCTAGCGGGTCACCTGGTGAGGACTAGGGCAATCCAACTGAGTTGGTTCGGTGCTGCTTTTTTATTTTAAACTTCATTGTTCCTTCTAATTCAATTTAACATCAATCCATCTTCAGCATTACTATCAAAAGAAGCGACATTATATTAAATTAAGGTCTTATGAGCATCTTTTGAGATTTTCTTCATTTCTTTGATACATGTCCCAAGACAAAGTGCGATCTCATATTCACATAAAGTTGCGAGCTGCGTCGAGGTTTCACATTACAAGCAGGGAGGAAACCCATTTGAAGTAGGGATCTTAATTTCTAAATTAAATTAAGGTCTCGTAAGCATCAATGTTCCAGTTCTAAGATACATATCCTACGAATCTTAAGTCCTAAATTATGTTCTTTGCCATAGAATGATCTAAAGGACTACCAAACGTCTGCAAAGTCCGGTTTGTATTAAGCAGTAAATCTCAGATTAAGCATGTAGTGACATGGAATAGACAAGGGTTCTCATCTATGAGAGAAAGTTCATTGAACATTGACCAACCATAGCAGTGTATGAATGGAATATTATTTGTCAATCATACCACACTTCTGAGTTATGGATGCAACTGGTTCTTAGACCTGAGGTGTCACTGGTTATCTCGTTTTAATGAATTTGATCTTTGGTCACATGCCTTGAAGCTCTCAAACAATAATGGAGCTTTATAGTGTAAGGTAAGGTTCGAGACCATGTGCATCAATGTGGAGATACGTGAATGCACAAGGAACCAGAAGTCTTTAACCAAAGCAACCTACAATGTACAAGAGATATATCAGAGCAATCCTATTCATTGTTAGAGTTTAACAAATGTTCCATGCTCTCAAATATATGGTCAGAAATAGTAGACATAGGAGACGAATTGCATTGTAACCGTAACTAAGGTTCCAAATATGTGTAGTATGAATTCAAACATATTCTGACTAATCTGGGTAGTTGAAAGCTATTGTTAGACGTTACTAGTCGATTTTGAATATTTCTACCAGGTTGAATTAGAATAGTTTCTAACTATGAAAAATTAGACATTTGATCAATCAAATTATCCACTACTGGCTTTAATTGAAACCTAGAAGGTCACACACAATAAAATGATATCGAAGGGTAAAATTATTAAAGGTTGAATTTAAAATAAATTGTTAATATTAACTGCTTTTTCATTTTATATTCGATTAATGGGTTTGTGCATTATATTTATTATAAGTTATTTGAACTAAAATAAACAAAGAAGTTTAGTCTGAAAGGAAAGACCGGATTAATTAAATAAATAAAATTAGAACGAATTGGGCTAAGGCCCAATGACAAAAGGAGTGCTGCAAGCGCAAACGAAGCGCTTTCTAGGGCATGTAACACACGTATAGTAGAGTATTAAATGTAACCCTACTAGTTTACGGAATTGTTCTATACACATGCCTAAGGGACTTTGGACCTAGAGTTGATTTTACATACTGTGAAACCAAAAATTGAGAGAAGGGAACTAGGTTTTTCAATTTAGAGAAATTGAAATGCTAAGCCCCTTGCCGCACCTACCTGGCGAAGGACCAAGCAATTCATTGTCTTCCTACTTCACCAACCTAGAGTTCATTCGTGTGGATATTAGTAAAGGGCTAACACTCAGGAGCTTCAACAACGAATTCATCCTCATATGAAATCCAAGGATTGGAATTCTTAACATAATTTAAGTTTGTCCATGTGTTCTTAAAATTGTTTTGTATGAAAGTAACACCGTTGATGTGTGATAATATGTTAGCGATTGCAATGACAAAGAATCCATTCTTTCATCACAATACGAGATATCAAGAGGAAATACCACTTTATTAGAGATGCATCGTAGAAAGATGTGGTTCAAGTCCTCTACTGCAAAACAGAAGATTAAGTGGCTCATATCTTCACCAAACCACTGCCAAAGGAGAGTCACATACAAGTATTTCACCTGCTGCCTGCTTCTCAATAATGAATGCAACAACATTGTGAACCATTCCTCCACTTTCCGGGAAAATTATCTCCAGAAATGTCTCATAAAATTGATAAATGGCCGTTTTCTAAAAATAAGTCCAAGTAAATGGAGTAGCACACGTGCCTGGGGACATAACTTCTAATGTCATCTCGCGCAATGCCCATCATTTCCATATCTGCAGGAAAAAGCGTCTATCCCACCTGAGAAAGATCAACTGGGACCTACTTAACAATCATAATCAACTTCTTTTCATGCTGCATTGGGCTCTTCTACTCCTAACATTGTCCCATAATTACTCTGGTGATTGACCGATAAACTCCTGCATTCCAAATCCTTGAAAATTATTTCCGGTTGGTCTTTCATGCAAGTCCTCATTACATGCTTCCAATCGAACACCAAATCTTCATAGTCATGATTACATGCTTCCAATCAAAGATCAAAGCAGCATATTAACTTCACAAGACAGGGTTCACTTTACAGACCTCAGCGTTGAACCCACAGTCCATTAAAAGCAGCAGCCATGCTCGCTGCTGTTCAGAGAGTCTATCCCTGGGGCCTTTAACTTCTACAAGCTTGGCTTCGCCTTTGTATTTCCCATGGAAGCGCCACAGCAGTAAATCTGGCATTCCACTTGACCAGCTGCGATAATCTTGTGCTAGATGTCGACAGAATGAGGCCAAACAAGGGCCACCAATGCACGTAACAGCTGCTCGAAGCTCGGACAGGGAATGGTGGTCCCAATTAACTCCTCTGCATGATGTTCCTTCATGTAACTCCCATGAAGTGATGAGGATCTCCTCAGCCATGCCATCATGAATTTTCTGTAGGTGAGATTCCATATGGCTCTTTCTCACCAGATAAAAGCTATCAGTTTGCAAATCCAAGGGAGCAATCTGCAAAATAGAATTTTCAAATTTTTACTAAAGGCCATATGTATTAACAAAAAGACCCGCGCAGGTTAAACTTTGGACACGAAAAGCATGGGTAAATAAATTTACTTCCATAAGCAATCTTTGTGCGTAATTTGTAACTTTGAATTGCTTGTATAATGAGGGTAAAACCGTAAAAGGAACTATAACATGTGTCGTATTGATTAAGAACAAAGGCACTAAATTTTATCATACTTTGCCTCTTTTGTTCACCTAGACTCTCTATTTTCGTCAGATCTACCCCTGTTCGGACCTTTCTCAATCTTCTTTTAACTTCGTTCTGTTCACTCACATAACTTTGTGATAACCTTATAACTGCATGAGGGCAATACATACATGCATGAAGGCAAATTGTGTAAATCAAGTGTTCAAATACATATACATGCATACATATATGCATTAAGGCACATTCAGTAGAAAACTTCAAAAATCCAGGAACTTGGTAGCACACTTATACTGTCAAACATACCTGAAATCTGGTGCGGAAAACATTTGGTATATCAGAAAATATAATATCCCACATAAGAAGCCCAAAAATAGTCAACCAAATGCCACTCTCTGAATGAACACCCTGCCATCCCTCCCCAGCATAATGCTGCAACGCTAGCTGCTCTACCCCACATTGCTCTCCATCTTCTCCATAAAACCTGCTCTTCATACCAATCACGGAATTTAGAGGTCTCCCTTGTACATGAACCTAACTTATTGGTAAGAAAAACCGAGTCAGAAGAAAAAGTGAGACTCTAAAATGTAAATATAATAACTCTTTCTTTTGACTTGAGAGTTTTACAAGCATATAACACAATTAAGTGATTACCTCCACAATCTTCCGCTTGACAGACTCTGCAAAACTAGGTGTTTTCCATCGCCTTGGTGGTTTTCCTAAGCGAAGGACTCTCCTTTGAAGTGCCACTCTTGAACCAGCACGTACCCATTGATCTAGTAACCCATTTTCGGCAACTGAAAGGCTCTCATTCAGATAGCCCATGTGCTCTAAGTCAATTGATAACCTTAGTGTCCAGTATCCCCTTCGACCATCACAAGTGAAGCACTTTAGCAGCCGCTTCAGTAAATATATTGCATCACTATACCTGAGTGGAATAAATACGTTCTCTCAGCATGCAAAACATCAGACTTTTCCTTTCCCTCGAGTTCTCCATGCATATTCATGGGGCTAGTGATGCAAAAAACTTAGCAGTTACAAGTATAGATACTGAAACTCAGATAATTTACAAAGATAATTAACACAACTTAGGGTTTAGGCTCATCGGTTTCTCTTTTATAGCAATTCATGAAGAACTGGGATATGATATTTGGATTGTATGCCAGTTACATAATAGAAAAATGGAGCTACCCTTCCAACTCCCAGCTGTTATTTGCACTCCATAATCAATATTTCATTATTTTTAACGCAACGAAAGGAGTGCATAATGACAAATTTGGAGTAAAATATAATTTCCATAGAAATATATTCTATCATATAAATATTGTTAAAAAACAAAAGCAGTGCAAGTGTTTTAGAAACAATAATGATAAACATAGAGTTGGTTTCCAAGAATCTGCAAAAGAAAAGGATTATAATGAAGAGTTCCAGTTTTGTCCATCAACAGTTTGCAGTGTTTCATAACAACTAAAATTTTATGTACTAGTCCATATAATACATACACAATTGTTAACCAAATATAAAAACATACTTTAAACATGTCAAAGTGAGCTATGGTATTGAAATAGCTTATGAGGTCAATGAAAGATGCTAACTTTAAACAAAAAGTAAAATAAAAAATAAAAGTTAGACACAGGAGTGGATATGTATTCTAAACAATGGCCGTAAAAAAAATGTAAACAATAATCGGTAATTCCAAGATCCATACCTATGCTCACGCTCTAGAAAGGAGATTCCTAGTAAAACCACTTTTGAGTAGACATGCGGAGCAGAGAAGCAGGACAGAAATGGAGCCATTGATTCAGAAGTTAAGAATTGAGTTACTTCACTAGACATACGAGCATCAGCTATCCTTATGCATTTCAACACCATTCCATTGTTGCTTCCATCAAGAGCTTGATCAATTATCTGTGCCACTTCAATGGCCTGCAAGACAAGGTCATTAGATATGGTAAAGGAAACAAAGGTAATTATTTTCACATAGAACAAAGCAACACCTCTTCATAAGCAAGCAAGCCATCTCGACCTGAGAAAATTTGTTGTGATACTGTGCACTTGTAAGTTGGATACTTGACTATTCCCAAATCCACTAGTAGAAATGCTGACAAATCCTGTTCTCCATTCAGGAAGAAAAGTCTCTGCATAGAACAAAAAATAATTACAATTTTCCAGTGTAACCAGTACTTTCCTCATTACTGTGGAATTAAGGTTCTAAGACATTAAAGCATCTGTACTAAGAAAATAAAATATAAAGACATTAAAGCACCTCAGCACGCCAGATGAGGGACTCCGCTTTTGAGGATATCCGAACACAAACACCTGTTCGATCCAACACCATATTAGGCAGTAAAGTGCTGCACATTGAGAACCAACAGGAAGAGAAAACTTAGGATGTGCTCATGAAGTCACATCGTTTAAATATTATTAGATGTGTAACAGAAAAATATTTAATACCATGACTCATCTATGCACAAAGAAAGAAGAGATGCAATAAGATCCTGCTTTCTCATGCCACGATTGCCATTCTGTAGCCTCAGTAGAAGTAAACCCATCAGATAACAAAGTGAAAAAAAAACAAACGTGTTTCAAAAATAAGAGAGAATAGAATGTGGCTATAATAAAAAGTGAAGACACTGCCTACCTCAACAACATGGATTCCTCAGCAAAAAAGGGTGAAAAAGAAAATAAGTGCTCAAGATGCATATTAAGAATCACAATCCTATACCAACACATGAGTGAACGCACACTCAAATACACTTATGTAATTTTAATCCGCCACAATGATAAAAATGTTTGACCCGTATCTGTCCACACGGTAGGTCTCGTACTGTGTAGTCATCGAAAGCCAATTCATCACTTTAGGAGCATAAACTAGGGATACAACCAAATCTAGAATGAACGACCAGCAATGCTCCATATATCATCAACAATGAACATTAAATGCATAGAAATATTGGGTTACACACTACTAGGAAGAAGATTAGGTAAAATTATTACTCAACAAGAACTGAGCCTTCAATTTCAGTGACATTATTATCCAATCTCTTGTCTTAAGTAAAATAAGAAAAGATGATAATAAGGCACACACTTCATTATCTTTAATTTACTATCAACTGTCTGAGTTAGCCTTTGATACGAGAATTTTATTCACAGAAAGAAAAAGGACAGGGAAAAAAAAAAACTACCCTTTAAGTTCAAAAGAAGATGTGACAAGATCTACTTCTGAACAATTGTAGTCTAAAGCCTGTTCCAAAACTTCACAAAAGAATCAGAAGAGAGATTTCTATCGTTCCTTTCCCTCCATATACACCCCAAGAAAAAGAAACTGTAATGTTTTGGTAGACACTAGGAACTTCAAACAATTATTTTGGATTGGAACTTGTAAATCCTCCTCTTTCTGGGTATGAAACACAATGATTAAAATTGGAGGAAAAAAGGTGAAAGGTCTATAACCCGAAGAAACTCCTGCAATTGACTAAAATAAAAAGAAGACCTTTTACTCATACTCAAATTGTTTTGTTTTGACAGGAATGAATAATATAAATAAATAAAAAATCCGGGGGACGGTTCATGAATTTGAAATCAATCTATGGGTTAAGAAGTTGGAGTAAGGAATTGTTGAAAAATCTAAAACTGGAAAGGCATTTTAGAATTTTTATGAAAATTGAATAAAAGATCAAAACCTGTTGAATTACCCAATCATGCTACAGGTTTCCAGAAAAGATTAGTGTTACAAACAACATTCTTGTCAAATATATGAAAAAATTCAATGGCATGACCAGTTTTTTTTTTTCCCTAAAAAACATACATTTATTCATATGCAACATTAAAAAATACAGACATGGTGGAGAAGCTCTCCACTAGAGCACATATGGACTCCTAAACCAATTGTGTTTTATTCTAATGAACCACTCAAAAAACAGCAAATACACCCACTTCACAAAACTTTTGGCTTTTTTCCTCAAACCATTGTCTTTTACAGTTAGTGATCTTTTCCAGCAAAAATACAAACTAATTTTCTTACTACAACTGACTTCCCGGCAAGGTTGCCATATCAGTTGTCCACATGTTCTTCTAACTTTCTGGAGCATCACAGCTTTCAGCACAATCTTTACCCCTAAATAATCCTGTGAAGCAACTTTAAAACTATCCAGCTCTGCCCAGAACAATCGTGCAACCTGTTTTCTTCATAACCCTATTTTCTTCATACCAAGCCCTTATTTATCCTTCAAACTATGGAAAATGTAAGCTCCATTTGAATAAACCCCATAACTTCCTCCTTGCCCTACCCTAAATTTTCAACAATTCATGAGCCTATAAAGGCCAGTTTTCTTTCATCTTGCATAGGCCAGCAATTACAATGATAAACATAATTTGATCCTAATAAAAAAAAAAAAATTTAAAAACCCATCATACAATAATCATCGTTCAGTACCTTCTTAGTCCTTGCATCCAACTTGATTACCATGCTCAGTAAGTTTTACGGACACAAAACAATTACAGGCTACATTTGTTTTGCTAGGCAACTAGTGGACACCTCTCCAGCTTGAACCCACATTTGGTATGTGGTTTTACCACCAAGGAGTACATATATAGGGATGTCGACCTTTAATCATATTACAGGTAGCTTAGTCATGAGCCAAGGACCTTTAATCATATTACAATTGTGATGAATGAAATATTTTAATGCTATGGTGAACATTTTAACAAGGTATTCATACTTTCTCTAAGATCAGAAGGATGAACTATAATTAACACCACACATGTTTCATTCTCTTCAATCTAATCTTAGATTTCTTTCCATGAAATGGCATCTATAAGAAATTTATGCAAACAATTCATAACAAATCTCTATAGGAATAATCTTAGATGCAAACCTGCTTAAGCATGCATAAAATTTCCCGGAGTTCAGATACAGTGAGCAATTGCAGAATCTCTTTTATTTCATCATGACATAGTTCATTTGTAATGCCAAAGCAAGATGTATAGCCTGTAGCTGCAAGATGACAAATAAATTTTTCATCAACCTTAATCTGGTATCTTGAAAAGAAAACATACAGCATATCCAACTAATACAACTACATTACCAGATAGCTCTTTAACTGCTTGTTCAGGTTCCGTTACTTCTGGGTATGAAATAGAAGATAGCCGAAACCATGGCCCTGAGCAGGAAGATCAACATAAAAATCACTTTTCAGTTTTCAAACAAGGAAAAGGGCAGAAAATGTTCTAGTTTCACTTGGATTATGTACATGGGTGATATCTTTTAAGTCTTTAACATGGTTCTAGCAAAATATTTTGGGTAATCTACAGGTTACACTAGTTATAGCCATTTTAGTCTTAGCTCAAAGAAATGGAATGGCTTGTGTCCAAGGTTGAAAGCGTCTTGATGGGTCTTGATGTGGTGGCATCATTGGGAGGCATGATGTAGTAAAACTAAAGAAGTACATATAATAACATTTCCTGGTCAGCTGCTTCATATAGAATAAGTTATCCATTGCAATATTCAAATTACCACGAAAATAATCATCCCTTAAATAATTACACGTTCCTTCACATGTATCAGCTCAAAACTATGACCTGAAATATAGTTCCACAAGTATGTACTTTGTAAGTGATGTCCCAGAAAGAAACGCAATCTAGAAATGAAAGATGGGCAGAGAAGGAAAATATGAAGTTTTTTCCTTTACATAGACTAATCTTAGAAAGAAATATTTGGTGACCATTATAGAAATCATGACCCACAGCAAGTTAGTTCAAAGAGTAGAGAGAAACACAACCATTTAGAAATCAGGAGAGAAGCTTATTATAAAACCCTAAGCACCATAGTACAGACCACTCAACTGTCGCCAGGAGCAGTGCATGGAAAAAATGAGAGATGTAGACAACATAAAGTCCAACACACATTGCCTGAAATGTTAGGTTATATAGAGTATTATTAAGTTACATCTATGTAGGAAGCAACGCAGTAGTTAATGACTAGATGTTACAGGCAATCAAATTCTAGTTATGTATTAGTTGTGACACTGGTCTTGTCTTGCCTTGGGAACTTGGAAGGAAGGACAAAAGGATTAGAGGAGCCTTAGTCTGGTGGCACGATTTTTAGAATCATAATTTATTCCCATGAGAGAAGTTTGAGCAGCATTTGCTACGTGGTGTAGCATATTCATGCACATTTTGTGTTTATGACCAGCAAAACAAAAGAGATATCACCCAAAACCAAATTGTGGATAATGAGGCTAGCTTATGTTCAACCACAATCACAAGATCTCTTAAGGCAAATAGATGAAAAGACACACAAATATACAACAGTAGCAGCAAAGCTACAACAATGACCCGAATAAAACTAATCTAAAAAACAAGAAACCTTTCCGCATATAGAGCCGTACAAATAGCCTCTGACTATCATCCGTCAATGAAGTATACAACTCTGCCAGCATACATATAACAGTTGTCAGTAGTGAGAAAAACTTTCGAGAAAACAATAATATAATCAAAACACAAGCAATTGATTGATACCCATGAAATTCTTTTCATCATCTATCAAGAGGTGAGAATTGTTTCTCAAAACCTCATGTATGAAAATACAAAAGTTTTCCTGATACTTTATGGCACTAGGTGGACAGGACTTTGTAGATTCAATTACTTGCTGGGCATTTTTCCACAAAAATACGAAAGCCTCATCATTATAATATTCATTGGCACTACATGGTTCAGTCTTCTGGGACATGATCTCTATAGGAACAACATCGATAGCATGCTTTGGAACAGAGATCACACGTCCCTGAAAGTAATCACACAGGAAAAAGGATCAGAGCTTTATCCACTGGGTCACAACTCACAATTTTTTACGCTCATTCTTTTATTTTTGGTTCTTTGGAGGGACATTTATTGAAAACATAATGTTATCGTAAAATTAGAAGATATTTGAAGATGTACAAAAATATGACACGCTTAGTGTCGGGGAATTTGTTCCCAATTCCAAAAGAAACGAACGAGATAGTCATCAACCTTTTGTTATTCTCTACCACTGCAATTTCACCTTATTCATGCAATACCAAAAAGTAAATGCGGAAAATAAGAAAGTAGATGGTTGGTCAGATGCTTAGGGACTATGTTTTGTCTTGCTAAAGATATGAATTACCTCAAACTGTAGGCAGTACCTCTCCATCAGAGGAGACAAATACTGAGCCAGCTTGCGAGGGAGAAAACCAAGCACTTTAGGGCATCCTGAATCAGAAGAGATAACCTAACCCAAAAAGTCCATCTAGTTCTTCGTTAGAACTTCATAAATTGAAATTAAAGACTAGCTAAAACAATAAAAAATGTAAAATTTCAATTCCTGAACAAAAAAGCCCAGGAAAAGGGAACAGACCTTAATGGCATTGGGATCTTTAACATTGTCAGGGTCTCTTAAAAGAGAAATGTTTGCACCAAGATATAATTCATTTTCATCACTAAATCTACGGCCAACAATAAAAGTCTCAAGAATGACCCTACATATGTCATCCTCTGTGATTGTCATGTCACAATCCATCACCTCATTCTTTGGGGCCAGTGAGTGAGCATCAAAAGCGGCATTTACCCTATCCTTACTGATTGGTTTTCTAGATGGACTATTAACCTGATTTTGCATATCAGACATTGTATTCAATGATGAACCACAGAGGCTGTCATCAGAAAAACCATGAACACTCTGTACACTACCGTCATCATGGACTGCATGAAATAACTCATTTCCTAACTCTTCCAAGTCACGGGAACGAGCTTGAACTTTTGAATCTGGGCAAAAGTTCAACTCTAGAAGTGTGCGCTGGGTCATCTTCCGCTTGGTTCCCCTTGATAGACATACATCTACAAGAAAATAAAATAAGTAACAAGTATCCAGTTCAGATTATGGAAAACACAACATTACATTAAAATAAAGGATGTTAGATAACAAAATCATACAATTCCTGAAATCCCATTACAGAAAACTGGGCTGTATGAATCTAACACACCTTACTTACTGCAGAAATCAAAAACTCAAAATTTTAAATTATCTTAAGGGAATGGGAATATAGATAACAATGCAGTATACAATTTCCTGAAATATTAAAATGCTGAGCAGTTATTATCACATACTATGAGAAACCAGCTACGCTTTTTTCTTTTTGTTTTAAAAGCAAAATGAACGAAAACAGGTAGGTACTGCACTATTCAGGGGTTTATCTTCTTCAGGTATTTGGTTAGACTGGAATGATGGTATTCATTAAGGTTTGATGCTGTTTTAGTTATGTTTTTAGCCTACGAGAACACGTACAGTCCTCCCACACAGTCCAACTCCAAACACCATATATCCTAGATCCTGTACAAACTGATAATATATATCCTATTTAATTTCAGAAGCATTGAATACTTCCACCTCCTTGGGGCTCCATTAAAATGGGGAAACCAAAAAAGCATAACGGTGATGAAGTTACAAAAACAACATAGGAAGCATCCTTTAGTCTTAACAAACTTATTAAGTCACCACACCAGCTAAGTGTCTCCCTATTTAAGGGGGAAATGGTAGGATTAAGAAGATACCGAGATGAGAATTGATGATGTTGTTTTGGCCACTGACTTGTTGGCCGCAAACAGGGCAAGTAACTCTCTCATCGTCTGCAACCCCTCCACCCACAACACTCTCAATGTTTCCAGTGATTTTACCATTTTCATCAGTGCACAGATTCATAGAGTTCTGGAAACAAACAAAGTAACAAATGCTTTTTTGTTGAGAAAATGATAATATATATATATATATATATATATATATATATATAATTTGGGAGAGTAATGGGTACCTGTGTAGGTGAGGAGAGGAGTGATTGACGGTGGGGAAGGAAGCGCCGGCGTTTGCCCACCAATCGGATCAAGCTTTCTCTTCCCCTCAACATGTTCACAGAGATGACTTTTTGAAACTTCAATTTTTCAATTTTTTGGTGCCCTAACCTAATTTATAGCCTCTCTCTCTCGCTCTCTGCTGCTTGAAATAAAAGTCCCGCCAAAGCCAGTAATTATTTGTACACCCACGGATTTCAGCTTCTTCTGGACCGTTTGATCATCTAATGCAGTCAGATAACCATAAAACTAAAAGCTTTTTTTTTCTTTCTTTTTGTTGTTTCCATTTTACAAATTAGAGATGGCAACGAGGGAAAGTGATTTCCACATGCCATTTTTCTCAATTTACATATGTGGATGCAAATTTCTGCGTTCTTCTTCTTGGACGAAATTGCACCTACAAAACAATTAACATCTTAAATCAAGGCCAAGAGCCTCACACGCCCACGATGAATTGGGGGGGGGGGGGGGGGGGGGGCTAGGGGGGACAGGGGGGGCTTTGGCCGAAAAACCTCCAATGCCAAAGTTAAAATTTGAGGGAAAAGTGTTTAAAGAAATTTGGAGAATTTTGCAAGAGAGTTAGAATTATGTTTTTGGGAGAAATGAGAGCTATTTATATGGGTGTGGCCCATCGCTATTTGGAGAAAAGGGGTTTGGCTACTTATGGCGGTTTTTCGGTGTAATTGCAAAATATTATGTCAAAATAATATTTGCAATCAATTAGATAATTAATTAGGAAATTAATCAATTAATTTAGGTATTTAATCCTAATTTGAATGAATATTTGAGGGTTACCTTGTGAGGAAGATTTGATGAGGATGCATGAAATAGGTTTTTGAATAAATACCAATTTTGATCACTTTTGACCTTGATTGAGTCGTGATTGTCTGTTACTTGCCCATGGGAGTTCCGGTGTGCCTCGAGGGTAATTTTGTCTTATTCACCCAACAATTCATGTGTCGTCTCTATGTTCTTCTTGATTATTTTTGGCTCCACAAATGCCCCCACGCCTATTGGGCTGCTCGTAGGAAAAGGCAACACGTGTAAAGATCTTCTTGCTTTAGGAAACATAGGATTGTTTCCTATTTTGATGTAGATTCCCTCTTGAATAGGAAATTAGATACTTATAGGAAAGGGAAATAAATTACTTCTAAAGTCTATTTAAGTCTACCTTAAGTAGATCATTAAATCAACTTTAGAGAGCAATTTATTCTACAAGAGAGAGAGAGCTAGAGTCCTAGCAATCTCCTATACTTGCCCGTGCAAAGGACCATCTTTCATTGCTTTCGTTATCTTCGCACTGGTCCAAGGTAAGAAAAAATTAATTTTCCTTGTCTTCTTAATTTTTGGGAGCCTTGGGGCTTAAAATTTTCTCGACGGGGGTCGAGGACATGTGAAAAAGAGCTTGGAGATGTCATTGCATTGTTGTCGTGGGTGGCAATATGCGGTGTGGTGAAGGCTCGGCTCGGCTCAAGACAAGGGTTGGCGTGGCTGGCATGGGCCAGGAAGCTAGGCTGGATTAATGGACTTCGACCCGCCGGAAGGAGTGGAAAAGCAGGGCACTGGCCCCTTTTCCTTCTATTTGGGGCATGAGGCATGCGGGCTGAGGAAGTATCTGGCCAGGTCGTGGGGCCTAGCATGGTTGTTGGGCTTCTACAGCTTAGGCCGTGAGTAGGTTTTTTTTTTTTTTTTTTTTTTTTTTTTGAATGCTAGGCTGACGCCCGTGCATGAGAGGAGAGAGGGAGAGTAACGGGCCACTGGGCTTGGCCCACTTGATTGGACCGAAGACTGCTTCATTTCTTTTTTTTTTTTTTTTTTTTGCAGCCTTCTAATGAATTTTCCTTGCATCTTTGTAGAAATTCTTCAAGCATGTCTTCCTCAAGCCACAAGAATGATGATGGTGTGCCGCCATTGTATTGTCAAGGCGAGTCTTTGAGCAAGGTTGGCTAGTTCAAGGCTTCTCACTTTAAAATTAGCTCTGATGGCTTGTTTAGAGACTTCCTTGAGGCATATAGGCATGCTATTTTGTTGGGAGTGCGTATGAAGCGTGTCAAGGATGGTAGCAGCCATGAGCCTTGCAATGGGGCTCGGAAAGCCATCAAGTTTCACCTCTACTACTTTGTGTTAGGGTTCACTTTTCCTATAACGTGTTTCTTCTAATAATTGCTTTATTCCATGAAGTGTGCCCTCACTCAATTTTCTCCGAACACGGTCCGTGTGATGGTGGGGTTCTTCAATCTAAGCCAATTTTTCGACTTAGACATGACCGTCAACGAATTCTGGTACTTCTTTGACATAGGCCACATCGAGGGAGTTGGCCAGCTGCGATCCTACCATAAGCTCGTTAACAATTCGAGCAGGGGAGATCATGACTGTGTTGGAAATGTGCCCTAAAACCAATCATATGATGATACTTTATGGACATTTCACATGTTAAACTAATCTAGTTTAATATTAAGGGCAAAGATTATTGTTTGAGCCGTCTCATATAAATGTTATATGCTTAAACGATAAGTCCAAGGAATATGTGATTGGAAGAATGCGATCTAAAGAAGTTAGATTCATGAGACCATTCTTTCGTTGACACATCCTAAACGTTCCTGATCATAGGATTGTCAATTGGGCATTAACAGTCCGTAAAGATCAGTACGTGCTATGTCTTCTCTCAGGGAGAGTGACTAGTCTCGAGTCATTGGTGTATGTGACATCAAGACAAGTACGTAGGTGCTCAATAGAGAATGAGTTCACTGAACACGATCAACGAAGAGTTCTCATATTCATGTCACATGAGAACTCATGGTTGGGATAATGCAAATTAGTCTTTTGACCTGAGGCATCACAGTTGTCTTGTGGTTAGGTCCTTAATCTTTGATTATGTCAAAGTCACTCCATCAGGAGGGTGTCCAAGGCATCGTTGGGGTTAAGCCACTTAGTCATGGAGGCAAGTGAATGCGCAACAAGGGATCTCTAACCTTTAAACTATTTGAGGGAGAATACTCTATGATATGATTAAGAATCTTTGGCCAAAGTTTGAATGAGATTTAGGAATGTGTTCCAAATCACATTCAAGGTAATCATATAAGCACAAGACTCACATTGGATAGTAGACATGAATCAACTATCAAACCAAACAATGTGGTCAAGAGTATTGTATTAGAGAAAGACCGTATTGCAATTGTAATCCTAAAACTGAATAGGTTCTCCACCTCTTCTGATTAGCTTGGATAACCATGACATGCTGCTAGGCGTCAACCATGGTTTGTGGAAGCCCTAAAAGTATATTATCACTAACGGGAGAATTGAAAGTAAGTTTCAATTCACAATCGATTAGAAAGAGTTTTAATCGCCCACTGCCTCGCTAAAAGGAACCTAATGGATCGTTCACCGAGTAAGGTAGAGTTTGAAGAAACAACGGAGATGAGTAAGAATAATTAAATGGTTTAATTATTTATCCAATGGCAAGGATTAATTAATATGTTAATTAATCAAACGAATAAGTTCGTTAAAAGACCTCGGGATAGTTTTGGACCTTAAGGCCCAATGGGCTTCGAACGTCAAGTCCATTGACTTAAGTTGTATGACAACTTAATGAATAATGATTCACAAAGGCCCAAATAGCCCAAATAAATCCCTAAGGCCGGCCATGTTAGAGAAGGAGTGGGGTTTGACTTATTTACAAGTTTGCCACTCAAATGAATTAAGGTATTAGTGTGACTTAATAGCCAAAATTCATTAAGGGTTATTTTTGGGGGAAAGGATGAGAACACAAGCTCTCCTTTCTCTCTAAAATTTCGGCCAACCTTGGAGGGATCATCTAGCAATCAAACTCCTCCAAGGTCACTCATTTCTTCTTCATTATGCCTTGGTGATGAATCATTAGAGGTTCTCAATTTTGGGAACTTGGAGAAACCTTTTCATCCATCCAAATCCATGGATCTAAGATGCAAGGAATGAAGGCCCTCTCTTTGGGTGATTAGCCTTTGCTCATGCAAAGAGGAATCTACAAAGGTATTGATTTCTCAACTCACTTTGTTTTGAGTTGAGACTTGGTTCACCTATCTACTAGGCTTTGAATTTCATGGGTAAATGTTTTGTTTTTAAGTGCATACAAGCATGATTCCGCCTTTAATTGTTAATTGCATGCTATTGATGTTGCTTAAATGAACATGTTTTTCACAAATCTTCCTTCAGACTGGGCCAAGGAGACTTTGGAGATAAGTGGAGAACAAGAGTCTGATTCTTCCCTTGAGCTACGTGTTCCGATGGTTTTCATCTCCGGTAAGTAGTCAACTCAGTCCCTCGACTGCTTTGTACTTTTGTTAAGTTGCTCTCTAATTTTTTGATTGTCTTCTTCTGTTCTTGTATATTTGGAATTTGGCTCGACTCCCAAAAATTCTCCAAACATGAAGAAGGTGCATATTGCACTAGGTATTCCCTCCGAGTACCGAGAATGGCGTTGGTTGCTTAGTCCTCTTCATCGGGAAAAATGTGGGTTGCCCCCGAAGGAAGATGTAAAGAGAATCAAGGTTGAAGCATTGGCTCGCCCAATCACCGTTGTGGAGCCTGCTGAAATGAACGTGGGAAAAAGTAATCTTCCCCGCCTGCTCAAGAGATGTCGGCTGAGAAAAAGCCTAGGACTTCTTTCGCTGCTCACTAAGGTTGACCGACTACCCCCAAGCTCGTGATTAACTTAATGACACACCCCGACCCGGAATGTCCACTTGGACACCGAATCGAGTTGTGCTAGCTTGGGCCAATACCACGCTTCTGCTGCGCCACTCTGATTTAGAGCCCAAGTAGACATTCAGGGTCAGGGTGTGTCACTTAACTTCCTCCAAGAGCAAGAAGAGGAGGCTGCTAGATCTATGCTAATGATGTCTGCCGTTCCGAAGGTGACTAGTTCGATTGCTGACACGATTGCTTAACGTAGAAATTTCGTCATGTCCCTAGTGCCGAAATTTATGCCTAAACTTCCGTCAGGGGCTAAGTCTGGTTCATCTTCGAAAAGACTTGCTCCTATATAGAGCGATAAAGTGAATTTTGCTACCAAAGTGACGCCAAAACCCTGTCCCCTTGTTACCGGGACTGATTCGCCTGCTAAGAAGAAAGAGACTGCTCATGCAAACAATTGTGAGAAATCCACCAAGTCTGTTTCTGGAGAAGCTGCTGAGATTTGTGCGCTCCTGAGACCAAATCTGCTCGAGATTATGGATGTGTGTGCCAAGTTTGTTGATGGCGTCGAAGGGGCCGTTAGCCCAACTTCCTATGCAAAGCATACGACCAAGTATAAGAGGACTACTCTGCTGGCTATGATGCAGAAAATGATGATTCTAGCAACCGAATCTATGTTCCTTGATCAAGAGAATACCAAGGCTGCCAAGGATGTGGCAAGAATTGTGGCAGTCGAAGCTTGCTCATTAACTGAGAAAGTCAAGAAGTTGGAATACGAGCTTGCTGCCTTGAAATATCTCTGCCCCCACTTCCCTGCAGCTTGAGACCGCTGGCTAAGAGATTATGGATTTGAAAACTAGGCTTGGCGTGATCCAAGTAAAGTATGAAAGTACAGAGAAGGAGATCGGGCATTACATACCTCAGATTCAAGATATTGAGTATGCCATCTCTGAGTTCTGCTCTACTGTTTACGCAAAGGACGAAGAACTAATCATTTCTTACAACTAAGTGATCCACTTCAAAAAGGTCTTTGACAGGCTTAAACCTCAAGTGTTGGAACTCCAAGGTGTTTTAAAGATTAACGAAGTCTGAAGAATGAAGTGGAGGAGCTGCAGCGGGTCCGTGTTGGTTTGCTCAAGGAGAATGAACAGTTGAAAGGTGAAAAGGGCGGGTTTGATGCTTCATTTACTCAGAATAAAGTCAATTTCTATAAGCTGGGTTATGTAAACCATCTCTTTGGGAGGCCATCTGACTTTGAGTTTGTTGGTAAAGACTTCAAGACCTTCTCCATTTCTCCAAAAGACTTGCTTGTCTTTACTTTCGAGGCTTTCATTG